>NW_027286874.1:50788689-51460356 GCF_022747635.1 Hetaerina americana | reverse complement strand
ATATGTATTTATTTTCATATTCATAAGTAAAAATATTTTTTTATTAAATGCATGCATTAAAAAATTTATGGTGTGAAATTTGCTATTAATATTATAAAAGAATGATATTAGTGACTACGATTAATGAGATGGACTAAATTACAGATATTTTTCAATTTGTCATAGGACAAAATGCCCTATTGAGATAACAGTAAATTTTAACATCCAAAATTATTAAATTTATACTTGGAAGATATATTTTAACTTTTGCATAGCTAAATTCAATGAAACTCAAGCTAATCATTCACAAAGAAAAAGTCATTTATGCTTGTATTTTATCATATTATGTTAATTTACTTTGAATTATGAAATTTTTCTTAAAACAATACTTAAAATTACAAGAATGACTTACCCAGGAAGTATTATCACCAGCTGCTCTCAAGTTATGTGTTATGTGTTACATATGCCTTGAAATCTTTTTAATATCTCATGCCTGCAGACAGTTCATATGCTACCCAAGTCAAGGTGGCAGATTCTGTAATATTTATGAATTCCATGAATTCAATGTAAAAACAATTTCAACAATCCAGCTTTGGAAATAAATATAATAACTTTGTATTTCATGATTATGTCAAATTTTAAAAACAAATTAGGCATTTTATTTTTTGTAGGAATTAAGTTACTCATTCTTTTATATCAATTTATTTTAGTGAGGAGGCAAGAGAGTTGGGCTTTACAGCTGTTATTGATATGCGTGGATCTACCTGGGGTACTGTGAAACCAATACTGAAAGTCTTGCATGAGCATTTTCCTGGCAGTGTTCATCTAGCATGCATCATAAAGCCGGATAATTTTTGGCAGAAACAGCGTACCTCCTTAGCTAGTCACAAATACAAATTTGAGGTGAGTGTATAAAATATTTCCATTGCAAAAGTTTACCCAACTAATGACACTTGAAAGTAGATCTTTCAAAAAGTACTGTTACATGTGATATCAATACTATTACATATCTATTCAAGCATTATGGTTTGCTATTGATAATGCTTTTTAGACTTCATTTATGTGTCTGGATCAACATGAGAAATAACAGATACATTTGGCAGCATTGAAATTGTGTGTACCTAAAAAAAAATTATCATGTTTGGCATGAAAGTGATTTTTTATAAAAAGATGTTTTATGCATTATTTTTTACAGACCAGCCTACTTAGCCTTGAAGCACTTCCCAAGCTAATTGATCCATCTCAGTTAACTGCTGATCTGGAAGGTACCTTACGTTATGATCATGCCCAGTGGATTGATATGAGAGTGGTGAGTTAACATTTCAGTCTATCTTGGTTTTGTTTTGAGCTTTTTGTGTGAAAAAGGTTGGCATTATGAGCAAATACTTGAAATATTTGGTAGTCTTGAAAATATCATTGTGTGTTCTTTCACTTTTAATGGCATTCAATATCAAATGTTTGAAAACAAGTGTATCTTTTTATGCATTAATTCTATTTGAGCTATTGCCCTAAATTTTAAGTCCAATGAAAAAAGGTATTTTTGTTCAGTAGTTATGTAGTTCGTTGCGTGTTGTTCAGTAATTCCTCATTAGAAAATGAAGTGTAGTGAGAATGAAAACTACTAGCTCATGGCACTCTCATTTATAAAAGTGGAAATATTAGATATCATGGGAAATTACCTACCAATGTCATTCAAATCCATTCAAAGTTCTTCACTGTATAATTCTGAATGACATCACACACTTCTAGATCTGAGTTTTTGACAAGACATGATTTTTGAAGTTAAGATATTGTATAAAAGCTTGGTTAATCAATTTATGACACCCAAACAATGGTGAAATTAAAAAGGCAATGTATCCATTTAATCCTGTTATAAGTTGAGTTACTAACTTAAATGCTTTAATTTGAGCCAAGAATTTCAGTTATGTAGAATGAACGATAATGGAGCAATATTTCAATTTTATCTTTGAGAACAAACTTGAAGTAATTTGTTACTTAATAATTCTGATTTTGTGAAGGTAGCTTCAGGTGTTCATAGGGAATTGTGATCAGTTCCCTCCTTATCCTTCTTTGCATAAGTGACATTGCATAATTATAAAACAACCGGAAACATTAGATTATTTGCTATTCATAGGATTACCCTGTGAAATAAAATAAATAAAACTGACCCTAAGGCTACTTCAAGTAACCTTAAAAGTTATATCCCATGATCACAGGAGTGAATTCTCCAGCTACATACATACTACCTTGATCAAAAAGTTCCCGGAATAACCACCGTGTGGCGCTCCCATCGTTCCGATTTGAGTTCTGTTTTTTTTGTTAAATTGGTACATCTGTTGTTGATATTCCCTTTAAATCTTAGTGTCA
Source organism: Hetaerina americana (assembly GCF_022747635.1). Lineage (NCBI taxonomy): Eukaryota > Metazoa > Arthropoda > Insecta > Odonata > Calopterygidae > Hetaerina > Hetaerina americana. The sequence goes on along the minus strand of NW_027286874.1, from coordinate 51,458,010 downwards.
TAACTTGACATTTGCAAAAGTTACGTAGCCAAGAGTACATCTATCTCTGTGTGTGTTGGCGATTTTTTACAATTGCAGAAATGGATTTAAATTTGCAACAACGAACTTGTATTAAATTTTGCGTAAAAAACGGATTTAGTGGCGCACGGACGTTGGAAATGTTGGAAAACTGTTTCGGCAACGATTCTCTAAAAAAAACGGTCGTTTACCAGTGGCACGAGCGGTTCAGAAGTGGTCGTGAGTCAATCGAAGATGATGAACGCAGTGGCAGACCATCGACATCGAAAGTCGGTGAAAAAATTGATAAAGTAAAAGAAATGTTGGTCAATAACCGCAAATTAACCATCAGAGAAATAGCGGAGGACTTGAACATTGCCTATGGATCCGCCCAAGACATTGTGGTTAATGATTTGGGTTTCCGTCGTGTAGCAGCAAAGTTGGTGCCAAAAGACCTCAATTTCATGCAAAAAAGAGACCGTGTTGACGTCGCAAAAGACATGATTTGCGAGGCTGAATCCGATCCCACATTCATCAAAAGGATCATTACTGGAGGCGAGACGTGGGTTTATGAGTACGACACGCAATCCAGACATCAGGCAAGTGAATGGCGTTCACCAAATGAGCCGAGACCAAAAAAAACCACGTCGTTTTCAGTCAAAAAAGAAGGCAATGCTGACGGTTTTCATGGATTACAACGGTGTAGTGCATCATGAATTTTTGCCAGAAGGCCAGACAGTAAACAAAGAGTATTATTTGGGCGTTATGAGACGTTTGCGTGAAGCAATTCGCCGAAAGAGACCAGAAATGTGGGCAGAAAACTCGTGGATTTTGCACCATGATAACGCACCGTCGCACAGTGCTATCATTATTCGTAATTTTTTGACGAAAAATGCAACAAATACCATCCAACAGCCACCGAATTCACCTGATTTGGCTCCCTGTGACTTCTTTCTGTTCAATCGAGTTAAAAAACCATTACGGGGAACGCGTTTTAGCAGCCGAGAGGAAGTAATGGAAAAATCGCAGGAAGCACTGATGGACATACCGAAAACCGACCGTAACTTTTGCAAATGTCAAGTTATGACACTAAGATTTAAAGGGAATATCAACAACAGATGTACCAATTTAACAAAAAAAAACAGAACTCAAACGGTGGTTATTCCGGGAACTTTTTGATCAAGGTAGTATGAAAAAATCATAGTAATGTGTTTTGGCTAAGGAAATCCATTAACCATTTTACTTATAGCCTTGGGAGGCCGATTTTATGCATAAATATAGCAGGTTAAGTGAAATCATTTTGGGTAATAGTGGCTAGTACTGTGCATAACATCAGGAAGATTCATAAATATCTATGGAACTACGTTTTTAAAAGTTGGGTTTATTAAATAAAGTAATTCAACAACAAAAAATCTGTAAAAAAGTTTATTTTTCATAAGTTAGAACTCAACAAAAATTTATGTCTTGCTCTTGAGATTTTATACTTAAGAACTCCAATTCCTAAATTTTATGGGATACTGGGAAAACTACCCATATTGTTAATAATTTTTAATGAACGGAAAAGATAACACTATTAAAAGAAAAGGAATTGGCTCAATATGTGCGAAACCATTTAAATGTCAAGATATGTAAAAATCAACATCATCATGCAGGCACTTAATGTTTGGGTTTTAATGCCATACTAATAAATGGAAATATTATGGAATTTAATTTGCTTGAAAGTTTTTCCATAATGGAGGCAAATTGTTTACTAATCTCCTGTGATCAAAAAAGTTTTGGGCAATGTGCAATTAAATATTTTCCACAAGCTGCATTTTATGGTTCAAATTCAACAAAAACATCCTCAATTAATAAAAATGTTCAAAATATACATTAATAATGCATTGATATATTTCAATTATGTAGAACTTAATGAAACTCATGGGAAAAATATTAGTTTAATTGGTCCAGTTTGCCTGGCCTCCATAATGCTAAGATTTTCTAAAATTGTATATCCTGCAATGTGAATGTTTTAAGAAGTTTGCTTGAAGGTTCATTTTATTTAACATTCTAAAAGGTACATTTTATTTGAAAATGTAAATTAAAGTACATTCTAATTCCATTGCAAACTCCTAATTCTAAAAAAATGTTCATTCTTGGGATAGAAATGATCATTGCTGCAACTGCTTCACCTATCTGTATTGACTAGATAATCTAGTTTAATGATATTGCTAGTTTTTTTCTCTTCATTAATTCTTTTATTCATATTTATGTTTTAGGCCATTGAAGACTTTTTGTGGCAAGCAGCTGACCTGCTGGACAGGTTGGATGACCTACAAGAAGACTTGTCTCGAAATGAATTTGCTGATGATGTATCTGGTGCAAAGCATAGCCTTGATCTCCATCATGAAATGAAAAAGAAGATACTTAAGGCACCTGTTGAAGATCTGGATCTCCTTGGCCAGCGTGTATTACAAAGGTCAGTAGGTTTAAAAGACAAATTATGATGCTATGAATTGCGACATTGAAGTAATAGTGTGTATGGGCTTATTTGTTCAAATTATGAAGAAAGAATTTGGCTGGAAGATTTTGTCTGAACAATGCTAGTTTCTATCTCAAAAAATAGAAAGTTAGCCTAATGTGAGGACTATAGAATGATAAAACGATAGAATGTTTAATTTCACCCTCAGCAGAAGTAGTAGTTCTGTAGTAGTACTACAGAAGAGTCATTAACAGGAAGAAGGAGAGAAGGGTTAATGATTACTTTGGGATTGGTCAGTTAAGGTTGAGGAAGGGGAGAGGTACACATGATGCCATAGCAGTATAAAAATCACTAAAACAAAGGAGCATAATGTACAACCAGGATGTATTTGTTTGGTTTGCTGGTGTGAGGAAGGCATTTGATACAGTAAATTGGTAGAATTAATGACTATTGTAGAAGACAGGAGTAGATTGGATTGTTAGGGGACTTCAGTGTAACTTTTTTATGTGTCAAACATGCTCTGGTGCATGTAGCTGATAAAGAGTTGGGATGGGCAGTGTTAGGAAGAGAGTAAGACAGGGATTTCCATTATAACTCATACTTTTCACTTATATTTTGAGGAAATAGTAAAAAGCACATGGAAGAAACTGGTAATGGGAATGAGTGTTGGTTGAGAATTCTAAAATTCAGTGAGGTTGGCAGATGATCAAGCTTTAATTAGCCAGTCAGCCAAGGTTTTACAGTAAATACTAAATGCTGTTTATTTTATCACAGTGATTTCATACTGTGCAAAAGCTAACTATAAAGTTTGTGTGATAGGTATGAAACGAGAATCAATATAAGTAAAACAAAGGTTTTGAGGTTTTCAAGAAGGAGCAAAGCTAAGTTAAATGTTAAAATAAGAGGGTAGAAAGTACATCAGTGGACAATTAATGTATTTTGGAGTTGTCTTCCCTTCTATTTTAACCCAGATGGTCACAGTAGGAGGGATAGAAAGAATAATTGTGTTAGGCAAAGAAGCTTCCACAAGAAAGAGGGAATTGATGACGGGAAGATTGGGTGAGGATATCAAGGAAAAACCAGTGAAAGTAGTAGAGTATTTGTGCCAGAAACTTGTGTTGTTGAAGCAAGCTTATAAAAGTAGATCAGAGGTTTTCGAGATGTTGGTCTGGAGAAGGGTTGACTAGGTAAAATGGACGGAAGGAAATCAAATGAAGTTCTAGGGATGGTGGGGGAGGAGAGAGTATTGTTGGGAGAAATCCAATGAAGGTAGAGAAGATGGATGAAGAGTATTTTTATTGGCAATTAAATGCTAATTACTGTGATAGAGGGGAGGATTTTCGGCAACAATGGATGGGTAGGAAAATGATATGGATGTTGGCAGTAGAAGATACAATGCATGTGGAATGAAGAACAGTTTACTGTTTTGTGGGATGTTAGGTGTTGTCCTGTTAGGTGAAACCAAGAAATATTGGAGTGTATAGTCCTAGCCTATCCAAATAACTGCTTATAAACAACTGGCTACCAGTAAAAACTTATAATTTATAGGTCATGTTTCCAAATCAAAAATAAAATTGTTTTCACAAACAAGTATACTCATGGACATCCATTATGCTCAGGGAAAGAGTCAGCTGTTGACAGTTAACTGTTTTTTCTCTAAAAACATATTTTTTACAAATACAGTGACACTCTTTATATCTCTTTCAGTATTTAAATTTTCCCACTATTTACAACATTTTTTGTGGTCTCTTCCACTTAGTTATCATTTCAATATATGTAAAAACTCATATTTTCTATTTACCTGCAATTTGCATCTTTTTCAGCAAGATTTTCCAAATACTTGAACTTTTCTTATTCCAATCAGCACATAATTAGAAGCTTTAATTTGTTATTGTACTATTGTAATTTGTAATTGATTTCAATAGGATGCCTTCATTGTCCTGGACAAATATCTAGACTAGCGGTAAGATATTTGTGTTGAGAATCTGAAAATGGTGGCAGTGCCATAGCACCATTAGTTGCAAAAATTTGACTCGTGTATTACTAGTAACTTAGACTAGTGTAAAAAGAGACGTTTCAGGCGTGATATGGTGGAATATCATGATTAATTAAAAATAGCAATTTTCCACAAAAATAAAGTTTAATGCGACCGGTTTCAATGTTACTACATCATCAACAGACCTGATGATGATGTAGTAACATTGAAACCGGTCGCATTAAACTTTATTGTTTTGGAAAATTGCTATTTTTAATTAAATTTGACTTGTGTATTACTTATGCTGTTGAACTGAGCGAGAAATAAGAAGAACCCATAGAATAGAAAATACAACTCTGTAATTTTGATAGCTTTTTTATGTATACTTCTTTCAAATCTGTATTTATTCATGTCATAACATTTGAATTACGCATTTAGCACCTTAGCCCAAACATGAAAGAAGTGATTGTCCATCCCTTATTACAGAGGCAAAATCTAAATGTCACTTTCATTATTATTTGTGATAAAGAGTTCACAGCTAAATTTAGGCTACTCTGAAGATTTAAAATTTTGTATTTCCAAATGTGTGAATTATAATTATGTTGATATTAGCAGAAATGGTTTGTTGGTAAGCACCATGATATTAATGAGGGTAAAAAAGAAACTTTCCACTTCCACAATAAAGATTTAATATTTCACGACCATGGTTTCGATGCTGCGCATCATCATCAAGTAACAAGCATAAAAATTTTTCAACTTATATAGTCTGGTTCCAAGAGGGGAGTAAGGGACAGGGGATAAGTTTAGTATAGGTGCAGCAACCTATTAGTGGGCTAGGGGAGGGGGAGGGTATGTATTGGAAGGTTTCTGGCTCAAATAATTGAAAGTTTATGTTAATTAAATGAAGAATACAATGTAACACTCCACTGTTCTTAGGAATAGTGGCAGAAAAAAAAACAAACACATTGTGTTCTACATTTAATAAGGGGGGGTGTTTGCCTACAAATGGTTTAGCCTTCATTAAGGGATGGTTGTTGACCATCACTGCCTTGGTGGGGGAAACAATACATACCCTCCCGTTCCCCTAGCCCACATATAGGTTGCTGTACCTGCCAAGCTCCACGAAGTTAGATCTGAAACTGTTATGTTGACCATCAAATTACTTATTGTATGGCATTGCACTTTTTCATTAATTTTGCTCTAGCCATGCGTGCATTGCTTGTTTGGCAATTTTAATTCAAGTTAGTCTACCTAACAGAGTAGGTTTTGGATAAAATCTTAAAGGCTATTATCTATGCATCATAAGAGCTTCCTCATGTTTGCCAAACATTATTTCCATCTTCATTTCATCATAACTTCTACCTGCCTCCATATTTGCTTTAAAAATACCTAGTCTCTTCCTTCCTATCTACTCAGCTTTCCTAAACATGCTTTCATGTATTTCCTTTTGTTAAGCATAATAGGCAACTGAAGTAAATTCATCCTCTTATTTTCTAAACCAGTCAATGACCTCTCATTTCTTCCTTTATTTATTAAATTATACCTGAAGATTTTCTTCTTTTGTAAGTGAAAAAAAATTTATTAGCAGCTGTAAATAATTTCTGGTTTGAATCTTTTACGTGTCAAATGACTGAGTTTTACTGATGATTTATACATATACTCATTTGAGATTTAGATAATCTTTTTAATGATGCATAAGAATGCTAATGATTACATTTAATTGATAGGGGAACTTTTTCCCTGTGCATTTAATATTATAATAATGTTTCAGTTAGTATCACCGAGCTCACTTATTCTAAGTTATTTAGTAATATGTACTGCATCATATTATAATAGAAGTGTTTTCCATTAATGTAGGCTCTCGGGTGATAGTGTGAGCAGTGGTGGAAGTAGTGGCGGCTATGATTCAGGTTACTCGGGTCGGGAGAGTGATGAAGCAAGTGGGGTTGGAAGTACTGGGCCAGACCTGCAGGCAAGTGTGGCTCCGATCCTTCAAAATTTGGAGGCAGTGCATTCAGCCCAACAGCATCTTCTACAGTTGTGGCACCACAAAAAGTTGAAGTTAGATCAGTGCTTTCAACTTCGACTTTTTGAACAGGACTGTGAGAAGGTTAGTGAATACTATAACAGTTTTTGGACCATTTGTGGCAGCATCAGATGGACCTCCACTTCACAATAGTAAAGCATTCATGCCACTGAACTAATTATAATGTTAAAATATTGTAAAGTGGACCCAGTGATGCCTTCATTTGTGATTATTCACTCTGAAAGATTTGTTGTGTCATTAGTTTGAAGATTGAATTTCATATTACATATTTGGTTACACACAGTGGGGGAAAACCTAAGGTGACTTAAATTACTTCAATTATGAACCAAACACCATCAGTAATTACATAGAAATCAATTATGACCCATTACATGTGCTCTCATTCACCTTAGATCCTAAACTTCCCATACTGTACAGCGCAGCAAAACTCACATCAAACTTCTCATATTCATATATACTTTACACTTTCAATCTTTGCTTCAAGGAATTGGTTGATATCCTTATCTGAAGAATTCAAGTGGTGAACGATCCCTTTTCTAGGAGGTATTTCCTATAAAATCTCAAGTTGCCTTCTAACTGCACTCAAAGTGGCATTTTATACACCCCTAATTCTCTCCAAACTCTTTGCTAATGGCAAAGAAAAACAGGATACATTTAATAAATCAGTCATGTACAAACTTAAATGTGATCGTGGCAACACCTATTATGTCGGTCAAACTAGTAGGAATATCAAAATACGAGCCCAAGAATGTGTCCCTAAAAGCAAAACCACTATTCCCTCCTTGCAAAACATCTCTTAGTTTGAAAACATAGTAGCAATTTTGTGCCAGAAATACTACATTTCCTCCATAAAAAATTGAAAATGGATGCTGCAGAGCTAATAAGATTCGAAGGTACTTGACAGATCCCAATAAAATACTGTGTAATGAGCAATTATTATACTCCCATCCCTCCCCTCCCTTTTCCAAAAAATTGACACCGCGGGTAAACAAACCCAACAGTTCAACTTACTCAGTTACATCTATGCAATGAACTGACCATATGCAACATCAAAGCCAAGAAAAAACCCTTTTTCCATTTTGTTTTCTCTTTCCTCGACCACCGACTTTGCCTTCTGAACAATTCCCCGACCCTCCACAGCCACCCCTTTATCGAGGGTAAACAAATCCAACGGTTCTAAGTAGCCAGCCACTCCTAGCCCCCCATCCGCATAAACCTGGGCCCGACCCAAAGATTAGTCATAACCAAGGCACCACCACCTCTTCTTCCTTTAACCGAAAAAGCCACGACCACCAACTTTGAAGTCCCAGGAAACCAGCCCCCCCCACCTTCAACTTCCCCCTCTCCTCTGTCCGATGTGTATATATTCAAGAGCTGTGTGTTTAACTTTTACCTGATGATGCCAAAAGTTGGTGAAACGTGTTGCAATGTGAAATAAAGTCTGGGGAAAATTACAAATCCCTTTAATATGGTTCTCATATTCATAATCACAATGAATAAGTTTCCTGGAAGGATGGCAATAGCTGATAGGTACCTGTTAGTTCCACTGAATCAAAATATTATTGTTGTTGAAATGCAACTAATTATTAGAATATTTTATCGAATTACAAACTGACCCAAGTAATACATACAGAATGTTTAGAATAGGAAGAGTAGAAAGTATACATTTCTTACCATCTATCAGTAGCATTTGAAAATCTAATTATTATCCTCCTATCTGAGGTTTTCAATCATATCTCCCTGTTCAGAGTAGGTTTTATCTTACTGATTAATTGCAAGAAATTTCATATTTATAATATTTAATTTTTTTTCTGAAAGTGAAAGTTTAGTTTAAAACAGTTTTTGATGCTCTATTGAAATATTTTTGAATTTAATTTTTTCATGCTGACAATGAAACTGTCCATTGTGTCATCACACACAATCAATACTATTTCTGTTATCACAAAAGTTTTTATGAATTCGATGCTCTCCATAATCAATAATCTGTATGGTTAATAGTGGTTCCAATAGATCTCTTCGTCATGCACCCATGAACATGGATAATTGAGGGGGTCTGTTGAAAAATCTGGGAAGGCACATAGATGCTGACTGATTGCAAATGTTATTGTTTTAGGGTTGGCAGGGTTAAGAGCAATTCAATTGGACAAGCCTACTGCAAAAAATTCTTTTTCTCTTGCCCAATTCATGAGTATGTTACGTAGCAGTAAAAATGGGTAGAATCATTCAAATCACTCAAAATCAAAGGTTCATCGAATCTTGTTCTAAATTTCATAATGTAAATGAAAGTTCTCCAAATGCATGTTGTAGCATAACAGCCAATGTACACTGTAATATATAGATTTAAATGTACTAGATGAAACATGCCTACCCTTATTCATGGTGCCACTTAGTTCATTTCCGTGGAAATTATAAGAAACTGCAACAAATGCTGTAACAGTAACTTAAGTGGATTCACCTACTAATGTGTTTCCAAACAGAAAAAATGTGAGTAACATTTTGAGAACAAATGGCTGGTGTTAATGTTTGTCATCAAAATCATTTTTTACATCACCTCCTGAATTAGAATAAAATGTATATTTCTATACTGTGAATGAATGAACAATTACAGTACAAATAATTGGATTAAATTTTTAGACTAATAAGACCAGAAAGCTCTAATTTAAAAAATTAATTCATGTTTGAATACAAAAAACATGTATTAAATACAATTTTCATATTGTAAACAATCGTTCTGCTATTTCATCTCTTTAGTAGCATTCTTTCTAACTGGCATGAATATGTTAATTTGAATCCTTACCTCAATTATTTATGTTGTGGTTTCATTTGGTGCTCTTTTTGTCTCTCTTTACAAAAAAACATTACCAAAGAGGTCTTGCTAATGAAAATACATATTTGTTAATAAGTTTTTGTGTTTATAAAATGATTCATTGATATATGTATCTGTGCATGATACTGTTTTCATAATTTTAATCACTGCTTTTGTTGCAGTTATTTGAAATCGAAAAAATCTATTAAGTTATTCTACAAAAATAAGTGAAAAAATTATTTTTTCTTTTCAGATGTTTGATTGGATATACCACAATCGGGATGTCTTCCTTATAAATTATGTAGAAATAGGACATTCATACCAATTAGCCAAAGAACTTCAGGATGAGCATAACCATTTTTCTATGAGTTCTATGGTAAGTGGTTTTTCGAAAACTTTAATGGCTATTTTTTGGTGTGATGTTTTTAATCAGTGCAAAATTGGTAACAGCAAACAAATGCAAGTATGCCTATTAATATGTATTTAAGTTAATAGTATGTAATGATATTGTTATGCAAATTCCAGGTTTTTAGTGTAAAATGCAGTTTGCCACATGCATAGATGAAATATGAAATTTTCTTTAGGGGTACATATATGTATTTCATTTCATAATGTCATATTTCTCTGGCCATAAGGTGCACTTGTTTTTACTCCAAAATGTGCTCTAAAATCAACCTGCATCTTATGGGGACCTATAAATGCAATCCAACTCACCAGAAAAATGTACCATTAAGTTTTTTCAGACAGACAGGCATAGAAAATGGTTGCCTCGTTCACTAATTTCGATAGTATTACTCATTTGAGTCTGCTGAAAAGGGCAGCCGAAAGGTGTTTTGGCACAGTGATGGCAAATTTCTGGGATTCTTTGATGAATTAATATGTGTGGGGCTGCTAATTTTTAAATGTAACAATTTAATTTTTTTCTAATTAAGTGTTAACGTGGCAATATATTTTCTGAAAATGTAGTTTCTGTCTGATCTAAGTAATTTTTGTAAACTCTAAACTGAAAAATCAAGGTGTGTCTTATGGGCTGGGAAAGGTGATAATTATTTATGTTAGCTTTGGGGTAATTTGAAAAAGATGGCCAAAGACTCTATCACAATGGCTCTTTCAAACAAAAATTATTGTGTCAAAATACTTTTGCTTGCAATGATAGGGAATTTAATGATGCTGACATTGAATTATCTTTATTATTAATTCCAGTATTAATTCATCTAACTTTTACCATTACACAATTAATGCTGGCCTGTTATATTTCACATAGTTTTTATTTTGTTTATTTTGAAATGTTGTTGTTCTTTTCTTTCAGGGAGTTTATGTGAACATAAATCGGATTCTTTCTGTAGCCCAGAGGCTTGTGGAAGGTGGTCATTATGCTGCTCAGGCTGTGCGAGGGATAGCAGGGCGTTTAGATCGTGCCTGGAAAGAGTTTGCTGCTGGTTTAGATGAAAGAACGTCAGCGCTTGCCCTTTCAGTACTCTTTCATCATAGAGCAGAACAGGTAGAACTTTGTTAAATATTTGCATGGAACGTGATTTACAATTTGTGGACATTCCGCTGTTTTATGGTCTTGAACAGAAGGTGTATTTTAATAGCATAACTATTTTTTCCATGTAATGAAATTCAGAATGGTCAAAGGAAAGTTGTATTGTAGTTCATAAGGGGAAACTTCCCAAATATGGATTACATGTGCTTCATTTGGGTAATATGGCACAGTGTCTCACACCTGAAAGTCAGATCAGTGGACATATGAGTTTATGAGAGTTAGAAATCTACTTTCTTGGAGAAAGTATTCTAGTCATACTAGTAAAATTTAATTAAACTTAATGTTAAGATTTTTGAATAATTTCAAAATGAGAATTTCCTCATCATGCAATTATTAGTAGTTTATTTTATTATCATTGTAAAATCCTGAATGGATGTGGTTGTCACCCCATCATCTAAGGGATTCATGTGTTTTCATTTTTGTTGGACAGTAAACTCTGGATTATCCTTGCTAATGGATGCAGGATGAAGAATGGATAATTGAAAAACACAGATGATCGAAATATGCCAAAAATATGGTCATGATGTAAACAGATAAAATGTAGACTCCTTTGTCTTTTCTTCTGATAAATTCCCATTTTTTTAGCAATGGAATGTACATTTTTTTCTTTTTTCAGCCATTTTTATGAGGGTTTTTTGAGAACACAGAATTATCGTAGAGTAACTAGTAGAACGTATTTCCCTAAGAATGCTAAAACAATCTCTTAGGCAGATGAAACAAATGACCGGCAAAGGGAAAATATTATATAAAGATCGCTGATACAGATTCATATTTGTCATATTATACCTATTAACATAATGCAGTGTAGTGTGGATGACTTTTTTGTGGCATAGTAAAACTATGTATTTGCTCACCTTAATGTAGAGAATTGACTTCTCAGGGCTAATGAATGAATGCAAGGGAATATATAATGGGGTATCACGGGTAGTACAAAAATGTTGAAATTAAAACATTAAATACTGTTGACAACTTTTGATTTTGTGAAATATTTTAAATAAAGGTCTGCTATTTAAAACTTGTATTTTTTTTAAATGTGTATCAAAGTTTTAAAGTGTTTAACTATCTTCATGATTATAATTTTATTACAATTTCATGGAGCTTGGAAGAGAAAAGCATTGATAATCTGCATTATGGGTGGTCAAGATTTTGGTGTATTTAATGCATGTAACTTAAATTGAATTGCCTCTATAATAAGGGTATACCAACTTATTACATACATCTATATCCTGTGTATTTGTTGGACCAAGTTAATTAGAACTGATCACTTTATGTGGCTGAAATATTTGTTGGCTCTTTCAAACAAAATTATTGTATCAAAATACTTTTGCTTGCAATGATAGGGAATTTAATTATGCTGACTTATTGAGACAGTTGAGCCATATTATAGAAATTCATTCATTGCAAGTTTCTTATCAATTTGCGATTCATCTTAATTCACCTCCTCATCTGGTCATTTTCACTTCTCATCGTAATGTATTATTTAGAAGAAAATTGTGTCAGCAATTTTAATGTTATTAATTCCAATTCTATTCCATATTTTTCCCAGTATGTAGATAATGTTCAAAGCTGGAGTCAGGCTTGCGAAAATGTAAATATTCCCAGCGAAATCATCATTCTAGAAACAGCAATTCATCACCACCAGAATCTTTATGAATCCATGTGCCAAGCGTACACAGAGGTATGTCTTTGTTGACTTTGCTTTTAAAAATCCTAAGCATGGCATCATTTATAATGTTTTTTTGTGGTTGCTGACACTTGCATGTATAAACAGTGTAATTTCACCTTTTCAACTCTGCTTTTTTGAGTTTCTTGTGTTATTATTTTCTGTTTTTATTTTTTTAATTTTTCTCCTTTGTAGTATATGTGTTAAGATTAAATCTATAAATCGTTTATCACATTCCAGGTCTATAATTCATACCAAGCTCTACTCAATGGGTTGGATAGTATGGTTGAAGTCTGCCATTCTTTTCCCACAGGAAGAAAATCCAAATCAAGTCAGCGTAATAATGTATGCATGTGAGAATAGATGTATGCCATTTTGTGATGGTTCTATTTCATAAGTTTTAGTAGTATATATTTATAGTATTATTATTTAAATATTATGTCAAATGTGTAGGGATTAGTTTTCCCTTGTTTCACACCATTTATTTTAGTCTAGGAGTTTAAAATCTGGTGAAAAGAGAATTATGTGAGGCAAAAGAGAAACTTTTATATCATAAGATATGGCCACTGTCAAGCCGGATATTATTTACGTTCCCGAGTGATTGAGAAAACGTGACTCATGAGAATCTAACCTACTTTGCCTTCGACTTGTGCAAACAGTTGCCCAACTTAAAATTTTTGAAGAAAAAAAAATTATTTTTGATTCAGGGTAGTTTTGTTAAATCAAAAGCATGTATCAGCATTTTTATTAATGGGGGATCCATCACTGGTATATCTGTTGTATCGAGATAGTACTAATGACCCCAGTGGTCTGTCACCAGTTCTTGGGTTTTATGTGCTTTATCATGTTTGGGTCAAAGTTATTTTCATTCCTCATAATTTCAACTAATGTGCGATATTATTAGTCTCCTTTAGGTGTTCTTACTATGCATAAGTTATGTAGCTGGGTCCTCCTTGTAAAATGTATTCATTTCATAGCCCACATTTTTTCTCTCGAACACTTAAATTACAAGTTTAAGTAGTTCATGTTTCTATCATTATTAGTGCTCTCTACTGCCCGACTGTTTTCCATTCTTTCTCAAAACCATTTATATTACTCTTCTCTCTCATCTGTTTAAAGTGTATTTGAATGAAACTAAATCGAAAAAGTTTTTATGAACGTTGGTGCTCATTAGTAACTATTTTAGAGTGTTTTTTTTTGTAATTCAGCTCAGTGATGTGAATAGTGGGGAAACTGAAATTTAATCGAGTAAATATAGGGTTTTGTGTATGTTTGAAAAATAGGACATTGTATAGGGCATAATGAAAGTGTTGTAAATTGCAGGAAATGTAAATTATAATAATGCAAAAATGAGGGTTTTCTTTATTTTCAATAAGAGTTTGAAAAAATGAAATGGAAAAACATAGGCTACAATGGTAGCATCTTAGTGAATGATATTTTTCTTATATTCTCATGACTGCAAATTCCACCTTTGTCAAATGTAATGGATAAATAATTTTGTTTTTGTATATTTTCAAAGTATTAATTTTGTTGAATGAGTTTCACCAGGAAAATCGTCTTCAAGAGGAAAATAATTTTTAAAAACTAAAAACTAAATATCCTAATTGTTTTTTTCAATAAACAACCTTTTTTGTAAGTTAGTAAATAGTACATATCGTATATCCTAATCATAGTATGCGACCTTGTGGAAGATTTCGTGGTTCTTATAAATTTTTGGATAAGTGTAGACAGAACAAATAAAATACTTGATTAAGTCACAGCTGCATGACATGTGTTTTCTGAGTCTGAAATGCTTTTGCACTTACTGCATGAATAATTGTGGTGGCATGGTTTAACCGTGGGATATGATTAGCCCTGAACTTCATGTATAAATTTGATATCTAGATATATATTTTCTGCTGTTATCTCAGCCATGTATTATCTTGTGAGTATTTAGTTAAAAACGTAGGGGTATTGCTTTGATTTGACTTTTTTTTTAATTTATTTAGAATTCTGATTTCATGAAAAAGCATGTTTTCTTTGTGGGATATTTATGATAATTTTGTGATCAGTTTTTACCAAGTTTTTGTTAGACAAAGTGACTGATTTCTTTCAACCAAAAGGGCATTGAAGTTTTTTTCTGTCTTTTAGTGTGCTCTAATGATAATTTGTGTTAGAGGGAGGAGTTAGGCTTAGACCTTTGAATCTGTCACTGATGTGGATGAAAATGCAAATTCAAATAATGTATGCAAAAGTTGTTTCAAAATTTTCTTGATACTTGTGTTTTTTGTGCATCATCTTTTACTGTCTTATGCATGGGGTATTGATTATCAGCTTTCTATCATTACATTTAAGATTTCCCTATAAAAATTTATTGATTTAAAAAATTAATAGTTTTGAGACTTAGTTAACTCTTTTGTAATTTTTCTATTCTTTTATAACTAATGTGTATGCTTTCAATTGATTAGGTGCTGCTATGTAAGCTGACTAAGGTGAGGCTGTTATCATGTCATCAACTTGAACAGAACTGAACAAATTTACTGTGTCAAACCTATGATTTTAAATTGTTGAATACTTAAATTTTTAATTTTGATATCAGATGAAAAACTGAATGGTTTTTACTCATGCTATGTATTTGATACCTGTAAAGTTTGTTCAGCCCTGGATATGGAGACTTTATAAGAAATAAGATTCTTTTCTAGCAGGTCTTCTTCTGGAGATGAAGTTGCTGTTTTTGCCATTGCTTAGGTTACATTTTTTTAATACTTGCAATCTTCTTTATAGCATGTAACAGTTCAAAAGTGGGATCTCACATAATTTTACTGAGTCATTAATGAATACTAATTTGGTGTTGGTTGGGTTCTTCGCAGGTTCATAGCACTAGCAAAAAACTCCTCTATCAGCTAGACCACCTGGTTCAGATCTGTAACCAACCTGGGATGGAGCAGCCCCCTAGGAAACATGTAGGCACTTTACTTACTTCTCTTGGAAATATCGTGGGTAAACTAGTGAATAACAGTTTGCATTTATTTACCCTATGGCAGTAAAATTTAATGTAAATGCTTGTTTACATTTCTGCTTTTTAATGTAGTTGTATAACATATTTAATTTATTTTGCATGCTCTGAAGTGCAGTTACTTTAAGATTCATATTATCTTTAATGGCATAGCTTTTTTGTCACCATTTCATTGAATTTTCTGCATTAAATTCAATTTTATCTATTTTGCACATGATTGAAGTTATTTTATGCTAGTAATATTTATTATTATTATTTATTAATGAATGAAAGCTTTAAATGAATTTTATTAATGATTGGATTTTTTCTTATTTTAAGAATCCTAGAAGAAAGCTGAAAGGGCATGAAGTAAGTTTCATATGTGAATTGAAGTTAAATCTCATGATTAGGGTACTTTTAACACTGTGCCACCATAGTTACTTCTGATATTATGCTTAAATGAGAATAATTTTGGATGGCAACACTCTAAGATCAATCTAGTGTACATGTTAATAGAAGACCCAAGTCATGAGCAAAATTCAAAAGTGGCTGCTTCTCGCATGACATTTAAGTGCTTCTGAAAAACTTTTCCTGATATTGTATAAGTCTCCTGATTTTGGCATTTATTTAAAGCATTTGACTTTGCATCCCTCTCATAGTGTTAAATCTACTTTTAATGTAATATTAAACTAGGCTTGGGAATGTCATGGCCAATGTATGGAGATGATGTACTGTTAAGGAGCCACTTATCTGATGGCGATGAGGTAAAATGTGAGGCATGAACTTTTTACATAATAAATGCAAGGGCATTAATATCAAAATTTTATTTTTGAATTTCATGAATATTTTCCTATGAAAATTTGTGCTAAAACAACCAATAGTACTTTTTGATAATTTGCTTATTTTATAGACACTCATGTTTTGTATGCCTCTAATTTTCCAATCAATTATTAAGGGAGGAAATATTCACTGAGTATAATTTATTTATTATATAGTATGCACTTCTATTTGGTGTTCAGTAATTCATAAGGAATGTTTTCAAAATATATAATGCTGCTTAAGCTAGACTTGGGCACTGAAGTAAATGTAGTGTATGCATCGTAATTTTCCATGAACCCTAAGCCAATTTTGAAATATTTTTGAATTAACCATCTAAGCTTTGAAATATTTTTTTCGGCAGGCAAGATAATTGTGTTAGAAATTCTACCATTAGTTTTATTTCTACCGAATGAAAATAGCCTCATAGCAAATTAAAAATGTCAATCTCTATGCTGCACATTTTAAACATTAGATTTAATGCATCAATTATTTACAAATTAAGCATGAACTTCACTTTGCAGGGGCCTGGAGGTGTAGAAAGCAATGTTGGTAGTGGAGGTGGGAGTGGAGGGAATGTGGGTGGAGGTGGGGGGAGTGGGGGAGGTGGGCAGGCATACGAAGTTGTTGGAGTTGGAACAGGAGGTGGTGGGGGAAGTCAAAGAGGTGGAGGAAAGAGTCCAGCTGCAGACTATTCAGAAGGTGCAAGCCATGTGTTGGCTGTAATTCACCAAATACTGGCTCATCACAGAGCACTGGAGCAAAAGTGGCATGCTAAGAAAATCAAACTCCATCAAAGACTCGCACTGCGTCTCTTTCAAGAAGATGTGAAACAGGTATTTTTAATTTCAAATTGGAAGAACTATAATTCAGATTCAGTCGTTAAGAGTTTCATGTACATCTTCTGAATGAATATTTCTGAATTTTCGTGCACAGGTTTTGGACTGGTTGGAAAATCATGGTGAAGTTTTTTTAAGGAAGAACACTGGCATAGGAAGGAATCTGCAAAAAGCTAGAGTGTACCAAAAAAGTCATGAACACTTTGAAAATGTTGCTCAAGTATGTATTGCCAGTGATTGGTTTTTATTCAGAGATTAAAGTATCTTAATGACAAGTAATTTTATTTTTTCAAAATTTTCAGAATACATACACAAATGCAGAAAAACTTTTAGCAGCTGCTGAAGAACTAGCTCAGACAGGGGAATGCAATGCTAGTGAAGTTTTTTCAGTGGCTTCACAGTTAGAGGCACGTGTATCAGGTTTTGCAGCCCGAGTTCAGGCAAGGAGAAGACGTCTTGACCTTGCTGTTGTGTTTTATACTCACGATAAAGAAGTAAGTAGTTCATCAAACATCTGTATTCCAATCTATCATAAAGTATTTTTACAGTTTTATTTGGATCAGTTGAACTAATACTTGGGTATGTATATTTTCAGTTAAGTGCTTGGTTAGAGGAAGCTCGTGAGGGGCTAAGAGAAGGTGAGGGTGATGAAGAAGAGGCGCCAGAGACATTGGAAGCTGCTGAAAGACAATTAGCTCAATGTGCTCAACAGAGGGATTCAGCTATAGATGCCTGTCTTCGCACCAGTGCAGAAGGAGAAGCCTTATTACAAGAACTAAGGTAGTTTCTATTACTTTTCAACTTGATAATTATGTAAAAGCGGCATGCTTATTAAATAGCTTGCCTGTCTAAGAGCAACTTTACAAGAGTGAGTTTTTGTTATTGTATAATGTGATTTTAAGTGCTATAACACACAGGTTTTTTTCGTACTGCCATAATTAACAGCATCATTTTGAGATCATGGCATTTAGTCCATAGTGAAACTTCAAAAACATAAAGGTATAAAATGGCAACATTGCAAAATATTATCCTATTACTTGTACTCATCATATTATATCCAGAGATCAATTGCAACTCATTATTGGGTGCATCATTCATGATATTTTAACTTCAAAATACATCACTTTTATTCTAATTGAGATATGTGGGTTGTTCAATAAGTCCTTGGGAAGAAGTATGAAAACAAATTATTTTGGGTAGATTTTTAAAAAAATTTTCAATGTTCAATTTAAATTTTCAATCCATCAATATACAAGGGTAAACCTAAAAATAAGGTCTTCTATTTTAGAAATACAAAAATCTGTTTATTTTCTATAATACTACTCTGCCCAATGAATAGGTGAACTGAGGCCATAAAAACTTTATTTGCAAAATTTAGTCTACAACCTGGCCTATTTTACTTAGCCTGTTTTGTTGCCTGCGGCAGCCAGAGATGGAGACAGGTGATGACGATGACCTGTACCTTTTGTTTTTTATGACAACTGAACACTAACACAATAGCACACCAATAAATACACGAACTGTGGCCATAAAAACTTTATTTTACAAAATTTAGTCTACATCAATTTTATGCCCTTCAAAGTACTCTCCATTCATTGCTATGCACTTTTTCCATTCTATTTTCCACTGTTTAAAGCACCCTTGGAAGTCCTTGGCAGTTAGGATTTTTAGTTTACTTGTCGTTTATTGGTTTATTGCCTCCACATCTTCCCAGTGATGTCCCCTCATCACATTTTTGCATTTTGGGAATAGGAAAAAGTCAGAGGTGGTGAGATTTGGTGAAAGAGGATGATGATTAAGGATGGTGTTTGAATTTTTTGCCAGATACTGGCAAACAACCAATGCTGAATGTGCAGGTTGATTGTGATGGTGAAGGATCCATCCATCGCCTTGGGCCAAATTTGCACGTATTTCCAGCATTATGAAGGCTGAACATTTGTCTATTTTTCAATGTAATTGACATATAGGTTGATGCATTTTTGTAGATGCTGTGACAGTTTCTGTATGAACATGTTATACCAGCTTGCCGCCATGTCCTTGAGAAAGCATTGAACCTCATCTTTCACCTCAGCAATGAGTTGATTCTGCCTGAAAATGTCTTTGCCGCTATGCAAATGAAAAAGACAACTATTTGGGCTCATTTGCCATCGGTAACAAAACCTGTGTACTCCGATTTACACCTAAGACCGAACAACAATCATTCGAATGGTGGCATTCCTCTTTGCCCAAACTGAAAAAATTCAAACAATGGTGAAGTCATGGCAACTATTTTGGGATTGAAAGGTGGTATCGGTGGTTGACTTTATGACCGCGGCTTCCGGTTCTGTGAAACCATGGAAAAACTCAAGACAGGCAATTCTGAATGGGAGAACAAGAATGTTGAGCAAGGGAACTCTCCATGACAACACTTGCCAACATGTCACCCATCATACCATTGCTCTCCTGAAACAGTTTAATTGACTGGCACCCAGTGACTATCACTTGCTCCCCAAGCTGAAAGAATATTTGGCTAGAAGACGATTCAGCCCTGATGACGAGGTGAAAGATGAGGTTCAATACTTTCTCAAGGACATGTCGACGAGCTTGTATGACATGGATATACAAAAACTGTCACAGTGTCTACAAAAATGTGTCAATCTCAATGGCAATTATGTTGAAAAACAGACAAATGAATGATGTGAATATTATAGCAATAAATGGATTTTTGTCTTCCTAAAAAGAGACTTTATTTTTGAGGTTACTCTCGTATATTGATGGAGCAGAAATTTCACGTTTGTACTTGCAAGACATAATCATTCGTGAATGGTGAGTTGTCTGTAGCTGAACAAAAATAAAATATAATGAAAATATAGTTTCAGGTCAAGAAAACTTTAATTTACAGTTTGATTCATTTTTCAATTAGTGTCCTTGAAGTACTGAGTGATTTCAAAGAACATGAGTAATGAATGTTGTGGGAAATTAATCAGGGTCTTGGTTGATAGGGAGGTTTCAACTCCTGTGAACTGTCGCTCATTTAGCCATCCATAGCCTTGAAATAATTCTCAACTTGGCACTGCTAATGTTAAAATAACATTTAGTAAAAACAACAAAATTTTGAAGTACAAGTAGAAATTAGGAAGTAGAAATGAAAAGGAAAGTGCTTTTACGAGAAGAAACCAACATTTATTAAATTTACAATAGGATTTGAATTTAATATTATTGGCATGCCCAGTTTCTATTTCTGAGTGTGGTCAATTTTTATGATTTATGCACCTCTCAGTGAGCAATAAGACTGTGTAAAACTTTAGTTCAATTGCCTTCAAAGAACTAAATGTCATTTAAAGACCCTTCCCTTTCAAAACAACAAGCACAGAAATAAAGATACGCTAAGTGAAATGAATCCTCTTTGTGCTTTCTTTCCCATCCATGGTTTTTGCAGAAACAGGGCAACTACAGGAATGATATTTTGTATGAGGAAGACCTATTGTCACAAAATTTGTTATTTAGTAGATGAGATGGGTTTGCTGTCAGCATGCCAAACTTTGAGGTAAAAACTCATTATTAGGTTGTGCTCTGCAATTGTGTTCACACTCATAGAGATTACATGTGTGTTTAAATAGCTACAAAAAAGACACACATCCTCAAAGAATGCTGAAAACCCCTCCTGTAGTGTTGTGATATGGCATAGGAAGTTCCACTGTGTGTAATTTAAAAAAGGGGCAAAAAATTTATTTCATGAAATTCAATGTAGAAATACACTAGTATGCCTAAGAATGGCCAGGGGAAAGGTGCGCTCTTCCAGAGTCAATGGCATTGATAGTGAAGTTTGGAAGGTTTTGAAAAGAAAAAGTGAAAGTGCCCTTGTATCATGCTTATTGCTTATAAAGCAAGTAAAGTAACTCAATGATGGTTTGAAAATGAATAAAGCGTATGCGCAAGGTTGGCATCAGTGCTTTAGCTTCATCATGAAATTTTAAAATTTGCTGTCTTGTGAAAAACAATGTAGTTTGAATCAGTATGTGTTTACATGTTATAGCTTCTAACGCCAATGAATAGAGGGTTTCGGCTTCATAGGCTCAAGGGGCAAATGAAATGTTTATTACATACCTATATATTCCTAGAAAAGTTTTTTTCTACACCTACAATTCAATTTTGATATACATGCTTATACTCTTCATATATACTATAGTCCTATATTCCTACCGAATGTTTAACCTCACGGTGAATATGGATATACTTTTCTCCCTGGAATTTATGTAATATGCAATGCATTAATCTTTCACGTGCCGTTGGGGTTAGTTTTTGGTGAACTCTAATGGCACCTACCAAACCAATCTTCGGATTGATAACTGTGTTTATGGTTATTTTATTATTATTGTATTGCACAAATTAGGAATGCTGGTCTCAATGCTGAGATGGATTCTACGGGGTCTGTGTCTGCTGTAGAATCTGCCTTGGATCGTCTCAGCAAGCAGCGTGAAGAAGTGGAGCAACTGTGGGCCAGTCGAAAGCATAGACTCGATCTCTGTCTTCAACTCCGGCTCTTTGAAAGGGATGCACTTGAGGTTAATAAGCTAATACTATTTTATTTATTATCCTTAGAAAATTCTAAATTTAGGATTATAATTTTGCACCTCCAGGATTCCCTTACTGTGACATACAAGGACTCATTTTACATTTCTTTTTATGCATATGAGTTTCATGTAACTTGCCAAAAAATAACTTGCATGTAAAATTGAAAATGATGAATAGAGTGAGTGATATAGGGATTTACCCTTTTTTATGGCTTCACTTTGAAATAGTTAAATCAGGTTGCAAGTATCATTCGTGCCATTTTGTATGTGTGCCACTCAAGACCTAACTTATTACTGTCAACATTAAGTACTGTTAACTTAAGTGAAGTAGGTAACCCTTTAATGAATGTGGCAATTGGGGTAAAGGTCCCTATGTATAAATAGTATTTCTTCTCTTGCACTTAGATAAATAGAATCTTGAAACACTTCTGTTACTGATTTAATCGAAAAAGATATTTAAAATGATACAAGGTCTGTGCAAAAAGAGATGAGATTGGTCTTTCTACGCCCCAACTGCTTGACTGATTACAATCAGTGAGGTGTCACCTTCTAGTGGCAACAGCAGCAAGTACAGCATCACTTTTCTCATGGCCCCGTTTCGACTTGTCTTTGCGGAACAGTGATTCTTGTCTGAGCTTGCATATGCTTTCTGCACAAATCCATGTGTCAGTGAGAATGAAGGTGTTAGAGAAGCAGCAAGTGTGCATTGAATTTTGTTTTAACCTTGGGAAAAGTGCAACTGAAACTTATGCAATGATTCAAGTGGCATTTAACAATCAATCTATGAGTTGGGCATAGTGTTCGTAGGGACAACCGCTTCCAGTCTGGACAAACCTCAATTGATGATGAACCAAGAAGTCGATGACCATCGATGATCACAAACAATACCCACATCAACATTGTGAATGATATAGTGTATGCAAACCATAGATTAACTGTCAGGGAGATTGCCATTGAAGTTGATGTTAATTTTGAATCGTGTGTCACCATTTTGGCAGAAATTTTGGGTATGTAGCACAGTGTGTCCAAATTTATGTCGCAAGTGTTAACAGATGAACAGAGGCAAAAACGTCTTGACATCAGCCTGGAACTGCTAGATCTTTCAAACAAAGACTGAAACTTCTTAATATAATCATCCTAGGCAACAGAACTTTGGTTCATAATTATGATACAGAAACCAAAACCCAGTCTTCACAGTGGATCTTCCCCTCAACCCAAAAAAAGCTTGGATGTCACGATCAAACATGAAGGTGATGTTGATCATTTTATTCGATTCAGAAGGGACTATTCATTATGCATATGTCCCCAAAGGGCAAGCAGTGAATGGGCAGCTTGTTATGGAGGTTATGAGAAGGTTAAGATATGCAATGTTGCGGAAGAGACCACAAATGTGGAAAAACAAATCTAGGTGCTTTCATCATGGTCCTGGCGCACACATCATTGATTGTTACAAAGTTTTTGGCCAAAAGCAACCCAGCAGTTATCCTCCAGCTACCTTTCCCTCCTGATCTTGCTCCAGCAGACTTTTTCCTATCTCCTGAGTTGAAATCCTCCTTGAAAGGTCCCTATATGAAACTATTTTAGATATCCACATGATTTTACTGTAGACTATCCCAAAATAAATGTTCCAGGACAGAACTGAAAAGTGGGAAAAATGTTGGGAGTGTTGTATTGGCCGCCAAGGGCTGTATTTTGAAGGCAATAAGCATGTGTAAAGGTTCGCTAATAAAAATCTAGTATGTTGTGAAACAATATTATCTTTTTTTGATCAGGCCTTTTATATACTATGTATACTTATCCATTAAATATGTGCACATTCTGTTCTAAATCAATGGACAGGTTGTGGGCTATTGCTTAGATAATGCATTTTTCTTAGTTTCAAATCATGAAATGAAATCGGAAGTTTACCAGCCACACCACCATCGTGCAGCTTCCACCAGTAGTTTTGTAATTTCTGTCTTTCCATTCAAATGATTCCCTCAAATGATTTAACACATAATTTTGATGTTTGGATGTTACATATTCATTATTTTATGATTATATTCTGCAAATATTATTTTTTCTATTGAATTCATTTATGTGAATATCATTGAAAATAAAATGCATCCATTTGCAGGAAAATCATGGAAATATACGTTATTCACATTTTGGATAATTACAATTTACTAATATTTGTTGATGACTATTTAATTATTTTTTAGGTTTCATCACAGTTGGAATTATGGTCAGAAGAGTTACAAGGAAGGAGTGGTGAGCCAGGAAGAGCTGACTCCCAGCAAGCAGAACAGTTGTTAAGGGTCCATAATGAGAGTGTTTCTCATATGCAGAATACAACATTTCAGGTGCTTCAGAGAGGACAAGAACTTGCCCAAGTAGGTATCCAGTTTAGATATTAAAGTTTTATCAAATGATCCAATAAGATGTAGTAGTAGTAGTATTAGTTATTTGGGGAGGATTCCAGCTGCGAAGGCCATTTTTTCTCTAAAATGTTGTTTGTTTTATTTTCCATAGTAATCAATTGATTGGCTACTGCAATTTTTTCAATCAATAGAACATCACTGACAATTATAAGGTTTCTTCTCTGATCCTTTTGCAAGGAAGTTTACGTATTATAATTCTGGCCTCACATCAAACTTTTGTCAAAAAGTTATCTTATTGCCCTTAAATCAATATAAATTCTAATGTCATGCAACAGCACATGTACATAGTTTCTATTGCTTATTAATTAGTTATTAAGGGAAAAACTAAGAATTGCTATTTTTTGTCAAAAAGTAAATACCTGAGGTATTAATCTCAAGATGCAATGAGCTATAGCATAAGTGATTGAAACATTATGACTTATGAAAAAGTACCCTATCTTGTCCTTTTCCTTGTACAAAAGTACCTTTTCCTTGTCTAATGCCACTCATGAATTATGGACTTAGGCCATTAGGGTGTTTAAGGTCTTTTTTATCACTTAAGGGTTTGTATCAATACTTCAGTAACCATTACTAATGTGTGGTGCAAAATGTACGTTCACAAAATTTGACATTCATAGATAAATTAACTGCTGAAAAAGAAGCTTGTAAATATAAAAATGTGTGAAGTAAATTTTTCCGCACATGGTTGTTTTCAAGAAGAAAAATGATAAATCTGAAAGTTCAAACTTAATGTACTCCAGGTTTATAAGGACCATACTGCTGTCTTAGTAAATTCATTTAATTGCTATATCAAAAGGAAAAATTAAAATACTGATTTAGGAAACAGAAGAAGTCATTCATTATGCCAAAACTGGAACCTTCTCAATAATAAATAATTCACAAATACTTGGGTTCACTGAGTTTTATCATTTTTATAAAATTTTACTGGCATCAAACAGAAAGGGAATCCCCATTTATTGCAATGATACACACAGTCTATTTTTTGATAGGTTTAGCTTTTAAATTCAATTTATTCATTTGTGACATAATATTGTGAACTTAATAGCTATGCTCAAGGAAGTGAAGTGGTAATTTAAATTTTCAGAGATTACCAATTTTCTGGTTAAATATGGCATTGTGATTTAATTATTTCACTTTTCCAGTTACTGGAGAACTCAAGTGTTCGTATAATGTCTGATGGCCAGTATTCTGCTCAGACCCGGGTACAAGTATTATTGGAGTACCTTCATGAAAGAGAAATGGATGTAGAGGATTTGGCTGAAGTTCGGAGAGTTCGATTAGAGCAGTGTCTTCAACTTTGTCAATTCCAAGCTGATGCTAGTCAGGTAAAGTGTCAAGAGGTCGAAGAAATAATATATATTTTAATTATTAGAAATAATGGCAAAATTGGCATCTCTTTCTCACTGCCTGATAATCTGATTTATATTATTTTCATCGTAACTGAATCCATTATTTTGATAATTATTTGCTTGAAATAATAGTTGGAGCACATGAGCATATTGCAATATTTTAACTCTTTCATTTGTCAGATGATAGTAAGTTTGGGAAATGAGCAATCTACCTGTAAAAGGCTGAATTTGTATCTAAATATCCTTGCACATAATTAAAAGTATTCTCAATTAAGTTTGTACAATGGAATGCTTAATTGCTTTAGTATATGAAATTTTGATCCTCACATTGCTTCCTTATCTTTTTTCTACTTGTTATATTCATAAATATCCATGTAGAGCTCACACAAGGAAAAACTTACAACCTCAATATTTTATCATTTCTCCATAGGTTGTTAGTTGGATAAGGAATGGTGAAGCCATGCTAATGGCTGGTTTCACAATCCCAAGCTGTCTGCAAGATGCAGAGCAGCTAAAAAAGGAACATGAGCAGTTTCAAGTAGCTATCGAGGTTAGTATTAATGTTTATCTATTTGAGTAGCAAAAGTTATTTATTAGTAATTTAGTGTTTATTTGGCTGGTGACTATAATTAGTATCACCTTGGTAGAATATGAGGAAGTTAATTCATGTGAATCTCTATAGGATAGCTTTCTTTCCCCACAAGGTGTGACCCACCAAGGTTATAGTAATTGCAATGTACAACCTGGTTGTCATCTGGGTGGATTTCCAAATCTCAGTACCACAGTTCCAAATATTCAATGTGCCTAATTATTATTTCACTTGCTATGGAATAAATGTTGGGTAGCAATGTCTAAGCCAATGAAATTGAAATTATAAATTATTTGTTGAAAAAGTGAACTTCTTATTAGCCATTTTCATAAATATTATCAAGTATGTGGGAGTGATATTTCAGGAGTTATACACCAATAATCACAGTCATTTTGCACTTCTAATATTTCGTATTAAAATTAAAATACATTTGGGAAAAAATCTGTAGCATAATATTAAAATTGTGAAAAGAAAGTTGGCAAACAAAATATGGCATAGAAGTCTGTATAGGTCTGAAAAAAGTGTTTGCATAATTACTTATTTACATTTATGAAACATATTTAGCCATAAATTAATGTGGCATGCACTATAAACAAAATATGGCATAAAAGTCTGTATAGGTCTAAAAAAAAGTTTTTTAGTAATTACTTATTAGCATGTATGAATTATATTTAGCGAAAAATTAATGTGGCATGCACTATAGAATCAATTAAAAACGTATTGATCCACAAAAGCCTTGATAGTGGAAATAATTTAAAGAAACATCAAATAATAAATTAATGACATAAAAACTGTAATAATGAATTACAGTAAAGGCCCTTATTTTACTCTTCTAGGGATGCCAAAAAAAGTTTAAAAGGTAGGGAAGTACAAATAGCAGGAAAGATGAATTTTCACTTTTACATGCTTAATTACAGAAGCCATTGTCTATTCTATCATCAGCATCACGAATAACTTCAAGTGGAATTTCTTCATTACAGTTAACTTAAAATACTGCCTACCTAAAGCAGTTATACATTGTAGAATCCTAAACTTGCTTTTCAGTATTTATATGTCGTGTAAGTGTTTGTGGTGTAATTTTAGTGTAGAGCTTATGATATGTAATGTAAATCATCCAGTGCATCCACTTTTATTGCCGTTATATTCCTACTACAATCATGCAGAGCTATGAATGTTAGTACAATCATTCTTCGATAATGCTGCTTAAATGAGTTTATACCTAAACTATACCAAATCCAGTGGTTAGCGATCACTAATATGATTTTCAGGAAAAATGGTAACTGTACATTACTCAAGTGTACATTTGGTGGATAGCCTGGTTACTGATCAAAAAACTACAGAATTCCTGTCCTGATACCCCATTTTAGCATGCAGATCATGAAGCTCATCCTCAAATATTTCTGAGGTCACTTGTGCTTTGGAATTTTCTGTATATCTAGTGGGCAATGTTTTATATATTAGGACTTTGATTTACCTACTACTAGTGGCTTAAGTTTCTCCCTTCCATTTGCATTTGTGATTAATAAGATAGTAAGTCTTTGTTAGCTAAACATGCCTCCATGACATTGTTTACCTCTGTAGCACAGTGTTTTTGTTGGCAGCACATTAAAAAATAATGCTGTCTTGACTGCAGTGCTAATATCTTTTGGGCTATAGCCTTCAAGAAGTTAATTAATTTCTGACACCTTCCACTTGGTTGGTCTCAATGTCAAACACTTCTTCTTTCACCATATTCATCCTTGTGTATAAGATAGTGCATCTGGTGCACTATTGACTGAAAGTTGTGTAAACATTGCTACAGTTCAGTGCACATCCAGGATAGCATAGTTTTTTTTGAGAGCATGGAGGAGAGTTTTGTGAGTGCAGATGAATAGCAATTACCCTTAGTTGCATATGAGCTGAAATAAATTAATGAAAAATAAATTTAATTTACTATTTTGATCAAGAAAATCTTTTTCCAAGTTGATATAGCCCGGGAAATTTATGTGGTGGTTTTCCTGCTGTTTTTGTTAAAAAAATATTCAAATAAGAGTCAATGACTGTAACTTCCTTTTTTAGGGAAATTTATGTGGTGGTTTTCCTGCTGTTTTTGTTAAAAAAATATTCAAATAAGAGTCAACGACTATAACTTCCTTTTTTAATGTTTAATGTGATAATCCTAATGTGTCACCGGTAATTACAAATAGGTATTAATTTTTTTACTTTTATCTGAGAATGTTTCTCTAAATAGTACTGTGAACTTCATTTTGCCT
Source organism: Hetaerina americana (assembly GCF_022747635.1). Lineage (NCBI taxonomy): Eukaryota > Metazoa > Arthropoda > Insecta > Odonata > Calopterygidae > Hetaerina > Hetaerina americana. The sequence goes on along the minus strand of NW_027286874.1, from coordinate 51,429,723 downwards.
CATAACTGATTGTGTATTGTTTTTTATTGGGATTTTTTGATAGAAAACTCATACTTCTGCTGTGCAAGTGAGGCATAGAGCAGATGCCCTCATTAGTGCCAATCACTATGATCCCCAAGGAGTTAGGGACATAGCAGAAGAAGTTACCAAGAGATGGCAACAACTAGTCACTTGTGCAGAGGAGAGGCATAAACTTGTTACTGCTAGTCTCAACTTTTATAAGACTGCTGAGCAGGTATGTAGTTTTAGTTTTGAGTTGAAGCCATTTTTGTCATATCAGTTTCTTTTATTCATTCACTGACTGTATTTGTTCTTGAAAAATCTTTATTTGTTGCAGGTTTGCTCTGTATTAGATAGCTTGGAAAGAGAGTACAAACGGGATGAGGATTGGTGTGGGGGAGGTGAATTGGCTGGGAACAGCACAAGTGGCGGGGGAGCTGGAGGGGAGCGAGGGGGGAATATGGTGGCCCAACTGATAAACAAACACCAGGAACAAAAAGAGGCTTTCCTTAAGGCATGTACTCTTGCTCGAAGGACAGCTGAGACTTTTCTCAAGTACACTGCTCGTAGTCTACAGTATTATAATTATCAGGGAGAGGCAGGGACTAGGACATCTGAAGGTCGTGTTAAAGGTATTTAATTGTTTATGTTGTATATTTTGATTTTTTTAAATGGATTCTTGGTTTCAAAATACATGGTATGCCTGCATGCTGATAAAATTTTTACAGGATGTTGAAAAGTGAGGTGGATTTTTTCGAACTGATGAAATCATTGGCCCTCTCTTTTCCTGTCTCAATTGGATGTTAAATGATATTCAGTTTCTTTTTTATTTTCTTATATTTGATCTTTCTGCTGGTTTACCCAGTTTACAGTTTTTTCATTAGTAATGGCTTTAGTGTGAGTTAGCCTTTGAAAAAGTTAAAAAGTATGAGTCATAGACTTATTAGTCAATAAAAATTAAAAGGGTATTCATAGTCATATGTTTTATTTGTCCTTCATTAAAATATTAAGATTTTCTAGTTCTTGGACGTTACACACACAGTGCCTTAATGTATACATGGTTTAATACTCATAAACAGGGGAGAGAAGCAAATACAGTACATGTCTTGAGTATTTGTCTGTTGAGCTCATCAGGGTAGTTGAAATGATTTACCTATGAAATGCTGGTTAATTTCTGTTTGTTCTGATCAAATTTTTATGACATTTAATCATTCACATAATTACTTTGTGAAGGTCATTGATATCATGATATTTCAAATATGAAAAATCTTTTTTCTGGCATTTTAATGGATGAGAACTTTTATTAATTCAGTAAAATACTATGATTCCACAGCTATCCTTGAGAAACTTTTGTGTCAAGAAAATAAAGTGCTTGAACATTGGACGCAAAGGAAAAAACGTCTTGACCAGTGCCAGCAGTTTGTTCTGTTTGAGAGATCAGCCAAACAGGCTCTGGAGTGGATTCATGATACTGGCGAGTGCTACCTGTCCACTCATACCCATGTTCAGGGCCAAAGCCGAGAAGAGGCAGAAGCATTGCTTCTCGAGCATAATGAATTCAAAGGAACCGCCAAAGTAAGGGCACTTCAGTTATTTCATTCATTAAAAAAACTCTTTAAATAGTTTTTTTTTAAAACCACCATATCATTAGTTTTGCCATGTAATGATGTGTAAATGGCGCATAAATGTTTTCATAAAACTATTTTTTGATAAAATTTATTAACAAGTTTTTTAATAGTATTTCACCGTTAATCATTATTCTAAAAATAATTAATATGGCAATTTCCTCTTTTTTTCTTTATAGGAAACTCGTGAAAGGGTCAAATTACTTATGCAGTTGGCTGACAGTCTTGTGGAAAAAGGGCATGCTCATGCAAGTGGCATCAAGCAATGGGTTGCAGCTGTCGATAACCAGTACAAGGATTTTAGCTCTCGAATGGATAAATATAGGTCAGTTCATTTTTATTCTAGATTGAAAAAGAAGTCATTTGTGATTGATATGTATATATTTGTTTTTGCTCTGCTCCAAATTAGGGCACAACTGGAAGAGTGTTTAGGAATACAGGCAGAAGGTGATGGGAGTAGGCAAGATCTTTCCATTGACCGTAATTCGGATCCAACATTGGAGGCTAAGGTGAAAGAGGCAGCAGCAGCAAAAGACTTAAAAGAGCTCAATGAGGAGAAGAGAAGATCAGCAAGAAGGAAAGAGTGAGTTGTTTTGTACTTGTGTGTATATTGTACATTAACTGCTTCACGTCATCATTTTCTTTTATCATTGTGTGAGCATCAAACTTGCTGGAGCTTATGTATATATTATGTTATTTTAAGAGCTACTTAATTAGGAACTTCTCTTTGATAATAATGTGTTTTTGAACAACTGATTTTTTTGTTGCTAGCATCCATTTACTATTTAATAAGATACTGATTTCTCATCATTGACATTTTTCCTACAGATTCATTATGGCAGAGCTTTTACAAACTGAGCGTACTTATGTGAAAGACCTTGAGGCATGCACTCGTTATTTCCTGGAAGAGATGCGGAATGGTGGAACAGGTGTTCCAGCTCCAATCCAAGGGAAAGACAATATAATTTTTGGAAACATGGAAGAAATTCTTGAATTTCACCGAAGTATATTCTTGAAAGAACTAGAAAAGTATGAAACCATGCCAGAAGATGTGGGCCATTGTTTTGTCACCTGGGTAAGTATATTTAGCCATCGCTAAAGCTAAGCATGTGAAAAACTTTTAATTATAATACGGTCTGATTTTATTCCTAATCTTATTTTAATCATGAATTTTAATGAATAGAGTTTTCCTTTTTCTCATTTTTTGGTTGTCAGACTGAATGATTTGGTTGTTTGCAATCAGTCATCAGTGTCGGCACATGAGAAGTAACCTCATTACAAGGCTTGAAGTACTGGTGGAAGTTGATTTTTAACTATCCAGGAATCATGCCTTTCTGATAAGTTTTGTAATGGACAGGATATATTTAATAATAACACTTTTTGTTCTACAGGCTCAGCAGTTTGACATGTATGTAAAATATTGTAAGAACAAACCAGAATCAAACTCCCTTCTGGTGCAGCATGGGGGCACCTTCTTTGAAGAGCTTCAAAAAAAGCACAAAGTGGAGCATCCCATAGCTGCATATCTTATAAAACCAGTACAAAGAATAACCAAGTATCAACTCCTACTTAAGGATCTTCAATCATGTTGTGAAGAAGGTCAAGGAGAAATCAAGGTGCATAAATATATTTAATATTCTGTATCAAATTAGCATATCATACAGCTTGTTTTTAGAAGTAACTCTTAACTGGGATCTTTAGTGTATGCATGCCTTTAATTAACATGGTGATCATGAACATAAAGTTACCTCTCAGGTTTTAATATTGCATAATCATCCATATTATTACTTTAGACAGTTTGAATAACTTTTAAGTATATACCCTCATGAAATAACGAAGATGGGATCATTATGTTGTAAGTGCTTAGTTCTATTATATACTAAGAAGCGCACTAGTTATAGTCTGGAACTCATAATCTAGAAATCTATGACTTGGAAACACCCATAGGTCTGCGATATTGTGATAGTGATTACATACATGCTTTGAAAGATGACAAAGATCTTATAAGTGATAGTCGATTGTAATTCGTTGAAATTGCACTATATTCTGGAAGTGATTTTTCCAATTCAAGGCTATAGATCAGTTGAATTTAAGCAAATTTAATGGGAATAATTTTGAATACTAAACAATTTATTACACATTGTCTAACTTGTCTTTAATGCCATATATATTTTGCCATAATATGCTGAGGCCACTAAATTTGTTGAACATTGGCCCCTTGATGAAGTGAGATTAAAACAGTGGAAGTAACAGCAGAGAATTTAAGGCTTAACATAAAACATCAATTGCCGAAAAAGTAGATTTGATAAAAAAACTGGATGCCTATCCATCTGTGAAGCTTTTGTGGGAGACATCAAGTCTTTCACTGTATGTGACATTAAGAATAAAAAAGAGAAAGTAGAAAGTCGGATACAGAAGTGACGGGGAAAAATGTCCGAAAAGCTGAAAGACAGGGAAAGAAGGCTGAAACAATGATTTGCATGCATTAATTATGCAGTGGCTTCTGTTTTGTCAAAATGAAGTATTGGTTAGAGGTCATGATAAACTTTTTCATTCAGAAATACCTTAATTCAGCTACCAGTTCAATTGGAAAAGTTCTAAAGGTTTTTTTATATGCAATAGAATCACTACAGATATTTATGAAAAGGTATTTGCTGGTGAAAGATTTTCATCAGATGTAGAAGCTGCTGATAAGTTCATTGGAAAATATTTGAAATTATTGAAAACTGAGTATCCACAAAAAAAACTAAACAATTTTCAAACTATAGCAATGGTTGTGAACACAAAAAAGTAAAAGCCTCAACTCCAATTATTAAGATGGCATTAAGCCTAATGATAGTGTCAATTATAGCAGTCACAATGAGTTGGCAGGGAGTTCATGACCCAAAGTGTGGCAGCATAATTGTCGCATGGAACAAAAGTTCATTTTCCATGATCACCTCATGTAATTTATGTAATAAACAGTGAACTGTTTCCATGAGCATCTTTATTAAAAGATGCTTATTTTTTGCTTATTAACTTTTAACGTCTATTTAATTTGAATATATAGGGCCTGCCATGTGCCAAATAATTATTTTATGAATATTCCTTGAATTGGTGCAGACCCCCACAAATGTTTGTTTTTGAATTTAGAAACAGGGTATTCTTTATTGTTTTCTATGTTCATATTTAATAGTAATGGAAAAAATGAATAAAGTTCATAATCAAAGTTTTAGCAACTGGATTGAAAATATCTTTGAGTGAAAATAAGACTAGTTACTCTGATAATGTTAATAATGCTGAAAAATCCCTTGTCCAGAATCATTTAGGCTCAAACATTTAACATGCTATATTGCATGTTACTTTAAAAATTATTACTCATTCATTGTAGAATTTTGAGACTTAGAATTTACTTGAACAAATGATATTTGCTTTTATAAAAGACGTGTTTCAGAGAAAAGCCTTTGCAAATACGCATGTAATAATTGATCAAGTGAATTTAAAATATTCAAATGTAATTTATCTGAATTTCTTTTTCATAGGATGGCTTGGAAGTGATGCTGAATGTACCTAAGAAGGCCAATGATGCCATGCACTTATCATTGTTAGAAGGCTGTGATGTATCCTTGGATAAACTAGGTGATGAAGTTGTACTTCAAGATACGTTCCAAGTTTGGGACCCCAAACAGATAATTAGAAAAGGCAGGGAACGACACATATTCCTGTTTGAATTGTATTTATTATTCAGTAAAGAAGTTAAGGACTCCAGTGGGAAGGCAAAATATATCTACAAAAATAAGCTCATGGTATGATGTTGTTCACTTCAATTCTTTAGTTTAGAATTATTATGAATCGTTAAGTGTGGAGTATAATTAATTATTCAATATGTGTTATTACAATAATTGCATAATTTTTATAGACATCAGAACTTGGGGTGACAGAGCACATAGAAGGAGATGAATGCAAGTTTGCAGTGTGGACTGGAAGAGCTCCAATATCAGATTATAGAATAGTACTTAAGGTAATTCATGTATAATTTTTGTGATTATATTCTTGCATCAGTTTTTCAGATTAACTTTTTTTTGAAGGCTTTCATACTGACTCTATGGTGGTCTTTTGCGCTATAATCTTATGTCATTTCAAATTTGATGATTGCAGGAAACACTGTTACTATAATTTTATGCTTTTTCATACATTTTTGTGACAATTTAAGTGAGAGAGATATGTATCATATATTACTTGAGGTGTATAAAAAGAAACATGTATTTTGGACTTGATTTGGTTGTATGTGTCATAATCTTACAATTTCAAGCTTCTGACATAGAAAATCTTTAGGTAAACCATGTGATTTTGATTAAGATTTTAGCCTTCATAATCTTATACATCTTTCTTAGGCTTCATCACTTGAAGGGAAGCAAACATGGGTGAAAAAACTGAGAGAAGTTATTCAAGAGACCTATTTCAGTGGTGCCTTGCCTCTTAGCATGCCAAAGAGTCCTGCGAAGCTGAAGCCTGGCAGTCAGAGATCAAGCAGGTATTGTACCAGATATTTTTCATTGTTAGTGTACGTTTTAATAATTTATTTATATCCTCAAGGTTTTGTCACTCTTACCAATTGGATAATTATAATTCAGTTTACACTTAGATTATCTTAGCTATGTACAGGTTGTGAACTTAAATATTTTCCATTACACTGAATGGGACAGATGCATTATCTTATTATTTTTTATTTCATACTGTGAAACAATTTTATTTTTCAATTGTGTGTCAATTTCAATTTTTCAATCAAGCAATTTCAATGAGGAATTCTCATTTGAAGGTTTTGTAACATAACGGATTTTATGTGGGCACATTTTCATTGCTAATTGGTTTCACTTTTCTTTGATGAAATACACCAAGTCACCAAAAAATGATAAATTTAATGTGACATGAATGGGGAAATGTAAGATTTAATAAAAAAAGGGGCATTATTAATTCTTGCTGAAATACATACTGTATTTTAATCCAGTTTATTGCATGGCATCTTAATCAGTGATTTTCCAATTTATTATTCTATTTATGGTTTTTAGGCTGTTAAAATAAAAGAATAACATTTCTGAAAATTTGGAACTTCATTTGAAAAACAATAAAAAATCACTATGCATGCCACAATACTCCTATTCAGAGTTGGTAGGTGTATTTTCCTGTGTATTTCCCCTACCCTGACTTGCCATCCTAAGGTTCCATGTTCAAGTCCTGATAGCATCAAGCAGTGAACTCATGATATGAGAAAGCCGACTACCCCATCTAATGAAGCATTAAACTGTATGCATCTCAGTAATTATCATTGAAAACAGGCTTTTACCATGATAATGATTATCTCAATTTTTCCTCCATCGCCTGGAATCCTATAATTCGTCGAAGTGTTTTACAAATTTTAATGTAGGGTAGCCAATCAGATGATAAAATCAGGAAAACTTTCTTGAAAAACTTTGCAAAATTAGGAATTCGTTTAAATTGTATTAAAGCTGTGAATGTGATATGCAGTTCGGGCATTATCAGTGAGGAGAGCTTTAGTCATTGGGCTAATTCATATTTGCTAGAGGCCTTTGCATGTGGAGGTCCTGGTGAAATCCAATACATGGCTGGGCTGACTACAGTGTTGCCATGGCAGGCATGGAAAAGGGATGATTCACGAAATGTAATTAATCATATTAAAAATTCAGGTGGAGCATCATATTCATGGAGAAAATTGGAGAAAAGTGATAATAGGGATCTAGAAAATGAGAGACCATACCAATTGTAAATGACGTTGGGTGTTGTTTGTTTCCCATATACTTGTGCTGTGGAATACTGCTGCGTGTGACTGAAACCATGATACAGGGTATTTCAGGAGCAAAGTGTAATACTTCTGGAGTGGATGTGACTTTGAACATATTTTCATATAAATATATGTTTGGAAACCCTTGCTACCAAATCCTGGGTCACAAAAACATTTAATGAGCCATGAACCATAAACACAGTAATCAACCCAAAAGTCTGTTTTATGGGTGATGGTAAAGTTCATCCAGTACTAAGACCAATGGTGTCTGAAATGCACGCATCAAGGTAGGGGGCCAGTGCCTTTCCTTGTGTCAGTTATGGTTTCTTAGGAAGAGCTGTTACCCAAAAAATCACATAGCTTGGGTGGAGTTGAGGGTGCCTGGAGAGGTTTGCCCGGAAATCAAACCCAGGCCCTCCAGTCTGTTGTCCAATGCTTTTATTGAGCACATTTTGTATTTTATGTGTAGATGCTTAATTGTCTAAAAAACACATGCCTGGAGATGGGCTGGTGTACTTTTTTTCATTTAAGTTAACATGAATGTTTATAGCAACAAAGATTTCCTTCGTCTACTCTTCACTTTTCAAAATGGCCGTCTGAAATCACTAGTTTATTCTTTCTTAATAACCTAATTTTCGCTGAAACTTTTAACAATTTCTCAGATGCCAAAAATTTATTCCTAATAAATGTTTTTTGTATTCAACTTTCCTTCTAATGGTAGTTACATATATTCTCTTCCATTTCTAATGAAGAAATGGTTATTTGTATTAGGCTTTTTAATGCAGAGTTTGAGAATTCATGCCAATAACAAAGAATATTGTCTGTTCGGGAGGAGAGGCAGGCAAAAATCTGAGGATTTTCTGAGGAATATTTTATAAAAAATACACTTTCCTGTTCAATAAAAATTATATCACTTAACACCTATAAAAGCCCTGTTTTTTATAGAGTTGACTATGAATTTGATAAGATGTTTGTAATTACCTGTTAGCTCATGAAGTTCACTCAAAATAGTAATAAAATATTTATTTCTTAGCCTACAATAAAACTAGCCTTGATTTTCCTGCAAAAAATTAAAATTGCATATTTATTTAGGTGAAGACTGCCAGTAATTACAAATGTTTTTCAATATGGCCTACCTCACAATACCATCGATACACATTGTATTGAATTTCACCTGGAAAGTCTTGAATGTTAGCAATAGTGACCGAGGAAATTATCATGAACTGAACACTTAGTCAGTAATATTACATTTCATTTTTTTGTGTATAGGTTTACAGTAATATATCACCATTTCCACCAAACTTAATTGAAAAATGCTACCCATAAACAATGACACAAGAAGAAGGCTTATCCTAGGGGGACTCAAATTTGTGGAAACTCCAAAATAGCAGTGGTACAATGACACCAAATATCAGTATTTGCATGGAAACATTAACATTTTTCATGGCTGTAAAGCAAGAATTTCATCATTCTTGGGAATTGATAACTGTGGTTTGTTTGCCGCCAAGTAGTATCCTATTTAAGCATTATTGTTAAACCAACAATGAATTTTTCAGTTGAAATTTCTCACTTTTGATTAAATTTCCTTTTGGTTATTTAAATTTTATGAAATTTGTGTTCTAACGTGACTGAAGAGAAAGTATGAATTTAAGAAATTTGTCCCTTATCTCCTGGTGATCACTGGCCTTCCATACCATGTGGTCTTTTTTTCTTTCCCTTGACCTATTCCTCTACCCATACCTCCTGTTCTCAATGATAAGCGGAGCATGAATCACCTTGGGAGTCAAGATTGTCACCAGCCTTGTTGAGAGAGAATTATTACGCAAATAGAAGTAGATTTTCCCTCCCTCTCACTTTCCCTTACTTACCCACTCAGTCCAGTAGAGTTATTTCGGTTAACTGAAACTGGCATCCAGTATTCTGTTTGAAAACATGAAAGACCCACCACTATCCACTTCTGGGCAAAACCATCATGGCATCCTAATTGGTAAGACTAAGAAATCCATATTTTATAAATACTTAGAATGGACTTTGATGACCTGATGAGGTAATTCCAGACATGTTATCAGATTTATTGTCAAATTAACAAAACAAGCTTGGCTGGCATGTGTACTATGTGCTATGGTTTATATTGGACAGGGAAATGTATTTGTTCTAAAACATGCCTTAAAAATCTGATTTTTCCTTCCTTACCATAACAGACACATTCCATCATAATATCCTTTGTAATTGGCATGCAAACCTGAGCTCTTCTTTCAGAATTTTGTGAAAATAACCATTTTTTGTTAGGAATAGAGATAGGGAATTTCTGAGACACCCATTAGAAGAGAAATTTGACAAAAAGTAAGTATTTTTTAGGAGTAAATTCTTATATACTTGTGGATTTGTAAAATTCATAGTGAAAATTAGGCTATTGTAAAATAATAAACTTGATTTCAGGCTGCTATCTTGAAAATAGTGCTGAGTAAAGAAAGAAATCTATGTAGTTGTAAGCATTCATATTTCCTGGAATGGAAAAAGGTGTATCAGCTCATCTCCAGGAATGTTTTTTCAACCATAAGCATCTTTATGCGAATTACAAAATGTGCTTGATAAAATGTTTATTTTGCCACAACTTCATAACTAAGAGTTTCCATGCATATGTTCATGGGAAGAATATGTTCATCATTACATCCCCTATCACCTTTGGTAATGCAGGACTTTCCTCCGGAAACATCTGTTCATAGAATTGACTCCATTTTGATATGTGTACTGTCTTTTTTAAGAGCATGAAAATAAGGAAAATGTTTTCTCATATGTCTCAAAAAATAGGAGTGTATTAAGCAATATTTGTTAGTTTCAAGGAAGGAAAAATCGTTTGTGGTCATCTCATTGTAAGCCAGTCATCCTCTTGTTTTTTTATTTTATTACATATAGTATAAACCCCAACTGTGAAAGCTGAGGGATTATAATAGGAGTTGGAGGAAGTCTGTCTACCCTCAGTCATGTCATTACTTCCCTCTGAAGGGTCAACTTGGTGGCTGTTCTTGTGAATGCTTTATGCTTTACAAATTCATATGCTGTTGTCATTACTTATATACTTGAAACGAATTTTTCTTGTGGATGTGATTTGATCATGAACTCATGCACATTCACGGCTCGTAAATTTATTTATGTTTACCTCGTCTCAGAATGTATTTGTCATCATGCTGTTGAAATATTTCCGACTATCAATATCTCTTTTACAGGAGGAGTTCATGCTTTGTATGTGTTTTTTATATTATTTGTGATTTCTGCTTCCTTAGCATTGACGCTTTTTGATCGAACGTCTCATAAATCGTCTAGTAACATAATGATGAAAATATTTTGAAGGCACCTAAAGGAAGAAATCCTGCTTAAGTCGGCACTGCCTTGACATTTCTCTTCGCGTAGTTATCAGTGTAGGCATAATATTTGTGAGGTAATATTTGTTCTTGGGTGTAGTGGCGGATTTTTGAGCGAAAAAGAAGATGGGACTTCCGCTGAAAATTGTGGTCGCCAGGGCGGCCGTCCGCTCTGCTCTCCCCTTCGCCTTCCCACCCATTCCCTCCATTTCCCGCCACGTCTCCCGCAGCTTGCTTCCTTCCGCACAGAAAGCAGGAAAAATTGGGTTGCACCCGAGAGTTCCCTGTACTTTCAAATTTATCGGTTCAAACCGCATCCGCTCCGCCGGAAGTCCCCGTTGCCTCCAGTGTCGAACGCGTCGCGCTGTCATTCGAAAGCAGTCTCAAATAATTGTGCCTAGTGCCAAAGTCGAAATTTTGCGAATGTTAGTGCCTAAGGCCTTCGAATAAAAGAGGATCCGAGAATCGTGCCGTTTCTTGGCGTTTACGTTTGTGCCCATGCGATGACAAAAACTCACTTATAATACTAGGTGTTATATGCTCATATTTTGATCATTGAAATAAAAATTCGAAGCTCTTTTCTACTAATAATGTTGTTAACCAATACTCAAATGATGTTTTGACAAAATCCGATGATTATCGCTTTTTATTTCACATTCTTTTATTCGTGGAATGGACTTAAACTTTCACCTAGTAACGAAGATGGTGTGGAGAAGATCTCTATATTGTATTTCGTTTGCCATTACTCTAATTTGCTATGTACGCACTTTGTTTATCTGCGTACTCTCGCATATAAGCCGTCGTCCACGTCGTCATTTAAAACCAAGTGCTCTCACAAATGAACCCCAGAAGCACATCTCTCCTTTTAATAGAATTCACTTATCTCTCAGCGTTAAATTTTCGTGGTGTGACATCTGGTCGCACAGTTTAATATGACACAACTAATCCCGCGTATGTATCTTTGGAAAGAGGTATCTCAATCGGAAAGGTAGAGTTAGTAGAGTTGGGTAGAAAGGATGTTTCTCGATTGAGAATGTGATTCACGCTCGACGAAAATGCCCAAGTATTGCGGAATTTTAATAGAGTTGCCCTTACTGTTGCATGTTAAGTCTAGTAAAGTTAATTATTGCGTATAGGGTCATTACATTTTGATGTTCACACTATTATTTTCTTTAATTGGTGTCTTTGAGCGTAGAAATGAAAACCTATGAATCTCTTTTCCATGGTAATTAGGGTATATTACGTTATACTAACAACTAATGCGTTTAGCATTAAACGCTGTATTTCATGTTTCTATGATAAAAATCCAGGTTTGAAATGCAACGGATTAAATCGCTCTACTGCACCGGTTGAAGATTTTAATCTTGTGGTGTCTTATAGAAAAGGAAGACATATTATAACATGTAATATATAGGTTCCTTCAGAAAGTGAAACCTAATGCAGTTTTACTTTAAAGTTTAATGTTGTAACTATAAAATTAAATCGGAATGTTGGTAAAGGTGATTTGAGTGTGATGGTGGAGGTCGACTCTCGTTGCACGCACATTGTATTTTGTATTGATTATTAGCATCATTTAATAACGTTGCGTCAGGGATTTAAAACATTGCGGACGTCCTCGCAAAATGTCACCGAGATTTAGCTAATTTTTGGTTTTCGTGTGGAAGTGAGAGCAATGAGTGCCGTCGTAAATCTCAACGGAAAATTCAGCGATTAGCTTGTTCCTTAATATTGAACTTTTCATTGATTCTCTTTTTTCATCCAGCAGATATATTTAGCAAGCTACAATTCCTGTCATATCGTAAATGTATGACCTTCATATATATTATATCTCTGATAAAGATATCATTACCATTTATGTCCGAAGCGAGATTGGCTTTCATTGGTTTTTAATAAACGAGTAGAATTGGGTTCAATTTGGGGGATAATTGCCTCGCTTTTTCGCTTACAGGATGTTTACTTCTTCTCCTTCCGTTTCCCTCCCTCCCCCTGTTTGATCATAGTCTGCCTATCCGGTCCACAATGTCTTAGCTACGTTTTACGCAGAAAATGTTTGACTCTTTGTTATTTCGGAGCAAGAAGACTTGATTTTCATTCTTGATTTCCACCGCGTCGTGAGTAAAAATGTTTTTTTTTCTCTTCCTTGCGCCTTGGAAGGGATAACTTCAGTTCTGCATTCCCGTCATCCGGTTTGCTCAGATGTCGGTATCAAGGGAGGAAATATCGAGTGGGGTGGACATCTTTTGAAATTCTTCCTTCAGACATGAGTGCTGTTATGGCACACATGCTCATAGTATCGCGAGGGGTCAAGAGCGATTACTAGTTATGTCAACCATATTTGTGCATTTTGCGAGATGTAAACTTGGACGTAATATTTGACTCATTTTTTAATATTTTAGTTTTCATCAATATAAAAAGCCAGGCCGCTTGTACTTAATATCAATTTACTATGTCAGATAAGCTGTTTGTATTTTGAGGTGATTAATTTTTGTTGGAATCTTAATGCCGTGTGTTTCCCTATGATTTTTTATTGCGGCATTGTTTACGGTAACATCGAGATCGAGAAAACATACATCATGGGGTTTAAGAGATCGTATGAAAACTGTGTATTAGGGAGCTCGAGTAGTTAGAACTGAAGGAATGAAAGAAAATTATAATCTCAATACTTTTCTCTAGCTCGAGGTGCGCGTATATTTTTGTGCATCTAGGCTATCGATGTATGTTTGCCAAATGGAATTTGAAAATAATATCTTCGCTATGTGTGTACGTTCTGAACGTATTCTTTCACCGTCCTGTAATTCAATATAGTTTTCACCGCTTGGTAAAATATCAATATTCAGACTGAGTAATTTATGTAGGACCGGAAAGGTATTCGGCTCAATTTTAGATAGCTACTTTCATTAGCTAGCCATTCCTGAGAGGAAATTTGGCAGATTAATCCCTACGAAATGCATTCTGCCAGTCAATTACTTCCCGTTGGTAAAATACCACCAAGCAGTGCAGTTATCAGTTTAAATCGGTTATTTGAACAAACCTGTCCCAGCAGCAAATAACACATTTTTGCAGCGTTTACGAAGTCCTTAGAACCGTAACTGCAGAGTTTTTTTGTCCTTCTATGGTACTTCTAACCTAAAAATCAAGAAAAAACAGTAAATCTTGGAAGTGTCTTAGAAAATTCTCAGAAATTTTACAGAGATCTATCGTGACCGCCCCTTGCCATGGCAAAGCAACCATGTAGAATCTCTTTATATAAATGTTTGGTCGGATGGATGGTACGAATTAGTCATATACCTTTAAAGGCAGTTTTGTTAATGTCACTACAGGTGAAGAATCCAAAACTGAGTTAACAGAATGAAATCTATATCGATCATTCACAAGTAATTGCTGTAATGCTGTTATGTTCTCTCAGTATGCGCTTAAAAGCCGTATGCCATGGCGCATCTCTATTTTCCAACCTTGACTTCACACACTTGGTAAAAATCTTTTTCTCATATCCGTGAGTAGCATGCAAGCACTGCCACCAACGATAAATAGGCAAGGATTGTTTCCCTTAAAAGCATATTCTGAGATCAGAAACACGACAAGTCACACTTTACGGGGACGGAATATCTGCAGAGATTACACACACGTCTGAGGTGTCTAACGGCCCATTTAGAAGTGACAGATTTGGAAGTCGACAAATCGGATCTTATAGCTTTTGGTCACTAACGATCAGATATGTATGTCCCTCTGCGGGACTGATCCGTCGGATCGGATATTTCGGCATTGTTGTTGATGAGATATCCCTTCAATCTGGATATGTTGGGATCGACCGACGGGATTGGTCTGTCATTCTAGATCTGACAGGACATCCGCTCGTGTATGCGCAGATATTGAATATATTAAACGTAATGCGATAAAAGAAGTCTGATGATTTTGACATTGTTGTATTTGTGGGTTAAAAAAATTGATGATAGTCTTTCTTTTCTTTAATGGCCCCGTTTTAAATGTAATTGCGCCCGATAAATGTGTTTGTAGTGAATAAGCTTATTTTTATGGCGGGTGCGTTCAGTGGGGATCTTCACACCACAATTGCTGGGTGTTGAACATGTTTGATGAGAATCAGAGGGTTCTTCCTTTAGTCTAATTCAAATGCTTGGCGGCATAAAGGGAATCTTGAGTGTTATCCCGCGATGTCACTCGCCTCGACGCCAGCCAGTCTGTATTACAATTAGCTCGCCCACCGCTGCAAGGGGCAATGAACTTAACGAAATGCAGGCGCGAGTTGAGGATGTTCTCGATAAAATTGCTCTGGAGAAGAATGCATGTGCATGATAAATCAGAAATCAGGAGCGATTAATTTGATTTCGAATTGCATATCAACTCATTATATACCTTGGAAACATAATTGTTCTATATATTCTAGAAAGATTGGGGGAAAATTCGTTGTCGCCCGTGGCACTTTCTTATCTTCGATAAAAAAATCCAGCCTTAGGACATATTTGACGCAATATATTTTTCTGCTTCGTGCAACCCCGTAGCGCAAGGGTAACCTGGGGCCGTCGGAGATCGAATGGCAATGTTTTACTGACCGCATTACGTCTCGTCGTCGACTCTAAATGTATTTACCCTTCACGTCCTCATTTGTTTGCCGGAGGTCGTTGTAAATATTTTCTCTGCGCCCCTTCCTCGTCCTCGGGGCTTACCTCGGCGGCGGCGGCGACGAGGAGACGTAAATGACCGAGAAATATGGGCATGTCATTTCCGAAAGCGCGCACATTTCGTTCGGGGTTCCGGACGTAGGAGTGAGTGAGAGAGAGAGGAGGTAGAGATGGACGGACGGTGGAGGACTGGCTTAACGAAGGCGTAGATGTGGAACACCGATCTGCCCCGTACATGACAGCAACCCGAAACGCTTCCCCAATCCCATATTCCCCCTCTCCACAGGAAGAGGGCGCGTGCGAGAACCGCGGAGAGGTCTCTCTCCCTTTCCCATATCTTTCCCCTCTCCTTCCATCCCTCCGTATACCGCTACATCTCTCCCGCCGATTCTGCGCCCCTCCCGGCATTTGCAGCATCCCTCCCAAGATTCGCTTAGGGCGTGCGCGGGATCTCCGGAGGCGTTTACTCTGCCGCCGTAGAAAATCGATATCGCTGTCACGAGGATCGGAGCCCCCACTGCGGCGGCCTCCTGCCAGCCCCCCCTTCCTGCTCTCCCTCCGCCGCTTTTCCTCCTCTCTCCTCCCACGCCCCTCTCCCTTTCCTCTCCCTTCTCTCCCTCGACTTCTCTTCCTCTGGCCAACCCCATTCTTTCTCCCCTCCTTCCTCCATCGTTCCCTTCCGCACGCGCCTTCGGCCAGGATGGTCCATTTGATTTAGGCCTGGTTTCCATTCACTCTCCCCTACCCCAGTTTCCTCTTCGTCCTATGAGCGTTTTATGTTTCCACTTCGTCTCCCATTTGGCGTTTTCTCCTCCCCTCTCTGTTCGACCCGCAGTTCGCCACCCCCATTGCCAGCCACTTCTGCCGGTGTGCCCCCCTACCCATCCCTCTTACCCTTAGGTGGGTTACATTTAAATGATGCATATGACCTTGACCGGAGTAGCAGTTTTGGTGGTGGGGTTGTGCCGGGGTGCATACATATGATGTTTTTTTTTAATTTCCCTAGGAATGAAAATGAGGGTGTGTTTAATTTTGTCGTTTTGTGATTCAAGAGGAAGGAAGGGCGTTGGTCAGACTTTTTGATTTGGCTCATTGTTTTGTTTTCGTACGATGGCCAGTTTTAATTGGGGTCTCCGAGGCCGGGACCCATGTTTCCCCTTGAACCGGAATAAGATTTATTGGCTACGCCCGTTTTTTCTCTCGGGCAGCACCTCCCGTCTCCCCGTCGTGTAGTTGCCAGGTTTGTGCTCGCCGTTTGCACGCTCTCTTCCTTTACTTTTCCCTGTCCGCTCCCATCTTTCTTCCTCCCTGGGCGCACTCTCCCCCTCCTACCGTTCACCCTCGCCACTTTGACCTTCCACAAGTCCCTCGTTTCGCTCCTGGGCGACCCCATCCCCCGCCCTAGTTGTCCTACGCGTCTCCTTCCCGTGCCCTTCTTCCCGCCGTCGAGTTGCGGGGCCAATATCGCCGGTGGGGGTTGGTATTCTCTCACTCCGTCGTCGCCGTCATCCGTCACGTTTTACGCCCCGTCGTCCCGTAGGCCTCCGCCGCCTTCCATCAACGCCGCAGTGCCCCGGCGGGCGTCCGTGCCCTCTTCTTTCCCCCGATCCCCGCTCTCCCCCCGCCCTCTTCCCTGAGGTGTGTGGCTGTGTTTCATCTGTGCGTACCACACGCACTCCCCCGCCCGTATCTGTTGTCCCCCCCATCTCTTCCCCCTCGCCGCCGTCGTTCTTCATCCCGCATCCCCCTCTCCAAACATTGCCGTCTTCTCCGCGGTGTTTTCCATCTACTTCGCCTCCTCCCCGATCCCTCCATCCCCCGCTCATTCCCCACAACGCCTCCTCCCCCCCGCCTCCCTCACCCTCTACCTCGCCTCCCTCTCCACCCACTCTCATCTTACTCCATCCACCCTCCCCTTCTTCCTTTCGCTCTCCTCATCCAGGACTTGCCCGAGGTGCGGGCTTCTGCTGCACGAGGCACGCTCTTATCAGAGATGTCCTCTACGGCTCTTCCGAACTATCGACGCTCTGATTCGTTCACATTTTGTACATGGTTATCCCAATTTCTCCTCTCATCCTAAATCAAACGTTTTTATTCATTTTATTAATATCCTTGATTTTGAATAAGTATTTTAGGGTATGGATTTTGTTTTTTTTGAACTGCTTAAAAGATATTCATGAAACTAAGTGACTTTAGGTAGAGTGAATTAATAGGAATACATTTCGAGGTATGAATTCCCCAATATTTTTATTTTGACCATTATGTTTCAGTATGTAAATGTCATCTTCAGACTTAATTCTTGAACTGAAGATGGGAATGCATAAAATACCCAAGAAAGCGATGACATTACTCACTGTATAGCTTTTTGCGTAGAGAACTGTATGAAAACCCATGCTGTGAATTATTTGACCTACTTCTGTCTTATCCCATCACGTTTGAATTTATTGTTCTCTGTAAGTGGAATTATCGTGTTAACTTCATGTGGACCGCAATACACGGGCGTCACAGCACCGTAATTTCGGTGCTTGTCTTCGAAGACTAGTCATTTCTCATAGCCATGTTGGTCCTAGTTTAGGGACCTACAACTCGACGAGGCTTCTGTGCCCACTTTGTTCACACACTTAGTTGAACTACTGAGTTTATGAGCATGAATCTGCTTGGACTGATGTGGGTTCAAAATAACATTTCTTCCAGTTTAAGGAAACTGGAGAGTTGCTTGAAAATGGGGATATTGCTTTGATTTTTGCTGTCTTTCAATTTTTTCATTTGTGTATCATGCCGATGACCCCAAAATTGAAGACGGCATATTAATTTTTAATGTATTTCGAGCCGTCTCGTTGTCCAAAGACACTATTTTTCGTATATTATTTTGAGTCTTCCTAGTATTTAAATGTAAGAATTAACTTGGCATTCTAACTGACTTTCTCTCTTAATTCGTTATTATTGTTTCTTACTGAGTTAATGATTTCGAATTTGACAACAGGTTAAAGAAAAGTAAATTCAGGCATTTCAGTATTGATCAGTTAGAGTAAGTGAAGACCACTGACGGGTGTCACTCCACCTTCTTAAACCATTTCTTGGATACATTTTTCTTATTTACGTATCATTTCTTCGTTACTTCAAACACCTTGGCTTTAATGCGCCTAAGGAAATAACTCTTTAATGCATGATTGTTCCCATGCCTAGTAACTATCGAAAGTATTGGACCCAAAAAGAGGCTGATATTTAGAAACTCATTTGCCGCCAGGCATTCAATAAAATGTTGAGCCGTCATCAGTCAATTCACAATTCAATATGTACTCACCAGTTTTTTGTATCAATTAAAATAAAAGGAAAGTCTTCAATGGCAATTGTTTTTGTTACTTCTTGAAAGTCCCGTCCATGTTTTTGTAGTATTATCCACCCTCTCATTAATGTAACAATATTTTGGTTGGCTTTGCCAAGTTTTAATGTGCCGATATTGTGCCCGAATGAATTTCCCTGCATATCCCAAGATGGCGAGGAAATAATTTTCGAACAATGAAAAGTTAAACTGGTGGAGTTCTTGGAACATGTGAAATCGGTAAACACAAAATGTTTCGTGTCACATTTATCAATTAGGAAAACAATTAGTACCAGAACTTAACAATGTAAATTTCTAGAGTGTCGACGTATGCTCAATCAATGGGATGTGGACCTCGGGTCGAGGTCACGCGTACCCTCCTGCCCCAATCCTTTCTTCCGATCGCTCATGTCCCAGATGTGCCCATACCTCCTCTTCCTCACTGCCACTCCCTCCAGGGCCAATCCATTCCTACCACCACCCTTTTAAATTACCCTCCCGACTCCTTCTCCTTCCATTCCTTCACGTTTCCTAGAGGTCACGATATGGGCACCCGTGCACTCGAACTCACTTGTTCATCCGCCTTCCAATCCCACCTCTTACCCCCGCCCGGAACCCATTCCACTGCACTCAAAGAGCGGCAGCCCCCACCGCAGCCTTTCACGTCCTTCTTCTGCTCCTCCTCATCTCCTTCCCTGCACTCAAAGTCTCTTTTTCCCGTTCTCCCTTCCTCTCACTTCCTTAGCTATTGGAGGACATGTCTCAAATGTTCCGGGAGGGAACGGTTGGAAGTGGAAAGAGAAGTAGTGTAGAAAGGAGTTGAGGGGCAGAGAGGGGAGGTCTTTCGAAATTCCATCGAAATCTCGTCGATCACTCGCGTGGAAAGGCGTGAGGGTCCAGGGGTGTCCTTTGGGGGTGGTCTACAAGATCCCTTGGTGTTGTTTGTTTCACTTATTATTGCTATATTTTTTCGCTCCTCTCGCTCACTGTTTACAGTCTGCAGCCATGATAGGCACTTGGGTAATTGACGTCGTGGCAGCGTTCTATTCTATTATTATTTTTTAGATGCTCCCAGTTATAGGAGTAATTTTTTCATTTTTTGTGTGATGCATGAGACGTTTTTCGAGTGTGTTGTGCGAGGGCTGAGGCAAGAGAGGAAGGCGTTGATTTATGAGTCAAGGCGTAGCAGACGCGTCATCGCTGGGTGCTCGTGCACGTGAATAATTTCACAGAGAATATCAATGTTTCATTGTCCCGTCATTTATGATTGCTAACGTCAGAATTTAAAAGATGCCGCGGTCCTTATGTTTTGCACGTTAATATTTTTTTTCCTGTATTTGTACTGCCGTACTGTCAGCCCAATTATTATTCTCATTTTATTCCCAAAGTCTTCAAATTCTTCCGTTTTATATGATTGCCCAATATAATGTTTTATCGATTTATTTAAATGATACCTCTAGTTATTTATTGGGTTTACTGAACGAAATTCATCAGTCTCTTTTCTATTCGAGAATTAATTGAGTTTAAGTGCAATAGAAGGTTTGACTTAAGAATCATCAAAATTGTTAATGTGTTGATATACCTTAATCAAAACGCACCTCTTATCATCTCTAGGCAGTCTTGTGTTCTCATTTTTAAATTTCGTCCCATTTACTGCCGGAATGTTTACTCAGTTTTAATTACAATACATACGTAAATATAATTCCGAGTAAATACTTTTAATTCTCCGAGAACGAGCGCTCCTTAATTTCCTAATCCAGAATATTTCAATTTTATTCTCTTTACCTCCTTAAGTAGCGAGTATCCGCATCCTAGTGTGTTATAAATTTGTTTTTTTTCCTTTTATTTATCTTCTTAAATTGCTTAATTATAACATAGATTTTACAACAGGTGTACCCTAGAGAATAATTACTTATCAAATGAAGACAAAAATCGAAAAACTGATGTAAGATTGACTCTGAGAATGCTACTATCTTTAGGAATTCGGTTTGTTACTTTCTAATATTGTTGATGTTAATACTTCAAAGGTACGGTAATAGTTAATTAAACTAATCGCCATGCATAAAATCCAAAATGTTTAAAGAGCTCATGATAAATTATTCAAATTAAGTATTTCCTGGATTTTAGTTAGGCGTAGCTGTGCACCAGTCTCATGGCTCTTCGTTCATATTTTAATAACCTGAAGAAAATAATGACGCATATAATTAGTTATTTGATATTCCGCTTTTTTAACGGTTTTGTAACTAGTACTCCATTTTGGGTGTCAATTAGGGATTAGTAGAGAGGTGTTTCTGTATATGCACGTTAATTTTATGAATTTTTGTAATTCATTACTTATTTCTGTTCGGAAGGTTAGCTGTTCCTGCCTCGAACCTCTTCTGCAAGGTTATTGTAAGTGCATGCACTCTCTTCACCTTTCTATTTATGAATACCATTTAAAAAAAATATCTCCACAGTTACGGCACGGGGTGATATTTTCCTTCAAGTCGAGTGCTCCGAGATGTTTTTTGCCGGAATTCTTTTTAAGGAGGAGAATGCTTTTGCTACTCAAGGACGCTGCGGCTGGACCAACTCCTCCAAAACTACCCTCCCAGCGAGCGGTCGTTAAGAATACATAAAAGAACTCTCTCACCCTCTCTGTCGACCTCTTTTTACCCGCCCATTATTCCACCAGTTTGCTTTCAGAGTCATTCTCATCGCCGCTATATAACGATCTTTTCAAAGTGCGCTCACACACACACACAGACAAATATAGGTCTATAACCCTTTCTCCTCCAGTGAACCATTCTCTCACCTACGTATTCGTAACCGAACCCCTAAGTAGATGACTATTGCCGATTTGAAAAATATTATAATAGAAACTAAACGACAGTCGCTAGGCAGCCAAGTGGATCTTTAGAGAGCTTGAAGCCAGGTGCTTTTCCCTGGGGTATATGATTCTAAGATTACCAGAAGAAGAGTTCTCCGTAACTGATAATTAATATGTCTTCGGATATTTATTTGTTGAGTGAATCGAAAAAAATTAGTCTCCTCTTCGGATAACCCTTTGGCTGTAGCGTAATGGAATTTTAAAAGCCTAAAATGGAAATACGCGATAAAAACCTTCTTCTGCTTGGCAAAGACTGTGGAGACCATCGGGCTCTGCCAGCATCCTTTGAAAAACTCAAAAGTATATTTGCAGTATGTATATAGAAATAGGAAAATCCCTATTTTAGGAATAAATAGGAAAAGTACCCTATATTCTCTTTTATTTCATGCTGGCATTCATCCATTTTATGTCGCTTTTATTTGTACATCACCCGATTCGTGAAAATTATCTTTGGTTAGCCCCGAAATAAAACATTTACTTAAATTTTAGTTAAAATTTAGTAAATCTAAATATTTAGTTGTAACACCATTTGAAGCATTTAATAGTCGATAAAAATTGTGACATATAAGATATATGTCCCGAATGATGCGATTTGTATCATAGATATGATTGTGATTCGAGGTTTAAATTTTAAAGTTTTTTTAATTGGCTATTTTAAATATGTATTCATATATCTTGTGCTGTAGTACTCAACAGCTCTGCTGGCACCTCAAAATGTTAAATTTGGAATATATTGACGAACAGAATAATCACCTATACTTGATTTCGTGGTCGAATGTAGATTAGTTGTAGAATTTAGCTGTCATTTTTTTAAAATATAGCTGTTGAAGAGAATATATGCGTTTATGAACAAATGTTGTGTAATGCCCATGTAACTAAATGAAAGTGTTGACATCGGTGCATTAATAATGATAAATGTAAAATTAAAAGTATAATGCGTAGAAGTAATTTCTTTATTTTAAAGAATCATTTGTTCTAATATTTTGTCTAATATTACTTGTTATCCACGTCCTTTTGAAGGCAATTTCCCCTCTTTAGTATACCAGTAAAGTTAGTCGTGCATATTATGGTCGATGATAGGATTAATCTTATCTAGTTAAATATTATCTTTTTTTATACATTCAACACATTCAGGCGATATGTAGTGAAAGTTCGTCATTATAAGGAAAAACAAACTTACACTTTTCAATGCACACCAATAAACCTGTGGAAAATTGCAAATTTGATTTTTCTCATAAATTTTTTTAAAATTAAAACTCCTGATTTTTGTCCATTGAAGGGGAGAAGGAATTATACGGAGAAGGCTGTGATAGAGGGGAGAATGATAGGCAAACGAGGCAAGGACAGGAACAGGATAGGGATGTTGGACGGGATGAAGGGAGGAAGGAAGTAATCAGAGATGAAGAAGGGCTTGTTGTAGAGTTATTTTGGGTGGTGTTTTTGTTAGGAGAGACAAGATTTGTGTATATTGTTTGTGTAAATTGAAAACCTACCTTAAACGGTTGATAAACAATAATGATTGTTGTAATTCTGCGTGTAATATGTGGCGTAATACTAAAGTTATGTATATAACGGTACTGGTTTTTGTATGCTTATTGTTGTTTTTCGGCGTGTCGCATTTGGCGTGCGATGTAATGACGCAAATGGCGTGTTAAAAAGACTACTGGTGACTCATGCGTAGTTTCAACCTAGAATTGACGACATTCCTCTTCCTTTTGCGTGGCGCCGCAAAAGATAACGTCGCAGATTGCGCGGTTGTGTATCGCACAGGGCACTGGCCCGTGGTTATCAAGTGCGTGAAATCAAGACGCGAAGAGTCGTGTTGTGAATGTCATGCACAATTCCACTCGAGTCTTTTAACTGTTCTGGCTTTCCTTGGATAAGCCGAATAAATTACCAAATTGAAGTCATAGTTTTTTATTTAAGTAAAAAGTATAGAGTCTATTGAAATATTACAGCCCATTTTAATTGTAGCGCCTGCTTTATTATTGATATAATCGGAGGAAAATTCACGTGGACAGGGAATTGAAAAAGTCTTACTTCCCTGTAAATATCCAGAGCCTCTAGAACGCAGAAAATTTTAACGCGGAGCAGACGATGGGGGGTTGATCAGTGTGTCTAAGAATCTATTTTTTCCCGGTTGACTTAGGATCCTGATTGAATATGGATTGTGTTCAACTGGAAATCTTCAATGCTTGTACTCTGAAGGGTTTGAATGAGACTTGTAGTTTATGGTGTAGGTGATAATTAGCATGATTGCGGTGCTGTTCCTTTAAAAGAATATTTTATTAACGGAACGTGAGCTAACTCTCAAAATACCATTACATTATTTCCGTCTGGCGAAGAGAGTTTCAGGCATTTCTGTTTGGTATATGCTTCCATTATTTTATTTTGTGCCTTGTGGTATCCAGCGGCTGTTTTTTAAATTTAATTTTACGCTCAATACATATGAACCAGTCACCTCTCCAGTGTGCCGTTCCAAATCCCTCGAGGCAAAGTGGTTACTTAGGCGCAGTCGCTAAACACTGGTTTTAACAGTCGTAAATATATCGCAAATCATGATTTATTTGTATCGCCGATATTTGTTAAATAAGCCGCACGGGAAACAAAATGTTTGAATCCACATTTTCAATACGCGCGTAAGCGGAGCTGAATAAGATTGGAAGAGGGTCGCCGCCGCTTTGAGTGATACGATCTTTATCTCGTATTTCCCCCTTGTAATTTCCTCCCTCGTGGGATTCGTGCGCTTCGTTTCCCCTGGGTGTCGTCATCAATGTTTTCGAATTGGTGTCATATCGCTCTAGGATAAACGATGGTAGGGCGGGTAACTCCCGAAAACGGTCTCTTCCGATCCACTTCCGCCTACTATAACGAATCTGTACACATCCCCTCCTCACATTCAGCCCAATGCCTATATTCTCCGCTTACCCGTATCACAGAAAGAATAAAATGAAGAAAAAGATGCTCTCCCTTTCTCATATTCACAGTCCGAGCAACCTTCAGTTTCGGTTCTGCACCTCCTGTCGTTCTGACAATGTCAAAACACGGGTGCCTCGAAGTTCTCGAGTGCCGCTATTGAATTATTATCTTGCAGGTCTTTCTTCGGAACCCCCGCCGTCTCGACTCCCCACTCCTCACTCCTCTCTTTCGCTACCCACTCCCGCAGAAATGTCTCTCCCCTCCCCTTCTCCCAGCCGTTTCTCCTCGTCCTCTTCCGCCATTTCCCCCTCCCCTTCGCATCGCAGTTCCCATGTTGTGTTCTCCTCCGCTCCCCCGATGGTCGTTTTCTTTTTATTTTATTCCTAGTTCTTCATTCGCCAGTCCATCGTCTCCTTAGCGCAGGATTTCCCCGATCTGTGGTGTCAGTATTTCAATTCTTCGAGGTGCTCTTTTCAAATCGGGTGAGTTGGCTCAGGGTTTTGAGTCTCATAATAATTGGGCCCCTTGCCCTCGAGTAATGTGAACAAGCCATTTTTCTGGATCCCATAGTGTGTCTGAATATGGTTTTCAAATATCCGCTAGTTTAATTATTTTATTAAAACGGATTCGCATTATGAAAATAATGGTTCAAATGAGAGATCCTTCACAGTAGTTAGTTGGAATAACGGCCGTATTCCATTCTTTTAGCGCACACGTTATAAACATTGAGAGTATTTTACATGTTCCGCATACCAACCAGATTTTCTTGTTTTTTCAAATCCCAAACAGTGTCGAAGAAACTTGTCTGATACAAATAATAGTTGATCGTCTGTGATCTTACTTGGAATTCTAATGAATCTTATCCATACAAAAACTTTCCATCACCTCTCTACCTATTGTATCTTTAAATTTTATTTAGCACGGAATTGTCGTTGTTTGGCCATTTTAAATGAACTGGTTAAGCTTTTTTAAGGTTGCTAAAACGCAGAGCTATCCGCATGCATCAGTAATATGAGATCACTGCATGTATTATTCCCCTCCTGAGATGGTTTGTCATTTTTGATCAGGCGTCTTGAGAAGTGAAGGTTAACATGTATAGTAATTAATGCGGGTACTTTAAAATACCATTGAGAACGAGAGAGTACACAACTTAGAAGAACTACAAATATTTTATTGTAACACGTTTACCTTATTTTTTAGTTTTCTTTTGAAATGTTTATAGCCCTTAGATGTACTTGCGAGAAGTTAGCTCGCGATAACCCTAATTCTGTTCCATAGGTCTCTCTTCTGTTCTCTTACTCATTCAAATATCACTTCCATTGTGTTCGTGGTATCTTATGTATCCCTATTCTTTTTCCGCCGTTTTGATAATTTGTTTTTCATTCATGGGATAACTATCTCCACGAGGAAGCAAAATGGGAGGTAGGAAGGCAAATCTTTTTTTTGTCAAGTAAAAGCAGTATAGTCTAAGGGCATGCGAGTTTTTCAGATAAAGGAAAACGAAGCGGAAAAATAAAGCAAAAGCCCGCTTCCCAGCGCTACAAGCCAATGTGTAGGTCCTTTTAGCTTGTCCTTACAGAACTTTGTAAAAGCAATGCCAACGGATATAAAGTCTACATTTCGCGGAGTATGTGGCTTACAATATTTTATTTTTCACTCACAATTGTTTTCATAAGACATCGAAATTGATTTTTGACTCTCAAGAATGAGCCCCAGATGGCGAATTTCTGTGCCTATGGCTCAGAAAGCCAGAAATCCTTTAAAAAAATAAGATGCATACTCAAGGCTTTTTCTGCTTACTAAGAACCGATTTAAGACTTCAGCGATTATTTGTGCTAATGATGTGGGGTGGTTTTCTTATTCTTCGTTTAATGTTTTCTCAGTTCCGTTTGTAGGTGGAAGGGACAAAAAATTGTTTTCTGGGTAGCATTTAGGCTTGGTCTTGCGATGGAACCTTGTGGTTTGATCGCCTAAATATGGAAGCTACCGTTCGAAAATAACATTAAATTCTGCTCGGAAATTGTTCGTGTGGGCAATTAGTAGTCCGTTGACCAACTTAAAGGTGAGGAGTTCCTTGTTCCGCCTCGAACAGATATTTCTGAAAGATAGGCTTGGACCCTGGTTAACGCCAATACAAGCCATGAGTTTCTCAGGGAGATTCAAAATCTCTAGAAATGTCCAGTGATCAAAAAAGTTTGACGATGAAGATCCAGCTCTTTTTTGTTTAGCGAGACAAAATACATAATGAAATTTCGTATATAAACGGCTCTGTAAACAGCTAGCTGTTCATTCTGCCCTTTCTTTTGTGGAATTGAAAATCTTTGGTCTCTTTAGATGGAATCTATGTATGACCTGATTTCCATGAGATTAAAGATAAAGTGGATTCGAGATCTGTATTCTCGACTGTAGTGGCCGATTGATGCCATATTTATCTCCGGCCCATAGTTTGCTGACCTTGTCGAGTTTCTTAGGAGAATGCTGTCTCAAAAAAGTGTTCAGATTGTACGAACTAAGCATCTGGAGGTAAGCGGATGACTATAGTTCATCTCGCACTAGATAATAAAAACCGGGTTGAATTGGTAAACGCTTTCAAGTACACCCTTTCTTATCATGCCTACCGGCTTATTTTTATTGCTTACGTCTTGTTAGGGCCAGGTCGAAGTGGTTCGGTGCTCCGAAATGGAAGGTATTTTGTGCCCCAATTCCCAAGGCAAGGGAAATGATGCCTCATCGGAAATAAATTATCTAGCATCAGAATTGTCACATCGCGGTTAACTTTAAAAAATCTACTTGTACCCATTGCAATTAATACAATCACTTATGCTGCGAGTGGCCGGAATGAAATGTTGAGAATATCACGAAGAAAACCGCAACGGGATAAATGGGAAAAATAATGCCACGATTGTAAAGAAATGTAAGTTACTACAGAATTTATGTGAGTATAGCCGTGTTGGTGCGCCATGTGTTCCATTTTACTCCTTGGCTGTTGACTCCCCGGAGAGCTGATAGCTCTCTCATTCTTTCTTCATCTCTAGTTGATTGAAAACTCGGGCGTTTTTCTGTACATCCACGTTTACTCTTCCGGAGCAATGTTTTAGTTCTAAGCTATAATTTGTTTGAGAATTTGGCCCTAAATGCCCGCTCCCTTCCCCTAACAATACAGAAGTGCCATTCAATAAAATGAATCCGGCGGAAACGAAGTTTACTGGTTTGATGTTCGGTATTACCGTTGGCTCGGCAGCATGTCAGAATGCCTTCATCCATCAATATTCTCGATTCCCTTCCACCTACCGCTCGTGCCCGTCCGTTTTCTTATTCATCCACTTTCCGCACGTCTTTTCGCTTACTTATTCAATTCGTTCAGTTCCCTAGTTCCGCGCGGATGCCATCGCCGCCGCCGCCGTTTCCCCAGAGGACAGAAAGCGAGAGAGAAGTGGGCAGACCCCGGGGGGAATGATTAAGACGCGGGTGTGATCCGGGTGGGCGGTCGTAGGACGGTTCTTTTTGGAAACGGGTGTTATTTGATGGGATACGAAGGACTGCTACAGAAATGACCCGCCGGGTTTAAGGCGAAGTGGATATAGTGAGTGAGGTCGATTCCCATTCGTGAATATTAGAGGGCTGCTAGGTTAGCATCTAGACCGTAAGGGATATTCCTAAGCGTAGCAAGTGCTAGGTTATACCACGGACTGTGTACGAAACGAATGGTCAGTAATATGATGTGGATTCGACGTAGATATCTCTCCGATGGCATTTGCAAGAGGGTAAATTGTACGAAGTTAAGTACCGGGTTGGTTCTTTAAAAAAAGGTTCGGGTTCCGTTCTGAAGTGATGAAAGCGTAGTGCTGCCAGTGTCCTCTGAATGTGTAAGTGGAGTCTGGCTCGTTTAGGTCTATAAAGTTCCAATTCTGAAAGAGAAGAGACCAAGAGGAAATTAAATTGCCACATTTCGACGGCCTCTATTAGGATCAAGGGAAAAAATCAGCCTTTCAGGGTTTTATATTTCGAATGGATCTAATTTTATCCGAGTCTTCAGCCCTCCCAAGATAATTTCATTTCACCCAAAGCCGGTAGAGGAGAGAGGAATACGGAATATGGGAAAAAGAGGCAGTTGGGGTGGGAAGAGGGTAAATGGTTTTCGAAGGTTAGCAAAATGGCTAATAGGGAGGTATGCGTCGTAAGGTGTGGTGGTGATGTTCTTGAATATTTCGGTATACCCGATAAACTAATTTCAATCAAATTAGACTCTGCCGCCTCCATCCCTCACCCACCAATTTTTGCCGTCATATTAGCCTTAAAATTAGTGGGAACATCTCATATTTTTCCCTGTTAATTGATTGGACTAAACTTGTCACGTCATCCGTGCTGAAAATTGAAATTGCCGGAGCCCAGGTTTCGCCTTCGTCAGGATTCCGTATCATGCTCGGAAAGGGATTTGCAGATAACTTGATTTTAGTCGTTGTTGATGTTGATTTGTTGACTATTTTTCATAATAGTTTTTTTCATAAGAGTTTTTTTCATAGAGTTTTCACGGGAACTCTCGGGCTGCTGAAAATGGGTGTAGCGTTTATTGAGCGCTTCAATATGACTTTATGTAAAATTTAGAGCGTTATTTCAGTGAGGCTTAAATGTGTAATTGGCATCATTCGATGAATTAAAACAAAATCAAATTGAAAAAGTAACTTGAAATAATAGCTCGGAATGTTTTTGCATCATCCACACTCCCAACGCTCTCTCTGCCTTCGATATACCCTGGGGTTAAAAATTCTCATGTAAATACGTGCGCCGCCGGTATCTTTGTTCTTCTCAATACACTATTCCGACTAGTTTTGGGGCCAGTCACTCCCCATAAACCTATGACAAACCCCTGAAATTTAGATATTTGAATGGATTTATCAGTGTATCAAATAATGTCTAAGTCGCCTGAGTGAATAACCCTTCAGCAGTTTTTACAAACTTCCCTGTGTTTTGGTGCTTTGTCGTCTGTCTCTTTTCATGAAGTTTCAGTCATCGCCTCTCCGTCATGCCACCCCTACAGCGCTCAGGGCCCCCCTGTGCACGACGTGTGTATGTCTCGTAGAGCATTGATTCGATGTGGTATCGTGAAATCCGTCGTAGAAATTAGTACCTCTTTCGCATTTTAAAGGAAATAGTTATTTTTCAGTCAAGTACGCTTCATATTCTCCGCTTCCGACTTGTGTGGAAGGAATTCAAATGTTGTAGTGGAAGGAATTCAAAAATTGAAAAAAGTGCTAATATTCGTTTTCAATTATACTCAATATAGTGATTAAATGAATGTATTCCACCCTGAATAACAATAAGGCGCATTTTTCTCAAAATTCAATTAAATTCAGTTAAATCACGTGAATTAAATCTTCAAGTGTCGGTATGTAATTCTATCGTGAAGTGTAAAACGAAGGTACGAAGTAAGAGATTGATTTTAATCGACTGACGCGGAAGCCCTCTTCCGTGATTATTCGACTGAGTTTTGAATGCCACCATTGAAGCAAGGAAGATAAGAAAAGAAGAATACCCTGAGGAATTCTGGGTAAAAGCAGTTGCCAGCTGTTTTGCCCTTTGATTTTCGTTTCACGGACTATTCAGCTTTTCTTCTTAAAACTCTTTCCTTAGTTTCTTTAATCCCTCATGGGAACGTCTCATTCCGCTTCGTCGAAAATGAGCCAAATGCCGAGGGATTAGACTGCCAGATGTTCTTCTTATGTAGCGCACTTGGATTCGCAGAAATTCGTTCATGCAACTTCTCCTCTCTTGCGATCCTACTTCACAAACTTTTCAGAAGTCTCTCAGGATTGGAAATTCATTTTCCCGTAATGTGAAAATATTAAATCTGGTCAAGTTCAGCTCTTTTTTAATGAATTTTTAACGTATTTGTTTTAGTTGTATATTTATACATAATATATACCCGGCACGTATTTTTCTCCTTCCCGTGGCTACTTTTCACGTGATAGGCAGATCTTTATTTAATGTTATAAGGTACATTTATGGCCTAAGGAAGCAAGTACACAGTTGTAAGAGCATCTGGAATGGAATAGTTTCCTGAATGTATTTGATGTGAGAATTTTTCGATATCATTAATGGATAATTATGTAAATGTGAACAAAACTCGTTTTGTTCATCATGAAGGTTGGAAAAGTGCAAATAATATTCCTATGGAACCATAAGAAGGTAGTGAATATCACTTGGTGGTAAAAGAACTCATTAGCTAACTTTTTTATTGCTTGAAAGATAGTTTATTTTGTACTACTGCTGCAACAACATATGAATAGAGAATACGTAAAAGGGCAATCGTATTTCAGAAAGTTTAAGCTTTCGGCGTTCTTCAGATATATATATATATATATATATATATATATATATATATATATATATATATATATATATATATATATCATACTGAAGTTCCTTCTTTTCACAGAATGTGGTTGTGCCACCAAAAATATCTGAATACGTGTGAGTGTCCTTTTTTATGTTTATATTTGCCGACGCTATTGCAGAAATAGGGATGCTGCTTTTGGTTTTGTTTTTCGGATTGAATTATGAACTATTTCTCTTTGATGTTTATCATTGCCGTTGCAGTAGCCATAAAAATAGAACTGAAATCAAATATTTAGCAGTTTGAAATTAATGACTTTCTCCATTCTATTTCCAGGGATCTGGACGACTCGGCCTCACTAGACGAGAGTGCCGAAAACCTTGACCGTGGATCGTTGGCATCTTTTGGTTCTGGAAATACGACTGACTCCGACAAGGTAAGCACTTCGTAGTTTCAGGGTGTATCCAGTCTTCCCCCAATCGAAGTCCATTTCCTCCACTGCATGTACTCCTCCGATTTCTTCTCGATCACTCCAATGGCATTTAATCTAGTGTATTTTCCGATGGCTACCCCTCCGATGTGTACCATCCAGCTTGGAGGAAGTCCAAAGAGTCGTAAGCAGCGCTTTTATTCCCCACACGCCTTCCATGGCGAATCTCTTCTTATCGAGGCAAGAGGCTTAAAACAATCCAGGTGACTCCAAAAAGACAAAAGGGAGGAAAAAAGTGATTCGAGGCTACACTTGGGCGAGTCTCCACCGCCTGGAGAAATTGGGAAGGGCGAAGTATCGGGCGTTTCTGGAGGAGGAAGACGTAAATTTCTCTGACGTGACTTGCGCTACTGTTCACGTGAGCGAACGCTTGTTTTCGTGTGTTAGTTTTGGACTTGTGTTTTGGCTAGTCCTAAATTCCTCCGTGGATGCCGAATGACGTGCCGATGTGCTATCTTTCCATGTTATACTCGTTGTTCTTTCAATTAAACTCTAACGTACTGAGCTGCGTAAAAAGATACACTTCTTCATTATTATAAAATAATATAATTTATCACGATGACAGGCCATTGCTAACGCTTCGGAATTGATTTTAAGTTTCTACTAATGTAAAAAACTATTACATTCCATTTAGAATAAATCAAAATCTTAGTTCCCAGTCTCTCATTAAATGCATGGCTGTAAAAGTCTGTACTGAGAGGACGCATGGCAATAAAGAAAGTGAAATAGATAAGAAGGGTACCACAAATTCATTTTGGATAATAAGCAAATTTTACAAAATTAGCGCAAAAATATGATACGTACAAATTGATGGTTATGGATTTGTCCATGCCAAATCTTTTAGCCAAGAGAAAAATGGCTGCTTATTCCGGCAATGTAAAATGAAAAAACAACAGTCCTGAAAATTTCTAAGCCAAAATACGTACATGATTGCGCGCAAGGGGTTTTACTCCACAAAAACTGAAGTGGGTCAAATTTTGATGCATGATCGAAATAAATTTAAACATTAGCCGTTCCACGACATATCGTAACAAAATTGTCCTGGAATAAGGAAATATTGCTTGATCAGCCATATCCATCTTAATCACATTAATTTTCCACTCAATGAATTCAGTTTCTAGTACCAGACAGCGCAATGAAAATTCTCAGACGCTGAGCGGAGGGGCCTTATAACTCACGTCTCCATCAATCGTGCCGCAACTCGCTGGAATATCCAAGAATGCATTTTGATTGTATATTTT
This sequence comes from Hetaerina americana, assembly GCF_022747635.1. Taxonomy (NCBI): domain Eukaryota; kingdom Metazoa; phylum Arthropoda; class Insecta; order Odonata; family Calopterygidae; genus Hetaerina; species Hetaerina americana. The sequence continues at coordinate 51,397,145 of NW_027286874.1, read as the reverse complement.
CATTCATTCTTAATATGTTAACGGCTAAACGAAAATCAGTGGGTAATTATTTTATTTTAAATTGGAACCTGATTAGCAAGAAATAATGAGCTCTACGGCCTCTCAATTAAAGAAGAAAGGGGAAGAAAACTCCAATGGCCGTAAGAATTAGTTGCCAATCTCTCGTCAGACCAATTGTTGTGTTGGTGTGACGGGAATCACGTCAGGGACCAACCACAACCTCTCGACCAGAATACCCTCTGTGGTGGTTTACGGGAAATTAATCCGCGTCAGGGACCAACACACAGCCACACGCACACTATCCTGACTGAAATCCTTCACGAGGCTGTGAGACCCTGTTAAAGAATTTCAGATGGAGATGGAATCCTTCACGAGGCTGTAGAGTAGACCCCGTTAAAGATTCCAGGATATTCTCAAGCACACACTCTGTGACTGGCACAGACCAATCACACACACAAGCACTCAAGAAACGCACACACACTCAAAAGGGCCCAACTTCTGGGAGAATCTGGACACAGGTAAAGAGCAACTAGGAAATGCGTCGAACACGCGTGTTTCGGCCACAAAGTGACCCTCTTCAGCGAACCGAAGGGAAAACACCTCCAACACAAGGTTGAAAGTAAACAACCGGAGACAAACGTCATATTTATATAGAGACTGTGGGAGTTGGGGGGACCAATCGAAATAGGTGGAAGATGGAAAGGGGAGGGGTACTTTAAACGTATTGGTGAAGAGGAAGGAGGGGGGGGAGGAAAAACAGATACCAAGGGACTGAGTGGAACGGGAAGGAGTAATTATTGATTGAAATTCTTTAACAGGGTCTCACAGCCTCGTGAAGGATTTCAGTCAGGATAGTGTGCGTGTGGCTGTGTGTTGGTCCCTGACGCGGATTAATTTCCCGTAAACCACCACAGAGGGTATTCTGGTCGAGAGGTTGTGGTTGGTCCCTGAAGTGATTCCCGTCACACCAACACAACAATTGGTCTGACGAGAGATTGGCAACTAATTCTTACGGCCATTGGAGTTTTCTTCCCCTTTCTTCTCTGGAACCTGATTGAGAAATGCTAAAGTATTTTGTAAAAAGGTATTTATGGTGAAATTTCGAAAGGTAACCTACGAAAGAATTTACCAAGTCTCCCAGGCGCATTTCCATCTCTCATGTGATTGCGAACGTTTCCTTTGAGGGAATGATTTTGTGAAATGGTCTTATGGTAGTAGTTTCGTCTCGAATATCGCGCCGGCAAAAGATATTTAACTGATGCTGTTAACGATTCTCCATATTGGTTATTTTAGTTAAGTTTCGCGAAGAAATTCAAATGTCCACGCATCACAGCTGATCGTATTCTATATTTAGCGCGGTAATTCTTGATGCATTGTTTTTAAAATGGATGTGTGCATGCATTTTCTTGTCGTCACATCCATTTCCCTCGTTAGTCAACTCATCCCCCTTGCCAGCTTCTAACTCGTCTCTTAGTTAACTAGGCTTCTGCCGTTTGTTCCTTCTTGCCGGTCCACCATTAAGTGCCTTCCCGTTAAGTTCGCCTTGCGCAATGGAGGGGACGAGAAAGGCAGAAGGATCGACGAAGCATACTGGGTTACGTGACGGTGGTGGATGAAATGGCCGCAGGATAATTTCTTCTTTGAAGTGCATCGCCCATGTGTGTGGCGACCATTGGAAGGGCAATCTACTGTAAACGATAACGTTATCACCAATTACGTAGTGATGTAGAATGACAAGTCACTTTTCCTGCGACTCATGACAACTTCCTCGCATAAGGACAGCTTTTGTCCGGATTATTCGCGGATAAAATGGAGGAAAATGACAGTATTTTGCAAGATAATTTGTTTATTTGTTCATTGAGATACTTACGAATTATTCCTTAAATGTCATTTTCATTGGCTATAGCTCAATGGTTAATATGCAAGCGCTCTTTGTCCTTTACTTCTCTTAAAAGTTGGTACTTTAGCCCGTCCAAGTGTATATATCCTAATGCTATGTCACTTCAAACAGGTTTTCATTACTGTACCCCGAACGTGAATTATACCGATTAATGTTTGCGATTAGCTCCATGTATGTCTTTGATAGCATTCTAAATTTCATGCGTAAGATGCACTCAAAATAGGTACTTGGAGGGACCTACCCTAGATACATTTTTCTTTGGCTGAAGGATATGGCTATAATTCTCCATTTCCTACTTGCCGATAGTAATTAATTTAGCAGTTGATTCTGTTAACGGACTAAAGGCAAAGTAAAATTAATTGACTCCCAGTCCCCTGCCCTCAGACATCCTGCGGTCTCGTACCGCAAAAGTTGTCGACCCTGTTTGCACTCATAAAGCCCGTCCAATGGAGTTGGGTGAGTGTGCTGTTGAATCTCTTTAATTTTCAGTGACTTCCAGTCTCGGTAAATTACTTTTCGTATCGTTTCATCTGGAATAAACTATCTGCTATTCTCCTTATATAGTCCTAGTGCCTTAAAAAAATATTTTTATTGAATTCCAAAAATTACCGTATGTCTTCGCTCCCAACACGCGATTAAATTGAATTCCTATTAGTCGCGATATTGTTTCATTTTTTTGTCCCGTCACGCTTAAGTTATGACGCACACTGGACGTGTTTAATAAATATATCATCAGGGTGACATTATGGTGTTGCCAGGATTGATAATGTTGGTGTCTGCTATCCAAACGTTCTACTGTCGGTGGTTTTACTAGCAAAGGAGGTGCCCCAATAGAGGCAATGAATAAGGTTTTAGGTATAGATATCGGAAAGATTTATTGTTGGGAGAAAGCTGTTGTTGTGGGAATAAGCGAGGGTATAGCGATAATCGTTAAAGAGAGCGAGCGAAAGGGAAACGCTCTTCCACCTTTAACACTTTCGTGCGATGCGTAGTTCACAGCAGTTCGAACACAAAATATCTCAATCTTTTCCTCTCAAAAATCCTTCTTCTCCGCACCTTCTTCCTCGCATCCCTCTCCCTGCGACACTTGTTCCTTCATCTCGGTGGACTCGTAGCATGGCTGGCCCGTTTAAATTTAGCTTCCTCCCGTCTTTTTCGTGCTCACTTAATGCCGGGTGTTCACACGGAAAGTCTCCTGTACCCCAGGGTGTAGTAAAAAAGCTGGCCTGCTGTCATTTCGCTATCCCCTCATCTTTTAGTTTCCTCTTTTCTGGTATAAACGATGTTCTTTCAGTATAAGAGGAGTACTGTCTTCCCCTGTTCTCAAACGAGTCCCCTAAGCATCTTTTGCTCTACCCAAGAGCAAGATACGACATGCTTTACGGTACCAACACCGGCTCTGGCCAATGATGCTCTTTGGCAAGTACAGGCAATGTTATTTGAAAGCGAGTCATACACCTGAGTGGGTTTTATTTTCCGGATGGAAAGAAAGATTTTTGACATAATGAGACGATTTGAACATGTTTCCGATGTTTTGTACATGACCCTTATCAGAAAATGCTTGCGAGTAGTTTTGGGCCCTTTTTAAATAAAATTGCTTCATACGCTGAATATTGGTGCCGCATGAAACTATTTTCTTTCGCTTAAAGTTTATTTTTTATGCTTATGCTCATATGATGTTTTCTCCATTTTAATGTATAAGTTTTTGCCTGATTTTACCCATCGCTTTTCTTCTTTTGAAATTCTATTAAAAATTTAAAATATCTCAAATGCATCACGTATATTTTTCGACCATGGAGTATATGACGTCCTACGTCAAAACCTGGGTCGTGTTTTAAACAAGGTGTATATGGAATCACGAAGTTCTTTCTTCTTTTCAATATTTTAGAGTATTCGTGGAAATATTCAACGGTAAAACAAAGGGTTTAATAAAGTGCGTAGAAATACGAGTTGAAATTTACTAAACAATATGAATAGGACGTAAATAAACTGTCCATCATTCAATTTGAATTACTTTTAAAAAATCGTGATTGAGCATATTATACTCGATTTTAACTGAAAGCATGAAAACATAAAGAGTTCTCATTTTTCGTTTTCAATTTCTTTTATATCTCGATGATTCCATACACTGGTTTTAATAATTTGTTGAGTATGGTATAATTCCCTTATCGAGGCGTAACTGCGTCAGTGCCTGCGAGCGTAATTGCCTATTTGTTCGGATTGCCGGTGTTAGGCGTGGATCTCGTTGTTGGTGTATCACTTTGTTTCGGCGATGGTTCATATTTTTTTCCGGGCCGGTATCGCTTTGTTGCTGCTCGGGGTAGAGGGGCGTACCCCTCCCCACGACCTCGCCTCGCCTGGCTGTTTCGCGTCCTCTCCACACGTCACTCCCCAGTCGACCACATCCCATCGCTCACTTCCCCAAAAGCTACCGAGGGATTATTATTTCTGCCGAATGCTTGAGCCGCGGTGGCGTGACGAGCGAATCGATTTCCGCTCGCGCGCCCCTCGAGATGCATCACTTTTATTGCTCCACGGATTGCCATCGTCCCGGGTCTGGGGAAAAAATCGGAAGTAGCCACCAATTCCGATGGCGAAGTGTTTCCACGTTGTTTCCTCGCATTTATTATTCTACCCATGGGTAATGAATAAATTGCTCCCCGCTCTCAACGAGTGCAATAACGGAGGGTGTATTTTTCGTCTCCATAAAATATGTTACAAAAAATAAGTCGCCGTATGTGGAAATTATTCCCGGAGAGAAAACTTCATCTTTCCGTTTTATTGGCCTCCTAGTGCCAATGTATATATATATAACAACTTTTTCCGCAGCAGAGATGGTGGAAAGGTCATGTTTTTCCTCAGTGCTGAAATAATTTGCTTACCGCCGTGTGCCCTTAGAAACAAATTGTTGGGTAAAGTTTATTTTTTCAGCCTATTAGGTCTAGCAATTTAAAAAAATTTATTTATGTGCCCTGTAAGCCGCCGAAAGTGTGTATGGCCGGGGGTGAATACACACCAGACTAATTTTTACCCGAACATGGCCCTACCCCAGTCGGGCAATGTTGTTATGATCCCATATCGTTCGTGGAAAAATGGACATCTTAAATTATCTGTTCTACACTTAATCTCTCTAATTTTTTTTGACATGATCTCTCCTACCGTAGTGGGATGGCAATAACATATTTATAAGGGGTAATGAAAGCAGCATTAGTAGTTTTTACTTTCGGAATTTTGTTTTCACCCTTGCTTTTTTTTCAAATCACAAAGTTCTCAAAGTACAAAATTTCATATTTGTGTCCTTTTCTAGTGTTCCCTGTCCATTCAGTATAAAACTTTCGACACTCATTTCGTTAACTATTGAAAGTAGCTAAATATCGGTGTTTCCATTTCCATTGCTTTTGTGTGTGCACAATCTATTTTTTAGAATTATAGTATTTGTCTGAATTTCTAATAACCGAAACGTAACAGACTCAGCTTATTTTATACTGTCGTGTTGTGTTATCTATACGCATACGAAAACCATTAAAATTGGCCAATTTTAACTCGTGTACTCGTTCCTTTCTACCCTTATTCCACTTTTTTTCTTTGTCAGTCATTCCGTGGAAACGTCTATTCATTTTGGCGATTGAGCTCGATCGCATTGAATTGATGTTTCTCTCGTAGCTGTTGCGTATCCTCCTTTTGAATTTTCCCGTGTATTTACCAAAGATAAGGATTTTACGGGAGTATGCTGTTATTTTTATTTGAAAATTGCCTGGTTTTAATTTTCACTGATATTTTCTCTGTCGACGAAGTAACAAGAGTGACCCTCGGAGCTCTTCAATCAGCTGTTTCATTGTCTTCGGTGTATCTAGGTGTCTCCTTTTTTATCAATTGGCACACGGTCTTTTATCAACCACTCTTCCAATGGGTAGCAAAAAATTTAAGTTTATTTATTTGGTTATTTGGTGGAAAAAGCTTTGAAGTCGATGAAATGTTAATTTTATTTATTTCCTTCGCGGCCGTTACTATTGCTTGCAATGGGAATATCAAGTGAACTCAATGATTTTACTAAGTTTGTGGCATTAAATTTTAAACCTTAAGAATGTTAATAAACAGTCGGCCTACAGAATGTCTTATAACGACGGTTGTTCAGAGTCCATCATTTTCTCCCTTTGTCGCAATTCTTCCAACAAGGTCTCAAACTTTGATGTTTGAGGCCTTGTTGGAACAACTTTGAAACTGTGATTCCAAACATTACGTGTATTGCAGCTACGGCGTAGAGTTTTGACAGATCAGCCTCCTTCTTTCAGTTGCTATTTAGCGGGAAGCCTTCAGGTTACATATTGGGGTGCTGGTCTTACACGAGTACATCTAGTCCACTTTTCTGTGCATGATTCAATTGCTCATTCACAATGAATTCGATTTACGCCTTCCTGAATCTTGTCGGACTGATATCTTCTTTTCGTGACTAAGTCACGTGCGTAGCTGCTGAATGCAATACTGAGTATGTATACTATTGCTGTAGTATAATATACTGTATATATGTTTACTCAGTATTGCATCTTTCATTGAATACTGCTGTATTTAAGATTTTGCCGAATCACATGCTAATTTCGTACGTTGGATTTCATTTTTGACTTATTCACAAGATTCAAAATCACGCTCAAGCCAGTGAGTATTTAATCCTCTACTCTTGTTTCATATCTCAGATGACCTATTTTCCATATACCTGTATAATTACTTTGCCAAGAAAGGCAGTTGTGTCTGGAAATGATATAGAATTGTGTGATAAGATCATGTTCACGCACCTGTTTATGGCAAATGACCCCATTCTCTCTGTCCTCTTGCATTTAGGTTTATTCTCCCTAAATGATTATGATTTATTTGAGTTATGAACTTATTTGAGTTACATCAGGAACTACGCATTTGTTAAATAAAAATAATCTTAAAAAGATGACCTTTTTATTTATGAAACTTGTTTTTGTTTAATATTTCTACCCCTTGTGTCGCTTATTAATTGAAAATTCAGGTTTATTGATACTTATGATTATCAAAGGGTCCTTTAGGTCTTTCAATAAATCTTTTATCGCCGAAGTGGCTGCCATTGTTCCACCTTCACCTCCCTTTGCCAGATGCATCAAACTATCGCTACTTGTTAGTTGAAAACTACAATCTGCATCGAAATTCGTCTAAAATTTCTAAATATTACTTCTTTCTACTGTCTGAATATTTCGGACAAGATTGTGGGCCGATTCCCATTTAAATATTTGCGGGGTCTGTCAATGATTCCAAATCCATGCTTACACTTGGAAGCCACTCTAGCGCCCATTTCCCCCTCTGTTCCAATTCGTTAATCCAACCAGGTCACAGGTGACATGTCAGAGCAAATAAATTGCTAAAGCGACAGGGCTGTTCCGCAGAGGATTGGGAGAGAGGAGAGTTACACGCCAAGCGAAATCAAGCCCATCGGTGCTTCCCAAATCGTCTATGTCAACCCTTCACTCGAAGGTAGTGAAGATTGTGCATCGGGCTTCTCATTTTGTTCGAGAAATATATGATTTACTGGTCAGTTCCTTTCACAAGAACATTTTTTTCAAATAGCGCATGTTTTCCGTGGATGCACTCGGTGTAACTTAATCGTGGAAGCCGTTTCCGCAATTGCGCCTTGTAGTGGTCATCATGATAATGGCAATTAAAGATTTTATCATCTTCCCATGTTTAATAAAAATGGACGTATTCGTAAGAATGGATACACAACGATTGAACTTTAATGTTAGTTGTCCTAACAGTGTTTCCTCATTTGCTAGAATCTTGGTTCGAATAATCAGGGGAATAGGGAGTGTATTTTGTATCATAATCCTTACGTATTACAAGATCATTTTCGCTTTAGATTGCTCATTAATTATATTGTTCAATTAAGGTGGGAATACCGTTTTCTAGTAAACGTGGAAACTTTTCCTAGGAATTCCTTCCGCTAAGATGAATGATAAATAATTTTTTTTCAGGTTTTCAATCAACTTTTTAATGAAACGTTCTCGGAAGTTCATTTTGCAAAGTGGCATTTTAATCTTCTCTATTTAATCATATTTGGATTTTGTCGATCACTGCAGCTGTCTTTGGTGTAGCGGATTTTATCATCAACCTCAAATAGCTACTATGATCATCTGAAATTCATTATTTAATTCAACGTCGTCATGTTAACATACCACTAGAGAGACTGAAGATTCCTTAGTCAAACCGCGACCGAACCCAAACGGATCTGAAGCGCGTTATTTATTTTCCTTCCGTAGCTCCTACGGGAATTTTCGTTCAATTCTTCATCGGAATCTTTATGTTCCCATCTGTCCTTTATGCTCTTCAATTTTGCCATTCATTTTCGGAGTCGAGTAGGACAGGGGGTTAAGAGGAGCTAGGACCCACACAACCCATTGTATGCTCCGATGAGGCTATTTTTCTGCCTTCCTGCCTCTCATCTCCCGCGGTTTCCGCCTCTCACTGCCGCCTATTCTTCTCCTCATAAAACTCCTTTCCATTGCCTTCGCAGAGAGTTGCCCATTCGCCGTCATCCTCGCCTCAGTTCTCCTGGTGGATCCACCACTCTACCTTGCCGTTTGACTTCCACGACATTAGTCGCTTCCTCAACTTTACCTCTAATTCCATTCTTCCTCCCCCCTCTCTCTCCCTCATTCATGTCCTATTTCTCGCCTCTGTTGTTTTCTATTGTTTCTCCGTGCATCCCCGCCGAACCCATTAGGTATGGCCATACAACGTTTTCACCATCCTTCCTCCCCCACCTCGATGCCCTCCCATTTCCGATCCATGCCATTTTCTATTCACCTTCCCTCACCCCCACCATCCAGCAGCCTTTCGCCCACTCTTCTCTCGATGAACTGTTTTGGTGGGGACCGTGGCAAGTAGGGCTATAAATAGATTCGCCAACTCTGGGCTGAGGACTGGGTGGACGTATTATGGATAAAAAGAGGGCAAGAGAGAAAGGGAGTGATTCACCAGCTGCATTCGCGCACGCTCAGTTCCCGTCTTTCAGTCCGTCCCTCTCGCTCCCGCACCCTCCGCTCCCGCCCCCTCTCCTCCACGCACAATCTCACTCCTCGCCCCCCTTCGACCTCAAGGGCCCCATCCGTCCCATTCACCGCCCTTCTCCCTCCACCTTTGCCCCTCCCCATATCCCACGTTTACGTCACTATGTCCGGCATCGACGGTATCCCGGCCGGAACGAGTGTGGGGGAGACGAAGAGGGAGCTGGGTCTCTTTTCCCGCTAAACTCGAAATTCGTTCTTTTCCATCTCTTCTTTACCCTGAACTCACGCACCCACACAAACCACCCTCCGTCCCCGCAGCACATCCTCGTTTCGCGCAATCTTCCCGCTCTCATTCTTCCTGCTGTCAGTTTTCTTCTTCTTTTCCCTTCATTTGTCTTCCCGGAGTTTCTCAAATAGCCATTTTATTAAATTTATAAAATTTATTCCAGGGTCCCCCCCTTATCTTTCTGAGAAATCTCAGGGTGTTCCTTGCCATGGCGTCAGTCCACGAGCCTCTTTCAGTCTGATGACCCACGCGTCTCTTTTTATCGCAAAACGTCACCCGCCCATTTATGTTGGCGTTGAAGACGTCACTGCATCGTAGCTTGCAAGCGCGCACATCAATCTAAGGTCGTCTAAATTTTGAATTTTCGATCTCTAGATTATACTCCGAAGGTTCTGCCGGGTTAGTTAGGATTTCATTGTTATAATTTTGATTTAAAGCTCCCGGCTGATCGTTAGATGTTAATGCACTTTATTTATCCGAGAGCAGTTTATCCATGCTTAAGACATCCACGGAAATCGATGAATTCCCATTTGGAGCATGTTGTCACTCGAGTCACTTAAAAATAATACTTTCATCTTCTGACCGGAGAGTTGCCGATCGAACGCTATATTTTGTAAAGCTTAATCTTTAAATCCACCGCTGGCAGTAGATTTTGTCGCTTGTGTAGTAAGTTTAGGTTTTTAAGTGGGATTTTTTTCAGAGTATGGATATTAGTCCTTCCCACGCACCATAATCTCGGGGATTATTGCGCTATTTGCTATGATTTTGACTCTCTCAACTAGGAAACGAGTTTGACCAGAAATTGGAAAAGTCGAATTTCATTATATTTTATTGTAATTTTCAGACGTCATCCTAGTTCTTTAAATGTCAGGATAGCAAATGTCGTTTTTGTAATTTATAATGGTGCCAGTCACCGACAGGACAAAGTAATCGATTTTGATGTTCCCCGCTTCGACAAAAACGGTTCGTGTTTTCGCTTAGGGTTGCCTCTTCCATTGTTGTAGGGGTTCCCAAAAGGGAAGGCATTCCGAGAATACCGTATCGGTCCCAGGGCTTCAATCGAATTTGAAGGCCTGTCCTAATTTCCACCAATCGGAGTGTCTATGTGCGATGCACACGTCATTCGATGCGTCGCACTCCCGTTCAGCTCCATGGATTTCTCAGCTTCGTCGTCGCATATAGTCCACAACGGCTCACAAGAGAGAACCGCGCAAAGCTATGCCGCAGACGTGGCCTTGTGGTCACCATAATGCTATTTTTCTCACCTGATTCACATGTTTTAAACTTGTTTGAAAGCAAATATGCACCTTTTATTTTCCTTTTGCTTAGACGTCCGTCTCTCATTTCTGGAAGTAACCACCGACATTCCATTGGACCAGTGTTTTATACAAATGTTCCCGTATCTCCCAAGGAAAATTCATTCAACGCTTCATTTGCTGAAATAGTTTTTGATGCTATTCATGTTTCACATCCTACCGCAACGTGAAGCTTGCGAAAAAATAGGCTTAAATGGTTATTGGCATGTTGCATGTTAGAGATGGTGAGTGAGGAAATCTTCTTGGCATTTTTGATGTAACTGAACAGTTAATGAAATTTGCAATAGTCTTAACTGCTCCAGTACCTGTATGCAATGCTGACTTTTCTGTAAATTTATTAGGTGTTGGCTACCAAGGCCAAATAGCAATCTGATAAGTATTATTGCTGTAATTTTTTGTTGCGTTGATTCCCCGCACTACATTCTAATTTACCTCTGGAATTGAATCCTTCTTTTTACATTACTTTTCGATCGCTTGGAGCGTTGCCAAGTTCTGCCCACAATCTCATTTCTATTATAAACTCGTTGGCTCCTTAAAATAGTGAAATATCAGCAAAAGCAAACGGAATCCAACTTCGTGTAATTCCATTTTACTTTCATGAAGAGAAACGCCCGCATGTCCTAATCAGATGTCAAGAAAATATTTTCCAAGAAAACATTAATATTCTACACGTTAAAATAGACAACTACTTTCGTTCATTCCTTAAAGTGATTATTAAAGTTAATACGTGCCGTGTATGGGTTTATTTATGAAAAAAACAGGAAAAACTATTTTATTCATTAGAATAGTGCGTATGGTATAGTGTTCTCGCTGTGAGTATTCTCAAATAGTCAGTTTGAATAAAATGAATTTATTGCGTGTTCAATAAGATATGTCTGTCTAAGGAAGCATAATGATGAAAAGCAGCGATAAATAATGGTGGAACATGATAAATATATAATTAATTGATATTTTAAACCCACCGAAGACCTTGCCTTGCGACAGAAAACGATGGGAATAATTCTCATGGGTTTGCTCGGCCTCTCAGCAGGTGGTAAACGTGTTCGAGACCGCACCGATTCCAAGGTTCTATTCAGAATTAGACTCCACCGCGCTTATGTCTCGATCCTCATCTCCCGAAGATCTGAGGAAAAGGATGTGTGATGGAGCGGGAGGGGAATGGCAGAGAAGAGGGGCAGCGTCTATCTGCCCTACCTTACTCTTCCCCCCACCCCCTTTCCTGTCGAAGTTCTTCGCACGGGGCCGGGTTGGATAGGATGCCGATGGTGACCCTTGGCAGCATTAAGGGTCACACTATTTTTTTCTCCTCACCCCTCAACCAACTTCCGACCGCATAATCCCCTCCCATTCAGTCGTTTCCAAATACGCCACGCCCATCTCCATGAAAATCCGTACTGCTTCTCGGCCTCACCATCTCCGTCCGCACATATCTCTCTCCGTCATCCAGTCTTCTCTCTCCTCGTTCCCTCTCGATAAGGTCTTAGCGAAACACCATCTTCTCTTCACCTAATGTGCCACCGCATTTGTAGAGTCCGCATTGCATCGCCCTCCTTTTTCACTCCATCATCCGTCTGCTTCACAGTGCGTTTTACCCCTCCGCCAATTAACTTTGGCGCGATTACTTTTTGCGAGATGCTCAGATCACGGTTTCAATGCCAGTGTTTTTTTATTTTATTATTATTTTCCATATATTTTTCAAAATTTATTTTTATCAACAAGTCATAAAGGCTAGATCTGGTTGGCTCGACGGTTGACGCGCTTATCCTAAAACCCGAGGGCCAAGTGTTTGAATCTCGTCTCGAGAATGGATGTAGCACTAATTTAATCGGCGCATGAACAATTGAGTCGACAAATTCGTGTCGACACCTTAAATTCAATAGTTTGTCATACTCTATCATTAGGATAGTTAGAATAGAGACTCAAGTTATCCATTCTACATATTGATACTTCGTTTTGAAAGATGATTTTATCTTGATAGTGGAGGATGTACATTTTGCGAAGACAAGCTGTGCCCTTAGCAGGAATAACATGCACGAGTATAGTTTAATTACAGGGATACCAGTGACGATAGATAAGTACCCAAAGCGTCCAAAACATTTGATTTCTACGATAAATGGAGGTGGGTAAACAAGGGCATGACAAGAGATAGGGCATCGCATAATTATCCCCGGAAGTATTGTACATTTTGAAGTTAACTTGTCGTTTCTTTCCTTGTGATAATTTGGCAAAATCTTCCCTGGAGCGCATTGTGAATATTCTAGGAATAAAGAACTTCTCATTCCAGCCAATTCACGCTATAGTAGTTTTGAAGGCTTATGTTAAACCATTTACGCAAAAATGCATGGGCTGCAATGAAATTTTCGAATATCGAATAAGTGATAGGTAATAGATTGATCACTGAGCAGTTTGGAAATAATTTGTAAACGATATTACCTTAAAGTTGATATGAAAAACCATAAGCACAGTAATCAACCCGAAGGTCGGTTTGGTAGGTGTTGAAAGAGTTAACCCACTGCTAAGCCCGACGCCATTCGAAATTCACACATCAGGATGTTGGGGCTAGATCCTTTACCTGTGCCAGCTATTGTTTACCAGGAAGATCTGGTATCCGAAAAATCCCACAGCTTGGGTGAAGCTGAAGGTGCTTAGAGAGGTATGCCCGGGAATCGAACCTAAGCCCTCTGTTCAGCCGTCCAAAACTTACCGTTGGACTACCGCACCATGTTAAAGTGGATAGCATTCTGTAAAGTAATTTGCCCCACGAAGTTATTCTTCCCAGTAGGATTGTTTCCTTTGTATTTATTTTAAATAAATATTAAATATATTGTTATATAGCATGACTTTTTAATTAAATGTGATAAGACAGCTTGTTCATTTTTTTATACCTCTCCACCTCGCCTTAATTGAGTGAACGCGAGTCGTACTTACGACTGTACTTAAATAATGTGCTTTTTCATGGTAGAATATGTGAAGTTCAGACGCACATTTCAAATTTAAAAAAGGTGTTCATCTTTTCTTCGTGTTCCGCGACGGTTCAAGCTTGGTTCGGAATGAGCTGTTTGCTCCTGTGCTTACGAAAAACACCAGCGCGTGAGATATTACAAATTTTAGTCTCTCTTAGCGTAACATCTCCTATGTACAACCGGTTTGAATTGATGTGTCATGTCATTGAAAGCGGCATCCTTGCCCACCAGCAGTTATAATCAAAGTTAATTTAAATTAATTGTTCTAAAATGCGTCCAACCTGTCCTATCTGGCTTGGTTAACCTTAAATCCTCGCCGGCTTGTAAAAATGTTGCTTCATTATTAACACCTCTTCTTTTGATCCCTCGTTTGAGAGAGGAAATTCCGACCATTTTCCTCACGGGTCTGAGTTTTTTTTCCCAATTAAACTGTTCGCACGAAATGATGTTCAAAATCTCGCAAACAGCGAATTCTTCTCTCTCTCTCTCTTTCCTTCCTCCTAGCATGTCGCAATGCCTGTAAAACAACACGTGATGGCTTTTGTTTTCTTGTTAAGCCAACATCCGTTTGTGTGTCCCTTGTTACCTTTAGGCCCCCATCCGTCATTCCGACATCCCACTCCTTCCCCACACTCTCCCACAGATCTCCCTCCTCATGTCCCTTAATTTCATCTCTCGTTTCCACCCCCGGTGTGTGCTTTTTTTCGTTTTCTCTCTGCCTCTTCGCCCGTTCCCTATAAATTATTTATTCTCTCATTAATGAAATTCTTTTCCTTCCGCTTCCCATCTCGTTATCAATGTTTGACTCATTACCATTGCCGAGGTGTCGTCAACAGTTTTGATCATTAAGGTGGCGTCTTAGAATATTCCGTCAGATCAATTCGAAGGTCCGAATCCTGGGTAAAAAGTAATGATGACCATTTGTTTTAATTCACTTGTAAGTAATTTGATTGCACGAATTATATAATGACTTTTAATAAATGTCTTGTTTTAGACCTGTGTATGTTTGTTGAAATACGCATTTCTCGAATGGGAATATAAATAAAAAGGACAACTGACTCAGTGCCTAAAGTTTGAAGATAGATGCGGCTTTGAGGATGTCTTCGGTCATTTCGAGAAATCCCCAAAACGTGAGATACTCCACATGCACCTGTCCCTGGTTCGACAATTTAATTTCTCCAAGTTCTTTTCGGCATACAATTTTTTACTTTGGGGAAGATTTTAAAAAACAATAAGGAATAACCGCCATGGTATTAAGCGGCCATTTCGGAGATTCTGTGAGCTGGCGAGATGTATCTAGAGCCCGCAATTAAGTCGTTAGTAATGTAGAGATGGCGGCGAAGACGGATAAATGAAGTGAATGTGAATCATTATCCCATTTATTTCAATTTGTGTCCTTTGTGAAGCATAAAAATTTAGGTTTTCTTTCTTAAGTTTCAATTCTTTGACTCATTTTGGGATTGGCTTTTTAGGAAACCTTCCGACCCAATCCACAGCGGTGTATCTAATAAAGAAGGGGCCTGTTCAGTAAAAATTATACATACATTTTTATTAGCATTATGAATTCTGCAAAAAAAAAAGAATTGTATGCTATAATGTTTGTATAGTTCAAGTTTCATTGATTTAAATCCAGTATTTTCAGTCAGTGGCAGCCGTTGCATGGTGAAACATATTCAGGTCAACTATGCCTGTTTCTATTAATTAAAAACGCTCCCCACGAATTATTTCCATTGGAGATCAGGGAAAAGTCATATGGGGGCTAGATATGAACTATATATGGAGGACGAATAACATACTTGATATTGATTTTCGTGATTTCGCGGAACCCACCGTGCACCAGCGCGTGTTATGTGCAATTTTTCTGTTGCCAAAGTTTTGGTGGCACCGAATGAAACGTTCAAAGAATCTTATACCCAGTGGTCTCATCTTTTTTCAACGATCTTGTTTTTCAATGGCATAATCAATGTTAATTTTCTCTTGGTAAGAGCTCCGTACAGGAGCTCCGAGTTGACCATCCTGTGATATTGATTGTCTTCCCTCGTTAAACATTTTAAGCCATCTCCTACATATGCTGAAGGAAAGAATAGATTCTCTATAAGCCTACTGTATTATTACGTAGACCTCGGCTGACGAGTTGTTCAGGCGAAGCTAAATTTTAATGTGCCGTCCATGTTTCTATCGTTGGCGTGAGCGAAGTGATCATGTTTCAACTTTGCAGCGACCTCCGCTGCTGCAGTGCTGGAGTCAAATCAACGAAACTTGTGCTACAGTAAGTTAAAAATATAATACATTCAAAGTTTTCATCAGTAAAATGTGGGTAAAAAGTTAATGAAACTTTTTTAAATAGCCTTCTCTATGAATAGCTGCCTGTATAATGCTCAGGACTTTTTCGACGAAGATGCCCTCACCGGCGACTAGTATCCGTATTCCCTGGCATCTAAATGCCTGTCTAGAGAACAGATCGTTCCCATGTCCGCCCTGTACCATCTCATATCTTATTGCCTTCCATAATTCTCTCGACCAATTCACCGTTCATCCTTAATTCATGCATTTGGAAGTGTTGTTGTGCAATCAAAGGAGGACACAAATTCCCTTTGACTTTAATGGATTGAATTCCGCGACGCCGGTGAAGTGGCGTCGGCGGCGTCGGAGAAGCCCTTATGAAACCCATTTTGCATCCCTCGTCCCCTTCCGATCCCATCGCTGGCTCTCCATGCCCTCCCGCCGCCCGGGCTCACTCGTTGCCGCTCCTATCACCGCTCATCTCTCCCATGGACCTCTCTCTCCCCCCCGCCCACTCCCACTCGTTTCTTAAATCCTTTCCACCCTCCCCCGTGCCTCATCCTAATTTTTTGCACTCCCGCCGCTCCCTCTGCTACCATCCCTTCAAATCATCTCTCCAACTTCCCTCCCCTATAGGAAAATCCTCCCTCTTCTCTTCGCTTCCCCATTTTTCCTTCTCCATCCCCGTATCTGTTGCGCATTCAGCCCGGGATTATTTTGCGTTTGTCGCGAATCCGAATGGTAAAATCTCGTCATGGTCCCAATAGTTGTGTGTTTGATTAATATGATCTTGTGAAGTCACCCACTCCACAAGATCTCGTGAAATTAAAATGAATGATTATATTTGCCAGAAGTCTTGTATTTCCTCAGTAGAAAACTTCCCTGATCAGCTTATTTACTGCCTCGGCATTATACTCACGAGCAATCAGTTAATGGATTGAAGGTGTCTACTCCGGATCCCCCTGTTGTACCTAGGTATTTTGCTTTCATTTCGAACTTCATCCCGACGGACTACAGCGATGGATATTTGACAATCGTCGGTTGTCCCGACATATTGTTTTATTACGACCGTTAGAGAATATTTCCCCATTCAATTTCTTACCCGTAACTGGTTACCTGCCTTGGCTAACTCTTCCTCATCCTTTCATAGTTGTCACCTGGTGACCGCTTGGCAAATTTCCTACCCTTACATGTCCCGGCGTTTAATTGTTTATGAAGCACATGGGCTTCAGAGGTCAAAGACAGATTCAATTAAAGTCATTAAAAATTTTCTCTGCTACTGTATGGAAGCTATGTAAAAACATCTCATCGTGTGCACTTAGTGAATGGAGTAACCTTTGAAGCATGCAGTCCTCAACATTTAAGCGATAGTTTATCTTTGACGGGGGGGGGGGGGTGTCTTTCCACTCGTATCCGTTCCCAGCTTCCTTCCTCGCTCTAATTATATTCGCAGTACTAATTACGTACTACAGCGTATCGCATGCATTATAGCTCGTATAACTTCCTGTCCATAATTAATTTCACCTTTAATAATGCCTTGATCCATTTCTCTCTGGTTATCTTTCTTCTGTTTAACCTACACTTCCCTTACAGTCCCAATGTGTGGCCTAATGTGGTTCTTATAGCCTGGTACGGTTTATGTTTATTTGAATTGAGCATCTGCCGTCACTTTTATCCCCAGCAGTCCCTCCCTCGGTGATATACCCCTTGAAGTAAGTTAGAATGGAGAAGAAAACTTCATCTTAGACGCCGAGAAATATATTCTTCCTCTTATCCATCCCCTCACCTTGTAAGTCTTTCCTCTCTCTCTCCCTCTGCCTCCCCCCTCGCGTCCTTCCTTTCTCCCTCCACTCCCTCCCACCCCTCCCCGCCGTCGCACTTCCCTTCGCTCTCTTTTTTCCATCCTTCCCTAACCCCCCCCTCCCCCACTCTTCCCATCATCTTCCAACTTCCTCCCAAACCCCCTTGCTAACCTCCTCTTCCCCTCCCTCACCTTTTCCAACTCTCTAGTGGCGTGAGCTACTGTCTTCATCGACCGACTTCTCTTCTTTCCACAGGCGGTACTTTTAACCCTTACCCGCCCCCTCCATTCTCCGCGCGCTCATTCCCCTGACTCCTCTCCGCGACTCTGTACCTTCTCTCACCCCTGTTGCCCACTTTTATTCTGCGTAATTTCTCCTCCATCCTTAAATTTCTCTCCTGCTGTCTCGTGAGTATTTTACATGCACTATTTTTCACTTCTCCCTCTTTCTTCGTCGGCACATCCTTCCTCACGTCTCCTTTCTCATTATCCCAGTTCCCCTAGAAGTCAAATGTCGTGGTTAGCAGACCGCAGGCGACCTCGCAGCCGATAAACTCCGTCCCACTTTCATGGCGTTTGTGAGAAAATTAAAGTGGATTCATTTTCTTAAGAAGCTTAGGGTTTCAAGGACGATTTGGGACGTTCATTTTCGATTTTGGGAGTTTCATGGTGTTACGGCGAGCTACAGCCGAGGGCGTGAGGTATCTTAATTGTCGGTTATCTCATGGCTTTACATGCATATTGAATGAAGTGCTAACTTACGAGGGTCATCCGGAAAGTAGTACCCGTTCGTGCCGCATGAAGTGCTGACGACGCGAGTAGCCGCTGGACGAGGTCAGATAGCTTCAGTGGCTTGTCTGCCTTCTCTGAGCCAAGTTGCGTGACGCTAGCATTGCCTGTGTTGTTTCTGTGATTGTTTACAATGTTTAAAAAAAATTGAGAACGCCGCCAGTTGTGAAGTGAGGGCAGTGATTAAATTCCTCAATGCAAGAAACGTTCGCCCATGTGATATTCATCGCCAATTAAAGGAGGTGTATGGAGACAATGTAATGGACGAGTCGTCTGTTCGGCGGTGGTGTCGCAACTTCAACATGGGGAGGGGGAACACACACGACGATGAGCGTTCGGAGAGACCGTCTGTCATTACAGACCAACTGGTGAGCTCAGTTGACGAATTCGTGAGGAACGATCGGCGCGTCACAATTGATGACATCTGTGAGCATTTTCCCAATGTTTCTCGAACAATTGTTCATGAAATTGTTAAACACCATCTGCATTATGCAAAAATTTGTGCAAGATGGGTCCCTCGCGTATCTCAATGAGCTGGCGGCGAAGGACTATGCAGCAGGAATACAGAAACTTGTCACACGTTATGACAAATGCCTTAATTTGCTTGGAGATTATGTTGAGAAGTAGTTTAAAGTATCCTCTTTCAAATAAAATTTTTTATGTTTGTTAATATTTACTTTTGTGTCTTTATTTCACGAACGGGTACTACTTTCCGGATGACCCTCGTATTTGCTATTCTGACTAGGTCTTTAATGCAATAGTTACAAGCATTTCACGAAACGTTTTGCGCATCAATCAAAATAATTCGTGTGAATTGGTTCTCAGCGATTTGTTTTTCTTTTTTCAAATTCAGGAGTAACCATAAAACCTTTGCTTGGGACTTTTGTGCCAATTTTCGGGAAAAAAAGATTCTTTTAAGAATCGTCATTATATTTGGAAGCTTTAAGGCATGCCAATGGAAAATATGTTTTTCATTATTATATTAAATGTATCAAATATTTTGAAACATTGTTGTATCGCATTTTTTAGGCTGATAGCACCAGGGTTCTCAAAATATTTTTCAAGGACTCCGAGCAAAAATTTAAAGAGCATCAACCAGTCTTTTTTGTTTACACAGAAGTTAGCGTTCAGTGTTGTAATATATAATTTTCTTGAACTATTTGGTTCAAGTTCAAGTGCACACGGGTTCCATAATCGTCGGTTCTTCTCGAATGGCGGAATATTTCTTGGAAGTCTCCACTTCAATCCATGTCTTAAGGCGAAAGCTCCCGTAGTAGCCGGTTGACATTGTGCGAAAATTTTCGAAAATAATTCGAATTGGATTTTGAAAAATTTGCATCAAAGCTGAAACTCCAAGAAAATGTATTTATTATGCTAAATAATTTTGACGAGTGAGTAAACCTGAATCAAAATTTCATGCTAACAGACGCCAATTGTGAATACAACATCTCATCTATTTACTGCATCGTAAACGGTCCGTTCGAACATATATTAAAATTTCTGTTATCCTAGTTATTTAACGGTATTTTTATATACTACACGCATTGTCGATTAGTCAACATTTTGGCTACTTAAATTTGAAACAAGTGAGTAGTGATAAATCTTCAAATATGCACGTAATCCGTAGAAATCATTTCAGATCGATTATTTGTATTAAAAGAATGTCATTTTGGACCTAATGAAAATGGGCCAACTCAATCAATGTCTCAGCAAGCATTGATCCGCTGAAAGACGTCTTAATAAACCGCTTGGGACGAATTATTACGCGGAGAATTAGCGTGTTCTGAGTTTGTGTATGGGTCATGCTTTTCCCCCCGCAGTATAAAGCATGTAATTTTCAGGTCACGTGCCTCATGCATCATCCTTTGGCGAAATTGGCCATGGAATAGCAATCCTGAGCGCAGCTCCTGTATGCGAGCTAAAGTACTTCGATTTGGCTCCTATTCCCTTGAGGGGACCGGTTTTTCATTTCCCTTTAGTTTCCCTCGCGTTTCTCGTCTTCGGCTTAGCTGATTCTCAGTATCCCTTATTCCCTCTAATTCATCCTTATCCTGCCCTCATCCCTGGCCCTCTTACGACCCTGTCATCCTCCCTATCCACTGAACCCCATTCCTTCCCAATCTTGTCACCCCCATTTATGCCTCCTCTTTCCCCTGGACTCCCAATATCCCATCCCGTCCCTCGTTCATTAATTTTCCCATTCCAAATTCTGTCTTTTGTTCCCTTCGGAGATATTTTGCGCCGTCTTAAGGGGTTTGGTCTCTGTCTGATCGCGATGTTAGTGTCACTCCCCTTCGGTCCTAGCCCGGCGACCTTATGCTGTCCTTCCCACCGCCGCGTGCAACTCCCAGTCGTTCCAGCTCGATCTATCTTCTCTCAGTCCATTCTCAAATTTAGTAATGACGACAAGGAAATGGTGTCGTCGTCATATGAACAGAGAGTAGAAGAGATTGCTTTCGCCCACATGTCATAGTAGTTTTAATGGTAGACGCGCGAAAACGTCAGTCATTCGGTTGTCTGAAAGTGGTATTGACGGTTAAGGAATTGACGAAATTGTGTTCCTGGATGGGGAAGGGGCAGGGGAAGTATGTCCATTAACCGAGTATTGCAACTCTTTTCGGAGAATCGAGTCTTGACTCTTGAGGTTTGCGAACCGTCATGATGCTAGGTTTCCCAAGTTTCGACTGGCAGCTTCCCTTCGGATAAATCTGAATGTATGAATTGTGCACGCACATGGGGTTTGCGTATAATTAGAATAGAATGATGACATTCTAGGCATTGGGACAAAAGACGTTGAACTACCATATTTAGCGTCATGGCATTCAGTCTTACGTTAGTACAGATTTGTTCATTCTTAAAATATGGAGAGTGCGTTAGAAAAAAATCTGTAATTTGCCGACGAATATAACGCGTTGAAAATAGATTCTCGTCCGATCACTGAAGTTAGCAACGTCGGGTCCGGGTAGTTTTTAGATGGGTGACCGCTCGGGAATACGAGGTGCCGCTGGCATTAATGTTGCCGATCTCGTTGGTGGCGGAGCATTGTCCCTGCTTGCCAACTCAAAGGTTACTCGTTGGGACGCGGAAGGAAACCTGCCTTAGTGGGTTCTCCTCCGTCTACAACTTATTGGTTTGAATTTGTTTTCGATGTTATTTGTATGTAAAAAAAACGATGTAAAGGCCAGAAAAGCTGTTTTCGGAATTATACTATATTAAAAAAATAGTGTCGCTCAAATCCTTAGTTTTTCTTAATCTTACGACGTAATAAATTATTTAGTTACAGTTGGAAAATTTTTGTAAGATCTAATTATACATATGTACCGTTAAATATGCGTATGTTTCAAGATTTTTAAGAAGTAAGAGTTCACCTTTTTACATTCAGAGATGCAAGTCGAATTCAGCAAGCACTTCTTCATCTTACACAATGGAAACATTTGAGATTTGAGTAATTGAGGTAATAAATAAAATGAATGCGGAGTATTTCAATCGCCGCAGGCAAAATGATGAAGTGGTAGGCATTCACATCTATCAAGATTTAGATCTTATGAATGACGATGCTTCGGGACACCCAAGCTGTGCGATTCCCTGAGGAAGAGTTCTACCTGGAAACCGCAGACGGTGTCAGGAAATAAAATACATCTCTGATACATCAATTGCACCTCAACATCCTCGTATCATGGAGATACCAGGTGAGTTCAACCCTCACGTATCAAACCAGCATTTAGGTTTATTACAGACGTTTTTCTGCCTGCTAGGTAAGGTGGATAGAGTGGTGCCCGTGTTGTAGCTCCTTTCAACCCGTTGTATAAGATTTTCAGTTATATTTTGGCATGAAGGAATTACGCATTCATTAATATTCAAACTTTTTAATTCATTCCACAATTTTGCAAGAAATAGACGTTACTTGAATGTGTGCCCTTTGGCTATATTTAACAATTTCAGGTAAATGGGGACGGGTTGAGATGTACACGCGTTGCACTCTCGATGATAGCGTCCTCCGGCGTATCTTAGCAGGCACAAATGGGGGGGCCTCTATTTGTAGGGGTGGCAAACTTGCCCCCTTAGCAACAACTTTCAATGCAGCCGTATGATATGTAATGCAGTCACTAGGCAATTTGCCTCCTTTCGTCTATAATGAGATGGTATACGAGCATAAATAGTTTAAAATGCTGAAATGCGTTCTCTAGATACTCAAACATTTCATTCGACAGCAGTGTGAATTACTAGTAAATATTAATATTTATTCAGCAAAAGTAAATTCTAATATTTCTCCCTCCAGTATATCTTATACGCCCGACAGTGATGTAATCGATTTTTATAACGACGTGATTTTCCTCAAAAGAGAGAGAGATAGCTCGAGAAGTGCCTCTACGCCTAACTTTCGTAGAATTACGAAAGTTTTAAGGGTGTGTGAAAGGAAGAGAAAGGGAGGGAAGAGAGAGAGAGGTGTCCCGGAAATTTTATATCTTCGGAAAATTCTATTACGACGTCACACTCAACATAATTCGAGAAAGGTATATTCGTAGCGATGGAATGCGTGATGCCGGAATCCTCTGAAAAGATGCCTTTTCAGTTGAATTCTCGTGCAAAGTGCGCCCCCGCAACGGCATTAGCGATGGCGATTTTATTACCCCCCCCCCTATTTAGGTTGGGGCAGTGGTAAAATCACTGCTGCGAAAAACCCAATTGCCATCCCATCCGCTCCGAACAACGACGTAAGAATGCTCCACCCACGCCTCGCCCCTCCCTTAATGCCGTGGGATACATCACATTTCCCCGGCCTCCGCGTTACTGGAAATTTCTCGCCCCGGAACTCGCGGCCCCGAAATCCAGAGGGGGCGGGAGGAGAGGCCGCGAGGTTTATTTATCGCCGCCCCCTTCTCCATCGCCGTCCCGCGGCGACGGCGATGAATGAATATCCCGGCATTACTCACACCTTCTAATCCTCCCCCCCACCTTCACTTAACCTCCTCCCTTCTCTTAGCCTCTTCACCGATCTTCCTTCCCCCCTCCCTTCTACGCTCCCATCCAGCCTACACCGCCTCCGCCGAGACATCCCCACAGGCTTGTGCCGTCCACTCTCCTCCGCCTCCCCGCGCACACACGCTTCCTCCCCTCACTCAATCTCTTTCCTGCTCCCCGCTCTCCTTCCTCCTTAAGGGGTTGGAGGAGCCAAATAACCCCTTCGTATTTATTTCTCCCACTCATTTCTCCAAACCATTTTTTTATCCGTCTTCCCTGGAGAGCATTCGAGCATGGTAAAAGAGATCTTTTTGAGTTTCCCTCTCTCGCACAGAAATTCGGAATATCTCTCGCTCAACCTGATGCTCAGTGCCCTACAGTTGGTGGTGGAGAGGGTGTCCTCGCTCCCCTCAACTCGCTTCCTCTCACCGCTTTTATCCTCGAAAATGTTTACTCTTCACGTTTTCAAGCAGTTTTCACTCCATCATGCGTGTTTGTTTATAAATGACCATTGCTTCTTCTTTCTTTCAAAGCGGGTTTAATCTGGAATCCGGATGACGTTTTATATTATTATTATTTCCCCATTTCCGATAGATGGTTGAAAATGGTATTTGATAATTCTGTTTGTTGCTTCCTGACCATGCTATACATATTTTTATTGAATCGTCTTAAAAGCTTATGTTTATTGATGTTTATGATGTCTTACGTCCCTCTGACTCGTTTGCGGATGTTCAAATTTTGATTCGTGATAAACAAGTGTGGGGGAATTTAATTTTAACTGCTGCGAGGTAGCTACATTTTTTGAGGATGGCTTCGGATTCCGACTATAGCCTTCACGTATTCCTCCGAAGTCCATAATGACTCAGTCCACTTTCAGACTGTTTTCTTTACTCAAGTTTGTTACAGTATTCATTCGTCTTGCATGTTCAGCGCTTCGTTTTTCAAACTTTTGGGTAATTTTTTTGTTTACAGTGTCATTTTCCTTTTCGGTTTGCATGTGGAATGGTTGGGGGAGAGGGTCATGTTAATGAAGCCGAATTTTGGACAATGCACCTTTCATTTCGACCATTGAGTGCGACTGGTATGATGTATACTATTTTAACGGTGTAGTGGTGAGATATTTATGCGGAGTATCAATGCAAAAAAACGATACACAATGAAAGCAATTCACGAATACACGTATACCGTCTCAACTCTTTAGTTCGTATTTAAATTTCAAGGTGTATTTCAGTTTTAGGGAATGAATTTTTTCGCAAATAGCGATGCTGTTGCAGTTGCCCTCGCTTCGGAGCTGGGGTAGAAGAGTTGTTGGAAGAAGAAGTTTTTCTTAAGCCGTGACTTCGTGTAAGCTCGGTATTCATTTCGTTACGTTCATAGTCGAAGGAAATAACTTGAAAACGAGATTCATTTTCGGTTGTGTAGCGAGCTCCATTGAGTGAAACCGGACATCCATGATAAATCCACCAGCCCTTTCATCCACTCCTGGCAAAACTCCAAGTTTATTCGACTAACAAAGAAGATTGGAGGGTCATAAACCAACGAGATGGCTCGGAAAATAAATGCGAAACGCGAAAAATAATGCACGTTTACTCTTTTAGTTTACCCTAGGAGATATTTCCGGCAATACAATTTTTGCTGCTAATTATGTGCCACCGTTGCATACGTTGCTTTAATTTTGTTTTAATTTTTTTCTCTATTTTTTTCGAATCTTCCCTAGTCAGTTTTGCCTTTACTTTTTAGGCCAATTTTTTCGCCGATGCTATTCTTCCTCTCTGTTGTCATCTTCATTGATTGTATGCTGTAATGAAGATGATATTTGTTTTTCATATTCCCCTCAGAGTAATATGTATACATATATGACCTGGATACATTGTTTAGATCGCCTCGCTTTATGCATATCAGCAATTTCAGTATTTAGCTATAGGCATCTTAGTCCATTTATATCCTCAGAACCTATATTTGAAGGAACAAAATATTTTGAGGTCATGTTTTCATTTCAACTGTAGAAGTATTGAGCTTTTTCTTAATATTTTTTGTCCTCTACGAAATACATTTGTTCAGGCTCCTGCCCCATAGTAAAGGGACTACCAATAAGCGTGATGAACCCATTGTTCCATGCAACTTTATGGCATTTACAATATGGCTTTGCTATATTTTAAAATTTCCCTCTTAAAGGTAGCAGTCTTAATCCCTTCCACACACTTATTCATGAGCTTGTGTCACATTTTCCTCATCGCACAATTACAATCTCATTCTGAAGGAAATATTCAGACTTTGAAAAACGCTGCCAACTTCCCTATCGTATCCCTTAATAAAACTGAGTCGCCCACGCCCGTGTATTTTTATTGGACAGATGGGGAGGGTCCGAGTCCGTATGGCAGGAGGGTTAGCGGAGGTGCCGTTGGCCGGGGGACGCACTTGCGAAAAACTCTTGAAAGCGCTCTTTGTTTTTCGTTTTCCTTTTCCCTCACCGTAACCTACTCCCTGTCCTTCCCCTCTCGCCTGTCCTAAATCCTCCCAAGAGCCTCCGCTCTTTTGCTCCACTCTCCTCTCCTCCAAAGAAATTTCGTGGGAATCACTACGGTGTCATGACGTAAAATGGAGCATCTGTTTCTTCCAATACCAGGCAGCTAAGCTTGTGTACACATGTATTTGTTCCGTGCAACCAGTCCTCACACTTGGTATCCGTGTGGCGGGCAGTGCATAGCTGAGTGGGATAGTAGGAAAGATCACGAGATCCGAGAGGGGGATCCTCTCATTCTTCGCAGTATTCCCTTTAATATTCGCAACTTTCTTTCGTGACATCAGAGTGGTTATTAGAAAATGATAGGAGTTTGGTCACTTTGCTAAATATGATTTTCATTTGAACAATTATTTAGATATTGAAGGGGGTCGGGTCTCGAGTGTCGTTGATGCTTAAAGATCCGACTCTATAAAACAAGGATCGCGTCAAAAGCGGACAGCTGTCTCTATCAAAAGGCATAAAAATACTCGTCTTCCGTCGGTAACAGTCGTCATCAGGAAGAGAGAAATATATATACTCGCCCGTGAATATTTAGTCCGAGTTGGTTTTTCAGCGCAGTCGAAACTTAGGCTGGCGAGGAAGTCGGTTTTATTTTATACTCCCCAGCCTCGTTGGTTTTGAGTGGAGCATTGGCGTGGGATTCGCGCTTGCCAAAGGAAGGATTTATGCTCTTCGTTCCACCCCTCACGAGAAGCTCTTCCAGCCACACCCCACTCCCCCGCCCTAGTAATCTCACTCGCGGTTAAAGGAACACTTAGCGGGAGTTGTTTGATGTCTTTTTGATCGGAAATTCCGCTCGTAGTCTCCTAGCGATCCCCAAGTTTCTGTTTTTCAAGAATTTTAGGTCGTGGAGTTTAAATTGATTTCGCATTTCACGAGATTAAGAGTGTGAAATTGGATAGATAGGTTCGCGCTCCGGTTTTGCGCTGAGCTTTGGCGTTTTAACTCTTATTGAATCTTGAGCTTCGGAGTTTTTACAGTGTAATTTCGTTGCTTGGTCATACTTTTTTTTAGCGATGTCAGATCATTTTTAATCTGTATATGTACCCCGGTACATTCCCGCGCAGTCCGTGAGGACCGACCGCCCTCATTTGCTACTTAAAATATTTTTTAATATAAAGAATGTGTCAGTGATAATCGTACAGAATGAGGTTACGTTCCTCGTAAAGTCATTAGTATATATCTATCTGTCATTTAATGAGTGTTAAAAGCATTCGCGAAAAGTTTGGTGGATGTCTCGGCTCTAAAAGGTGTTCATTACGTATATTAAAACCCATTACGAATACTCCGACCACCAAGGGAAAGATCAATAATTCACACCATTATCGACGTTTAGTTAGATGCAGATGTGATCTTAAGGTATTCTTTTCCTTCTAGACGGGTGCATCTTTCTTCCGAAGCATACATTTCTATCTCCCTACTCCTTAGCGTCGGAATTCAGCAATCTTGTGCCTTGAAAGGCTTTGTATAACTTTTGGGTTTGTGTATGTTGCCTCGTGTATTGTATGCAGGTGCTCCTCTGTTGATTCACCGGTCTCGCCGGTTCATAACAGACGCGAGAACCCGGTGGAGAAGGAAGCGGGGGGATTAATATGCCAGGGGCGTGGGGGCGGCGCTTTTACGTATACGGGAATTAGTGTGGGCGGGCTGGAAGGGATTGTGATAGGGTGGGAAGGAGGGGGAGAGGAATAGATGGGGGCCGTAAGGTTGTGGTAGAGCCAAGTTCAAAGTGTGGAAATGTGTGTTTCTGTGCATAATATATGCATGTACTCGGAGGGTGCCGAGAGAGTATGAGTCATGGAGTCTCCCACACCCTTTCGGGTCCGGCCAATCTCCTCCCAAACCTCCTCCTCACCACTCCCCAGTCCCTCCCAGGATGCAATCTCCGTCCCACTCTTCACCCTCTGCTCCCTCCACGCTCCCTCCCATCGTCCTCGACCCCAGCGGCGGCAAACCCCGAAACCCTCCTCATCGCCACCTTAGCCTCCTCCCTGGGATCTGAGCCTGCGCCCAGCAACCATCAACGCCTTCCCGTCTTGCTTTCTATTCCCCTCCTCCTCCCGTCTCTCTCCCACTGTTCCCGGTCTTCCTCGCATCCCGAAATCGCTCTCCTAGCCTCCGCCCCCTCAAATCCTTACCCTTGTAGCTCTGTGGGGCCATTTTTCCCATTACCCATCTCATCCCTCTCATCTTTTTCTTCACTCTCATCATCCCTCTTCATCCCGCTTCATCCCGCTTCATCTCTTTACTCATCTCTTCGACATTCCTCAGGCTCATTCCATTGCAGTCGCCCTGCCTTAACTGTCTTCCTGTTATTTCCTGTTTTCTTCTGAACTCTCTTTCCCGTCGTTAGCCCTTTCCTCTTTTTCGAGCCTACACGCCATCGAGAGGAAAGACTTCTCTAACATCTGGTGTGTCCTATTTTCCCCCGTTACCCGTCTCCAGTTTCCGTGATCTTGTCCGTTTTGTCCCCCCAAGTGCGCACACAAAACCTCAGTTAAATTATCCTTCGTCACGACCAATTCGCTGAATCGAGGCGCTTTTTTATTACTCTCAAAAGACGATGTTGAGTGATTGCTGCCTTCCCGTGGCACTTTTTTTCTGAGAAACAGCCACGTACGTGCTATAGTAGCAATTCATAGCGGCACCACCCAAGTTTGCTGCTTGTTAAGCCCGTCCAAGTTTGAATTATATTCAGGGGACGATCCTTTTATCGTCCTCCTCGCTGCATACAAGTTGATTCATCTATCGGTTCGAAATGTAGAATCTATTAAATATTACAAAAAATGTGTTTCGGATATGCACTGGTCCATTGCATATCAGACTTTGAGCCCATCTCTTTTCGAGCGGTGGTCGTCATTTTGCCATGGAGCTTAAATTTCCTTGCTTACTAGTATTGTTCTATAAAATTTGCTGGTAGATTCGTGCATTCAGAAGTTCACTTTGGTTCAAGGCTTTTGTAAATTCACCTTTGAATGTTAGCGTTTCTAGAACTGCGTAAATTTGTCTTGATGTATGCCAGGATTTAATTTTTTTCTCATATGCATTTAAAAATTAATGAATGCTAGCTGAAACGAATCATTTGTATATAATTTGTATTGTATTGTTGAAGTATAAATGCATGTACGCAGAAATTATAGTTTTGCTTGTTTCCATTTATAAGATGCTCATCACAGAGTGATACGAGGCAAGTATCGTACGTATCATACTCCGAATCGATATAGATCCGACGAGCCTCGCTATGTTGGACTCCAAGATGGGATATAGCTCGGGATGAATATTTTCGTTTCAACGAATTTCGAATATTTTTTCTGAAAATAGCAGCATTACTTTTCTGAGGTTATTGCTTAAGGTTACTGAAGGAGTCTTACCAGATACCGCTCAAGGTGAAACACGTTCCAAAAAGTGTGAGTACTTACTCTCGTTTTGGAATATGCCACCCTTTTTTCAGGGCTCGCAAAAGATCTCCTGGGTGCTGCGCGCGATCGGGTGGGTGTCGCACGAATATTTCCCGAGCCCACCTCGCCTCAGTCTTCGCCACCCCCGCAAGAGGTTGAGAAACTCTGGTCTAATCCATCATCGATCTGTTCGTTCCACTTCCGACGTAAATGCAAATGAGTCACCGGAAGTGTGTGATTATTTTTTTTTAACCACCTCTGAATCGCCTGCCTTCCTGCCGCGCTGTCCCGCACCCGCCTGCTCGCTCTCTTCGTCGCGTTGGAATTAAAGTCATACAATAACTACCTTTCCCCTCGGATACTCGTTCCCTTCACCTCTTCGGGTTGCCTCCCGCTGCACTCCTCCCTCCCGCTCTCGCTGCAATGCCCGTTTCCCTCTCTCCATCCCTTTTCCACCCGTTCCTCTCCCACATCCTTCCCTCTCCGACCCGACCGACGCTAGAGGGAGCACCGTGGCCTCGGACACTGCGAGTGGGAAGGCAGCGGCGGTGGGAACGGCAGCAGCGAGGGAAGAGAGCGAGAGGGCGGTCGGCAGTCAGCGGACGAATCGATAGAGGCGCGGCGGGGAGAGGGTGGGACCCGTGGGGGTTGGTGGAGGAGGAGGAGGCCCTCGTGCAAGTGGGCGGCGGGGGAGAGAGTAGGGCGAGGGGGGCATGCGATACCTCCCCACTCACCCCCTCTCCCCTTTCCCCGCTCCGTACCCTATGCCTCCTCCGGCGTGGGAGGCTGGAGCGAGGGAGGGAGCGGGGCAGGGCGTCAGGGGTATCCGGGGGAAGGCCGCGCCAAAATTGGGCCAACCAGAGACGCGGATGGACCCGGGCCCTTCTCCCGGTGCGAGGATTGAGGGAGGGGGTGAGTGGAGACGGGGTGGAATCATCCGACTGGACCGCCAACGGAAGGGGTCGCGGATTCAGCAGCAGGGGTCCGGGCGCGGGATGCCAGCCTGGGTTGGTGTGGGTCAGGTGCGGGAAGGGGAAGTACGTCCGTGATCCGTGAGATTGGATGTCGCGTTAAGGTTTAAGGTGTGAGACGCGCGAAAATGTATGGTAAAGGTGGCTCCTCGCGCTCTCCGTTGGAAGCTGTGAAGGCTTTCTAGAAATACGCCATCCGACTGCGGCGGTTATAGTTTATGGCTCCGTAATCTGTGGACAGCGAATCCATTTGCTTCAATGCCTGAATTTGCCCGAGATGATGACAGGGATTGCATTTCGGAGAATCAGAATAGCAAGCGTGACATACGTCATATTATTTCGTTTCCTTCGATTAATTAGGAAATGAAACCTAGATTATATCCAATCATATCCTTGCATCATCTCCGTCCACGCTGGGGAATATATGGTGTGTGTGTGTGTGTATATATATCTATATATATATATATATATATATATATATATATATATATATATATATATATATATATATATATATATATATATATATATATATATATATCTTTGGAGGGTGCAAGGCGGCTTAGAACCGATTTTTGATTTAGGATGCATCATGTGTGCATCCAATTTTACCGGGTTCAAAGGCAGATTTTGGACATTTTATTTATTGTTAAATGAACATAAAAGTGGAGAGCATTGAAAGAAGAAGGCAGGTGGAAAAGTGAAACATGAGAGATTAAATGCTTGAGAAGAAGTAATATCCTGAATCAGTTGAAGATATTCTTACAGCTTGGGAAGTAGATAGGGAAATTAGGGAAGGAGGGTGTAAATATGGAAGGTGTAAAATTTTAATTTAACTATTGGAAGGACTAGTAAGAATATTTAAATTAAATTTTAGGCAAGGATAAGGCGGCTGGAGCTTTAGAGGAAGCATAAGAACCTCAATAACTGAATTATCGAGGAACAGTTGCGTCAACGTAACGAGAATTCCGCTCGTAAGTGCGGAAAGCATTAGGAAGTCATGGATTATAGGAGGGATGATATAGGAAATGGAAAATATTATGTTTGAGGAGAATAATGGACGGTGATCATTCCAAATAAAACTGATAATACGTTTGCATATTTGTTCTTCATAGTCTCCCTCATGGATCGATGGATCTGGACCCTATTTTCTATGCATACCTGCCCTTTATGTTAAACTTAAACACTGGCGGTTTTTGAGCAAAGAAAATCCCCTCCTTTCGGGGTGAGGGTACCAATTTCAAATGTTAAGGTTACAATGGCTAGCGCTCTGGTATTTTCTAACCCATTTCGACTTGGCGACTATTTAAAGTTAGATTGGTTCCAAGATTTACGAGTCAAACGATCAACGATCCCCATCCTTTCCTCTAGTTGATCATATGCCCTAAGTTCTTCTTCCTTCGACTTCTTGTCGGCATATTAACCCGTGATAAACTATAATTAAAAATTATATTTGGTATTTGAAAATTTTCAACGTTTTCTGCAATTTTCAGCGGGTAGGGCTCCATCACGGACTGTTTTTGGTTAAGTCAAAGGCTAGTTCAATCATCGGAAAGAATTGCCCCCAACTTCGCTTCGTGGAAATGTTAATGTCAGAAATAACCTTAAGTGTTTTCCCCGCCTATGTATCTGTCTGCCATGGTTTCAACAGATACAGCATCCTTTTTGAAAGCATTGAATAAAACAACTTTCATTGATATGTTTAATTACGTACGCATGATGGGTCGAACGTTCGGATATTGACTGAAAGATATATACTTCAAATCCGAATGACAAATTTGCGCGCCCCAGCGTCAGTGAATTCTATGATCATCGAGTAATATTTTGTGTTTTTATTTTTTTAAGTCTATCACGGAATGGTGTTGATGAATATATTTTTATTCTGAATTCCATCCGCGTATATTGGTTTTGAAGATGCATGTTGTGTTAAAAAAACTTCATGTGAATGTCATTCTAATTATCAATGTATCCACAAGATTTTTGCCTATGCATATTTAATGCCACCTAAGTTTCGAAACCGTTAACATGTTAACAAATAATTGTGAAAACTATCGGTTGTCTTTCGATGACCCTAGTGTACAAACTGCGAATTTTCGACTCCGCAATTTTTGGGTGCCAAGTCTCCCAAGAAAGCCGCTTGAGGTGCAGTGGAAATAAATGCTCAATCAAACGATATGAATTCCACTAGACGTGGGGCGTATAATTAGTAGATAACGCTCACTAATCGAACCAATTCGGTAGGTGGTTAGGCTATCTTGTTAGTAGTGTATGGGGAATCAAAAAAATACCGTCATCGTGTTTGGGAGGAGCAAAAATTCTGGAAATATCGTAAATGTTAACGTGCAATATCTTTCCTTAATGTGGAAATCGGCGCAATGCCATGCACAGACAGAAATATGTCCTGGCCGTCTGCTACACAATCTCTTCGAGTGATCCGTGGAGAGAAAATTTTCATGTATTCATAAAGAGGCATAGCCACAGGAAGTGATGTTGTTGCAGAATAACTCATTTCATTTGTTACAGGATCCCCAGAATACAACAAGCATCGCCAAGTTTCATTTCGGGGCAGCTTTCTGGTTCATATTGCCTCTTTATAAAATCAGAATTTGATATCCTTTGATATCCTGTAATATTTATACCATAGCGACTTCTTAATACGCTTGTTCCATTTACAACATTAAGGAAGCAAATAGAATTAACTTGATTTTATGAAAAACTTATAGAACTACAAGAATATAACCGTTCAATATTCGCAAAATCATTGTTTTGAAATATTTTCGGCGCTGTAAGCGTGTCAAATTCCTCCTGACGTACGAATTAGGGGTGGCTATGACGCTAATGTAGAACAAAAGAAGCTTTCGGTACATTTTGCTGGAGGATTAATTTTTGGTTCAGTCAGTAAGAAAATTTATTCGGATTTTGACATTGTATTTTAACCCGAATGCGATTGAGCTATTACGAGAACCGAGACCTGCGTGCTCGCTTACTCTTGAATTGAGTGGATCGCACACTCGATTTATTTGGTCTTAGCTTTGTGTGCACCTTCATTGATGCGGTTACTATTATCGAGTAGTTGAAATATTTATTTTGACCAAATATTTGTCGATGCGATCGTATCGATATGGTGTCCGTATGAATTTAACAGGACCTTTGAAATTTTAGTTATGTTAGCTAAACGCTGGCTAAATAAGTGTGTTTTGTGTCATTCCTTCCCTTTGCAGTTTTTATTTCCCCCATTTTCTGACTCGTGAATCCCGTCAGCAATTTCAATTTAAAGTTCACCGATTTTCTCGGCTTGGTTGAAATATTTTCGGTTGATGTCATGTTTCCATGATATTATTTAAATAACACCAAGATGGTAGTTCGCGTCAAAGGTTATGCTCAGGTATGTTCATACCCACTATTATGCAATCGTGATTTGGGTGTTCATAAGATGCTTCAGCTGCCGAAGAATTAAATTGGATAATCTAGAAAAATTGTCTGTTAGAAATACCACTAAGACAACTTAGTGAAATTTATTCATTGTAACTAATTACTTGTGGGGCATTCGTTGCGGGCTATTGTTTTAATTTTTACTGGAATGTCAGGCTTATTGCCAAATAATAAGGTTCATTGGAAGCCTTGTAGAAATTCTTCATTAGTTGAATTCATAAGTTATTCATCCACATGAATAAGCTTATTACCTTAACATTCTCTTTTGTCTTAATTCTTATACTGAGATTTATATTTAAATTTATATTTAAAGATAGTAGCAGCAATACCAGCCAATGTTTAAAATTAAAACAGACTACTTCCCCGGCTACAATTCGTTTTTTATGGTGAATGTAACATTCCGTTGTATTGTATTCGATGAATATCGCAAGTATTAAAGATCTGTGGCATGATAATTCAAATTCAAGGACGTTAGGGAATGATTCTGAGAAGTTTATATTCGAGTGACACTTTCAGAATGACTTCTCTGTCATTCTTTGTCCATTCTCTGGAACTGCTGATCCTTTGCAACAGTCCGACCGAAATCTGGCTTCCTCCGGAATACTCCGTCGTGAAATGACTTGAACCGCAGGTCACACAGACTCGGGACCTTCCTTAAAGAGGATCCAAAGATGCTCAATACCCTTAAGTCTCACTGTCACATCTCATCACGGGTGCCGCTCACTCACGGAGTGGCTCAGTCACCCCTCTTCCCCGTTCCTCATCCCTTCATTCGGCTTCCCGGGGGCGCAGCAATGCTAGAAGTGATATATATTTCATGCCGTCATCCCCCGAGGTGAAATTCCGTTCTCCCCGGAGCGTGGATTCAAAATGCAAAAGGTGCCATTTATCATCAATTCTTTGCAACCTATCGCCGGGGGCATCAAAAATTTACTCTGGGAACAAAACGACGTCTTGAGTGGGGAATTGTAGATCAAAAGCCACTGCTCTCCACTCCCCGGGCATCCGTGCGTGTGCTTAGGTGCTGCATTTGATTTGACGGAAAAGGGTGAAGTAAGGGTAAGGAGCCCCGTTCGTCCGTTTCTCCTCTTGACAAATTAAGCCTTGTTTATTTTTTTCTCTCTCCCCTGGCGTCGCCGTGGAAACGAAACGGAGTGAGACAAAAAAGCCGTGGCCGCGAGGCGAGCTCGCGTCTTCGGTGTGACGGTTTTTCCTCCATCATTGTTTTGGGCCGAGTGTCCGTCACCCCCATCGATTTATCGAATAGCAGTCAACCAACCGTTTGTGCGAGTGTTCGCGCGCACTCACACGATGCACGGCCTTTCGTCCTCGCCGCCCCTCGCGCTCCTCCTCCTCCCGGCTCCCGCACACTGCTACACGCACGCTCCCACAACCTCCCTTGCAATTCTGTCGCCCCCGGTACTTTCTCCGCCACCCCACCTGAGCACTTTCCTCGCCGTTTCTCTCTCTCAGCCCATCCCTCCCCACCATCTCCCCAGATGCAGCTCCCATGTTTTTCCTGATCTCTCTGAACTTATCATCTTTCTTCACAGCTGTGTTCCACTTTTCACGGCTTACTCCGGTTGCACCAGTTTTTTGTTACTCTCAAAATAATTCTTCGATTACTTGAATTCGACCTCTTACGTTTCATCCCTTAATAGTTTCTCCTTTGTTCTTCCCCTATTTCATTTCTGTTCTATCTCGCTCGCCCCTTTGTCGCGCTTTCTTTCGGTTGTGATCTGAACATGACCACATTCCTTCAACCGACCGGGAATCGTCTTCGTCAACCGACCCATCAAGTGGGAATCGGGTACATGTTCTTCGGTGGTGCCCGGGATCAGGAGTCCCCTATTTAACCGCTCCCCGCCCCGGGCCCTGCGCGAGTCTTCTTCATGGCAGCCCCAGCAACCATTTCCAGCGTCCATTATTTTACATCGCCTCAAGAGAAATGGCGTAATTGTGGCGGTGGGAGAAAGGGTAGCAAAGGGTGGGGTTGAGGAGTAATGGGCGGCGGGGAAAAGTTTGGTGTATGGCTGGGTAGGAGGAATATTTTTCTCTTCTTTCTGGCGACCCCCCACTCTTGCATACCCACCCCCTTATCGCCCACATCCATCCGGCAGTCACCCATTTCCCTTCCAGCCTCTTCCATCCACCCTCCCTCCGCGCCAGTACTTCCCCTCGCTCTCCCTTTCCGTCTCTGCCGCAGGCTCCCTCCCCCTCATCTCGTGCACTGCATGAGAGTTGCCTGCAGAGAGAATTCCTCCCACCACGTGGCACCCTCTGCCCCTAGTTTCCGAAGTCCCGGCCCCTCCCGCTTCTCCATCTCTCTACCCCTCGCCCTCCCTCGTTCCGGCCTCTCCGCCCGCCCGCCGCCCTCTTCCTCTGAGCCCATGGGTTCAACTCAATCCCGGGGAATCCCCACCACTTCCTCAAGCCGCAATCCCTACCCGTCCCTTCCCCTTTCAGCCCCACACCCTCGACGGGCGCACACCCATACCTCCTCTCCCACGTCCTTCCATACCCCTTCCCCCGCTCCAGCCCCCCCCCTAGTGCCACCTATGGACCTCCATGCCCTGCCGGGAACGCTGGTTCGCCCTCCGTCCTCACCCCATCCACCCGCGGGGCAACATTGCCCCTACTCCATCCCGTCCAACCCACCCCGTGCCCCCTCGGACTGATTTTTGAGTGGCGCCCGCGGTGAAGTGTAATTGTTCGCGGAAGGCACAATCCTGTGCCGCCGCTCAATCCCCCTTCACCGACACGCCATCCCCACCATCCATCCCGTTTAGTGATACCGACCCCTCTCTCCACTTCTCTCTCGCCTAAGCCACCCTCTCCCCTCCCTCTCTCCCTCCAATCCTATCCCCCTCCCTCTCCCTCCCCTTCCCCCCTATTTCTCCGCTCTTTCCCTTTCCCCCCACTCTCCCCTCCTCTGCTTCATTCCCCTCCTCTCTCCCACCTCTCTCCCACCTCTCTCCCACCTCTCTCCCACCTCTCTCCCACCTCTCTCCCACCTCTCTCCCACCTCTCTCCCACCTCTCTCCCACCTCTCTCCCACCTCTCTCCCACCTCTCTCCCACCTCTCTCCCACCTCTCTCCCACCTCTCTCCCACCTCTCTCCCACCTCTCTCCCACCTCTCTCCCACCTCTCTCCCACCTCTCTCCCTCCTCTCTCCCACCTCTCTCCCTCCTCTCTCCCACCTCTCTCCTTCCTCTCTCTCCCTCCTTTCCACTCTCTATCCCTCTTTCCTCTTTCTCCTCTTTCACTGCTCCCCTCTCTCTTCATACCTCCTTCTGTTTCACTCACTCCCCTTTTTCTAACTCCTTATTCTCTCACTCCCTCCCTTTATCACCCCCTTCGCTTCTCAGTATCTCCGCTTTTCAACCCTTCCGCTCCTCATCTCCTCCGTTTCTCAGGCCCTCCACGTCTCATCCCATTCCCTTCTCTCTCCACCATATCTCCCCCGGTCTCTCCCTCCCTAAGTCTCGTTCCTCTTTCATTCTCCCATTCTCCGTAACTCACCCCTCTCTTTATCTCTCCTCATCGCCGAGGTCTGAGCTAAACAACAAGCTGAGGTTTCCTTTAGTTTCCATTGCGGGAGGAGGGGGCTCGTGTAGGGGGTGATCGCGACCTGCATTCACATCATTCCCTCTCATACTCTCTTCACTCCGCATTCCTGGCGCCACATAAGTGCCCTGCCGCTATGTTCCCCGACGTTCTCCCCGTCTGTCACATCTTATCTTTAGACATCCCCTTCATCATCTCTCATCGTTAGAGACCTTATCGGCTTTTTTTGCAGTTTTCCTCCTGTATTAGGTGTCGCGGGATAACCTTGGAATGGTGCTTCCGTTTTAGTTGCATGATTATTTGTGGTATCCTGTCTAATTTTGGCCTAATAAATTAGCTAGCACATAGTGCAATAGACAATCGTTTCTAATTCCACTATGTACACTTACGACTCATGTATAAATTCACGAATGTAAAAATCGCTCTCTCTTTTTATTTGTCCCTGTATTATGATTACCCTGTTCCGTCCTATTATTTACATTATTTCATTGTATGTATAAATAGTTTTTCTGTGAATACAAATTCGATATTAGGTTAGTTTTGATTAATTAGACTAAATAACCAGCTCAGTCAGATGCGTAAAGACGGGTAATTTTGCCGTAGAAAAATACGAGGAAATATTACCCCTAAAAATTTAATATCTAGATCACATTATCGTTCTCTGCATCGATTTTGTTCCTTTCAAATTATTCTCCATTCGTTGCTATCCCCTTATTCCATCTTCTTTTCCACTGTTAAAAGCACCCTTGGAAGTCGTCAGCAGTTAGGCTTTTTAGTTTTTGCTCGTCGTTTCTTGCTTTATTGTGTCCACATTTACCCAGTGATGTCTCCTCATTTAATTTTTGCATTTTGGTTAGAGGAAAAAGTCGCCGGGGGCGAGACCTGGCGTATAAGGAGGATGATTAAGGATGGCGATTGAATGTTTTGCCAGAAACTGGCGAACAATCAATGCTGGATGTGTAGGTTCATTGTCATGGTGAAGGATCCATCCATCGCTTTGAGTCAAATTTGGTCGCACGCGATCTCTCAAACGCTCGAGAACTAAGATAGAACTCAGCATTTACTGTTTGTCCGTCAGGAAGAAATTCATGGTGAACAACGACTTCGACATCAAAGAAAACCTGGAGCAAAACTTTGATTTTCGATCGGCATTTTCTTGATTTTTTAGTTTGATTTAATCCACTCGAAAACGGATGTTTTCGTCAGAGCATTATCACTGTAAACAGCTATCAACAGTTCAGTGATTTCTTGATAACTTTCACCGAACTTCACCAAAAACTTGATGTTGATTCATTGCTCCGTGATTTCGTCAATTCCCATTTTCGACACACAGTAAATAATAGGACAACAGAAACTTACATAACTGGCGCCATACGCATAGCTCAACGGTCCGCCGAGCACAGACGGCCCACTGAGTCTCAGGCAACTAGCGCCGCTAGAGGGCGGGGCTATAGTCCGCGTCCTGGTCGCCAAATTGCACCAGATCGCGTATTTATTGGATATAATTCGTATATATATAGTTGGTCGCGGTAGTCCTGGGGTAGAGCGTTGGACTACTGCCCCTAAGGCCCGGGTTCAATTCCCGGACAAATCTCTGGGCACCTGCAGCTCCACCAAGCTATGTGGAAGGAACATGCCCCCCTCCCCTGATGCGTGAATTTCACTCGCCGTCGGGCATAGAACCTGGTGAACTCTTTTATCATCTATCAAACCGATCTTAGTATCGATATCTGTGTTTATGGTTATATATATATATATATATATATATATATATATATATATATATATATATATATATATATATATATATATATATATATATATATTGCAA
Organism: Hetaerina americana; assembly: GCF_022747635.1. Classification (NCBI taxonomy): domain Eukaryota; kingdom Metazoa; phylum Arthropoda; class Insecta; order Odonata; family Calopterygidae; genus Hetaerina; species Hetaerina americana. The sequence continues at coordinate 51,358,099 of NW_027286874.1, read as the reverse complement.
CAACGCGGTCAAAGTAGTAGGGACGTAAGGAGAAGAATTGCGCCAGGCAAAGAGCCTTTCACAAGGAGGAGGGAGTTGATGACAGGGACGTTGAGTAAGGATATTGAGAAAAGACTCGTAAAAACTTTGATATGGAGCGGAGCTCTAAACGGCGCGGAAACGTGGTCATTGAAGCAGGAGGATAAACGTAGACTGGAGGCATTTGAAATGTGGGCGTGGAGAAGAATGGAGAAGGTGAAATGGACAGAGAAGAAAACAAACGAGGAAGTACTTGGTATGGTGGGCGAAGAGAGGGGTTTGTTGGGAGAAATCCTATGGAGGCAGGAAAAGTGGATGAAGGGGGTATTGACCGGCAGTGGGGTGTTGAAGACTGTAATAGAGGGGAGAATGTTAGGCAAACGAGGAAAGGGAAGGAACAGGATGAGGGTGTTGGACGAGATGATAGGAGGAAGAAAGTACTCAGAGATGAAGTGGGACCTGATGTGGAGGAGGATACTGGATTTAGTGTTTTGTTAGGAGTCACAAAATATTTATTTAGTAGCTGTGTCCTTCCAAAAACCTACCTTAACCGGTAGATTACCTAATAATAATATATCTTATATCTATTTCTATATAAATGAGTATTTATTCGCCGTTTGGCGGGATTTTGTGTTTGAATGTGTGTGTATGTATATATATATATATATATATATATATATATATATATATATATATATATATATATATATATATATATATATATATATATATATATATATATACACATACATACATACATACATATATATACAAACACACACACACACACACATACATACATACATACATACAAACTTACGCACGTACTTTTATCCATGTAATTTCCTGATCATTAATTCATCTTTACTGCTATTCTGCTGGTACTTCCTTGGGTCCCCAAACTTCTTAAGGTTTTCCTCTCCTGAAAGGAGCATTAGTCGTATCTGGAAGTCCGTTGGGCATGGCGAAAATGTTAAGGATCCATTTGTATTTAAGGTAACATGTTTTCTGATTTATTGAAGTTGAGATGAGTTTTCGACATTTTGATTTCCCGCCGAAATAAATGTAATGCAGGGTTTATGAAAATGAAATGTTAAAATAATTTTGTTTAGTGATAACACTATCTCTATTCTCGTGATATTGCAATTTAAATTATTCCAAAAGATATTTCATGAATAATTTTGTAACAGCTTTTATATTTTATATTATCCTATCAATTAATGGCGTCCATGAAATTTATTTTATTTGGCGTTTCCGTATGGGGAATATTGTTTACAAAGTCAATTTAGTGGTGGTAATTGTGAGGGTTTCACGACTTCCTAGATTATTGTTGTCACTTACGACGAAGGATTTTTGGGGATGCATGGAGAATGAGAGCCTACACCCGAGACTTAGTCTTAAAAAGATAGGCTCCCTAGGTCACTGTTGACGTCTTATACGATGTGCGCGCTCTCTGAATTTTTTCAGCCTACACCAAACTTTCAATCGAAATGCCCTGAGTGTTGTCTCTATTTTGCAACAATCCGACTCCTGGAAGTGCCGGTGCGTTTTCAAATGCGTTGCCTACAATGTAAAATAATATTAAGAAATGTGTAAAATTATCAAATGCGTTACATGCAGTTTAAAATAATATTTTAAAAATCATGGGAACAATTAGCGGGTTTTCTGAAATTAACTATGCAATTAAAGTGATTCATTTAGCAAAAAAAGCTTTGGGGAGAATTTTTGTGTGTAATTTTGTTGGGTAACTGAACCAGATAAATTTGTCGGCATTGTTTCATGGTTTCACTGTGTGCTGCTGTACGTAATAACACCCGACTTCGTCTTATTTACTCTTGTAACCTACCTCCGTGTGAAGAATCGTTATCAATTTGTATGCCTTCATCAGTATCTTCTTTGTTACGGCCCCAATGTTTTTCTTTTGAGACTCAGGCGGGAAGTGGGGCAATTGGTAGTGGTAGGAGTGGGTCCCGTTGCTTCCACCGTCGGGTAACCAACGCTAACTCCTCCTTGTCCCTCTCCCTCACACTCTGAGCTCCGTTTCTCACATTCGTCACCCTCCTTATCCACTTCCCGCTCCTTTGGCCTTCGGGGACGTGCCTTCGTCCTTGCGCGGCTGCTGCGGACCAGCAGAGGAGGCGAGCCGGTGAGGGGACGCGCCCCGGGATCGAGTGTGCAGGTGGCTGGAGTGCGCATTTGTATGTAAGGTGTTGGGGCGGAGGATAAGACGCGGTGGCCTTTAGGGATCGAGGAGGAGGGATGTAGGCGAGGTGAGCACCGCGGGAGAGGGTGGTGGCAGCAGCAATCCTCTTCCCCTCCACCCCTAATTTTGGGGTTGAAGATGTACTCGACTAGCGACATAGTTAGGTGTTCTCAAGGGGATGTGGAAGGCGTGCGGGGATGGATGAGTCCGCTTTGGAGAAGAAAGAAGGATTTGGGGTTCTGGGAAGAGAGAGAGAGATAGAGAATCTTTGCCTTTTTAAAGCGCTGTAGCCATTCGGCCGAGTATCGATCCGGCCTTGGGGTCCCATCCTACCGCTGGCTCCACTGCTACCTTCTGTGTGCGCCCGTCTCCTCGTCCTCCCTCACTTTCTACCTACACATACGCACTTCACCTCATCCTCGCTCCTGGCGTGCGTATGCCCCCGAGGGGCGACTTCCCCTCCTCCCTTTCTGTCCTACCCCTCTGCACCGCTTCTTGTGTGCTGCTTGCTTCCGCCCCCTCCCATCCTCCCACCCAAACGACCCCTTTTATCTCCCCTCTCTCTGTCACCTCTCCCGCGCAACGAATCATTCCTTGAGCTCATTTCTCGCTCCCGAGTTCACTCTTCCAATTCCCATAGAAGCCGCGACTTGTTCCCCTCCCCTTTCTGTCCCATTCAGTCGTCTCTCAAGCTCTTATTTAACATCACACCAGTCTCTTCATTCTTCACGTACCCAGGTTGAGAGATATACGTGTACCTGCGTTATTTGATTGTTAATTGGCCGGATAACCACCACCCTCGGATGGAGGCAGTCAGTTTCCGGGATTTGCTTCGGTGGCCGAGCAATGTTTAGGGGAGGATGCGTTTAAGGTCGCCGGGGGTGGTAATGGGAAGAGGAAACGTCATAAAATATATCAGAATTTTACGTTAGATTCGGTCCTTTTGGTTTGGTAGAATTTTGAATTTCTTCGAGATTCTCCCGTAACTCTGTTTTCAAAAGAAATGCAATTGTCAAAATGTTCTGTTCGATAATTGTGATAAAATTTTGGATATGATCAATTTATGTCAAATTATGGTATTGTTTCTTTCAGCATATTCATTATTTCTTCAAAAATGTTTTTATACTTCGTTCTTTACATTTGTTCTCTTTTAGAATTACATTTAAGAGATGGTTTCCAATTTACTTGTATGGATATAACATTTCTATTTACTCAAAAACATGCGCATTGTTTAACTTTTAAGTTAAAATTTGTAAATCAAATAACTTAAAACGCATAATAGAATAATACTCGATAATACTTCCTTCAGAAAAAGTAAGTTTTAGGAGGATTTTCTTCCTTTTACGTAGTTTTTGTGAACACACGCTGGTATCATTAATCGACTTCGTCGGAATCTCATCCTTGGAACACGGTAAATGAAGCTGCCACTTAATCCGCAATTACTTCAGTATTCTTTGATATTAATTTATCTGTACTGCCCTTCATTCTGGAATGATTTAAGGTTTCATTGCTGCATAGATTGCTACATTTTACATTCGACATTATTAATTGCTATGGTAGATCAATTTAATACTCCCACTCTCGTTGGAATTTGCGCATTCACTTCTCTCGGATAACAAACTTCGATCACGTCACGGCGGGTCACACAACTCTAGCCATTGGCCCAACGCCCCCATTGTGTGGATAACCACTAAACTAGGGAGAGGCAGTCAAAATGGGTTCGACATAGGAAAGTGGGGGGCGCCATTAATTACTCCGCCCTTCTCGTCACGTGCCGGCGACGCTCGTCGGGGGTAGGGAGTAGGAGACTGCTTTTCGGCGGCTTGCGAGCCTTACCTCTCCGTCTCATCCCCCTTCACGGGAAATTGCCACCGCCAAGGCGTCGGGGAGCTGACAGGGGAGTAGTCAAAACCCGTCCCGCGCCCCGGTCTGTCCTCGTCCCTTCGCCTCCCACGCCAAGGAGCACCTGCTGTAGTAACCGTCGCCTGTTATCGAACCCTTCAGGCGTCCCGGGTCCTCACAGCGTTATAAGTTATGAGGAGAGGGGGCCCCCGTGTGCGGGCAGACCGCAATGCATGGGTGTTCATTCAAGCTGCCTATACACGAGGCGTTTTTTTTATCCCGGAGACTACACCCGCCTGATTGGGGTTGGCGAATGCATCATCATCCCCCTTCGCCGTGCAAGTCTCCCGTCCCTCTCCCTCCTCAGTGTTTCGCATAATCCGCCCTTTCATGCATTCACTTCTCCCACCACCTCCCCCTTCCACGCTCCTGCTCTTCCCCTCTTTCTCGTCGTCAGTCGCGCCCGTCAAAAGGGCGCGAGGTTCGCTCTCCATCTCCCTCCTCACCCGTTCTTCCCCCTTTTCACACTTTTCACGCGGTTTCTTTCGACCCTCAGCTCACACAAACACGCCAACCTTTTCACATTATCGTCCTCTTAGATCCTTTATGTGTCCGCAGGATCTCTTTCTCCCCCACGTGGGCTTATACTGTCGCTACCACCCCCGCCTCCCCCCTTTGTTGCCTCCTCCTCAACCCCACCTTTTCCAGAGCCGTTTACTTCGCCGCGGTTGCGCTATTAAGCGATTACAAGGCTTTTGAGTGGCTTCGCTCCTCCGTTGCTTTCATTTCCCCTCTTCCCCCAACCACCTCTCCCTCCTCCATCCCCGTCCCCTACGGCATGCTATGGCCAGGGCCCAGCGCTTTCTGTTTCCTTTTCTCGCCTCCACTTGTTTGAAGTGCTCCCGTTTTACGTGGCCGCTCCTCCTTTAAGTTTCCCATGAATGGGAGCCGTAGCGGTTTTTGCGTTTTACTGGTTGCTACTCATTCTTCCTGCCCACTTGTCTGTGTCGCAGTGAGCGCGTGCGTGACATCGGCCTCTTATCGTTTTGGCTCCATTCACACCGTTCGATTTTACTGGACGCTGTCACCGCTTTTGGAATAACTCTTTTCAAAACGTTCGCTCGAGCATCGCTGACGAAACTCGGGCTATGCATGTAATCCTTCACCTTCATCCACATTACGAGGTTCTGATACCTTCATGGTTCCGAGGCTAGCTTTTTGGATCTAGTTCCACCCAGTTATTAAGGGATTTATAATTTGGAATGTGCCCGTAATTGGCAATTAAAAAATCCCAACAGTCGTAGCCTCTCTTCGAAGTGGATGTTTTAATTAAAGCTTTATTATTATTGCTCTGTGAATGGCTCTGATTGACCTTTTTTTACAGTGGCACCAAAATTAATTTCTTTCTCAACTCCTCTTCGTAAAAGTGCACGACCCGCATTTTAAGAAGCATTGAGCGACCCGCATTTAAAGAAGCATTGAGCGACGTATTGATTTTGACTAACGTATTCTATCGTTGGCCCTTTGTGTCTTCGAAGCGGTATCATGAAGCAGGGAATTTCTTGTATTTTCCTTTCGTGGCCGATGGATGTTACTTTTCTAGGTCATATCTGATCCTACTTCAATTACTCGTTAATACTTTGAAATTATAGTAGAATAGAAAAAGATTATAATGGATTCGGCTTATTTGGAAAAGTTTCTTTCATGATGTATCCGACTTAAAACTCGAAGCTTTCATCGAGGAACTGACATTTTGTTCATTTTTCTTCATTAATTTCTTTCCTGAAAGAATGTTGGCCTATCTTTGAATATATCCTTTCCAATATTAGTATGATGATTTAAACTCAGACTATTATCAGTAATTTTGTTAAATTAGGTCCACGTGGGGTTCCCTCTCACATTTTGCAACTATCTGTTCCAATGCACTCTTTTGTAAGCATCGGAGGAGGTGAGCAAATATCCACATGCAGTGAAATTCCATGCACATGCCAATGTAAAAAAATGGAAATATTTGCTGAATTCTACTTTGATACATCTAATGTTTTTTCCTATTTCTCGTCTTCCTCTCAGATCTTTGGCGATAGTCTTTTAAATGTATTCATTTTTGCTCAAGAAAAAGAACAATTATAAATTTGTTGTTATCATTAGATGACTGTCGCGCTGAAAACGTCAACGAGTAAGTTATTTCGCAATATTTTTCAGTTATCATTCGAAGTGTTGATTATGTTGTGTATTTCCCTTTTTCACTTAATGCAGTTTAAGGTAATCCATAGGTAAGATACGTGGTAACTCTATTACTGTACGTATATGAAAGAAGTGGCATTTGCCCAAAATAATTTTTTTTTAAGACTCAGTTCTCATAACTTGTATTAATAAAAATGACGTACAAAACGCTTTAGAACTTGATTCTTTGTCCATATTTTCTGCTATCGTTGGTTAGGTCAAGTTAAATAGATTATTGTTAGAAGTAACTATCATCGGAGAAGGAGTGTCATCCATCGGATGAATTTTTCCTCTGCTTGCTAGTCGCCGAATTAGTAAATCTTTTTTTATCGTAATCGTCGTTTATGGACTAGTCATGAAATTCAATCAAACTCACTTTGAATATATTATAGAGCAAACTATTCACTTTCTCTGTGGATCAGACTGAGCGTTCCTCCACCAGAATGTCATTAATTAAACTGAAAAGTAAATATACCTTTCTTCCTTTATAAATCGGCATTAATTGTCAAATTTTGCGTAATTAAAATGAAAGTGAATATCCCTACCCTTTATTCTAAATAGGCTCTAATAGTCAAATAGTTTTGAAATCGTGAAAACTAAGGAGAAATTGAATCTGATCACACGAAGAAGTAATTTTCGATTGTTCTTTGCAGCATCACCGTAAATTGATAGTTTTTAAAATGTTAATGCTTGAGAGAAGCAACCTTAAAGCCGTGATATAATGGAGAAAGAATTACTCCCAAGATCTCACCAGATTTTGAAAATGGAGAGCAATACATTACGATGAAATTCTACGCTAACAGAAACTTGCGAAGTGTTGCGATACTTGATGAATCATAAATTAAAACGTTTCAAAAACTCGCCCTTTTGATACTGGGCACCACCAGAATGTCAGTGTTTAACCCACCCACTGTGGTTTTGGTGAAGGCAAAAACGATTTATCAAGTGACCTCAGAGTATCTCAAATTATCGCATGCATGCAGGTCAACGTGCAGCCCACCTCTCACTTCTACTGCTACCCACTTTACTTTGTAAATCGAGTGCTGACGTCATTCTGCTACCTGTCGAGCTTCTTGAGTGGGTGTACTGAAACATACGTTAAAATGCCTTCAGATTCCCCAAGCCCTGCCCCCACTGACCCGAAATATGGTTCATCGACCTCTAATTTTGGATCTTTTTTCACTTTTTTCAAATTTTTTATCGAAAAGTTTTCATAAATTTGCGCTTTTCGTTTGGACCGAATGTAAGAGATGTTTTCCCAAAAGTCGACATATTGATGTTAATTTTTCTTTATTCGGCGCTTATTGCTACAGCAACAGTCTGGTATGTTTCAAGGACTCTGGTATTTTGAAAAAGTGTGAATTAGTTTTTCTCCTAATATTTCAATTATCTTTATTTAAGCATATCGTGAAAGCGATATGAACATGCTGAATTCATAATTTTTCAATGATTAATTGCAGGTGAGGGACATACTAAATCTTAAAAAAAACACCTATCGGTCCTCAAGTTTTTGTAAACTGTTGCAGTCATTCAAATATATTTCATTATTCGGTCATCAAATTACATTCTAATTCTCATGCTTACTATAATAACATGGAAGTAACCTACCAAGTGTTCTTTTTCCCGTTGGTCTAATTCAAATTTAAAATATCTGACCCAGTAGAATTCAAATGCTTTGCACAACGTTCCATGTACGTGTTTGAAAAACCTTTTCTCTCATCGTCTGCAAGGATATCTGCGATGTCTAGCACGCTTGCGAAAAAATAGGATGGAATGAACGGAAAAGAACTGGAAATTCACATGAGAAATTACAAAACCTTGGGATATAAAAATTTGAATCTAGTGATAACAGGCTGCGAATATAACATTTTTTGCCTGGTGTCGGTACGCCTGCGAGAGGTTTAGCTCCGGACTGGATTAACCCATGCGCAAAAGTTGTGTTCCTCTACAAGAAAATGCCATCATACATGCGAAATATTTTCAACATCTGTTAATAGTTTACCTTGCATTTTGAAATATTTGGAAAATTCAGGCATTTACTATAAACTCCCATGTTGAGGTCGGGATATCCTAGCACCGGAGTGTTTTCCGCATAACTAATGTATTCTTTGTACAACCTTACGTCTTCTCTGCTATATCAAAAAATTGAATGGGTGTTAAAATTTCTTCTTGCTGGTACCAGTGAGGTAATAGCACCTTGATAAAATAGACCACTCTCACAATAGCCCCCTCCTTCGCCTATGATGACAACGACCAAATATTTGCATATTTTTATCATTGTGGCAAAAATATTCTTTTGCTTAATTTAAATATGTTTTCTGGAGATGTCATTCAGCTTGCAACACACCAATGAGTTTTGTAGGATTTTTTAAACGCCAAAATCCATATACGAGGTATATCGTAATATCTATCGTAAACGCCTGATTCTGGAAATTAAGGAGATATTTTCCGAGTACATTTTGTGAAATCAATGGTAATTTATCGTCTGTTGGTATTGACAGCTCTTACGCAGTCCACTTAATAAACTATCCAGAATATACTAATGGAGATAGATGCTAATTGAGGTCCACCCTTCCCTAGGTTGTGCATCCTATCACCAAACCTAGGGCACTTATTTGTAAAATTTAGTTGGGTGCACATCCTGCGCGTAACTGGCTAAAATTTTGTTGTGAAATTCCCCTCGGTCATCAAAGCATCATTCAGGGCTTCTACAAAAAGAAGATCGTTGTCCTAAGATTGGGAGGTCACCCAAGCAACCGAAGCTTTGCGTCCCGGGAGTGGGAGGATCATCGATCTTAGCTCGAAAAATTGGGTTTTCCCGTGAAAGAAAATCCAATTGTGGGCGAAAGAAGTATAAGATTGGGATTGACTTTGAGGGCGTGAGTTAATCTTGCTAAAGATTTCCCACTTGACGCGGCCATGCCTTGTTCGCACCCAAAGGCGCGTCTTCGTCCGGGGGAGTTATGAGGCAGGGGGGAGGGGGTAAACCGATCGACCTCTTCCCAACCGCCGACGGAGATGGAGTAGGTACTGCTCATGGCGCTCTGGCGTTGACACCAGGAACATAGCCTCTTGATGGAGTGATAATTTCCGTCGCGTGGCGGCACTAATTGAGCAGTGTACACTCAGTCACCGTGTTTCCTCATCCCTCGGTCTCTTCGCCGCCCCTCTCTCGACCCTTCACCCTCCTCCCGTCCCTTTTGCCCTGTTGACCTTTCCCTCCGCCGTGGTCCCTTCGTGGTCATCGCGGTCGCACACTCCCACGCGTAAACGCCTCTGGAGAGCCTTCTCTTCCTCCCTCTCCATCCCGTCCACTTGTCTTGATTGTTGTGTACAGGAAGTTTTTATAGATGTCGCTCTATCTAATTAAATTGTGCTATAGTTTACTGGAATATTTTAACAGTAATAAGCATCATTTTTTGGCGGAATAGAGCGGAGCTGGTGATGGAACTTTAAACGTGAATACTGAATGTTTTACGTAGGATGAGCAACATTTTTCTTTGAAAAATAGTCTTTTACTGCCGCTGCTAAAGCGGATGATGAATGTCGTCTCTGTGAAAGGTAAACATGGCGTGTTTTTAATTTCGTCATAATGTGTTCCATTAAGCATATGCATATAAATTTTTCGTTCCTGCATTTATTGAAATTTTAGGTCTATTTTATGTTTAAATTTGATAGCCTTCCTGCTTTTTGATGTAATCAGTAATGCTTTCTCTCTCTATATTCCCACATACTCCTGTTTACTCTATTTCTTATCGAAAGAAAATAAGATATTTTTCAAAATTGTCAATGCTGCTTTGCAATAAGTTTGCAGTTAGTACAGTTTTGCATCCCCTAAATATTTTTAGGCACTCCTTCAAGTAGACATCCATTGAAAATGATATAATAATACGGTCTAATGGTTCACTTTAATTCTCTGCTCTCAAACAATGAAGCTCTTTATCAGAGAAGCAAAAATATAGAATCTCATCAGATATTTCACTCAATCAGTTTTGAGTTCTCATCATTTGTCTTGAGCTTATACTGAGTACGTATGCTTTTTTCGATACTTTTATGAAGTTTGCTGATATTCTCTCTTTGAGCTCTCATTAGATGTTCTTATGGTTAAATTATCAAATACCCCATCTCTTTTATTAATCGTTCATGATGGAAAAACAATTGAAATTAACTAATATACTTGTATATTGGTATGGTAATTTTCAATCCATCAAGAAGCAAGGTCAGACATTTTATGCTGGTATATAATGACGGTATTTCTCTGTATTAATCCTGTTTCAGTTGAATTAAAGAATAAAAAATATAGTATTATTATTCAATTCGAATCTCGAATAAACTGTGAAGTTTATAGAGCATTTAAGAACATTTAAAGTTAAATGACTTAGTGATAATATTATATACTTTATTTTATACAATGATTTGGAATATGAGTTTTGAGCAAATAAATCAATATTTTTTTTTTCAATTCCAAAGCATATCTTTTAGACAATTATAACATCATCAGTGTGGCGTCAAATTCCTGACTTAATCGGCGCTCTTTAAAGGCTGAAGGCATTGTGTCTTGTTAGTTGTCGTCAGATAGGTTTTATGACGCTCTAAGACTGAAATGCTATTGTCACTTTTATATTCACATTGTAGTGATGCTAATGTTACGGCACTGCTTTGTAAAATATCTTAATTACATTTTATATATAACATGAAGCCGTCAATAATTCGTATTCATCCGTAGAGATCGAGTGTGGCCACATACAATTTTGTGATCGTAATAATGCTCATTGGGCCCGCCAATGAGCATTATTACGCTAACTGTAATGTTTGGTGGTTGTAATTGTTTTATCGACTTTTGATGCGAGGTAGTTTTTGTCGGAGTATTCTAATCTAATAATTTCTAGTCGGTTCCTAATTTCGTATGCCTCAAAATATGGAAAAAATTGTAAAAATGAATATGTAAATCACACTAAAAGCTTTGTTTAGGAGACGTTATTTTCTACTAAAAGTAGCAATTCAGACTACTAGAGCAAGGAGTTGTTTTGCTTCCGTTGATATAATTTTTATTTCGAGCATAGGCATTTCACGAGGAAATTTTGTATTCCGTTTCTTGATTTTCCTGTTTTGCGTCCAACTCTCGCTTTGTTGTAGAGCTAGTTAACTCTTAGAATTCGCATATCAGCTTTTTTTTCCTCTGGTAAATTTCGATTCTGGCATTATTCAGGTGTTATTTTAGAATCCTCGCCATCAGGAAATGCGCTGCTCTTGGCCGCATCATTCTGTTGAAATCGTATAACATGAACTTTCTGTGGTAAACCAGCATTCTCCTGTGAGCGTAATCCGTTGACGTGTTCCTTGCCGACCGCGCGATATCTCATGCGTTTGAGGTAATGTTCCTAGTGTCACACTCAAGCGGCAGGATAAAGGTGATGTAACTTCCGGCTTAAAAATAGTCATCTTACCAATAATCCAAGCCAATAACTTTGCGGCATCTATTCAGCTTCTGCGTCTCCATAACCTTCCGGAGTATTTCATTGAGGGTTTCTGTAAGAATGAGCAGCTCAATAAAACTATAGAAGTCAGGAAATGTATGTCACATTAATCTTGTAAATTGCAGAAGGTCTGGGAACTTCATTTATCCTTAAATTTACCGTATTGTTTTTGAATCCCAATAATGTTCTAGGACATGTCGAGTAGGTGACTCTTTCTCTCTATCTGGGTTTTGTTCTTCTGTACTATGTGTTTTTATTTTTCGAAATTTTCTCTTGGCACCCTCAATTATTTTCCTTCAGCGATCTCAGAGCCATGGAGTATATCTAAATATTTCAAAATAATTTCGCCATTGTTTAAGTATTTGTTCATTTTTCTACACTAAGCGACGTGATTTGAGTAAAACTAAGGGCTAGTGTTTACAAAAGTTGAAACTCGTGCTGTGACTACCTTGATGTGAAAGGGGTTGGTAGTTTGTAGCCAATCGGATAGGCAAGTCGATAACCTTGCGCCACGTCGATGATTTGTACGACGCTGACTGATATTAATCGTGTCCTATTTCTGCTTACCCTCTTGTCTTTTCTGTGTACCTTTATTATCGCTTATGCAATCGGAAATCAGGGAGGGCAGCCGCCTCGGATCGATAGCGATGTTTCCCTCCGAGATATCCGTGTCACTAATAGTCTTTTCAATCGGTTTGCGAGACGTCTCTCATTTCGGAAATATAAGTCATTGTTTTTTTCTGCGGCTTGTATCCATTTTCAACCAGTATTTATAGTGTAAATATCAAAAATAATTTTTCTCTTTGAGATAATTTGAAATATGTTCACATTTACGAGAGAAACGTATTGGTTACAGTAAATCAGTGCAAAGCCCTTTTATTGAATGAAAGTGCAAAATACAATAAAGAACACGTGATTTAAACTTTTCGTTCAGCTCTTGGCTACTATTAATTAAGAGATTTCAAATTTAGAATATTGAGTTTCCATTGTGAATGATGCACTGTACTCTTAAGGGCAGTTTTAATAATGGCTCGTTAAACTGAAGGTTAACTTTAAACTCTGTTTAAGGTCAAAAATCAGTTTTATCACCACTAGTTGAGTTCAAGATATACCTTTAAACAGCTGAATAACTGATTTACTATGTTACTACTGTTATATTATTCATATTCTTCAATGAGCAATTTATTTGTTTATGAAATCAGATTTGTCGGCATTCTCTAAATTAAGGTAACGTTCACATTAACCAACGATTGGGTTACCGAGGCCGAATAAAACCGGACCTTAAGGCGTAAGCATTACTTATGATGAAGCACAACTGCCAGCAGGAAACCATAGCGGTTTTCCTTGATTGGTGAATCTAAAGTAAAATGAAAGTCAAGCTTAAATGCTATTATCTCTTTTTTTTATTTTTATATAATTCTGGCTGCGAGTGAACCATTTCTCCAAAGTTTTCTCCGGATTTTCGCGTGAATCAGTAACAAGAGTCTCCGATAATAATAATGGTATTGAATTAGATGGTCATTTCGTAGGTCATAGTGCTGTTGAAAGCCGTTATTTTTTTAAACCTGGGTGAACGGGTTTTCAAACATCCATGTTGGTATTCCATTGACAGGCCATTGTCTGGATCTGCGTCCCTTCCACCACTCTCTCCTCTCCACCCGTCCCTCCCATCCACCCAACTGGTGAATGAAAGTAGATGCAAAATGGAAATGCGAGTTTGTGAAACTCAGATTTTAGGATACCCGGTTTTTTCAACGGCACCTAGTAGCAATATTAATCGAATAAAATATTCTGTAAGTGATCGTATTCTAATACAGTGCATGCTTTTCGATCCATAACTCTGCTTTTGCCTGAAAATCGAAACCTCTTAATGTTCATAAAAACGAATCAGCACCCTCATATTAGTCCGCCTCGGTGTTCCTTAATCATTCCTCTCATGTATTGTGTTATTTCAATTTAGCCGTTAGTGAGCGTGAATTCAAGAATAAACTGTTATTTTCTGTCTTTCGTAGGTGTTTTCTATCATGAAAAATCGATTGAGTGGGTGCATGGAAATCACTATTTTGATTAATTGTACATATATTAGATTGAAAGGTTTAATTTATGGACTGGTTGATACAAATTCTAGATAGTTTTCTTGCGCCATGTAAAGCTTACTAATATTTAAATGTTGAGCCCACAATGTCACAAAAGCCCAAGGCAAATGTTATTATTTTAGTTAGTTAGAGTATTTTAGTTATCATTAATTTAAGTATCCTTGTAAAGCATGGCAAAGATATCATGTTTCACTCATTAAAAAGTAGGAGAATGAGGTCCAGTCGTGGGTCTTGTGAGTGACAACTCATGTTCTTATCGTTAAAAGTTCTTTGTATATGCTTTTTGTTTAAAGAACCCTGTGCTCAAGTATATCCAAATCTCTACACATTAATTTTGAGCATCATGTTATTCATGCGTTATATTCTAACTTAGTTTTAATGAAGGGCTCTGGTGTAATGGCTTAAAAGTTGCGAACGGGAAGAGTTTGACCCTACTGTCTCTCGAATCATTATCGTCATTTATTCTAACCGGTGACCTTGACCTACAAAAGGTGACGGCTTTCTGATTTTTATTTGCTCCAGCATTGGATGTCTTACTTGTCTGGACGTATTGACTTCCCAAGATTTTGTCGTTCTTTTGTGTGCATAATGCACCAGGGACGAATAAATGCACGTCGCTTGCCGTTCGAAAAGTGCCGATAGAAGAGGTCCCCACCGATGGTAGCGACGAGGCGGCTCACTCGCGTGGTAATCACAGGCGGCATGACCCCCGGTGCAGATTTGTGGCGACGCAAACGCGCCTCGAAATGTGACTCCGGCCGCCTGGGCGCCTCCCTCCCCTTGGCTCGCGCGAAAATGTTGATCGACCTCGTAACACAGTGGGAGCAGCAAAAGGAAAAGAGGGGCGGAGACCGAGGGTTGTATCGGGGTCTGCCTGCGAGGGGGGATGTTTTCCTCTACCCCGGCCCCCGCCTGCAACCCACTCCGTTACCTCCCCACGCCCCGGAAGCTAAATAGTGTTTGAATGTGGGGTGTACTTCCTCGGGCGCGCCTTTTTCAAGCCCGGGGGATGTGTAGGGAGGAGAAGCGTGAAGGAGGGGGGTTGGAGGAAAAGTGCCCGTGGATGGGGATGTATGGAAGGCACCTGAATAGTCCCGGAGTGAAAGGACCTTCTCCCTACTCACGAGGATTTGTTCCGCGGGGTTGAGCGGGGTAGGGGTTGCGGGGAAGGATGAGAAGAAAGGGATCAAGGCACCCAGTTCCCGTGTATGTGTTTGTGTGTAGGGGTTGGGAGGGGGTGGCTGGGTAGTGTGCGTCCGCACCACGGCGCGGCGCAGGCGTCGCGCTGCGGCGCTGCGCGTCTCCTCCGAATCCTGGGAGGAGCGCGGAGGGGCGAAGGGGGAAGAAGAGAGGGAGATGGAGAGAGAGAGAAAGAGGAGGGAGAGTGGGGAGCACGAGGGGAGCGTGAGAGGGAAATGGAGAAAAGGGGGAGATGGGAGGAGGGGGAGGGCAGTAGGGAAGGGAGGGCGGGGGATATTCAGTCGGCTGCAGCCCTTCACGGACGCCAGCCGCTCCCCGCACCCACCCTCTCCTACACCTGTCTCTCTTTCTCTCTCTCCGTCTCTCTCGTTCTCTCGCTTTCTCTCTGCTTTCCTCTCTTCTCGGTCTCTCCTCTTCTCCTCCTCCCCTTTTTCGCTCCTCCTCCATACATCCCTCTATCCATCCCTCGCTCCACACCTCCCCGCCCACGACCTCTCTCTCCCCTCAACCCAGCTCCCCCGACGCGCCCTCCTACCCTGCGAGCCGCCCCCTGCGTGCTTCCGGTGCTCGTGGCCCCGCAGTCCGCAAGGGGACGTCCGGGCTCGGGTCGTCTGGCTCCACGGCATGCTCTCAGGCCCGGGTGGCCGCGGAGGAGAGTGGCCTCGGCACGGGGGCAGTAGCGGAGGATAGGAGGCGGCGTGGTGCGCCGGAGAGGCCGGTGTTGGAGCGTGTGTGACTGGGGGCGGTGCGCGGTACCCGCCTCGCCCACCATCACCTCCATCCCACGTCCTCTTCTCGGTGGCAGACTCCGGGGTCCGCCCCCTTGGTGTTTCCCTCGGGGAGGGCTTGCGGCCGTTGCTGTCGGGGCCTCTATGGTGTCCTTTTAGTCGTTTAGTGCACCATGGCTTCGTCGGGAGGTGGCGGTAGTAGTGGTAGCAACAACAGTAGTAGTGGTGGTGGTGGTGGTAGTGGTATTGCCAATAGTTCCGGGGGTGGAGTGACTAGTGGTGGCAAGGCAACACAGCAAAAGGCTCGCCGAAAGATATCCCTCCCATGGTTCCGTCAAGGCTCGTTCAGCCCGCCTCACTTCCAGCTGACACGGCAGCATACCATCGACACCCCAGGGTCGTTCCACGCTCGACTCCTGCGGCGACAGCCTTCCGCCTCTTTGGCGCACTCGTCCGGTTCATCCGCCCAGGTAAGGGCTCCGACCTGGAGCAAGGGCGGCTGACTCCCGCGAGAGCCATGATTCCTACAGCGAAGATCCCGTGATCTCCTCTGAACCCTTCCGTTGATCAGTCGTTGAGGAGTGTAATATATCATCGTGCTTCAAAATCCGATTTATAGGCCCGATACTAGTATTTTCACTTATTTCAGTTTTTATTCTTGAAGATGGCATGAATGTTTTGTGACTCCATAAATGCTGTGGGAACTTCCTTCCACACCAAAATTAATATTTACGTTTGCAATGTGATTTTCTTTTTCCCGCGAAATTTGGCTGGATGGTCATATGGAAAAGAAATAACGGAAGCACAACAGAAATCCTATTAATAGTCGTTGTTTCTAATCACGAGACATTTTTTACCCTTCCCTCTAGGAAAATTTTGTGGTGCGACATCTTCGTGGTGTCTTATGCACTGCTCTTCGAATTTTTCCGGTATCGATGTCATTCTCATTAAATGTGGGAAGCGAAGCATGAAAAATCATAAATGGGGTGGGGGCACGTGTATGTAACGATCTCACTCATTATAAATATAAACATCGTCCGTTTGCCTGATGGGCCCCGCCTTCTCCCGAATGTAACCCAGTAATTTCCTAGCGTCACCTAAATATTTCACGGATAGGATGTGGTTAAAGGACTGTGAAAATGACACCCGGGGATTTCACGAAGGTTCTGCACGAAGGAAGGGTGAGTTTTCCGTGTCGTTTCAGGATTTTCGAGAGCACCGACCCTCACGATTCATCAACATTAATGCACGATTCGGTGGAGGGAGACGAGGGTAGCAGGAGGGGTGGTGTGGTGGAGGGCGAAGGGGACTAGCTGGGGGGAGTGGGAAGTAGGGAGAGCTCCTCCGGCCTGCCGTTGACACCTTCACAATACGGCGTGGGAAGGGAAAGGAGCTGCCGAGATGGGGAGGGCTAGGACCTGGTAGCCGCAGCTCTCCTCCCCACTCAAATTTTTGTAGTTCACCCTCCCCCCCTACTCCCCCATGACCTCCCACACTCTTCCGACTCCTCTCAAATCTCACCATTACCCCACCACCGGTCCCAGAGGCACCCCGTCGAATGCCGGGAAAGAAAGGTTAATAAATGTGGGGGAGGCGAGATGATGGGGCGGGAAGAGGTGGCACCAGGATCTTCGTGAGCCCTATGGCCACAACTTTGTAGCCTTTTGATCCCTACCCGAGGAGAGCATCCGTCAATCCATCTACCATTGCCCGTCCACTTCCTCCATTCCCCTTCCGCCTCGGCGCATCGCGATCCTGGGCCCACGCGCTCCTCCCTCTCTCTCGCCCCCGAGGTCAGATATAGTTTAGGAGAGAGTCGGACTCTCGGTAAGTCTGCTGAGGGGGGGGGAGGTCAAGGGGACGGTTCTCACATGTTTCGTTTTTGATTGGCTGGGACGATCGTTGGATGGGAGACAGTCGTCTTTTTTCCACGAAACAGTCGGACGGGATCGAGCCAGGGGAACAAAAGTGAGGGAAGTTATGCGGGGAAGGGGGAAATGTATGCACGTGTGCGCGGAAGGGGGTGCGAGGAGGTGGGCTGTCCGAATGAATTAATCCGAAGTCGACGCGTTTTTCCGGTGAAGTGGACCCGGAACAGGGGAACGTCGTGTGTGATATTCGGTGGGCGGGAAGGGTCACAGTACGGAGCGAATTTTCGCTTAAATTTGTCCATTTTTTTCCTCGTACCTCTGGGCAGGAATTTTTTTCCTCGCATTCGTCTAGTCACTCGTCCGACGGTTGAGCGTGTTAGGATCCTCGAGGTGGGAGGAGAGAAAGAGGAGTGGAGGGGGGAGGTGGAGGTAGTAGTGTGTAGCGAGGGAGAGAAGTGTTTGCCGCTTGCGTACACGACGCCGTAATTTCGTCCCCCCACCCCATGAGCATTAACGCGGAGGTAGTAGTGGCAGGGAGAGAAGTGGGAGTAGATAAAGTTGGGGGAGCAAATGGTACCTCTTGTATAACGCACTCACCGCTCAAATTACTCTCCTCCCTTTTGTTGTTCTTTTCAAATCATGCGTGGAGTTTTCTGTGTCGCCATCTCTCCCCCTCTCCCTTTGGAGAGCCTCCGCCAATCTACTCGCCAGCCTAATCCGTATAACGCTGTCAGGGGCGGTGGGCGTTGCTTGTGTTTACGCATTCCCCTTTTTTATCGGTTTTTCCCCATCTGTTTTCTTGATGGCCTTTCGAAGTCAGAGATTTTGTGTTTGTCAGGTGCTGGCATTGGTGAATCGGTGAAGTTGAGCGATTGCTCCCTTCCTGGTCAAATTTATTACAGGAGAGGAGGCTATGCATGCCCCTGGTCTTTTACTTTGAGAAAATCCAGAGTATATCTTCCTGTGTACACAAAGGAAACGGAAAGAGCAATAAAACGTTTATTCATAGTAGTGTCTTAGGGGATGATTTTCTATGAATTCGGCGAGCAAATAGATGGTTATAATCACCCAAGACCTATTGTCCTATCATCCGTCAATCCCCTCATGATATTTAACATGCTTTGAATAAGAAGGGATTTAAAAATCCCCAATTATACAATAAGTACAAAACTTCAGGAACCTTTTCTTATTAGAAATGCTTCGTTTTTGTCCCAAATTAGTCATTTCTAGAGCAAAGCGGCCTCGGTATATTCTAATGTGTATTTTCATTCACGCGGGTATGATTAGTTACAAAAATATATAATCATAGATAGTACTTTGGCTCTACGCATTGGCTGTGTTGTATCGAGCGAAAGGTTATTAAGTAAAATGCAGTTAGACCGGGTTAACCGTGGAAGTAAGAACTGCACTTTCAGCGAGCTGTCAAATATTTTAATGGGGCTCCGAAACACGGCTCTCGTGATTTGTTTTATTAATCTCCAAAAAGCATTTCTTTGTTTTGTGTTTTCAGGTTTTTTCACGAACTTAATTGACCTTATACCATGTGTGAATTAGAATATTACTGAGGACGGCTCGAAAGTGGCGTCAGTTTTTGGTTGATGTGTACTGGGCTTAATTATGTATTGTCGTTACGTGACAACATATATTTAATAGCTGAAAGTTTGGTATTCAGTCGAAAATACGTGTGTGCTTTCGAAATTTTGAAATGAATACTTGAGTTCAAGCTTCGTTATTTTTTGGGAACTTCTTTGACGTTACTATCACAAATGTGTTTATTTCATAAAATGGTGAGGAATTCCCGGCATTTGAATTCCAGCTCCTAAATTCTGCCGTTGTACTTTGCAAGGACTTGTAAATGCTGTTGAATATTGTATTATAGTTGCATATTGTTCGAAAAATAAATAAACCTATGGATTGAAAGTGACAATGGGACCGCAATATTAATGGGTTTTTCATGTTATTTGCTCAACGTCGTCAATCATTGGAGCTTTGGTCCCTGACATATGTTTTAGAGATGATTTAATAACCTTTTATAATATCTGCGAGGAGTCTTCAATTGACAAAAACTTACCCTGTCCTCGTCCTCGCAGTTTTACCTGAAATTCAAGCCAAAATTGTTTGTGGTACACCGATATAGAAATTAAATCGTCTCAAGTTATCAGTGAAGAATTTTTAAATGCCAACCGTTGGACACTTTTTTATTTTATTATTCCCTTTATTTATCATTATATCCGCGAGAAAAGAGGTATTCGCGGTGTGAAATTAATGCCTGGTAGCAGTCGCCTGCATGCTCTTTAGAGATGTCCCGAAAGTTGATTGGATTGCTTTATAAGGCGTTGCTTATTGGTTTTTATTACTGTGTTGTCAATGTTAAAAAAATATGTCTCATTTTCCCTTGTTCCATGTATTTTATGAATTTTTCAACGAAATCTGGTTCGAATGCAAATGATTAACGGGCATAAAAAATTTGACCTTTTTCCGATGATTTTGTCTTATACTATATATTGGTTAATACTCGCATTATATTTGTATGCTGATTTTTAATGCCCTCGGCCATCGACTCCCTTAAAAAATTAGAATTACACTAGCAACCACATATTAATGAATGTTTCCTTAGTTTTTATGACCCTTGTAATCCGTAGTCTTTGGTCTTTATCCGTTATAATCCTTGTCCTGTCTCTCTCTTCTGCCTCGCTCACATTCAGAAACGGGGTATGGTTAAAACAGATTCCTCAAACTATACAATCTTTTTCAGTTGTGAGCTACGTACAGATGTATTCTTCTTTTTCTGTCTTCGGTAAAACGGGAGGTGGAGTAGTCTTGCTTGAAATTTTTTCGAGTGTTGGAAGCTAACAGCTTGAAGATTAACTTAAAGAAGGGCCCCAATCTATCAGTCTTCGATAAACGATCGATTGCAATCGACGCCAAGGGAACGAACTCGTGAAATAAACTTCTACAGTACTTTTACTGCTTTCACTGGGGAAAACTTTGCTGTCTCAAACAGAGAAAGGCAACTTAAACATTGCACGAAGGTCGTCATGTTATGCAACTAATATACCGAATATTCTCGCTGGTATTTCCTTAGGTTATCATTTATGCAATATATAAATATGTCTTGTTTCCTTCAGGTATGTGAGCTATAACTGAAAAAATGGGAGGTTTTTCGAGAGCTGAAAATATTTAAGTAATGGATCTTTTTTTCTTGGGAAAAACTATACCATAAGTGTCTGTGTAAGTTGAGACGGGATCGGAAAGATCTCATATAAAGTTGTAAATTTCTTTGGAACACTGAACCGCAATATTAATAGTGGTGAGCGTTTCACCTGCAATTGCTGTGATTTGCAAAATTAGCTTTTCAGTCGCTGCAAATTGTTGGTAAATAATTTCTTAAAATGTCTGAGCCATATTGAAAATTATCCAATAATGTTAACTTTCAGCGAGTTACTTTGACAGGGAATCTTCCCCAAAATTTAAACGATATATTATCGATCCATGTAACTAAAAACTCTCATAAGCTTCACTTCGGTTAAAAAACACTTAATGCACTTCTAAGGTCCTTCAATGTTAATGATCAGAGTAGAGATAATGGACGGAGTTCTTTTCCCATCTAGTGACGTCTCTTACTAGCAGCAGTTGTAACTGAGTGACGGATGATTGCCAGGACTTGCGCTCGATTCCGCCGGCACCGACGTCATTGCTTAATGGAGAGCTTCTGGGGTACTGGGCAGCACTAAATGGAAAGCGTCTTGCTCGCTGCGTGGAAGTAGTTACCGAAATATTGGTGAAAGAATATCCACCAGCACTGGGAATACGCCGCTCTTAACAGTCCGCGCACCAGTTCGGCGTCAGGGTTTGAGCTTTGCCGAAAGTCATGGCGGAACTGACTCGCTCAATCACTGTTTAAAGTGTTCGAACGCCCTTCTTTGATAAGATCAGGCGAAATAAATAACCTAGCTGCTGCCGGTAATTATTTCCTTCGGTGTATTCCCCACCACAAGGGAACCATTTCTTGATTCCTTTTGTTGGAAAATTTGTTTTTTCTCGCTTGGATATCGCTGCTGCATTAGTGTTGGTTGTTCCATTTCTGGTGCTGACCCATTCTATACACAGGGTACGTTCTAAAAGTAATTATTTTCTTTTTTAAAGTAATTTATTGAAAAGACTGGTCCAAACACTTAAAATTCTTCCAAGTACTGGTCCAAACATAAAATTCTTCCATGTCCCTGGTGTCTTCGGGGACCTCTCGCAAGGTCTTCGTCACGGCTGATTGCATCTCTTCTATGGGCAAAAAATGGGCTCATTTCAGGGCTGCCTTAATGCGAGGGAGCAAAGAGAAGTCTGCTGGGGCGACGTCAGGAGTATACAGGGGGGATGGGGCAGCGTTGGCACCTGGTGTTTGACCAGGAACTCGCGGACTCGTAGCGCGTTGTGGCAAGGCGCGTTGTCGTGACGGAGTTGCCAGGTAGCGGAGATGTCTTTTCTCGTCCTAATGACCCTTTTCCGAAGTATTTTCTGTACATCCACGTAGTAGGCGGCGTTAGTTGTCTGTCCTCGAGGAACAAACTCCTTATGGACCACTCCTTTACTGTCGAAAAAGACAATGAGTATTGTTTTCACTTTTGATTTGTTCATTCTTGCCTTTTTGGGCTTGGGGCACTGGTCGGTGTGCCACTGAGAGCTTTGGCGTTTTGTTGCTGGGTCGTATGCAAAAACCCAAGATTCATCACCAGTGACGACGTTCTGCAAAACATCTGGTTCATTTTCAATCCGTTTCAAAAGTTCACTTGAAATTTCCGCTCGGTTGGTATTTTGGTCGTCTGACAACACCTTGGGCACGATTTTGGCGCACACTTCCCCCATCGCTAAATCTTCAGTAATAATGCGAAACACAACAGTAGACGACAAGTTCAATTCATTGCCAACGATCTTGATACTCAATCGACGGTCAGATTCCAACAATTGTCGAACACGAGCGATAATTTTGACGGTTTTGCTGGTTGACGGCCGCCCAGAGCGTTGTTCGTCGTGAACCTCTTCCCTGCCCCCCTAAAAGGCCTTTAACCACCTCGAACCTTGTGAGTAGGACAGAGCAGAATCCCCGTTAGACTGGCGAATGATTTTGTTAGTCTCTTCATGAGATATTTTCAGTTTAGCACAAAACTTAATCGTGGGAAGTTGCTCGATCATCGATTCCACATTTTTCGTGGCACGGTCGGCGCGCCGAGGTTTACAATAACTGACGTGCTGCCGCTTCCACAGCTTGGAGAGCACGGAGACCGGTTTCGTGGCAAAGCTTGGCGTCCCCGCCACCTACTCCCAAGTGGTTCGATCCCACTCGGACTAATAAAAGCGGCGCGGGAAATTCCATTGCATTACTTTCGGAACGCACCCTGTATGTGTACATTGGACTCAATTATTTAGCTTTTACCATTGCCTTCTATAAGTTATTTCGTTTCCCAGACGCAGTGCATAGAATACCCGCCTGCTAACCAGAGCTATCCAGTTGACGATAGTGACCAAGATAATTCATCTTGAAAATTTATAAAATCGATATTCTTGAGCCTAATGGTTCATTTTAATTTTCCTCTTGCATCCGTTGTTGCATTCTACGTGATGTTTAACCACACCAGCGTATTCCTACGTTCAATTCAAAACACTTGATTCACTTTACTTAGGTGGCTTATTTGTCCACATAGTATGTTCGTTAAAATACGCAATGAATTTTTCAT
Source organism: Hetaerina americana (assembly GCF_022747635.1). Taxonomy (NCBI): domain Eukaryota; kingdom Metazoa; phylum Arthropoda; class Insecta; order Odonata; family Calopterygidae; genus Hetaerina; species Hetaerina americana. Next base: position 51,334,712 of record NW_027286874.1, on the reverse strand, counting down.
CACTTCCGGAAAATTATAAACGAATCATAGCCAACAAATGTTAATTAATCATAAGTATCCACTCGGGTTTTTCTCTCAAAATATCGATTCGCGAGGTAGGAGAGATGTCGGCTTACCATCTAAGTTTTCGTGAGATTATGATCGCAAATTCTATATCGCCATATCATTTATCCCCCATTATGTGCTTATCTTTTCACGCACTGAAGACGAGATCGGCTTAATAAAGCCCCCTTCGCGTGAGGAAGAACATGGGAGTAAATGTATATGTGGACGGCAAGTTTAATTTTTAGCTTCAGATATTCTGCCAAATGGCAGGACAGTTATAACAGCGAATGCATCGTTTGAGCTTTCTATGTGATAATTGAGTTTACTTGTATAGCTAAATATTTAACCAGAAACCTACCTTAAGTTTTATGCTGTAATCATCAACTCAGGTAGTAGTTTGTACTAAATACTATATGTAGTAAACCTAGCTACATATGTTCTCAAAACATTTTTAGTAAACTAATACATCACTGTTAATGGTTAAACATTCATTTCTCAATTCTACTCGATGGTCAAATTTTATTCAATTAGAGTCAATTATTTTTAGATTAAGAGGCGATGTTTATCGTATTAGAGAAAACAGTCTGATGTTCAGTGTGCGTACTTTAGGATGCCTATGTGCCATTACCCATATTTATTCTTTTGTACTTGGCTGGTACTTGGTTATCGAGTTGGTGCAATTTCTGATAAGTTGGAGCCTCGTGGCGCCCGTGAAAGAAAGCAGTCTGCGAATGAGTTCCAGTATTGCATGGAAGTAACTTCACCGCTCCGCCGGCTGGTGGCGCACGCGGCGGCGATTCGGGAGACGTCCTGCGGGAGAGTGGCGCGATGCCGCGGCTCTCGCGAACTGAAGTAAGCAATCAAACTTTGAGTGGGCGGTCGGGACGGATCTCCACTCCACATCTCCGCCTAAATTTCTCGTTTGCTCTGGGATTCGAGATCAGGTTATGCTCCTTCTCGATGGCAATGCACTGTGTCGCTGGTCGAGTAGTATTTCGTCCTCTCTCTCTCCATGCGACCTTGGCCATTTAAAGTAAATGTTGTGGGGGTGGTGGTAGGAGGATTGAAACTGTGGTATGGTGCACAGCATTCTATGGAACCTTATGTTTAATATAGTGAAAATTATGGTTCCACGCATGTTATGATTCCAGGATTTGGAAAAATATTGTTCTTCATTGCACGTGAGTGCAGTATTCAGTGCTAAGCAAAAACAGATTCTCGTACCTATTCTTGTTTGTGCTCAATATTGATGAATCCCGTATCCCTCCTCTCGGCACACGCTTTCCCTTGGCGTGAATGTTTTACTTTTGTATTCAATGGAGGAATAAAACATGACTCTCGCGCCCTCGTCCTGTAAGTCCTTTTTTAAACGAAGGTCGTAGGGATGAAATAGTCGTGAGGTACTGGTCAAATTCGCCATTTGACACTCTTCAGTTTTCGCTATCGGAGAGAAAACTTTTTATAGAGTGCAGGCTTCTTCCTTAGTCCTCGTGCCCCTAATTCCAGCAGTCCTTTGCAAGTATTGAGACTGTGTATGGTAATTTTTGGTTTAAATTTTGAATAAAAGTTATCGTTTATTTTTATTTAAAGGTACTTTGCATAATGTTAATTTTATGTAATCTTTTAAACCCATAATGTTACTTCGTATTGTAACAACCTTTTTAGGAAGGGGACTTTTAAAAATATAAATATGTACATCATGATACTGAATATGTCATTTATACAATTCCTAAATCATGATTCCCGAAAGCCTGACATAAAAATGAATTCATAATCGTCGCTCAGCTCTGTAAACCTCTTACGAGTCCGCTAATCATAAATAGGAAATAGTTTTATCGTATAAGACTCCTAAATTTGAGAGATGGAAATTAATTCAGCCCTTAGTGAAGTAAAACTGTTTAGCGACGCAGTCGTCTAATACCTTGCTAGTTTGCGGAGGGTGAGAGGAAAGTTAGATTACAGTGGTATTTTTCCTTGCATCATCCAATTTCATGGACCCTTCATATTCTCTCACACACGCATTATAAAAGTTAGGTATCAACGGTATCCTCAGGCGTTATTTAATTCGAGGGCCACAATTTTGTATTCATAAATTTTTATCACGTCGTTTTCATCCTGTAGCGGAGATTTTAACGTATACAGCGTACCGTGTTTGCTACCGCTAGGATGTTCAGTAGTTGTTGGTTCCACCTCCGCCTTGCAATATTCACATTATACATTGGTGAAAGTTAAGTTTCCTAAAAGTTATGTCGTTGAAACGACGAAAATGACTTAAAAGCAGATTTATATGCATTATAGTGTGTTTGAGTTTCAGATACTACATATTGGTGGAAATCGTGCTTCCAGTGGTTATAATAAAAAAATAGTAAAGTATTAGTTTAGATACAACACTGATCAAAATCAATCTTTCATAACTGAGGTACTGCCATGGATAGTACTTTCAGAAATACAGTCATCCTGAGCGTATTATCCTTTTTGATTTGTTGAAATCAAATTGACCTCGTGTAAGGATCCCATAATGTGGAAAGCATTAGGACTGCTTTTACTTTATTTCGTCGCCTACTTCAGAAATCCCTTGTCTTCCTTGTTGGAACTCTTCTTTCAGTGAAAAAGGTTCATGTCTGCAAATTACATGGATGCAACCGTGAATCTTGGAATGTTTTAAGTTCTTTCTAACCCAGATACATGTTACATGCAGCGGGAGTTTTTTAAGCCTGTACTTGTAAATTGTTAAACTCATTGGACATGTACCACAGTTTAACGGTTAAAATGGCTGAGCCGTTGTTAGCTATGTTTCCTGATGAAAAAATCCAAAATCCACTATTAGGTATTTTTGATGAATTAGATTCATGTCTTTTCGCCAACAATGAGAATTGGTGTGAATATTTTCTCTTGGCTTTTATTTGCGTGAGATGAGGTAAAACATTTACTTTTTGTGACATTGCCGTCCATTTACATCAGCGGGAGAGTTTGGTGGTGATAATTTCGAACTAGTCAACAAAAATTGCCTTTTTTTAAGCATACTGGTTTGGCGTTGGAGGGACATTTTAGAACTGGTTCAAATACAGGCAAATTGACCACTTCTGACCCCTGTTTTTTATGTTAGTTTTTTCTTTCTGGCCACAAATATTGCTCTTCATAAAACTCTTTTCGATTTTTTTGGCCTAACCAAGTTTTTCGGTTCAGTACGGTATGATATTTTAATTAGCATTAAGAATTTTTCTCATTTACCTGAGGTTCTTACCGTCTTTTCCATTTTAAGCTATAGGCATTTCGATTCAAAATAGATAATTCAAGCAACTACTATTGATACACATTTTAAAGTTAACATTTGCAGTTCTCTTCCTTCCAGTATGGGTGTGCACGAATACCAGCTTAATGCTGTGAGCCACAGAGATTAAAATGGTGATCACGGGGGAAAATGCGAGAGAAACGTTAAGAATTTGCGTGAAAAAAGTTTCAGATTTTCTCATTATCTTCAGTCGCGTGTTCTCTAGAAAAATATAAAGAGATACGCCCATGTACTATTCAGTTCTTTGACAGAATTAAATCTTATAATAAATAATAGGGAGACTTCGTCTCTTATTCGTAGTGCAAAAATAAAAGTTTTAGATTTTGAATTCGATCCACTTTCGTGTGCTTATATTTTCATGGTGAGCAACGATCATAAAACTTCGTATTATTAATTTTAGTTTATCAGTTGAATAACAAATTTTAATTATCTTAATTGTAGAAAGAACAAGTCATATGCTATTAAGGAGTCGAATGTGGCGTCTACCCGAGGTATGAGACGCTTTCGATTGGCGAAAAAAGTTATCTATAATAAAACCCTTAAATTTATAGAGAGCGGTTAATGGGTATGAGTGACTTACGAAAATATCAGCAGACCTTGCAATAATTCACTGTCAGATTCCACTTTCTTATTCTCTCTGTCGTGCTTTGGTAGTGGATAAATGCTGCGTTTACACCCGTTTTCTTTATTTTCCTTCTTATGCATGATTTTTGTAGGTGTTGTAAATTATTTTCCTCAATTAAAATTGATGAAAAAATATTCCACCGTGTTGTCCTCCAGGTGGATTACATGTACTCTTTCCAATTTCATTATCTTCTATTTTACTGTAGGGGACATTTCTAGGTCGCATTTACTCTCTTCCGGTCCGTATTCATTTGCATTGATTTGACGGGCTGATATCTTCAAGGAGAATATGTCTTCACAATTACCGCCATTCATTACGCGTGTATTTTATCGTGCTTTCACTAAAATAAATTCTTACCCATTAAAAATTGATGTCTTCGTCTCCATTTCGCGCACGTGTTAATTTGTCAAATATATTGCCTTTCTCTACTTCAAAGTTGATTTTGTACTTCTTTCCTTCCGACTTAGAGTTGAACCTTCACTGCTTCTCCGCATCTTCATTTCTCGATCACCAGGAATGTCCTTTAGCGTCGCCTTTACCACGAAGTGATCGCCGTGAGAGAGACGTGCAACTGAATCCCAATGAAAGAGCAATGAAGTACGCTTCAATCAATTCCTCAGGCATCATCTTTGGCGGGCGTCTTTAGTGATTCACAGGTGCGGAGGATTTAGTGAAGTTTACACCGCCGCTCCTTCGCGTGTCCGCGCGCGCGTTTGAACGCCCATGTGGCGCGAAATAGGCCAGCAACTTACTATATAAAGAAGCTTAACGCGATGAATTCTATCAAGTTTCCTTACCCTCCCCACAAACTCTCCCCCCCCACCCGTCAACGCCTCCTTCTCTCAACACGATATTATCTCTCCCCATCTCCTCCCGAAACAACCCCACAACCGGTCTTAAAAATTAATCTCTCGGTCCCTACCGATTGGATAACTTGGCCACGGAGAGGTTGCTGAGAAAAAAAGTAATGCGGCGCTCATTGCCGGAGTTAACACTTTATTTTTTTGCAGGGAGGGGAGGGGGTGGAGAGGGGAAGGGGAAGAGTAAAACGTAAAACAACCTCTCATTACGCCTCGAGGGCATTATTCTCGCCGCCTTCGAGGCTCATTATCGCCGTGTTAACATCGCGGAAAAATGTCTGCCTCCTTCTCAGCCCGTTTCATTTCCATTTTCTCCACCCATCTCTCTTTTCTCATACATTCTTTTTCTTTCCATACTCGAGCCGTTTCTCTTCTACCCCTCCTCTTTCTCTTCATTTCTCTATTCGCCGACCTCGTCCCACCCACGCCGTATCTCGCGCCGCCATAAGGTCCCATTCTGGGAGCGAGTAATCGTTTTCTCTCGCGCTCCGGATAAGGCCTGTGTCGGGTTTTCCCACCTGATTTGTTTATTCCCCCCCCCCCCCCCACCCACTCACGCGCAAGCACCTTATTGGGGATGGACGTTCAGTTGTTTTCGTTAATTGCAGCGTTTATTTTTATTTTCCTCGCGTTGCCGCTGCACATTTTCCTCGCCCGCCGCGGTTGGCACCAAAACCTTTGCGTGATCCTACTGAGAATGATTCATCGTGAGGCGATCCCGCGGCCGTGTTCCTCGTGCTCGAGGGTGAAAAAGATGAACATCCCTGCGGGGGATTCAAGTCAAAGGATAGGCTTCCCAGCTCCGAACTTCAACTGTACCCAGTTAACGAATATTAGCAATTAACGTGGCACTGGTGTCCTCTTCAAAGACACGTATCTTCGGGCTATCTTGTTTGGTTACGTATCCTCCGTACGATGTGTAAGTTTGAACGCAAGGTCCAATCGAACCGAAAGGTTGTCTGGCATTCTCTTTGATAAAGAATACATTGAACATTTTATCTACGCTAACGACCCTAGCTTTAGGAGCAATTAATTACCAATCATTAGTTCTTCACACATATTGGAATAAAATCATCAGGAGTTAACGTGTTCTTTGGAATGTTTGTAATTTACTCTCTCAAGGGATCCCACCCTTGTAATAAATGAGATACTTCATGGAATGAGGTAGCTAAATACTGATTGTAATACCCTAAGGATATGCTTCCGTCATCGCATCTTTCGACGTCAGAAGGTTAATACCAGAGTTGTACTGCGGCCCCACACAAAATAGTGTATCCAGTCGTTGTATATTGCTTATAAATACGTACCCCTCTCCCATCTTAAAACTTCTTCGCGCAGCGTTTTGATGGAATGAATTTTCCTCTTCACTGTCTTACGCCCTTGCTGAGGAGTGCAATTTTGTGAGCAATTAAGTTAACGCCTGAGAAGGTTTTAATCGGAATCCGGTTAAGGGTGTAGGTGATCTTTCAATCTCGTACTTGGTCGGCGTCTGCGATACACATTTCCAAGATTGATTGACTGATATGACGATGATACCTCGATCCGCTAAAGTTATCTTTTTCAATTGAATTTATGAATAATTTAGGGATAGTTTTTAGAGAGATTTTGTGGCGCGAAGTCCCTGTTGGGACTTGTTGAAAGTGAAATTTAATTTTAAATTACTTCAGAATGCCCATCAATCAAGTTTCGTTTCTTAAAGGACGTAGTTTGATCACTTTGAAATGGAATTAGGTGTTTCCAGCAATTGGTAGTACCAACCTGCGGAAAACTAAGATACTTAGGAAGATTTAATTTTGGTAGAGAAAGTGAAACTATGTTTCTAGACTCAGTGTGACATCGGTTCCTTTTTTAAATGCATTCCAATTCTGTGGAGCTCTCATAATTTAGAGCTTTCCCTTCTTGGTTTGGCTATAATTAAAAATAAAAATGTTGTAGAGTTTTCAATGTATTTATTTAGTTGTCGGTTTTACCATTTACCAAATGGGTTTGGTTGGACATCTACAGTAAAGAATGAGCGTTTAAAGTTAAAAGGTGGATTTTATGGACACTTAGGATAACCTTTTGAAATTAAACTTCAAAGTTAGGCTCCGATTTATTATACCTTCCAAATAATCTCCAGTTAAATGCATTCTGGTTATAGCTTTATCTGTACTTCGATTTGGAATTCATTTTCTTTGTCGCGAATAAGTGTTTTATACATGAACAAACGTACGTCGCACGGAATTACGTAATGCCTTTTAAAACCATTGTAACGTATTTACTGGCATGAAGACTGTGTTGTTGGCTCTTTCAACTTCCATATCCTTTAATTTTCTGGTTCGTGTAATGGACATAATGAATCACAATTCTTCCTTTCTCGGTATTATCGTGAGAATTTAATTTCTCGCATTTCTTCATTTTTGTTGTTGATAACGCTAGTTACACATTATTTTCCTTGAAAAACATGCGCTGGTTATTTTTTTACAAGTGTCTGACTTCATGCTTCCTCTTTCTATGGTGAAGTATGTAGAGGTACGTTTACGCAAGTGCGTAGGTACGTCGGAGGAAGTGATGCGATTTCCTTCATTTGATTCACGGTTTTCCTTTCTATCGTTTATTTTCATCATGTTAAAAATAGCTTTGATTAATTAATCCCAATTTTAGTTGAAGTGTTGAACGGCCAATCCCTGAAAATGGTGAGTCGATGAATCCGTATCTGTTATTATTAAACTTACGGGTATAACTCTGTTATTCTCTGTTAATTTTTACCAATAAAATCCACTCCTTAGTTGGAACTATAATTTCTTTTTAGGAATTGAATTAAAATTACATTTTATTGCCGATTGTCTTTAAATCTAACCCTAAATGGCATGCACTGTCAGTCAGCAATTATGAACACCTTGGGTTTTCTTATTGAATTGCCACATTTTAGACTAATATTGACTCACCCCTTAAGAAAGGCATAGAAGTGTAGTCAGTTGTCGCGCAGCCATTATATAGTAGGTGTGTGATTACCTTTCTCGTTCCACATATTTCATATTCCTATGTGAAAATATATTTTATATGTTACTGAATTAGTAAAGTTTGATTGAAATTCTGAGAAAATAGGGGTATAATCAGATGTCCTTCGGTGATTAATAGATCATAAGGCGTACCAAAGTTACGGCGTCAAACCTTAATTTAACTGTAATAAAATGCTGACCGTTGTGTTTTAAAATTTTGTGAACTACCCGCTGCTGCGTCCGGTCTGTGTGTTTCCCTTCATACGTTCCAATTTTCTGGGCCCTCATTCGGCTTTGACAAGGTTTCAGGAGTAAATGGCTCTTTCACTGCCTAATATTCGATTCGGGGTGCGAATTTTTTTGTTGGTATGCTCTGCTTGAGGAACCAGCATTATTCCCCCGTGAACAATGGCAAACAGGATATGCAATGGCTGTGTGTATTCCGGGGTGGCAGGAGAGTATAGGGCTTGCCAAAAGGAGGGCAATTAGCCATCCTCAGCCAATCTACATCCACCCCGTCCCTTTTCCTTCACCCCCGTGCTTCTCCCGCGGAAGCGCCCCCTTGCGACTGAGGTTCGTTTTAAGGCTGTGCAGTTCGAATGCTTCGGGGGAAGCGCGACCCGGAATTAAAACCCTCCCATTATATTTTTCATCACCCTCGGGATCGGCTTCCTTATTGGATGCTCTTGACAAGAAAATATCCTGGGACCAGAGTGCAGCATCCATTAGCTGCTCTTGTATGTTGCCTCCGACGCCCACTCCCCTTCCACCACCACCACCCCCCCCACTCTATAACTTTCTCTCCATCCACACGCTTCGCCGTGTGCATTTTTTCCTCCACTGCCTGAGGTGACGTGTGCTCACTTTCTCCTTTGAGCAGGAACCTTTCCACTCCCGCGCCATCTCGTTCACTGCCGGGCTTCGCTCTTGCCTTTCTCGGTGCGTATCGCCATTTCTCCCTCCCCCCCCTCTCGCCATCACCTTGTCGGTTTCCGCGCGCTGTTCGTGTTCATCTAATGGCGGAGCGTATGGCACGGAAGGGAGCCCTGTTTGTCCCAGGTATAGGTGTCTTCCTGCGCCCTTGCACTCCCGTCTGCCTCACCCCACTTCATGCGCCGGCCCCTTGCGTTTCAGGGGCGAGCAGTCATCTTAAGAAGGGGAGTGAGGTTCTCTCGAGTTTTGAGACGGCGATGCCACTTATGGTGTAATCCTACGCTAATCACGCTTATAAGAGTGCCATTTGGGAGAAACCCGATATAATTTGGATTTATTTGGCCCGTTTGAGTTTCATATTCTTCGAGTTTGGCTTTTCTGTGGATAAATAGCCAGCATCTTATCCATTTATCTCTACGAATTTTTCATGATATCTCTTACTGACTTTTCAAGATATTTTTTAGGCGAATCACTTCTAATTTCATGATATATCTACTTATTATTAAGATGCTTGTGAGTACATATTGTTGTGCGCCTTAACGCAATGCCCTAAGTATTCGCTTCAGATTTTATTTTGCTTTTTGTTTACAAAATTATCATAGCTCTTCTTAAGTTAACGTCGATCGCTCGTGGTATATGCTATTAGCCATATTGCTTTTGCTTCAAATTGTAGATCCTTCTCTCTTTAGCGCTCTTAAATAATGTTTGCGGTGGTGTTGCTCTTTTTTATGGAGTCACATGTTTAGGCGAAATTCTATTAATTCTATATTATACGGCTCTCCAGGTTTTTCGTGAGCACCGGTAACTTAAAACGTTTAATAGCATTCTTTCTCGTCTTTTTTATCTTTTAACCCATAGCCTTTTATATTCGAGAGTTTGTAATGCCGAAGCTAGCATGCATTTTTTTGCTTGCAAATCGCCCTAGACGTATTTTGGCATTAATTCCTCCTTTTGTCCGTCACTTTACTTCGCCTACATTTTTTTATGGTGATAGTGGGTTTTCTAATATCTCCTCGTCCAGTAAAACCTCGCTTAACTTTTACAGCCGGCGTCCCACTTCCCGGGAAGTCGCAACAGACGGGTTGGCTGCAGATAAAAGATTGCTGTGACCCAGTTGCCTGGGAATTCGTTCTGAGCAAGTAAAGTGCATGTCAGTAATTGATTGATTTTCGCTGAAATAGTCGTCGAATGTCCTCCTCGAGTGATTATCTGGTTTAATGATTACCCATTCGTGAGGTTGGCCTTATGCTTGTTTCACCCTTTCTAGCGGGCCATCTAAATACTCGTGCATGTTTGTTTGTGTCGTGTGCAAATAGTTACATAGGAATAGTGGTCGTAATGACAGATATCACATATTTGCATACTTGATAAATGTTCCCCACTTTTCAGGCATTTAAGTTGGTAAATATTGAAATCTTCACATTCTACATTGTCTATCTGGCAAAATAACATGTTTCTACAGTCCCTAATCTTCTTTTGAAGCTAGAAAATTATGCTTGGCCAGCATTATCGTATCACAGTCGTTTACCCGGAAGTTAAGCTTGGGGTTTGTAATCTTACCATAGCTCTCTAGCCTCAATGGCGCGTAAGCATGCGGTGGTGGTTGAAGAGAAGGATTCTTTCTGTCTCTTCCCCGCGATCTTCGAAGAAAACTACTTACCAAAGTTAACGATAAGGTCTCTATCAGACTGAGACACCATCCAGAAAAAAGCAATTTAAACACGGACGATTCAATCATCAAACAGCAAGTCCTCCCCTTTGCCCCAGCGGTTTTTATCGGGTGAAGCGTTGAGCAACCGGGTATAATCAATAAGTTATGCATTTGCCTTCATATTTATCTATACTATAGATTTACTCGTAGGTAAAAATTGGCTTAAATAGTTAGATATGAAGGCAAAATATTGTGATAACTCCTTTGGATAATTCAATGAAATTTGTCCCGATCCCTCGATGCATCTTCTCGGCTCATAGAAAGTAGTCCTTTAGGAACAATGCTTTCGTGAGAATAATAATTCCTTCGTCGTCAATTCTTACAATGTTTTGCCCATTTCTGTCATCTTCGCATTATTTTCATTGATTCACGGCGCAGTCACGTTCGTACTTACATTGGACTTTTTCAAATTTTATTCCACAATTTCGTGTTATTCAGGTATACCATTATACTATTCAGTTTGCCCTGCTGATACATGTCACTTAATTTCGAAGTAGTTGAGTAAGTTTTTATTTTTGGAACGAATTGTCATCAGTCTATCGATTTTGTCGCTGCGTGTGTTCTCTACCATCGCAAATGATTAAATGATTGTTTTCGGAGATATGAAGGGATGGTAACTTGTACTAAGTCAAGGGCATTTTAATGAGGGATAGTAGGCCGTGACGCCCCGAAGCTCTTCTTTAAGGGCTTCGAGCGTAGAGCAAGTGAACTCGCTGCGGAGTTGGGGTTGAGTTGGGTTGGCGCACTTGGGTATCGAGCCTCTCCATTTCTACGCCAACTGCATACATAGCAAGCTGTAGGCCAAGGTTCACAATTCTGCTGCCCTATACAGATGACCGCGTGATGACATCTTTACCTCCAGTGCGCGAACAATTGTAAATGAACTTAAGCGCAAGCTCTGGCATAATATCTTCTAAAGGTGTCAAGCTACTGCGGCTTATTGCTTTCTCTACGTGGATTTCGTATTTGCATAGACCGATTTTTTTGCGTGAAACTAATTTGGCAATATTGAGAAATGCGAAGCATTCAATTCCTTCCTTTTTATTATTTTTATAACGTCGTAATATATTTTGCAGAATCATTTCAGGATTTAACACCACTCTTATTTACCTCGTGGTAGCCTCGGGGTTGCCTCGTGGGTGAAATGTGAATCAAGTGCTAATGAACTGCACCTTACTTAATCACAAATTAAAATTAAGTGTTTGGTTCGACGAAATACATAAAAATAAACAGAAATAAGAAAAACTGGTGAGAAGATTGATGTTGTTTCGAAACTTTATGTACTATATGTAAGTATACCGTAATATATTTTTTAATATTATGCCTTCCGTTTCCTTTTAGTTGTGAAATTTACTATCGCCCCTTCCCTAAATAATGTGAGCTCTGGATATGAAGGGGATTTGGATGGTGCGGTGGCTACTGCCCTGGCTTCCAACCCGTAGGACCCGGGTTCGAATCCCAGAGTTTATAGGATTTTTTAGTGGCATAGTTGGGGTGCTTCGTAGAAAGCCCTAAAAGTTGAATACTCCATCCGTCGGATGGGACGTTAACCTGTGAATCCCTTGGCGCCTTTCTTTAAGAGTAGCCAAGTGCCGACAGCGGGTTTCCCTCCACACTTCAGTTCCCTAAATATTTTACCCATACCGAGCCACCCTACTATTCATAATGGCGCAAATGACCTTAGTTGTCAGTCGCCTGCCGAACTCGGGGTGTTTGGAGGGAGCGGAAGTAAAGCATTTTATTTTTGTTAAAGTCAGTTGAACTTGGGCGTATTCTCCTAAACGTGAATCAAATTAAGTATTTGAGCTAAGTCCATTATGTTTCATTATTGCCATCAGTAACTTGAAGTTTAGCCAATTGGATGAATCGGAGACAAGGTTAAGGAAATGTTTGTATCCAGTACTGGTTAAAGATAAATATTGTCAATAAAATACTATTAGCGACATGTTTAGTGTTCGTACGTTTTTTTACGATAAATTCGGTATTTTCTTTTTACAATAACATATTTAACAATGCTCGGAGAAATAGGCGGTGATGGCCGACATTTTCTTAAAAACAGATTTTATGGATGCATTATATCTTTTGTTGTTTAAATAGATGTATTGAATTACTGGACTACGGATTTTTTTCGTCATTCTTATTAGCCAGTTGGTTGGCATGCTGCCTGCTCATTTTCAAGGATGACGCTTCGAGTGGTATGCCATATCAGTGAAGACTAGAACTTGCTTAGTTGCATAATTTACCGCCAAGCCAATTGACCTCGCATCGTGGGTTGCAATTACCTTATCAAAATCTGGGTTGCGCTTCCTGAGGCAACAAGTGGGGGGGTGATGGTGAGACTTGATTGAAAAATGCCGTGGAGAGCATAAAAAATATTTGTCCTTTAAATACCTCTTTCCCGACGAAAAAATATTTTCTAATGACCACAGCGGGAATCGTCCTTTCACTCGTGTGTACGTGAGCTCTGATCGGTAACCTAATGGAAATTCTTTGAATAAAATGACGAGTTAACCCATATTTTATGCGTAATATTGTTTGTGAAACATAAATACCCTTATCGTTTCATTGCCACTCTTGATGGTAAGCCCTCTTGACCTTATTTTCGTTGTTGTAATTATTTGATTTTTATTTCGTCGTTCATTAATCAGTGGTCTTATCCGGGTCGTGGCGAATGAATACTGTGTCGTCTCTAAAGTAGAAGGTGCCCGTATGTTTCGGCAATTCTCTCTCCGATTCCGGCTATTTTTGAAGATAAAGAAGTAGTTTGGTGTAAGCTGAAGTTCGTGCAATTTTTTTTATGTGGCCGAGAGAACTTCGCAATGCGCTTCGTTTACGGGGCACGGCCCATCTCCTAATCCCTGAAAGCCGAACCCCCGCTGAAGAGATGTCCTTGTGTCGTTGCAGGCGGCAGCAGCAGCGGCGGCGGCCGCCGAGGTGACATGGGTGATAGCAGACCACCGCGCCGCCCCGGGGAGCGGCGAGTTGAGCGTGTCCAAGGGCCAGCAGGTGGAAGTTTTGGAGTTGGGAGCGGGTCCGGGTGGCGAGTGGTGCCTCGTGAGAGTGGTTTCGCCCGTGCCCGCCCCGCCTCTCTCCGCCCTCTCCCCGCCAGCCCATGGGAACACCACGAACGCGCCGCCATCTGTGGCCGCTTCCTCCTCCATCGCCGCCACCACCACCGCCTCCTCCTCGTCCGCGGAAGTGGCCGCCTCCAGCCATCACCAGCACAGCCACGAGGGCCTCGTTCCGCTAGCCGTCCTCAAGCAACCCCCGTCTGGACTCAAGACCACGTCTCCGTCGCGGAGGTCGGCGGCCACAGAAGGTGCGGAGCCGGACTCCGGTGAGTGATCTCCCTCGAATTAATGAACCGTCCACGGGCCTCCGAGACATTATTGATCGTTTCACCCTCGGTTACGGCGTACCCTCCCCCTGGTTTTTATTCACAAAATCTTATGTTCATGCTGGGGAGAATGAGCATCACTGTGATCGGTTCAATAGTAATAATTTTTCTTCCAAAGTTTAGCCTTTAAACAGGGCCAGTTAAATTTGCGCTCTCCAAGTTAAATTATTTGCAGGAAATAATAGATGTTGCCATTTTTCGCGGGTTTCCAAAATCTAGTTGCTGTGATATTTCTGACCCTAGGAACTTTGTGGGAAACCGCGAGCGATTGCACAGCGACCGAAATTCCTCCCCCCTTCTGTGAGAGTGAAGTTTTCATAGGTATCGCTGATTTTAGTGTGTGGTAAGTTCTACCTTCAGACTTTTAACCCCATTTCAGGTTATTGTGGTATGGTATTGACTATTTCGAAGCATCAGCAAATTTTATATCTAATTTTTGTTTGTCACTTGCTTTCAATAGACAGTGATGAGCAAAGCGTAAAACAGGCCATTGGATAATTGTTTCGCTACCATATGTATTTAAGAAGAATTGATTGCGTAATCAAGTAGAAACATTGCATTAGGTAATATATGGCGTGATACTCAGACCCCTAAAGCTACTCATACGTTTTTCCCTATGAATGTCATTCTTTCGTTGTTTCTTTTAGAAAATTCCAAAAAGAAATCTCTCGGATACTAAGTTCAGGTTAGTTAAGTGTCAGCATAAAACGTAGAATAAGCCGATTTAATTGATGTAATTTGGTGATTAAGGTTTAAGTTTTTTTTGGAGTTGACCTAGTGTTCACTATTTAATGTGATATTTCCGATAAATATGAAGTACACCTTCCTGTAATTATTCATTCATTTCTATTAATCAAGCAGTAGAAGATCGTGAGGTGTAGTACATATATGTAGTTACTGTGATCACCAGGCTAGCCTGATGGTTACATTTAGCAAGGCAGAATGCGCTCCTTATGGCATGATCCCCTCCTCTTAATGGTACGCCCTAACTCCCACTTCATTTCCCCTCGAAAACTAGTTTCGCAAATTATACTGAGCATCCTGCAATCTCGTTCACTCGAGATTTGCTTGGTGAATTTCCCTTCGCGGTGGGCTAAAAATTTGTCACTCTTCAGAAGTAATTCACGTAAAAGCTTGGCATGCAGTTCATCAGAAGCAGGGAGGTGACCTTAGGGATAGAGAAATTGCATCACGATTATCCTGAGATTTAGTCAAAATATGAGTTTGAAACATTTAGAGTTCACAGCATTAGGAGAAAGTTCAAGTAGTTTTTTTTCGTTTGTCAGTACTTAAGAAACTTGCCAGCAGTATTGTAGTTAGTGTGAATGATTCGATAACGCTTGTGGCGTAAACCTTGAATGCACGAGAGAGTATAGTCATTCAAGTTTAAATTATAACTCTCCACCAATGTTATTGTGACATAATACCGCTCCCGTTGACATAATACCGTACCGTTTCAATATGTTATGCAAATTCCACAAAGTTACGCCTGAGACAACAAATTTTCAAAAGAAACTTGAGAGAGTCCCGTTGGGATCTCCTTGATGAAGGCATCGCGTTAATTTGATATCTGCCGTGGTATCCCTCTTGTACTCACGGGCTATTCCACCTGCCTTCTCCCCATACATCTACCATCGTCTTCCCGGCCCACGCTCGCGTCCTCCCTGGCACACATCCACAACCTCAGAAGATCAGTATCCAATTACGGGTGAAATTTAGGCAGGATCATCCACTCGACTCGCTCCTCCCTGTCGATGCTGACGCTGACCTTCATCTTATTTTCGCCCTCCCGTGCGGAAGGCGACTCGCACTTGAAAGGTCCGTTCTGTCATTCGCCCAGCGTCCGAAGGTCCCCGTGGACGGGACGCCTGGCGGGCGAAATAGGCGCCGAGGGAGTGTAGATGGAATCGTCATCCGTTAAAATCTCACTCAAGGACTTAGCATTTTTCATCGCCGCTCGGCAGCCTTCATATCCTAGGCTTCCCTTATTCATTACTTCCACACCCCCCAGCAGCCTTCTTTCCTCTACCCGTTCCCCTCCCCTAACCCCGTCTGTGTCCCTCCCGTGCACGGTGTTCCCTCATCGTCTCATCCCCCCGGCATTTCTCTTATGCACTCAATTCACGGCCGAGCTCGCCGGTCCATTCTTTTTCTTCTCTTCGCTAATGCTAATGGCTTCCCTCCTCCCCTATCATCTCTCTTGCCTCTCCCCGTCCCTCGCACGGTATGGCCAATTAGCTCCCCACTCTTCCTTGTCAACTCCTCTCTCTCCCGAGGAATAGGCTAGGCCGGTCTCCCCTACTCATTCCCGGACTCATTCCATGCGCGCTTATCAGGCGCTAGGCGCTGTTACTGCATGTCAAGGGCACGCTTCTCTAAATGATCCTCCATGGAGATGCACGTTCATTTATAGTTTTGTCATTTTCATCCTTGCAGTGGCCCCTCCTCCTCCACCATTTGTGAAATGTGTATGTATTGGTGCCTCAATGTAGGCCATCGCTTTAGGCTTCAGACGCGATATATTCTCTCTTCGCGATGCAGAATTTAATATAGGTTAATTGCGGATTGGTCGCGGTTCCTAATCGCATAATCACTCATACATTCTTTGGAGACATGTGATTCTCATATGATGCCTTGGCCTCGTAAAACGGTAGACCTCTGTGAAGACTTCCTCATCATTTGCGCTCAACATGCTTTTGGCACGCATTTGGTTCCTTTCCTGGCGTCAATCCTAGTAATAACATGCCATACTACTGATCTCAATTAAATGACAATAGCTCAGTTAAGATCTGACAATTGCGAGGTGAAGAAACCCAATTGAAAGTAATGTGAAATTATAGCAGTCTTGATTCATAAAGGGTCAATTTTGCAGGATAAGGAGGAAGTGATTAATGATGCCCTTGAATGAATTCCAGAGCGACCTATATTTTTTCCTCGAAACTTTCGCGCAATTCATTTGGGAAAGTGTTTGAAAGCGCATGTCATTTCTTGATTCTGTTATGAAATCATTTTCCACC
Source organism: Hetaerina americana (assembly GCF_022747635.1). Taxonomy (NCBI): domain Eukaryota; kingdom Metazoa; phylum Arthropoda; class Insecta; order Odonata; family Calopterygidae; genus Hetaerina; species Hetaerina americana. The sequence continues at coordinate 51,317,851 of NW_027286874.1, read as the reverse complement.
CTGGAGTATATTTAGCGGTTTTCATGCGAGGGCTGTGAGTCTTCCATGTTATATCGGGACGCGCTCATCCTGTCCTCATTATCTTTCCCCGAAATCTACAAAACCGCTCGACGGGCCCTTATTCTTGGAAAGTTTATTCCGCGGTCGGGAGAAATATCACTCCGAACTCGTGTCACAGACAAATTGCGTTTCGTGTTAATCGCGGGGTTTTGCCCGCTGCCCCTTCCACAACCCCCCGCCCCCCGCCCCCCGCCCGCCGGGGGTCCTCCCGTCGGATCCAAAGCTTGCTCGCGAGCACAGAGTCACTCTCGCTTCGCCTCTCGGGTGGCGTATCTCTCCCGCGCACTCGCCATATCACTCTCGGGCCAGAGTACGGTGTTACCACCCTTTAGAGGCGGGTTTGACGCTAGAGGAGAGAAGGGTAGGGTATATTTTTTCCTGGCGAAGTCCGCACTGGCGACGTGACACGCCACCGCGGATGGTCGAATCGGACTTTTGGCACGCCTTCTCTCTCCCACCTCTCTTCCTTCAGATCTCTCATTCTCACCCGCGCCCTGCCTCCCCTCCACTCTTTCCTGCACTCTTTCCCGCGCCCCTGTGTATTCGATGACTCTCCTGTTACCAACGTATCTCCACGGCCATCTAACCCAATTCTAGCGCCGGGACTAGATGAATTATACGAAGCAGAAAGGCATTTTGTTACTTGCCAGGCATTAGTGAAAAAAGGAAAACGAGAAAAAGAGGCAATGACTCGCGGTGAGAGTAAGCACACCCTGAAACTCTATAAATATATTATAAAGAAACTTAACCAAGTAAAGCCCGAGACCGTTACCTTTTTCAATAAGCGCATATTACCACCGCAATCTGAAAAGCATAAAATATAATTATGTAATCATACAGTTTAGCACCAGCCGTCCGTGTACTAGTCTAAATCTCCATGTGCACCTTCCATGTCTTCTTTCGGTGTACGAGAGGAGGGGTAAACACCTCCGGAGAGGGATAGGTTTGTTAAGGGTTTAGCTACAAGGTGGTCGTATAAAATTTCCCTATTACATCTTGTTCGTCACTAGGATTGAGTCCTATAAGTTAGCTCTTACGTTTTAATCACCGATTTTATATGCATTGTCTAATGAAATCTGCTAATATAAACAGTGCTCTACATAATTATACGAACTTAATACGGAGTGAGCCCTCTGGCTCTATTTTTGTTTTAATAATTCCACCCTAGTATTCAATCTTCCCATAGCTAACCATTTCCAACTAAGGTCCTCGAGCATCGTGGTGGAATTTCAGTGTATACTAATCCTTTGGAGCGCCCAAGGGCAATGAACTCTGCCGAAGAGCGTCGTGCGAGGTCCTTGGCAGGGCATGTGTGCCACGCTACGCTTCTTTAAACTCCCCCGCTCCAGTTTCTTCTCGCGCTCGTCGCCTCCGGGACGGCTGTGAGTATGGATTCCGCGGATGCTTGCGAAGGCGCGCACACACACGCGATCCCGCGAGCGGCGAGAGTTGTGCGCCCCGAGTTGGCGTTCCTTTCGAGTCCACCACCCCCTCCCCCATTTTCTCTCCCTCTCTCTCTCTCTCTCCGTATTCCTGCAGTTCACTCTTAGTGCGAAACAATGGTCGAGCACGCGAACCCAGTGTTGGGACCGAGTGTGAGAAAGCGGACAGTGTGACCGTGGAGGAAGAGGGGGAGGAGGAATGCAATGAGGTAGAGGAGGAAGGGGTGCGGAGAATGGAGGTGGAGTGCGGGGAGGAGTTGGAGGAGGGCCGGCTCGTGCTGGAAGTGTGCGGGCCCATGTGAGGGAGGCGAGGAGGGGGTGAATGAAGGTGGGGGTGTAAGACTAAGGTTGAGTGTGAGATTAAGGACTCTGGATAAGTAGTAAGAGGGAGGAAAATGGGTGGGGTGATTGCCAGAGGTCAGAGTGCGTTATGTACCGAAGTTATTTTTTTCCGGAACACGATTGAGTATTTAAAAATAAATCAGAGGGACAGTAAATAATGGCTGTGCGTGCATTTGTGCCAGTCACCTGTAGTTCTCGCTAAATGTATCGCTTGCCCTCTCCTTCTTCTTACGCTTCGAAGCCTTTTGGTCTATTGATTTTTAGAACTTGAATATCTATAATGTTTGCGTAATAATGGCGCTTGAATCACTTGCTGAGGAGGGCACACCTGTAAAATATTTTTCACGCCACGAGAATATTTTTGATCTTTTTGGGAATAGGTCGACCTTTTTTTGTGGGAGTAATCGCCTCTCAGGTCTATTTTGCACCAGTGTCAGCTAAAGGTAAAGTTAAAAGTTACATGATAATTGAGAAAAAATGGTATCGTGGTATTACTCTGTGAGAAATCCAGCCAGAGAATGCAGTTAAGTCTACATTAGAATATTTTATCCTACCTAGTAAATAGATTACCGAATCTCTAGAGCATGGCTTTGGAACATGAATCGCAGAAACTTTCATGTTAATGGTAAATTTGAAAATTATATTGGAACCAATGCTATAGCTGACAGTGTCCCGAGTAACAGATGGAAAGAAAGTAAGAAATAAATGGAAAGGGAATTTACATATTTCTTATATTCCCACTTATTGTTAGAATGCACTAAACGTTGCATGCATATTTCATCCAATTATTATGTTTTGAGTGGTTCATTAATATCTTACATCTGAAAATACCTTTTATTAAGATAATTCAAATACGCGTGATGCTTGGAACTTCATTACATTAATGTAATTTTGCCCCTGACATACGAGGTGAATATAAATGTTTGCTTTAACGGGCCTAAACGCTTGATGTCATGCTAAATCCCTTTCTCCGCCTGAAGGGAATTAGGCGGAGATACGAGGAGCGTCGAGGAGAACTAATCAATAAGTTCGAATCTATCTTTCCTTACGAATCGAATCCTACGATATTGATCCTCACTGTCCGCACTTAGCTAATTTAACTGTTACATAATTCAAGTTTTTGGACATGAGGTTCGAAGAAATTTTTGCAATAGAGTAATCCGAGGCAGCTTGTAAATATTTGGGTGTATCTTTCAGAATTCTTAATTTAGTGGGGGTTATTCCATAGGTTAGCAGTAAATTAAAGCGTTTGGTACTGATAGGAAAGTGGAATAAAAATCTTGGAAGGTTGAAGCTTCGGATTTTCGACCAGTCGGCTGTACGGATTAAGATTTTTATTCCTCCTTTTTATATTTTACACGTGCTATATTTCTTTTGCAATCTTTTAACTCAGATTTTCATTCTATATTTAATATCTTTTTGGAATATTTGAAATCGTAATTTTAAGATTTTTGCACGATAAGAAAACTATAAAAATATTGAATTTTCGAGTAATCGTTAGGCAACTGAGATAATTATTGCTCCATAATCTTAAAGATTTCCTTCTAATGTTAAATTTTTCGGTTTTTAGCACATCCTTATTTTGAAAATAATGTTAATAAATTCAATCTCACCCTTAAAATTGCGCTTTCATAGAATTAAGTTCCAAGTTTTTCTTGTGGTATAATATTTCCTAAAATGACTTTAATTAGATTTTAAACACCCTGCCACAATTTAATTCATTTTTAAATGGTCGCTTCATTTGCGTAGTGTCAGGCGTGATGTAATGGGATTTGAACATAATAATGAAGAAACAGTAGTAATTGTTTACTATATATTTATTTAAAATACGACCGGTTTCGATACACTACATCATCTTCCGTGTATATTCCGAAGATAATGTAGTGTATCGAAACCGTTCATGGTTTAAATAACTATCTAGTGGGAAAGTGCTACTATTTGTATGATTATGTTGCTCTATTTTATTGGCTATTATTAAGTATTACGTTGCGAGCGTAACTCAATCTGAATGCAATTAAGTAGGTCTCAACAAGAGTGAAACACAAGAAAAATTACCCTGAAAGGAATTCGTTTCCCTAACCGTACGAAAATCCATTATTGTTTTTACTATTCTTAAAATTCATTATGTTGGGTCAACATTTTGGTATTTATTCTTAGAATGTAACATTAAATTTATATATGTGTAAAAATGAAATATTTTTTACGTCGGGGTCATTAGTGGCAGGTAGGTAAAATTGAGATCATGTTGGAATAGGGAAAGGGGGGAGTCCTTGCTTAGGAAACAGCAATCCCGAAACAAAGGTGAAGGTTGGTTGGATGCTGTCAATGCCACCTGCGGAGAACAATTTCTATTTGTCAATTTTTCATGCCTTAAAAAATAATTATTGGCTAGTTCTCTGGATGCTATGCCCCAAGTCGTGTCGCAAGGGGCCGACTCGCCATCGATCCCCGAAGGCTGCCCAATCCCTCGATGATTGAAGTCGAACTAACCGGTGTTAAAATGTTGTCTTCTAGGCAGAAAATGTTAGGGAGTAGAATTTTATGGAGGTGAATCGCTTAAGCCTCTCGTTTTCTTCCTTTTCCTCATTTTTTACTTTACTAGAAGGTATCCTTTGGACTAATTATGGTTGAATAAACGTGAAAACTATGGTTAAAGTAAGTGGGTGTAGATATATCTCGGGTTTCTACAAACCTGAGAACTAAAATGTAACCTGAGAATATATTTGGCTGAAATGTTATATCTGGGAAAGTAAGGGTAATCAAATGTATATATATACATTCAAACACGCAATCCCGCCATGTGTGTATATATACATTTTTGATTACCCTTACTTTATATTAATAGAATAAAAGATATTTATATATATATATTGGGATATTTATGAGATTAAGATTAAGATATTTATATATATATATATATATATATATATATATATATATATATATATATATCCCGATAAATATATATATATAATGATATTATATATATAATCGGGTTGGTTACTGTGTTTACATATATATATATGTAAACACAGTAACCAACCACAGTTACTGTGTTTACATATATATATATATATATGTAAACCATAAACACAGTAATCAACCCGAAGGTCGGTTTAGTAGGTGATGGTGGAGTTCACCCAGTACTAAGCCCGACAGCGTGTGAAATTCACACATCAGGGTAGGGGGGCCAGTTCCTTTCCCTGTGCTTATGGTTCCCGGTTATGGTTTCCCAAGATCTGGTACCCGAAAAATCACATAGCTTGGGTGGAGCTGCAGGTGCCCAGAGTGTCTTGCCAGGGAATCGAACCCGGGACCCTCCGGTCAGCAGTCCAACGCTCTACCCACTGGACTACCGCGCCCCAATATATAAAATAAAGAAACTTTAGTGAAATGCGCCAATTAGTACATGTATTGATTGGCAACATTAAAAATGAATGTACGGAAACACAAATTAAAACTTATTTGAAACAGAAACGGAAATTAAAAATTGAATAATTAGCTTTCTTTCTATAAACAAGCTAAATAATGTGGACGTTATGGGAAAGAAGGGAGATATGAAAGAAAGGTGGTAATATGTAAGGATTTGAGTGAGAGGTCTGAAAAGAGGGCTGGCGAGCCGAAACACATATGCCCGGATTAATACGTGGCGGATTCGACTATCCGTATCCCCCGTGGCCATGTTAATACGTATTATAGCGCAATATGCGGGAGGTAGGGCCGCGGAACTTCCGGGGAGCACCGTAGCCTTTCCTCGCATTCCCCTCTTTCCTGCGTAATCCTTCCCCACCCTCGCCATGTTAAGTCCCACCACTCTCCGGACAATTTTTCTCTCCCGTCGACATGTCACTAATTTTTTATTTATCGCAGCTTTCCCGGGCCCGGCTGCCATATTGCTCTTTCCGACCTCCACCCGTCCTCACCTTCCGACGCCACACCCCCGCCGTTACCCTCGGCACTCGCGGGAAAGTGCGCCGAGCCGGCCTTCATTATGCATGAGCTCTTGGTATTCATGGGAGCAGTTTCGGCGGGTTGCGCACAAGGTGGGGATGTGCAAGAGCAGATGGAGAGGGAGGAAGCGTCGTAGATCCAGGAATCGCTAAGCGTTCCGACGTTGTAACTAGTCGTTCTTGTGCCCTTTGGTTAACTCTCCGGCCATCCCCTCGACTCTCCTCTTCGCCTCACTATGTCTTATGCCCCTTGGTATTTTCTCAGTTTCAATTCTTATGCCTTGTCCTGACCGTCCACCGACAGGCCACCCCGGCGTTTGCCCGGTTGGGGAGCGCCTTGCTGTCACGGCGGGAGTGGGAGTTTTCAGATTGAAGAATCCCCATCATTTGCCTGTTTCTGGGATGCTCTCCCTTTCTCCTCCTCCCGCTTGCCAACCCTATTTTCCTCCGCTGCACAATGGTCATCTCACCCTCGGCTAGGCGCGACACCACGATCCGTCTAGTTCCCCCTGTCCATTTCCATTCCGCCTTAGTCCCTTCTCGCACCGCAGTTACTCAAATGGATATCATCTTAGTACCTTTTCTTTCTCTTTTTCATACCACTCACGATATGAGCATGTTATATATTCCAACATATGTACATAGAACTCTGCCAAATCTAATCTCTGTCAAAAGTTCTTGAATTTTTTTCGCAGCTCTATTTCTGCTTATCTTCTTTAATATTCACGTCTTCATTGTTCATCTGGTTAATGTTCTTAATTATCCGTTTCAGGTACGTCTTCCTTTACAATTAATGATCCATGTCATCAAAAAATACCGCAGGTGGCGGTAATACCGTAGTCCAGCGTTTTATCATACGATAATGCCATCAGTGATTATTTCTCAAGGCACCGATTTCAGTAACTCATTCGTTTTAGGCCATGTAATCTTGTTACCAAGTTGAAAATCTCATTAATCAACGAGGGATGATACAATGTTTTACTATTCTTCGTAATTGATGTGCCCAATAAAGTACTTGTACATGGTATATTTTCGTTATCTTTAAAATATTCTTAATTTCCAGAGTACGAGATTGTTCTTCTGGAATCTTTCTCTCACATTTCTTGTGTATTTATTCTCTCAGGAAAGGTTTCTAGAATTTAAGGTCATTTTATCTGTTAGTAAATTTGATTCCAAAGAAGAAGCTGATTATATTCCCCGGCATAATGCTAAACGTTCTTCGTCCCATGCACATGGGTATAATGTGAAGTCTGTTTTCAACGTATAAGCGGACCCATTGATATCAGTGGCCTTAAGTTACATCATCTTTTTCCTTCCCATTTGCTGTCCTCTCTCACTCTTTAATGATAATTTATCTTGGGAGCTCCTCAACCTTCCGTTCATTCCATTTCATCTTCCCGCCATATCGCTTCTGGGTGTAGACCTCGCCATCATCTTTATTTCTTCATCACCTTCCTACGCCCTCCTTTCATTTCTTTACCCTCCCCCTCCATCTCCACTCTCTCATCGACTCTCTCAACGCTCTCATCCGCTCACTCAATTCCCCGCTAACGGCCATTTCATTTTCTACCCATCTCTTTCGTTTTCTCTAATTTTCCCATCTCCACACCAATCACGCGAGATATTTCTTAATAACATCTGGTTGACTATGGCGCATGCGTCCCTGAAGTATAAAGAATCCATGAATTCTAATTCCGTCAAAAAAATAAGAATTTCTGAAGGTTGTCAGCCCTTGCAATGTATATGTATACATTTTTTGTATGTACTCGTATACATCGGTGTTTCTGTTGTGTGTCAAGTGGGAAGATTGTTTTTCTTTTAAGAGATTTTTTATTTGACATCTGCCTCAAAAAGAATCAAGTACCAATAAGGATGTATGTTCTCTGAAAATAATTTTATCATTTCTCCCTGTCATGAATGTAGGCTTAATATTTGCACAATAAATTCTAAATAAAGTTCATAATTTTAATGCTAATCTTTTGGCATGTAGGTAGGTCATTGATTGTTTTGACCAAAACAACTGTAGGGTAGTATAGTCTGGTGTTGGATTGTAGAATGATTTCAATTTGACTGGAATTCATTCATATGAAATGCGCATATTCATGATTTGTTTCATAAAGATTGCGGTACAATACGATTATAGCGCCAAAATACACTAATTATGGAATTATTCCGTTTTTATTTAATCACTGTTTTTATTCGTTAAGGCTGACTTATTTGCTTGGAGAATTTTCATTCTAGCCAAAGATCTCTGATTCAAATCTTAAGACTTGCGTAATCTTAATAAAAAAATGGCTTAAAATATTGCCGATGCATGTTTTGGCTTTTCCCTTCCGGTACAAGCCCTATCGCTTGCCTTGCATAGCTTAGTGTATGTGACCCACCTAGTTTATTGTTTCCGTTTATTCGAAAACCCTTGATTGTTCTGACACTGGCTCCAGAGTTAAGGTCGCGAATTACGTTGTGCGTTGATCATGGAGGAAAATATGTAAGACTAAGTATATTCTTTCGCTAAAGAGCGGCACGAAAATCAGCATGTATGAGCCTTGCGATATGCCAGTGTTACTGGGTTCATTTCGCCTGCGAGAAAGGAATTGTTTGAAATGAGGCAGCCCTCGCGTAATTCAATGCGCACACCACTCCGTCTGATGCCAAAAACATTTCTCTCCTTATCTTCATATCCTCTTTCATGCCTAGCCTACCTTCATCTGCCTTTTTTTGCATTCTTTCCTCCCTCGTCCTACATTCCCACACGTTTCTTCTCACCCTCACGGCGCACCTCTCCACCCTAATCCGAGTTCTCCTTTCACCCTCCGCTCGCACCACGCTCATCCGCCTTCTTCGTTTGCTCCTCCCATCCTCACCCCTCCCTCGTTCTCCTCTCCTCCGTTCCTCTACTTTCTTCTCTCTCTACCTCTCTCTCTCTACCTCTCTCTCTTTCTAACTCTCTCTCTTTCTACCTCTCTCTCTCTACCTCTCTCTCTTTCTACCTCTCTCTCTCTACCTCTCTCTCTTTCTACCTCTCTCTCTTTCTACCTCTCTCTCTTTCTACCTCTCTCTCTTTCTACCTCTCTCTCTTTCTACCTCTCTCTCTTTCTACCTCTCTCTCTTTCTACCTCTCTCTCTTTCTACCTCTCTCTCTTCTCTCTCTCTTTCTGCCTCTCTCTCTTTCTGCCTCTCTCTCTTTCTACCTCTCTCTCTTTCTACCTCTCTCTCTCTTTCTACCTCTCTCTCTCTTTCTACCTCTCTCTCTCTTTCTACCTCTCTCTCTCTTTCTACCTCTCTCTCTCTCTTTCTACCTCTCTCTCTCTACCTCTCTATCTCTTTCTGCCTCTCTACCTCTCTCTCTCTCTACCTCTCGCTCTCCCTCTACCTCTCGCTCTCCCTCTACCTCTCTCTCTACCTCTCTCTCTCCCTCTACCTCTCTATATCTCTCTCTCTCCCTCTATCTCTCCCTATATCTCTCTCTCTCCCTCTATCTCTCCCTCTATCTCTCTCTCTCCCTCTATCTCTCCCTCTATCTCTCTCTCTCTCCCTCTATCTCTCTCTCCCTCTATCTCTCTCTCCCTCTATCTCTCTCTCTCTCCCTCTACCTCTCTCTCTTCCTCTACCTCTCTCTCTCATTCTCTCCTTCGGCCTGCTCGGTATCGATCCGCCGTTGCAGCTTCCTACAGCCATTCCTCCGCATCTCCCCCTCCTCTTTTCTCGAGCCGCCCGTCATTTATTTCCTTTCCGATCGTATCCTTCCCGTATGTACGCCCACCTAATCCTCTCTCTCACTTTCTTTCCCTTGGCCTCCAACGGGCACCGCCACGCACACGAGTGCTCTCGCTCACACGCGCCCTTCACCATCGTCGACCCCTCTCCAGACCATTTATCTCACGGACCAACCCAAATGGTTGTTAAGGGGAACGGCCAAGTCGGGCTTGCATGTGCCTCATAAATCTCCCGCTCTTTTACCTGTGCTCAACACCCACAAAATTAGGCGAAAAAATGAATTTTTTTGCCACGGGATTTTCGCATTACCCGCGGAGACTCCTTGGGATTGCTGTTGCCTCTGTTTCGTTTGTTTTTTTCCCTCCACTTGTCTCAGTAAGTTTTTGATTGCCACCTTTCGTTCTGATGAAATCTTTCCTCCCTCGCTATCTGTATCTCGCTTCCTCCTCTCCTATATCCTCCCTCTCGTCCTCCAGCGCCAGCAATTATTTCCGCGTGTGATGAGGTCCCTCGCAAATTCCGAAATGTCGACTGAATATTTCATCGTCGTTTTGTAATCTTCGCTGAGGTCATTTACGTTTCCCTTAATCTCCTCTTTTTTCATCGCGTTAATAAATGACTCTGATGCGGGTCTAATAAATAGGGTAAATTATCACTCCCGTTGAATACTTCATTTAAAGTCCACCATGCGCGCATCTTGCCGGTGAAATAAATGTAATTCTCTTTCCCTCGGGGACAAACTTATAAACCACCTTGGTGGTCGGTGGCTTTAAAATTGCACGCGCCCCGTCGTTTCTTGTGATTAAAATTTACTTTGTACCACCCTGCGGGTGAATATCCATCTAACATTTTGAAGGGCGGACAAATTCAATAGCGGCTTCAATTTCACGACACGACTTCGTGCTTCACCATTATGTTTGTAAGCATGAGAAGTCAACTCGGAAACGTGTTTAGAAAGGCCTCATTGTAATCGTGATTATTTCATTGGGGTCTTATTTACTTCCCACACAAATTAAACTTGCAACCCCTCTATTACCTCACCTTCTCAAATGAAAAATCGTAATAATAAACGCTTATCATATCGATATCTTTCGGAGACAGAACCTTCTAAGGTGTGTTCCCAACGAAATGTTTTTATTAAGTTTAGAACAGTCCAATTTCAATTAATAATGTAAACATTTGAGTGTTGGGTTCCACAATAACTTATATCATACCGTGCTTTAAGTCATATGACTTGCATAAGTTCAATTATTCGGCGACGTTTTACATCGAAGTAAATTTGGAGTACATCGTTTATGCCGTATTCATAAGCCGATCCTTTGAGAGTAAGTTAATGTTTGCATAGCTGGCCTGTAACTGCTGCCATTGGATGTCATTTTTTTCTAAAATTGACGTAACTGAGAGTGGTTTAAGGGTGCAAACTCTCCGGTACACTTCTGATGTAATCAAATAAATAAAGGGAAAAATGTTTTTATTTTTGTCCAAGGTGTCTTATGTGCAGTTTATAAGTATATCCCGAAAGCTCGGACATAACGTCTTTTTAACACTCCTGCCATTTCAATCTGAAGTACATATCTAGTACCTACTTGCGTATCCGGGCGAGAAAAGTTTCGTTAGTGTCACGGAGAAGGTTCATCGGCAGCTTTTTTCACCCGGACAAAATCATTCCCTAATTTCGTTTTAGAAACTTGAATGTGACCAACATAAAAATCGAGTTCGTGCATAGCTTCTTTCCACTTGGGCTGTTAATTCCTAGTTTCATACTTCTATAAGTGTTCTTGGTTGCATAATACCATTAAAATTAACCAAGTAATCATGTCTGTCCAACACGCGTCGCCATAAGTGACCGTTGGTCAGCATTACAGCAGAAGTATTTTCGATTTTGATTATTTACTAATTTCATTGGAAGTAAAATTAATCAAATACTATGTCAATCAAATAGTATGTCATAGTTATGTACGAGCCTCTCAGCAATTACAAATTGGGTTTCGGATGTCTAGTGCTGTGCTGTAGAGGATAGAAAAACTGATATTTGCATTGAACTGATTCATTCGCTGTGGAATGTATAAGTTTCTACGGAGATGGCGACTGTTTCCATCCTCTTTGATGAATCGTTTTCACAATGTGATGGCCGACACCACTAACTGAAGTGGGAAAAGGTAATTGTCAGTGTGTCTCATACTAAATCTTGACCGCGTGAAAAGTCGTGGGAAATGTGTTTAGAGGCCTAGAAATACGAATGCTGATGCTTATTTTCATGGTGTCTTTCTAAACTCTGGTCAGGGTGTCGCTTCTCTCTGCGAATGGCTCAAGGCATTCCGAGTAGTTTCAAATTATGATATGGTGAAATGCATCACAACGACGCTTATTGTTCTGGTTTGGAAATGGTTGGATAAAGTACATGGTAAAACCATGATGAAATAATGCAAGGGAATAGAATGGTGTATGGGGAATACATGGAAATTTGAGGGAAATAAGTGTCAGAAGCATCAGATTTAGGGACACTTTATTCTCGCCGCACGGGAGAGAAACGACTTAAAAGACCCCCTTCAACCCGTCTCCCTAGTTACTCTAAAATTGAAAAAAATAATATAATAATCTTTCAGAATTTGACGTAATTATTATCAAATAATTTAAATTTTGTTTATAAAGTGTGACTATAGCTCTTGTCTTCAAAGTACGGCTTCAATAACACATTTAATAGTTCGTGTAGACCATTAGATTATGTATTCGGTTAAACGCTATTCATGGGCGTGTTTATCCTTACATTGTTGTTTCCAGGTCTCATGGGGTTGGCTAGTTAGCAACTATGACTTGTATGGAGTTGATCATGGCCATTGCAAAATAATATAATAATCATGGTCATCTTGATATGCGATGGTCAACTCCATATTAGCCATGCCTTTACATTGCCTACATTTACTGAAACTTCTTTCACTGTTGAGTGCATCAATTTTTCCTTGACAGCACCTGTGTAAGAATTCTTTTGTATATAATTGAGTTTATTGCGCTTGCAAAAGCTGAGATATAGTGTAAAGTATTATAATCTTTTTGTTTAATAGGGGCATCACATCTCCCTTTCGATATGTAAAAACTGCCATATCGGTAATTTTGCACCTTCGTTTCACCAATTCCATTTCTCATGTTTTCCCATTTTTATATTGTCCTCCTTTTATCCTGGCCTAATTCCCATCCGCTCCTCCCTACTCTCCCATTTTTCTCCGCCTTCTTTTCGGCCTTCTCCCTTTTCTGACTCTCATATCCCTCGACACCCTCTTTCCATCTCGAGACCTCTATTTATCAAGCTTTTTGCCTCGAAGTCTCCGGGCAACCCAATATCGGCTGCTGAAGCACGTCTCCCATCCCTCCTCGAAACCCACCCCAAAACTCATCCACATCCCGTCGATTCCTCGCCGTCCTCTTTCCCATCTGCGCTCCCTCCCCTCTACTTTCGCCCCTTTTCCGCCCCGTCCCTTCCCCCATCATCCCTTTTAAAAACCACCCCCGTCGTCGCCACCCTCTACCGCTCCCCGCGGAGTTTTCCGTCCCGCGGCCCTCCTACCCACTCCCCGTGCAGCCATGCCTCATCGTCCAATGAATACTTAAACTCGTCCGCCCTATGGTCCACCGCCCCTCCCCTCCCTTTCTTTCCCCGCCTCTCTTCTCTTTGGGTCTGGCTGTCTCTGTCGGTCCACCCTTGGTCCCGTGTCGCCTCTCCCGCGCTCCTCTTCTGAGAATGTACTATATTCCCCCGCTTCCCTCCGACTCCGTGTGTCGCTAACCACTCCCCCGCCATCACCCTAGGGCCCATCATTTCACCTTCCTCTCCGACCCTTATAAAACCAGGGCCACAACCCCTGCTTACCTCCTCACCTACTCTCTCATCGTACGCCCCCAAAATGTGATAAAACCCATAAAATCCCTCGTTGGTGGCTCGCATACGGATATTACTGCCTCCTTCCTGCCATTACTCCTTTTCGAGAAAAATATGATGGGAGTTAAGGATGTGGGTGTAGGGTTTGGACTTCCCAAAACTGGGCTGAGAATGGTTACGAAAGAATTTTCGTTTGGTTCGGAGAGGTTGGGAGGGGAAAGGCTATGTCGCGGAAGGATGTGGGTGGACTGCTATCTATGGCATAATATAGGAGTGAGCTCTCTCTGTAATTCAGATTACGAGCACGGCTCTTAATGCCCAGTCAATCTCCCTTTATAATAGGCCCTAGCTTTTGTCGTACGAAATTGTTGGATTAGTTCCAACGGTCGGGGAGTGGGATAGGGTCTCTTTATGGCATCGTTAACCGAGCTAAGAGAGCGTTTTATATACGTCTTAATTATATGACTTGCGGGGAGGTTCAATTATTCATTTTTCCATTTTTGGGAGAATATACCCACATAGGGAAAAGCACACAAGGACATTTTCGTGGAAGCGCGCAAACTTGTTTATGAAATCGCTCTTCGCCCTTTCTCGAGCGACTCGATCAGTTTTTCACGGAATATGAAGTATATGCTCGTTTTTTTACTCTATTTTACTTTCGTGAACGTCACCATTGAAAAACTGCATTAAAAGTTTTTTAAATTAACATTTTCCCTAAGTCACAGTCATTGGTTGTTTCTCGTACGACAAAATGACATTTTCGGTATTGTTGATATTGTTGTTGGAATGGTTAAACTTTTAAAACTTGAGATATTAACATTTTGATAATAATTTGGGCGAATAAGTGTGTATAATGGATAAGCACTGGAAGAAGTGAGCATCAGATTAAAGTGACATGCAGGAGGAAGAATAATTGGAGAGCTGGAGAATTTCAGCATTTTCAGTTAGTCGATTACTTCGTTGTGCTTTGAGATGTGTATGTTAGAAAAGAAAAATGTTGTAAGTGCTAAGACGCGTATGGGATATTATAAGAAAGCGCATGGTAATTGAAGACTCATGCCCTTAGTAAATAATTACATGGGTGGGAAATTGGACTTTGGCGTTACCTAGCTTCAGCAAATGCGGCAAGGAATATCTGTTTTGACTTTCATCCAGTGAGCTTGTATGCAGTTGCCTTAATTCCAGGACTCCATACGATAAATAGAAAAAGCCGGAGTCCACGGCCCAAGAATTCGTCTTGTAAACATGCTGATTATCAATCACACGATTTCACTTCGATGTAATAATTGTGTTTTACGCATGGAGGAATACATTTATTTTGGCTGTTGACAAATTTTTCACTTCTCGTCTTGCAACTAGATATTCAAAGGCTGTTCGGGAATGTTTCACATATGTTTATACCAGCTTCTGGAAAAGGACCTCTCGTGGTCGCATCCGACCCTCCTCGCGCTAAAGGTCGCATCAGTGGCTGTAGGATTTCTGGAATATGTCAAGCATTTCACTCGTCTTCGATCGTGTGTAGCTTCCCGGTAGCCTTGATGGCGCAGATGGCGTGATGGAGTTGATGAAGCAGAATAAAGCTCCTGCCTCAAAATTCCTGTAAAGATCGCTTGGATTTAGCCTAAGGGAAGCATGGGATAAACCTTGCCTTGTTCCTTTGAGGTCAATGTCGTAATTATATTACCGAATTTGTGGAAGGAAAATCGAAAGTTTTCAGTAGTCAATGGTGAAATAATTTTCAATGCTTCTAAAATTATTAGTTCCCTCCTTATATGGGCCGTTGATTTACATGCTCACTTTTTTTTCGTCGTTTGCATGTTTCCTCTCATTTTGTCCCTCGGAAAGCTTATTTTAAAAAATTGATTGAATTTCCTTGTTTTTCTGCTTGTTTAATATGTTTTCAATTTTTTCGTAATCGTTTACAAAGCCCCCCCCCCTTGAATATTTTCAAGGGCTCTTACGCTGCTCTGAAAGAATCTCATCCTCCATTCGACCTCTCAGGCGAACGGTGACGGCGACACAACACAATCGATAAGAGGGCGCCAGCTCGATTTTCATTTAATGCACTGAGTGCTTTTGAAGTTGGCCATCCGTCATCAATCATATTGTCATTCAGTCGCCTAGGTCCCGAAATTTTGGCCATTAATTCTGTCAGTCAAGTTGGTCCCACGCAGAATCCGCTGTGCCTCTTGCGGTAACTCGTTCTTTTGATTTTCCGATATCAACATTATTTTGATAAATATTTGAAATCGAGTCTTTAATGTCTTCTCCAGTGTTTTAGTGTTTGATTGCCTAACAGTTTGCACGATACCCCGCCGAATACTGCCATTCTAGACGTACTGGAAATAGTTGAATACTTGAATAATTTTCACAAAATTGTTTTATAAAACATTCTTTGGGAGTTAACTAATGAGGCTCCATCGCTTTACGCTAACGTGAATACATTTTTGAATAATCTCCTTTAGCAACGTGAATGTTCATGTGATTCTCAACAGCAGTAAAATCAGACGGAACCATATAGTTGCGAAAATTATGTTTTAAATTTTAAAGCCAATGGATACTTTCTTTTCACTCATCAAGT
The DNA here is from genome assembly GCF_022747635.1 of Hetaerina americana. Lineage (NCBI taxonomy): Eukaryota > Metazoa > Arthropoda > Insecta > Odonata > Calopterygidae > Hetaerina > Hetaerina americana. The sequence continues at coordinate 51,301,885 of NW_027286874.1, read as the reverse complement.
TTTGTTGATCCTTAGGCTTCCGCGGCGTTTATCAGTGGAACCTCTCCATTTTTGGGGTCTTCACAGCGTCCGTTGACATTGTTGACAACAGTTGTCAGCATTGGCGACGTCTGCGGCGAACACCCGAAAAAAGGATAGACGTTCTACGAACAAGTTGTACTCTGACAGGTATAAGTTTGGATATGGTACTCGAAACATTTATTGCGTTTTCAGTATACTTTTCATACTCTATCCCATTGATCTTTTCATTCTTAATAAAAGACTGTAAAGTTTATGAAAAATTGTAAATCATTACCGTAATTACTCGATTTGACTTACTATGTAATGAAATGCAATCAGAACATCGATAGGAATATTTCTCCCGTATAGGTAGACGGGTTAACTTTTGCTGGCCTCCGTCGTTCTTTCACCCTGTTATCCCGATGAAAATTATCGGAACAAACCTTGTTCAACCTCAGAAATTGAACCCTAAGAGTTGTTGCATTGTTTTTGTTCTGAAGCTGGATTCCGTAACTCAAATTGATTTTATATTTGGAGAAAGACACATGTTTAGCTTCTTCCTGGAGTTATTAAGCGCTAGAAAATAACCACTGCTTCTAGGAAAACTCGCAAAGCAGTATGCGCATGCGCTTTCCCAGTCAGAGTTCTTCCGCGTTCAATATATCTCACACGCAACGTGCGTTTGTATTTCAAACGCTGATAGCCGTGATGTTCTGTTATTAGTACAACCAGGAGGCATAAATCCCACTCACGGGTTCTTGCTGTTCTCTTGTTACATTCATTATCGTTTTGCTTTGAAATCTATGAAGCTATACAAATGTATTCATAGATTGCGTCGACTTATGAAATGATTTCTGGCGAACATGATTTTCCCTTTCTTCTCGAAGGCTTTTTATATTTTTAATCAGTTTGTTCATGTAGCGTGTGTGTATGTGTGAGTGCACCCTCGCGCGCACACACGCACATATGTACTAATAATGAGCACTTCGCCTATAAGGCCACTTAAATTAGTTCATTTATACAGTCGCAATGAGTTAATATTTAAACCTTACATACTGCGTCTATGATGTCATTCTCGGACGAAATTTAATTGGAGAATCGCTTTATATCTTTGAAGCTTTAATTTACATTTTCTGCCCTATCAATACCCCGCCATGACAGTTCGCAAAGGTATATCTGGGCATGCGTAAAAAATTCTCGCAATGTGAAAGACGTACGTTGATTAACGTCTCTCTTTACTTATGATATGATGACTTTACCCGGTTCGGATGTCTCCTATATCCGCCGCATTCAGTGATCACATTATCTAGTGCAAACAAACTTCCAGAGTTGACCTTGTCAAGCTAAAGCGTGTTAAACGCATCAGTGATGGGTTTGCTTTGAAGATTTTTCATTTTTGACTTGAGTCTAGAAAGCTACGTATGTACAAGCTTACAAATAAACATGCCAAATGTCGTTGCTGATCGAGGCATCTAAAAGCAAGATGGTCCTGTTGTGGTCTCAGCCCAGATCGCTGGTCTCGATATCTTTGCCAAGCAAAAATATATAGTATGTGCATCTCCTTTTGTTGGGTCTTGCACCGTGAGTCAATTTTCTGTTCGGTTGCTTTATGCTTGGGTGTCGCTTCTACCGTGGAGTTCTTTCTTTGTTGATTGGGCCATTGGGGAGCCTTTTCTATTTTTTGTTTTGTTTAGCCTTTTCAGCATATTTTTTGTACTTCGTATTAAATGTCATAACAATTAGTTTCGTAATTTATTACTTTACTGTGGCTCTACAAATTAATATGTATTAAGATACTAAGAATAAATCGATTATTTTACGGAAATCTGTCTAGCTTTTCATAAGTATTTATCAAGCCTTGCAACTATAATATTAAACCTTGGAAGGTTGGACAAAAATTGTTTTTTGTGTACCTTAATCATTTTTCCCAGCTCTTAGTCTTGAGCCTTGATACCATTGATCAATTCTATAGTTGTTTGTACGTTTTGATGAGCTAGGTTTTTATACATTATCCTCTATATCTCCTCGTGAATGGTCACCATGAATAAATCATTAATTCCTTTATTTCTCCGTTTAACTTGCATATTGAAGTCATCTGTTAACTTTTCCCTTTAAGAAATCTTTTCAAGATTCGGTAATGAGCTTAGAAGTTTCTACGGTTATCATTCACATGCTCAACTTTCAGGACACCACTTAAATAATTCTGTTTACACTTTTTAAATTGATGCAATACAAGGATAATTGAGAATCTTCACCGTAATCCCCTGAAGTACCTAGGCCTTGCTTAGTTCACTCATCTGCCATCATTCACTTCACAGTATGAAAAAAACTGCGCGCACAGGCGGACATTTTCTGCCTTTCGTAAAATAAGTATGTCATCACTAAGGCTAGTGTGCCTTGCGCTGCCTCATGTATTCTCGTCGGCTGACTTTCATTGCTGCAGGCTTTTCCTTTTGAAACGTTATGACATATGGTAGGCTTTAATGCACATTTTTAGGTGGGGTGGTATCCCGTAATCCTCAAGTATTAATATATCCCTACGTAATTAGTCTTGTGGCATGAATTCGCAAAATCACAAAAATCCATGTCCCAAGTTACTGGGAGGGATTGAGCAATTCGTGTATTTGGGCAACTAAATCCTTGTCATCACTATAAATAAATTTCGGAGACATCTTTCATTTCTCCACTAGAAAATGAAACTCTCTTCGTAGTAGTTTTAGGGGAGGCGACCGCCAGCTGAGTTCATTTGCGCCATTAGTGATGGACAGGAAAGGATGAAAGGTGGAGAGAAACCCGACGTCGGCATTTGCCTATTCTAAACGAAAGGCGCCAAAGGGTCCACAGTTGAACGTCCCATCCGACGGACGGCGTACTCACTCAAAGTGCTCTCCACGAAGCACTTCAAGTAGGGATCGAGATCAAGTACGTTAGACACCACACCATTCCGATCCCCGAACACCCTTCGTCCCCCGTCCATATGTCCCGTAGGCCGTTGGATATTCGTGTCTAAAATCTGACCGGCATGCGACCTTCCGCCGTTTCTCCCGCTTGGCTTCTCTCGCACTCCTTTTTTGATAACTTTCGTCGAATCGAGATCCCGACCTCCGCCCCGCCCTCTCCAATTCCCCTCCGCCCATTTATTCCTACTACAGCTCGCCAAAAGATCTTCCTTATTGTTCGACGCCCCCCACCCCATTCTCGACGGGAAGAAGGGCGTGGAAAGAAAGGGAGTGTAACAGGTGAGATAAGGGCATGAAGAAGAGAGCGCCGTCCCCTCGAGAGTCCCTCTTTCCCAATCCCTGCCCTACAGCCATTCCCCTGCCCATTGTCCTCTTCTCCTATCTCTTACTCTTTTTATTCCCTTTTTATTCTTTACACTAAGGCTGATGAGAGCCAAAGAAGAGTATGAATCGCGTATTTGCTGTCTGAATTCCAATGCCGAAAGAATTCTTCTGTAGTGGTTCGTCCGTCGTAATGGGAGCACGATTAGCAGTAGTTGTCTTGTTTTGAACTCCGACTTACTATAGGCACGCGGGCAAATAGATTTTCGCCGTTGGGATTTATCCAACAAAAAACTGCTCCCTAAGGTCATCGGAAGAAGAACTAAATTGCTGGACAGGTTGCTAACACTGATGACAAAAACACTGTAATTTTCCAAACTTTATTAGTTGAAATTATTTAGACGTTTTCTCGTCATTGTCAATAGTACAAAGACGCCCCTGGGAGCCAACTTTGCGCCACTGAAAATTATCTCAAAACATGAAAACCGGTATAGTATTTCAATAAATAAAATTTGTATAATAACGGTGCATTTATATAACCATGGGTAAATTCCTCGAAGCAACGTCTCCCTTTTTTGGTGCGATTCGGTGCAATGAATTATGCTGCATTTTTTGTTTGCTTTATTACTTCGCGCATTACCTTCGTGTTTCTGTAGTTTGCAACTGAATTATTACACTTATGGAACTTAAGTTGTCAGTCTCTGCTCGTAAACTTCTCCACTTACAAATATGACCCCCTTACCGCGATGTCTCTCCTTTTCAATTACTCCGAGTGTGATTGTTGACGCGAGTCAAAGCCATCAAAATGAGATTTGTTAGATTGCACAGCACTTTGCATAATCAAATTTAAAAGTATTCCACAACATACGTGAACGCACCGAAATACCTCTTGCTCAAGGCCATATTTAAACCCTGTAATCCTTGGAATATCCGTTAGCCTGGTCAGCACCCCTGTATTTCCTGAAAGATACCCTCTCATGTTGGCAAGCAGAGCGTTGCTTGGATGAAACCTTCTCAAGTAAGACTGTCTTTGTCACATTTGGTGGAAGTTTCGTCGTAGTTACATAAATAACCTCCATTTTCGGAGGATCCGGGCTCACTAATTTCCGGGATTATGGGTCCCAACTCACCATTCCTATCTGCATTTATTTAGCCTAATTTTATTTTTCGGATACATGCTTCCCGCTGATGTATTATAAACCTCATAACGTTCTCGTATGTGCCAAATAATGCAGGTTTTACTGGGTTCTAGATGTGTCTCACCCTACCCAATTGATATTTTTGAAAACGCAAATACTATATACCTACAGGAATGTTAAGATCCAAATTGACCTACACACGACATTATACAGTGTGAAATGTAAATACCGCATATTCGCTGTGGGTTGAGGTTCAGTACATGTCTCCAAATTTTCCGACAGAAGGAATGTTCTGCTTTTGGAGCTCTTCCCTAGAAACTTATTTCCCTTACAGCGCCATCCTTTTCAATGCGTTGTAAAATTCAAATTTTTCAAATTTTCTGTTAAAGTATACATACTAAATTTTAAAAAAGGCATACCAGTGCCTATTTTTCAGTAAATATATACTGAATAGTAAAAGCAATCATCATAGGTAAACAATTCTGAGTCATTTTTCTGTGTTCTTCATCTCTATTAAATAAATTCTCTCTCTCTCGCTGGCGTCAAAATTGTTCTAAGTCGGCGATGTATTTTATCCATTTCGAACGACCCCACACGCGATAAACTATCGCAATCAGAAATAGTTAATTGACTGGGAAGGCCATACAAGTAAAACTGAGATCACATAGTTTGAAGTGTGCGTCATACGCGCCGGTCTAAAGCGAGCCTCTGCGCACTCTTTCTCTGCAACAGTTTCCTCCTCCCATTCCTTTCCCTCTCGTGTACCTCCCCCTGTCATTGCCTGTTTTGTTACCCATTCCCTCGTCTTCTGCTTTCACGCAGACCTCCCCTCGCCACCTCCTTTCAGAACTCCATTCTATCCCCACCGTCTCCCCCACATCCCCTCGTCCTACGAACATTGTCACGCGACGCACACTTTACCCTTCCTACGAGAGACACGAGCCTCTCGCGAGATAACGAAATTCAGCGTCCTGGGGGGTGGGAGTGAGACGGTGGTGGTGGAAGGAAAAAGGGAGAATTCCTGGGTCGCAGGGCAAAAAAAATGTCGCCGCGAAAGGAGTTCATTTCGCGGGTGTTGCGAGCTCCTGGTGCCGTGCAGTAACCATGGCTGTGCGGGCGGGACCATGCCTCTTGGCCACCGGTGAGTGTGTCCTTCGGAGGAAAATGGATCCCCCCCCCATCCCCGATGGGCGTATTTTCAGTGGCCCCCGGAAGAAAATAAAACGCATGGGAAAACGCTTTGGGGTTTTCCCATGAGGTTATTTTCGTCCGGGTAAATCGCTTTATCGTAGGGTGAACTCCAAAATCTAATCACGGAGTCAGTTAAATGAAAGGATCTGAACCTAACCAAATGCCCTGGTCAAGGTTCCTGTTGAATGTCTCTCGTGAATGCTTTTTGCAATGTGGTGTTAAAAAAATAATGCAAGTAGGGCCATTTACGTACTTTGTGCATAGATAATCTCGCAACTTAATTTAATTTTGAAGGGTTCTGTGAAATCCATTCTCATGTTCTCTATTTTTCTTTATTCTTTCTCCACATAACTGTTGAATCTTTAGAAATTGTAGGTAAATTTGGTCTAAAGCAAACCACTGAGCTTTAAGTTATTTTTTTATTGGATCCAACACCTGAGGCCTGGAGGTAAAATGCGGTTTATGCCTTAAAAATGAGGGTCTGCGATGTGATGACATGGCTAAGTCGCATAATCCTCTTGAGTAAAAAAGCTTAATAAGATAAATTAAGTCATGAGAATTATAAAAAAATTAAGCTTAATTTTTGTTCTCTGATGATTATAAGCAAAATTGAGAAAATTAATGTCTCGTCCATACTACTACAGCCAGACGATTTGCGTTGATGTAACAAGTGATCACTTGCGAAATAGATTGTTGGACAAGTTTAATGTTTTAGTTTTGAATAGTTCTTAATAGCAGCCCCAGAAATAAGTGCAAGGTATGGAATTTCAAGTAACATTTGTCATAGTATAGAGTACATAATGTGCCTTTCTTAATCGTTTTATTTTGGAAGGCATGGTGGCAGTTAAATTATTTGCTCCTGGGCGCCAAAGATCGCAGTTGCTTGCAGTCACTTTATTATTATCTGATCAGGATGAAATTATCTATTTACCTCGGTAATCTACAGCAAAGGCGTGAAATCGGTGGAGCAAAGAATTTATTGGTCTCAATCTTCTTCTGGGACAATTGTCAAATTTGGACTTGGTATTTGAAATATAATTCTGATCGGGAGTTATTTTTGCCCCTTTAACAACCCTAATTGGTGGGAATTTTTTAATGACAGTATTCTATCTCGCTTTCTCCGCCGTTAATGCACAGTACACGTATATGCTGCTTGCTTATATTGTTACGCTAAGTGTAACCTGTGGTTAGGGCTATACGAACTTAAAATGATGAAGTTGGTCCTATGCGTAGCAGGTAGGTTGAGTCGACTTAAAAGTAATCAGTCCTGGGTGCCACTTTCAGCAGTAATAAGAAATGTCAAAAGCCCCTCGGAAGCGTTTTTGTCTGTTTAAGTGTGCATGAGAATGCGTTATTTTTTGTTTATTTCCAAGTGAAATTAATGGGATACAAACTTACCTTGCTTGACCTCATTTACGCGTAATTTACCGAGTTGAAATGCACCACCTGAGGTATTCCCTTTTTTGCCTTGATGCGACCAGCTGCTTTGAAGGTTTGAATAAATTGTTTTGATATTGTATACCGATCAAGGATAAGAAATTGACCGAAAAATTTATTAATTGCCATTCATTTATTAATATTACACTCATAAAAGTTACTATTGATGTTATTATATCTATTCTCTATTTTGAATCTCACTGACATGTAAGCTTAGTGGTATATTTTGCAACAGTTCAAAGTTTGAGCCGGTGCTCGAGAAAAGGATGCACTTTCATTCAAATCTTTATCGTGATGGAACAACATGCTCTGAAAATGATGCGTGTATATTGCTTTCATTTTTTGGTAATTGTGTCGTATTTGGATTTTCCTTTATAGCTTGCAGTGCTAATCAGTAGCTGTATCTTCTTTTCTAAAATTGATTCAAGATTTTATTTTAATAAAAAGAATAGCTTTGTGTCTACTGTCTTCTGCTCTGTTTATGTTTTTAGTAATAAGGCACCCATTTTCCTTCAATTCTTTGTTCCTTTTCCCTTCAATCTGCCGCTCAACATGATTGAAAAGCGTTTAGCTTCAATTGAATAATTATTGTGCATCCCGAATTTTGATGGCTCATTTGTCCAGGTGTCAAGTACCTCAAAAGTGGACTATCACACCAAGTATAATTTGTCATTTCACTTAATAGAGTCGCATAGACCTGAGTCTATTTTTTTTGTGTGTCTTCCCTTGTGGCAAGGACCAATTGCTGAGTGAGGTGCATTAAACCGATCCAAGAGCTTTAGTTTTACGTGTTTATAATGTGCTTCTTGTCGCAACCCATCGCGTCTCTTTTATTTCATCCGATGAAGTTTCCTTCTGTTAGCTACTTGCACCTTACTTCCTCCCGCGCCTCCCTCCAACCCCCTGAATATCATTCCTTCGCCCCAATCTTTATTTTTAGTGCCTGGATCAGGGCCAGTCGCCGTTTTTATCTTTGCTCCCTCGACCACTTAGAAATTAACTGTGCTTATACATCATGTCTGTCTTCAAAAGACAGGGTGGGATGAGAGAGAGAGATAGTGCTGCGAAAATCATATCTTTGTGCATTTCTCCGCATCGTTTCGTCGTCGGCGTAGTTGTTTTTTCAAAACTCTTGCACTCTCCCTCTCCGCCCACGCCACCCACATATTTTTGTAGTGATATAGTGTGCGCATGTGAGCATAGAAGCTCTTGCTAAAAAAATATCTAAAATCTTTGCACTGCGTCATGCTGGAGTAATCTTCGTTCACGGTCGGCGGAGAAATTTTCTAGCATATTTTCAACGTGGGTGGAATAAGTGCGCAGAAAAGAGATGGTTTAGCGGTCGCTCACGTGATTGGTATTTCTCTCCCCTCTCTCGTTTGCCTTCTGTCTCTCTCTCGTCCGTCTTCCCGCGTCACCTCCTTATGTCACATCTACCCACGCGTCATCTCGATCCCATTGGACGAAAGCTGGGCGGCACGTCCGCGAAAGGAGCGGGAAAAAAAACCAACGACTTCCTCCGGCGGAGACATTTTGCTTTTTCCCCTCGATTGATCGTCGTTTAATTCCATTAGGTCTTCGGATATGAACGTGGGAATAATGGTGAAGATCCTTTGTCGTATTTATTTCTGGTTTTTAGCATTTAATCTTGCTGGTCAAGTAGTTTATTTTCTCAGAGTACGCGATTTACCTAGTGCAATCCCAATAAATGAATCATAAGGATGGAAATAGCACGCATTAGTTATTAAGCTCGCTGTTTGCAGAGCGCATGTCCTAAAATTCCATAGAGAAACGTTCGTCCTCGTGATTTGTTACTTGGTTTTTTATTCTTTGGAAGAAGTGCGTCTTAATAACTGGGAGGATGTTGTCAAACAAGAACTCCGCGGCCTTCGGTCTTTCCCAATGAATAATGGATTGTGTATTTGACTCATGACAAAAGCACGACAATTCTTACCTTATTCTCTTTTCGCTAAACATTCTCCACTTAATATTTGGAGGAGCACCATATAGCATATTATAGTTAATAGCAATTCGGATTTACATCTAATCAATACCTCTGTCTGCAGACATTTTGGAAAGATTTTAATGTCATCAAAATCACTTTGGTAATTGTTTCAAAGGAGTAGGTGATATCTCTCCGAGGTTCTTTATTAACCCAGAAGGGCGGAGCTTCGTGCATGTTTTGAGTTTCAAACCATTGTCTAATAATTCTTGTTCCACCATGGCTTTTGTCACACTGGCATGGAAACGATGGGTGTGCATGAAGCGGAATATTTCGAAAGCACTCAAAATTGACTTAAAAATTTCTCCACCTCTTTTGATACTACAGGTAAATAGTTTGGGTGAGGTCCATTATCCGAAAGGGTGACCGTGACCGAAACATTTTAGTTCCGAAATCCATACAGGCTGTAATTGCAATTTAGATTGCGGTATGCAGTGGCCTGATTATAGAGTATGTTTGAAATTAAGTGTAAATTGCGTTTCGGTCATTTGAATACGTAATGTGATGTGAATATGAAAGTGAGAATGGTAACTGATCATAGATTTATTTTGAGCTAAATAAATAACTTTATTTGATTCCGAAGGTATTCCTTACACGAAGCGTGAATCCGTTGCGTTGATTACTCCCTTACTACCATTCCTCTCGAATTATTAAAAAATAATTGCCTAATAATTTCGTTTTCCTTCAGTGCGCAGGATCGGTTACCATTCCACTCTAGTTCACTTCTGCTAAAGTGAGCCATATGGCTTTGCTTGTGCAGGATCGCGGAAGAATTATTGAAGAAAAAACTGCTCGAGGATGTAATGCCGGCAGCCGAGACATGCTCGGTATACGCAAGCGTCGAGAGTACCTCTTAAACTTCCGCTGTTTAAGAGGAATTTTTCCTTCGATACTCGTTCGATACTTCATTGTTATTTTTTCCACCCTCTCGTGACTTACCCCTTTTATTCCACACCAGAATACTAAGCAAGTGGCGTTCAATACCGACTTTGCTGTTGGGCAACCCTCCCAACAGACGTTCCTCTTGTTTGATTGATGTCCATTGCGTGAACCGCTTCAGCAATGAGCCTGTCTATGGAAATGCATGCTATTGCAGCGGGTCGTGCATTTTGCAGCTGATTAAAGGAAAATGATCTAGTATGAAAGGGTCATCTCGGGAATTGGCTCCTATTGAGCACAATTGGATCGATTCGAACAATGCCGTATTACGTGAGATCTTAGTTTAAGACGTATTGCGCAAGAACTGTGCTTTTGATCCGTTGTGTAATGCACTCAAAGATGGAATAAATCGTATTTTTTAACCGGAAATAGTTCTTGTTTTGTTTCAACTCTTAGTTAACTTCTGATCTTGTGGTCATATTATTTGTCATCGGTGCTTAGCCACGGGTCGAAGTTTGTCAATTTTTTGTGTTCATCTCCAAAGCTGTCAACTTGTTGCACTTAAGCCCTATTAGTTCACTTAAATTAGTGTCTAGTTGATGAATAGTATCTGTGGACACTCGTTATCTCTTAACAATGTACGCATGTTTATGTATCTTTCTTGAGGTTTGGGAAGGACTTTAAGGACAAAAGTCGTATTAATTACCACATTGATCACTGAATGCCATTAAATTAAATGAATTGTATTATCGTTAATACGCCAATTAAGGCAAATCCCATTCATGGTTTATTGGTTCAGAGAGAGTTGCTTTTCTTTCATGTCATTTTATAATCGTCATGATTTATTTCTGATTCCAAGTGGTTCCAAAATGATTTGATAATTTTTCGAAGGTCCATTTTTTAAATTTATTGTCCTCCCATTAGTATCACTATAAGTGGGAGTGATACATCTTCAGGATTTTTCCCTATTACGAAACAACGTAATGATACGTTAGAATGTCGGCAGGAATTCCTTTGCCTTTGTCTTCTTCATTCGTCTCCACCTCGCTCGGGGTCCACTCCTTACACACTCTCGTCCTTACCGTTAGCACTATAATTTTTTTCCATTTCAGAATCAGACCCAATTCTCGCAATCCGACCCACGCTTTCCTAAGTTGCGTCGGTGGAAAATCGCCGCTGATTAGTCCGAGGGGCAATGCGTAGATGAGGGCGAATGGCTGTGTCGTCTTGGCCCACAATTTCCCAGTCTTTGCCTCGTCCTCCATTTCTTGGGACTGTCTCTCATTAATCGCGCGCCCCGTGGGTCCAGGCATCACATTTTTGTTTCCATCGCCCTCAAAATGTTTACTCCTTCCTCCTCCCCCGCCTTCCATCCTCGCCCGCCCTCTCCCTATCCACCCACCAAAACCACTCCTTGGGTACCACTTTCCGACGGCGTGAAGCGTGGTGGATGTCTTTTTTGAAAACGCGTGGATTGAGCGCGTTATTAGTCCCCGCCTATTTTCGAGCGACTCCCTTCGAGCATAACGTGATGGGACTAGGTCACGGCTGCCAACGCTTCCCTCGGCGTCCGTCACCGCTTCGATGTGGGCCGCCCCCACACCTGCACCTCCACGCCCCCTCCTCTCTACCCCACAACAGGTCACCACCCCTTTCTACTTCTCGTTCATCTGGGAATGGAGGAATGAGCACTAAAGGACCCTCTCACTTAACCTCCTCCCTCCCACGCGCACCTCTTTTCTGTTCTCCGTGGGCCCTCCTGGCACCTCCATTTCACGCCTGCCGTGACTTAATTTGTCACTGCTCACTTCCTCCTCCTGCGGGGGAAAATACGTGTACTTTCCCCTCCTACATGGCATGGAAAATATGGAAACACTGCGGTAATTCCTCATCACACTTCCAGGATGTGCTCCCGGGTGACGGTGAAGTACGCTCACTCGGTAAGTGACGGAACAGGGTTTTCAACGCTCAAATTTCCGCCATTGAAGTCAATTCAAGCGCACCATCGAGAATTTTTGCTCAATCATGAGACTATCTAAATATACATAATATCCCACAAGGCGTGGGGCAGGGGTCGTTAGGGCACTAGCCATACACATACGAATATGATTTCGAGAATGAGATCACAAATGTATGCATATGCAAGTTTTATATATATATATATATATATATATATATATATACATATATATATATATATTATATAATATATATGTATATTATATATATAATATATATAATATATATATAATATATATAATATATATGCGTATATAAATGTATACATAAAAGCATATATATAGTATGTGTGGTGTGTCTGGGTCGCGGTAGTCCAGGGGGTAGAGCGTTCGATTACTGACCGGAGGGCCCGTGCCTGCCTACTCTGGGCACCCTTGGCTCCACCCAAGCTATGTGATTTTTCGGGTACCAGAGGGTCTTCCTGTGAAACCATAACCCTATTTCTGTGTTTATTTATACTATATATATATATATATATATATATATATATATATATATATATATATATATATATATATATATATATATATATATATATATATATAAAGCTGATTTATTTTCGAGATAGAGAAAAAGTGGCGAAAACTAACTGCATCCGCCTGTCCCAGAATCAGAATGTCGTCATACATTCTATTAACAAATTAATAGCATATAACGTTATCACAAGTTATTTCAACGTGGGATCGTCAAATAAGTAACTAAATCAATCTCAGTTTTACCCCAATGAAGACTGATTTGCTGCCAAAGAACCACATTTTGGGGATACATTTTTGTTACGGAGGCGTCTTGATGTGCAAAACTTTAAGCGCTTTCATCATTTTAACACACCCGTACCTGCCTCCCCGTCATTTCCTCTCATCGGAGTGAGTTTTAATCTGGTCGGTGGTGGAATTGTAAGAGTATGGGCTCGAGTCGGCCTCTTTCGGAAACAGTTTATGGGATAGGGCGCGCGCCACTTTTTATTAATTGATGTTTTTAATCGCTCGGCGGGAAAAAAGTCCTCATCGGAGCAGGTGCTGTTGATGTGTGGTTTGGAAATAAAGTATTTGGCCAGTGAGCGAGCGTGGTAGGATCTCGGCCTGCCGAGCATCGCCGTAGCCGAAATTAGATTTTGACTTGAGTTCAACCTTTCCCAGCCCCGCCCGCCTTTCTACCGCTAATTTTTTAGATTTATTAACGATTGGAATAAGAGTAATGGGGTGCTTCCATTGCCCGCAGAAGTTTTCCTTGCGCTTCTTCGCAGATGATATCGTGCTGCTAGCCCAAAACACTAAAATAATTAGCCGTTCGACCACGGTCCGATCGCAATCAGGGACTTCTTAAACTTCATTCGAGAAAGAGAGAAAGACAAAAATTATGGTCTTCACTTTTTCCCGGTGAGGTAATTACTTTGGATTTATTGCGTAGTGGTTTAACTCACCACTCATGTTCCCTCTTACCCGCGCGAAACTTCCGGATGAACCAGTTGTTCCTTAATTGAATCTTTCAAACCCATTTAAGAGTGGATAAATCTTCCATCCCGTGTGCCAAAATTCAACTTGAATCATGTAGTCTGCGGAATCTTTAACAGTCCTTTCTTAAAGAGTGGTTTAAAAGTAAATGGAGCCAGCAATCTGGAGCTCTTCACTAGGAGGCCGTTTAGATGAGGAGGGGAAGAAGACTTACGGACTGCGTTGAAGTGTGCCAGATGAACTCGCTTAATGAGTCCCTGGTGGGAGCGATGTTTCTCGGGGCACCGGTGGTTGCAGGAATCTCCTCGGTAGTCGGAATGTTTGCCTCCCCGGGTCCATTCCTCTATTCCTCTGACCCGTCCCAACTTTCCTTACACGACCTTAGTGAGGAATTTCATTTCGAGCTGAGAGACGCGGCAAATCTAAGTGATTGAATTTGGGGCTTTATAGGAGATTGATGGTATGTATTCCCTTCCTTGCTCCCTTGGCTCTTTCAGCGCGACGAATTCCATTTTATTTGCGTCCTTATTGCCCCTCGCGGCAGGCCGCGGGATTCCGGGGTGATTTTGGACGATAGGTCGTGTCGTGGGTTTTCAAGATATCTATTAAAGAAGAGCGGTTGAATTCATGCTATCAATATGTCCATCGTTCTCTCCCCTCGTTAATTAAGGCCAATCATGTCGTCTACTTGTACGACAGGAATATTCTTGAGGAATAGGATAGACTCTGGTCGTCGTGGACTCTTGTTCATTTGTGAAAAGGTTGTCCTGTAAGCTTATGGCTGGATAGAGAGTGTTCCCACTCGTAGTGTCTTTAATTGAAGCAATTGCCGGTAATGCATCAACTACCGAGTGTGATGGTCTTCGATGAATAGTGTAGTTGATAGTTTGACCCTTCGCTTCACAACTCATCACTCCACTCGGTTGATCTTGGGTTCAACCGGGAAAATTAAATTCTGCCTAACTGTCGGGCGCCATGTCGGTTATTGCGAAAGAATGGACTGAAATTCCCGTCGGGAGTGACCTGGTGCTCGCGAATTCAACCACGGATGAGGCATCGCGACAGCGCTTCGAAGTCAATCAAACATCACGCGATATTGTTACTGAATGATGAGCTTTTATTGGTTCAACTTCAGTATCTAATATGAAAGCACCTATTTTTATAATGTATATTGGTGCCGAATTTTGTATTACTTAATATATCGTTACTTATTTGGCCATAGCATGAATGCAGCTGCTTCTGCCAATTCAGAGAACGTTACTTGCGTGTTTACTAGAATTACTGAACAAACATGCTGCTTTGTTGTTCTTTTAAGCTTTTGCAATAAAATAATGTCAATAAAAAATATTGTTATTGTCAATGAAAAAGAGGCTTTTTCCTATGTGCGATATGCCCTATAACTTTGATATAAAAATGTATCTGTAGTACGCATTTATAGTTTATAAATTAAGTATTGCGCATTCTTTCCTTCGGATTTTACCTCGGCCGTTAGATTTTCATGGTGTTAATCGTGGAATTTCATCAAATCTCTTAATGCAAATCGTTACTCTTAAAAGACATATCTCTGTTATCTACTTCTGTTAAGAAATAAGATTATAATGCTGTGGTAACTAGCGATTTGTCTGTGATAAGTAATGAATGGTCTCACAGTTTTTGTACTTGCAATCAGCTATATGAAATGATGGCCAACTGCAAGGTCTTAGTTGGCTGAGATTTTCAGCATTAGTTGAATATTTTCAGTCGACAGATGACGGGGAATGGATTGAATTTCTGTGACCTAATTGGTCAAACAGCGACAGCATAATTTTATAAATGTTCACGTCAACTTTTGCTTTCTGGAATTCTACTGGCGGGGGATTCTTATTGATGTATAACATTTGTTTGTTCCACTAATGCACAGATTGAGGCTAAATTTGCTCTAGGCACCTTTTTCAGCAAATCGGAATGTGAAATTTAATTTGTGGCGGAGTGACTCAGAAACTTTTATGTCAAACGTTAGTTTTTATGGGAAAAACGATAATTTTCCTTGTAAAATAATTTTCATTCATTCGTTAAAATTAAATAATTTTCCTACAAGTATGTTTAATAGATTAAACTTTCTTTTTCCGTCAGCCCATTCTCTTGTCTTTGTGTTATTTTTGAATTTTCATTCAAGTGTGACTTGTGATGGTTTTCATTCGTTCTCTAGGGATGTGTGTCTTTGGCTGCGTATTGCTTTACACTTCGAATTAGTCCATAAAGAAATTGAAACGACTATTTTTGGATGCCTTAGAGCGACTGCTATTGTGAATTTTTAAGGCTCTACGAAGTTTTTAATAGTTATCTAAGGGCATGACTGATCGATTTCTTAAATCCGAGGTCTAGGCTATTGTTGTGTATAGATAAAATTGACAGGGATAATTAAGGTTTTCAACGTGTTCTAACCCCATTCCCTAACTCCTTCGGAAATATTACTACGCCTTCAGATATGCTTAAGAAGCCAATCTGTGCTCGTAAATGAAACAAATGTATTTTAGCTATTGCAGACAAGAAAAAACATTTAATACTTTTGTATGATTACAGGTACTCTATTGTGGATGAAGGGGAGAATGGGAGTGAGGTTTAGAGTAGACAATAGAAGAGAATGTCGAAATTGACGATACGCCACTCGATGAATGAAATGATAATATTCATAAAAATAGGAAGAAAATGGTAGAATGGTAGATTCGGCATCTATAAAATGCAAATGCATTTTATAGATGCCGAATCCGTGGATCAAAGAGGAGATTTGTAATAAGATGGAAGAGAGAAAGCGAGGAGTGGTTAATATTAATAGAGACTTAATATACCGTCTGAAACGAGTTAAATTGAAAGGGAAATACGTAGATGAGGGAAATTTTAGTGACGGTAAAATATTTGTTTCCCTTTCAGAAAATGTAACTTGGTTGTGAAGAGTTTAATGGGGAAAACAATACCAGCTGTTGGGGATAAAACAAAAATGAATTAATAGAACTTATATTGTAGAGAAGTCAAAGAAAATATGCGAAAGAAATACGGAAAGTCCACTGTCCTTAAGTACGCGGATCAGGTGAATTTGACATTCTTTTTTGAACTTTTTTTTACCATAAAACTTAAAAATAAAATTCCAAACGGGAGTATTATCTGTTTTCGAAGAATTGCACGTAGTTACGTGTGTTTTTTTTCGAAATCGGACCATAATATCTATGCATTATTAACACTAGCATTAAATTTCAGCGTTTGTTGTAACTAACGCTTAAATAAACCCATTCATAATAATTGGGCCACAAACTGAAAATCAATGTGCGTAATTATGTCCATAGATCTTGAAATAGGTTACTATTCATCCTCGGGATGAAGGTTAAATCTTCTTTAGGAGAAGGGTTCTATGTTTAGAAATTGATAATTTTCTGTTTTTTACGTACTAATCATGTGATCTGATGAAGCTACCCCAAAGCCATTGGAATGGTTATGCTCATTAAATATGTAACCGCGACTCGAGGGACCCAATGGGAATTAATTATGTATGATTTTTTCAAACGGATATAAAATAATAATAATAGGGTCTTCATTCTTACTATCGCACTCACTAATTGATTAATTAGGTTCTATTTCACCCGCAACAGTCACATTGCGATGAGGAGCGTATGGTGGACCATCAGAATCAAGCTGCGAGCCAATCCACTCGCTCGCTAACTCTATTATAGAACGCTGCGATAGCGAGCGACTCCTGGCCATGCGGGATCCTTCGGAGTCTGTCGTGCAACAGCGCTATCAGCTTCACGTCAAAGTGCGATGGGGAATGTATTCTCAATAAGATTTATTTGCAGCCTCAACGGTATTTCTTTGTTGTCTAAGGACTCTCTAATCTTAGCAGTCGGTATAGGTATCTCTTCTCTACACTTTCTCTTTGTTTCGTAATGTAGTCGAATTTTGAAATCCACGTAATAGCGAATCAATAATGTTTCATTTATGGGTTTTAAACCTTTGATTCCTTATTTGGGCATCATTTAGAGTGAACACGAGAGGTAGAAACTTTTTTTGAAACTTGTTCCATGCCGGTTTCAACCTTGAAGAAGTGTTTTGAATGATTTTTTTTGGGGGAGACCTCAATTATATGGCTCAGCTGAGTGAATTAGTTTTCTCTCGAAATCTTTATAAGCCTATATTTTATTGCGGGACAATTTTCTTCTTGTATCTAATGTCTTCCCACTATTCTTACTTTTTGCGCTTAAACGTGTTGCTGAACAAATAGTTATCCCGATAGAGGAGTTATAGATAAAGAGAATTTATTGAGGTAGTTCACCTAATAAAGAAAGATTTTTGACGGTCCCTAACGACTAGTAAATTCTAGACATTCCGTAAATGCCTCTAGTTTTGCATACGAGAGCCTGACTTATGTGTGACCAAATGATTAGGAACATGAAGGAATACACAAAAGGGATAGTCCATACGCATAGTGGAAACCTTTTCGTCATTTGAGCTTTAATCTGGCCAGCTGTGAAATAGGTCTGTTTCCCATTACTGAACGGACATTCGTCCCTTTCGTATAAGTGAACTTTGCAGCCAACGAGGGAGCTTCGGGGGTTGGGCTGTTTGGCTGTTGGAGTGGCAGATGAGTTCGAGTCACGATGATTCTCCTGAAAACCCGCAACTCAAAAGTCCAAGTGGTGTGGTTTTCTGGATACCCGATCTTTCGGAGATTCCTTTGGCGGGACAGTGAAAGGAAGTTGTCCCTATTCTGAATGTGAAAATTCCCCGAGCTTTAGGGCGTAGTACGATGTAAGCTCTACCCTCATCCATCAAATCGACCGTCGGCTTGAAGATTGCGATTTTTTTATTGTTGTATGCCGTCTCTTTCATCGCAAGTGGAGCGAGTATACTGAACGGGACCAGCGGGGCCGAACGTTACGAGTTTCGAAAACTCCGAGCGATTCGTTCTTGAAACCCTTGTTTATACCCCCTCGTTCCTTGGTTTAGGCTACTCGTTCCGACAAAGAAATAAGTATTTTTTAACACCGCTGGCCTCTTAGCATTGGGGAAGATATGAAAACCCGTTAGTATTCGGTTCATGTTTATTGTCCTGTAATGCGCATTTGGGATGACTATGGCGGACCATCTAAATCTTTTGGTTTCAGAATATTTGGATTTTGAACTGAATTTAGGGAGTTTTAACAGATCTTAACGCCATCCGACATGGAAATATTGTCGAATATTACATGTGCGCCTGTTGGAAAATTATACGAGTCCCCTCTTCCCCCTGCACAGAAGTGTACCCATAAAACGGTGCTAAACCTGTGCTGCGTGGGAAAAGCGATAAATCTCTTCAATCCACGATAGGCATACATCAGCTCCATAAATCACGTTCGATTCTCATATGCAGGGACTCTACTCGAGATATCCTCTTTCGCCGGTGTCCTTTCCGCCCCCGCTTCCCCTTCGCCTCCCTAGTCTTCCGCGCCGAGCACTGCCACACTTGTACCACTTCCCCGACGCGCTCTTTAGTTTGCCTGTCTGCCGGGGAGAGAGATGTCTGCATGGTTCAGGTGAGTGAAATGGGGAAGCCTGTTTTTCTCTCCCTTCTTACATGGGAAGGGTGCCCGGGTTAAAGACGGTCATACGTATTCGATAGAATCCTGTTTCAATATTAACATATAATTATTAAGTAATCTAACGGTTAACGTAGGTTTTGAATGGATACAACTACTAAATAACTATCTCCTAACAAAACATAATACAGCGGACTACTCTACGAGTCCTTCTTCATCTCTGTGTGCTACCTTCATCCCGTTCAACATCCCTATCCTGTTCCTGCCCTTTCTTTGTTTGCCTGACATTCTCCACTCTATTACAGTCTTCAACATCCGACTGCCGGTCAATACCCCCTTCATCCACTTTTCCTGCCTCCTTAAGATTTCTCCCAACAATCCCCTCTCCTTGCCCACCAAACCTAGTGCTTCCTCATTTGTTTTCCTTTCGGTCCATATCATCTTCTCCACACCCACATTTCGAAAGCCTCCCGTCTTATTTTATTGTCCCGCTTCAGTGACATCGTTTCTGCGCTGTACATAACTACGCTCCATAGTAAAGTTTTGACAAGTCTTTTCTTAACACTCTTACTTAATGCCTCTGTCATCAAGTCCCTCCTCTTTGTGAAAGCCTTTTTTCCTAGTGCAATTCTTCTCTCTCTAGTACGTCTCTACTACTTTTACCATGTTGGTCCAAAACACTTCCGAGATGCGTAAACTGTTCTACCTGATCTAGTTTTTGCCCTCCTATTTTAATGTTTAGCTTAGACTTTTTCTTTCTAGAAAATCGCATAACCTTTGTTTTATTAATATTAATTCTCATCCCATATCTATCGCACTGAATTTCCAATTCACTCAGCAATGCTTCCGACCCCTTGGCTGACTGACAAATCAGAGCGCGGTCATCAGCGAACCTTACTGATTTTACGAATTCCCCGCCCACTTTCATTCCTACCTCCAGTTCTTCCCATGCCTCTTTATTCATTTCCTCCACATATACGTTGAACAGCAACGGTGATAATGGGCAACCCTGCCTTGCACCTCTTCCTAGCTCTGCCCATCCGGACTCTCCGTTCCCCACTCGCACCTAAGCAGTCTGAGACATGTACAGGTTGCGGATTAGCCTCCTGTCCCTCCCTATCTATTCATATTTTCTGCAATATACTTATTAGTTTTTCCCAATTCAAACAGTAGTTGCCTGTACTCATGTTATCTATATTGTCCATCATTATATTATTGGGAATGATAATTGAGGTGGTTTCCCGTTGCCTTCCTCTACAGTGTTTTAACGTGGTGACACCATCACTCAATGGCCAGTGAGGCCCAACGACTTTGCAGCCGCCTCACTGTGGGACAGACCCTGCGTGGACTACCTTTCGTCTGGTTTTGATCATTTGATGCTTTTTACATCGGATTTTGCCGAGATAAAAATATATCATAAAAGTCTGTCAGTATTCAAATTGATTAGCTGTACTTAAATATTCTCTTATTTTTTCAAAGGAGGTTTGCTTAGCGGGCATAATAGCTGATTCTTTATATTCGCGTTTTTTTGAGATGTGCAATTTATCGTTGTATTTCCTGTTGTTATTACACTTACATTTTGTCATCTTACTTCTGGTAATTTAGACTACAAAATATCTCGTAAATGAGCATATTGATGGCAGCCTAGTCGGATTTAATAATATGCACTTTCGATCCGTTTCTTGGAAATCGATTATTTCTGTACTCAAATAGAATTGATTTGGATCTATTTGCCACTGACGACAGATGGCCCTGGTATCGGTTCTATCCGCTCCGATCAATATGAAATAGATTCCTTCTATCTCACCGCGTAAAATTTAAACGTGTAGTTAAAGGATATTGTATTCAGTAAAAGCTCGAGCTCTAAAAAATAAGAAGTGATACTTGTATGATTTTGGTGCAAGGGAAACGCAAGACTGCCGAGGACAGAAGACACAGACGTGTGCTTCGAACTCTTAAAATATACTGAACATTCCTCAGCATTTTTGTACATTCTTCAATTTAAGAAGTTAATAATACCTTCACCAACACCAACGTAATATCTACATTTTAAAGGCGGTGAAAATAATACTATGAACCTGGGCTTATGAGGAAGATTCTGACATTTTGCGAAATGAATATGAATGCCGGTAGAAATTGAAATACTGATTTAAAACATTGGATAAAATTAATTGAACGCGTGTGTCAACATTATTTATGCTTAACCAATCTTCTCTCCTTTATTTCAAAATACGAGGAGACTCCCGAAAAGAAGTAATTTTCTGAATTTATCAGGATTATCTTTACTTTTAATGGGTTATGGGATCAGATCTTAAGTTGTAATTTTTTTTGTGCAAAAATCTTTCAGTCATTTGGGAACGTTTACCAGCCTTTAAAAATAAGAATAAAATACAGTGGTTATCTTTGGTAGATAAACGTATTGTAATGAGAAAGATCCTGATGGCTGGCTAAGATTAAGAAAAACGCATGATCAATCATCCTTTGATCACCTTGTCCCTGTAATTAAAGTCCCGAAAAATGATCAATCAACAAAATACAAGCAACCTATCCGTTCACCAGTCAATTAAACCTTATTTGAAAGGACGGATTACGGAGGGTATAATCATACCTAATCATCAGCATTGGTCGTTCAATCCCAAGATTGGTTGACTGTAGCCCTCCATCCTACCCTATCTGATGCTAATTGGCTTACCTCCTCGTATTCTTTGCAGTGTACTTTCTTCTGTGTTTGTCCCATGTATTTATCCCTTGGCCTTCCTCTTGGATGTTTCCCTCCATGTTTCCTTCTATTATATTCTTCACGAATCCATTGTGCCTCAGGGTGTGGCCAATCCATCTGGTTCTTCTCTCCTCTATGGTGTTCCATAAGGTCCGTTCTTCGTCTATTCTTCTTTATATGTACTTCTTCATTTCTTATTTTATCCGTCCATTTGATCGTAAGTATCCTCCTCCAGCACCAGGTTTCGAAGGCTTTTAGTCTTTTCTCGTCTACTTTTCCGATGGTCCAGGCTTCTGATCCATAGAGTGCCACGCTCCTTAGGAATGTTTTCACGTATTGTTTCCTCGTCTGTAGTTCTATCTCCTTTGAACACAGCATTTGTCTTTTCATTGTGAATACTATTTTAGCTTGAGCTATTCTTCGCTTGATATCTGTGGTACTTCTTCCGTCCCATGTGTTGGTACTTCCTTGATTGGCGAAGGAATCCACTTGCTCTCATTTTTATCCTTTCAGTGGGAATGCTGTATTCCGCTTCTCTCTTTCACGCACTAGGATTTTAGTATTCATCTTGTTTATGTTCATTTTGTATCTTTGTAGAACTTTATCTAATACGTTTAGTGCCCTTTGAAGATCCTCCTGGTTTTCTGCTATCAATGCAATATCGTGGGCGAAGCGCAGCATGTTTATCTCTTCTCCATTGATCCTAATTCCGTTTAATCCGATGCCTTGCACTTCTCTTATTGCCTCCTCCAGGTACATGTTGAACGATGCAGGTGAGAGGTTCCATCCTTGTCTAACTCCTTTGTTAATTTTAGCCTCTATATGGCTTTCATCTCTCATTCGCATTGTGGCTACTTGCTTCTTGTATAGCTGATAGATCATTCTTCTTTCGTTTTAATCTATTCCGAGTTTTTCCAGCAGTCCAAATATCTTTTTCCATTCCACATTGTCGAAGGCTTTCTCCAAGTCCACGAAAGCCACGTACAGTTGCTTGTTCACATGTATTGTTTACTCTATCATGATTTTCAGACAGAGAATGGCTTCCCTGGTTCCTCTGTTCTTCCTAAAGCCAAATTGGTTTTCCGATTGGTTATCTTCAACTTTCCTTTCCATCCTTCGACTTATTATTCGCGTAAGTATTTTTGAAGCATGTGACACAAGACTCAAGGTTCGGTGTTCCTCATATTTCTCAATCCTCGTCTTCTTTGGTATTGCTATCATCAAACTCCTTTGAAATTCTTCAGGAAGTCTTCCGTCTTTGTATCTATCTTTGATAATTCCATACAGATTGCCCATGGCTTTGTTTCCGAGTGCCTTGATGATTTCTCCGTCGATTTTGTCTTCTCCAGGAGCTTTGTTTTTCTTAAGGTATTTTACTGCTCTATCGAATTCGCTCCTCAGTACATATGAATGGTCCCCGGTTTTCGTCATCCGTTCTACTCTCGTCCTTCATCAAGTTTTCTTCCAGTGGCCTCGAACCTTGGCAGAGTTCTTCGATGTATTGCTTCCATCTTTTGCCAATATCTTAACCATCTATCAGTTTATCCCCGTTTGCATCCCTGATGTTGTTTCTTTAAATTTTCCTTTCTCCCAAATGTTTCTTTATACTTAATAATAATTAGAAATGAACATAACATCGATAAAATATCTCCAAGTGTTAGCATTAAATATGATTACACTACTTGGAATTAAATCTCCCTATTGATGTCATATTTAAACTAAACATGTCGGGAAGTAAATGGTAAATTGAGTTATTGGAAAATTTTAGGATTTTTTTTATTTTTCACGGTGATATTGTTTATCAACAGCTGAATGGGAAGTGCTAGTTGGCAGGTCTAATACTCATTAGATTATTTATAATGATTTCGTTTGCTATTACCATGGAATAATATCCAGTAGGACATAGTTCACTGCACTTATTATGAGTTCGAATAAAACTAAATTCCAAAACGAAGATTGAGAGCTTTATTGATCTAATTTAGGTTTCCCAATCTAGTTTCTAGAGAGAGGAAAAGAATGGGATATAAAAACCATCATTTTAAACTACAGAAACATTCGGAAAATAGTTTGATTATTCTAGTGAAGCGAAAATTTTAAAAATTAAAATTTAGCATGCTTTGCGTCAGTACTCGAATAGATAGACCACGGTATGAGTGACTTATAAAATTATATGTCTTCGGATTTTTTTCCAAAAAGTCGATACTTCCGCATCGATAATTTTCATTTAGTTTCTCATCCCTAGCTCGAGTATTTGCCGTGCTCCCGGGGGCGTCCCATCCAATAATAGAACAGCGCGCATTTTCAAGGCGCGCTTGGCTAGTCTCGGATTCTGACTCCTCTTCTCCTTAGCGCCTGCCCACCGCCCCCCGTCCCTCAGCAACCCTTCGTCCCCCCTCCCACCCACCTTCCCCCCTCCCACCTGCTGTGCCCGTCGCCTAACTTTCCCCTCCACCTTCTCTCCCTTGCTCATCTCTCCCATCCCGGTGGAATTTCGGCGTCACGCGAAGGTTGTTAGTCTCCCCGAATGCGAGAATGCGCTTGTGTAAGAGAAGAGGGAGGGAGGAGAGAGAGAAAGGAAGAAGAGTTCAATGGGATTAAATGAAAGTGAAGAAAGACACGGGTGAGCATTTACTGATCGCGTTTTTTTTCTGCGGGGAGCAACTGGATGGATTGGAGGTGGCGCACACTGTCCAAGGGGGCGAGGTCTTCCCTTCCTCCCCCCTCTCTTCTATCCGTAGCCGATCCGCCCCGTGTCGCCCCCTCACTGCCCCCTTACCCTCTTTGTCTTTGGGTCGTCTACCTCCATTCCATTCCCTCGCATACCCGCCCTTCCATTCCTTCCGGCGGGCGTTCTCGGTATCCAGCTGTTACTCCGTCCCCGCACACCGCCCCCAACCAACCTCGCCCGCGTTCCGAGGAATACCCTCCTCTCCTGCGCGAAGCAACACTGCCTCTCCGACTCATTCCGCGTGTATCTCCTCCGCGTTCCACTCACTGGGATTAGTCGGTTAAACGAGATGAAAGGACCTTTCCGTCCCATTCTATCTTCCCTTGAGAATGCGGGGAATGGGGAGAAGTGCGGCTCTTTAGCGAGAATTGTTTCGAAGGAACTGTGTTATTTATGTATGCGTATCTCATCTCCCCGCGGTACAGTTTTGTCTTTGGCGTCGCGGAAAAGCTATTTTTTATTCAAGTTTTGAAGGAAGATACATCGTTTCCCTAGAACTCCGACGCCTGTGTCTAACGTTCTAAAAATAATGGGATTCCAATTTCACCAGATTTTGTTCGCCAATTTTATGAGTCCTGCAAGCTTGTGTCCGATTGTATTGTGTTTGTTTATTTTTCAATCTCATGTCAGCTAGCGAATTATTTGAAATGATTAATGACGAACTTCCAGAAATTGTGATTGGTCGCAGCGTGGAAACGTTTTTTAGTTTCATCCCTCTATTGTCTCTTCTGCTTCGCCAGCAGAAGTTATGTAAAACTCATTTCCTGCGATTTTCCTATGAGTTGATCCTCAACGTCTTATGTTGAATTTGCATGAGCTGTGCAGTATGCTGCGGTATTAAACTGACTCAAATGTTTCTTTGTTTATGCGTTTCAGTTGGTTACGACTATTCCTGAGTGTTTTAGAGGTGGCAATGTTAAATAAATTTCCTGAGGCCACGAGAGTTTCATAAATATTTTTACAAATTGAAGTAGTTTATTTTGGTAGAGGTTCGTCTTAAGTTAAAATATATTAATTTGATTTCGGAGACTGCCTTATTGTTTTAAAGATATATTTGAATATTTTATGCTGACTCTTGATGGACTGTATGTTTTAATTTTGTTCACATCAGAGATTTTTTGTGACCTTGTACTAATTTTCAGATATCGTTAGCAGCCGCGAATAATGACGAAAACCTCGGGAATAGGCGATTTCTTGTTTTCAGCGGGGACTTCCTTTTCCAGAATGTGATGTAGATGGCCTAAATTTAACGTATGCCTGGTTCTAGGCGCTCTTTCACCATTTCATAAACATAATTGGGAAAATTTTGTAAAAAATTATTTAATTCCGAAAAAAGATGGGCATTTGTTTGAATATTTTATCTTTAATATATAATTTTCCCCCTTTCGGCATCGGAAGCATGAGATTGTAAAAGAAAGAGGAGATATCAGGAGTTGACGGCAATGTATCCCCACTCCGGGCGCATGCCTGCCGGGGAATGACGCATCTTTCAAAATACGCTTAAGGAGCACGATAATTCTGTGCTTTTATCCGCCGACCCTGTTTCTCTTCCTATTAGCCCATCTCTCCTTCACTAGCACTTTCCTCTCTGTGTTTGTTCTTCCCTCCTCGTTGTTTAAGGCATGATTAATCACGTTTGCTATGAAGTCATTCAAATCTTTTTTACAAAATTTAAGGTTTACGGAGGGTATTTTGTAAAAGAATATGCTTGGAAGTATTCGAAGTTTAAAATAAAGGTAACCTTTTGCGAGTTCAGTGTTTATATACTCGCTGTAAATTCATGGAATTAGAAATATGGCATAAATCTAGTCCTCTTGTCTCAATATAATTAGATTTAGGCTAAAAAGCTAGTTTACACGTTATCCAAGGTTAGACATATTTAGGAGGCGATGTTAATACGCGAATTTCTATTTCCATGAATTTCTCGGAAGCATATTCGTAAGGTAGCATATTTGGAGGGAATAGAAATTTAATTTCTCCAGTCGGGGTATGTGTTGTTGAAAATGTTTTCTTTTTGCTCCGCGAAAAAAATACTTTTATATCATAAAATAACTGTGAAGGGACATAAGTTCGCGGGTAAATACTATTTGCTCGCTCGATCGAAAGTCGGGATACTTTTCGGAGCAGTCGTCAACACGCCAATGCGTTATATATTTGTGGTGATCGTTGCCATGGCTTCGTCATCATTTATCGAATGGCTGGCTTTTCCGCAGTTAACCAAAATGTAGGACATGACTTTCTTCATTTAGAACGCTGTGTAGAGCTTGTCCGTCTTATTTATTCTTCCCTCAACTCAGCCGTCCCAATATTTCATTCGTCAACATCCTCCATCTCGCCTACTTCCTCTTCGTTTCCCCTCTCCCATTCCTTCTTTTATCACTCAAATCATTCTCGTTTCCTGCTGTCCCTTCCATTCAGTTTTGCACATTCCTTTCTTTTTCGAGCTCCTGTCCTCCCCCCTCTCCTTTCGACTCCCTCCGCTTGGCCCCGTTGGAGCAGATGCCACGGCTTGAATCCAAGCGCCGTAGGAGAAGTAGAAATATTTTTTGCTAAATGATATTTTCAAATCTGAATATCTACGTTTAAAATTACTCTGCAAGTCCCCACGATGGGGTGTCAAGAATCAGCCATAAGTGGAATTTTTAAATCATAATTCTAGGTATTGGTAAAAGATATTAGTTTATTTTTCGAGTGTTGTGAGGTGTTGCCCTCGTTATTTCGTTCTTCCAAAACAACAGGTTGGATGCTGCACCACGACACTGCAAGACCAAGCATCGCAAATTTTGTTTCTGAATTTCTCACGAAATTCAATTTGAACTGTGTTCCTCAATCTCCCTGTAGTCCAGTCGTAGTTGCTTGTAGCTTTTTCTTGCTCTCAAATATGAAAAATCGCCTTCGTGGAAACCGTTTTTCATTTCAGGGAGCATTTCTCGTATTATTTTTAGGCATCTAGAATCAAATTCTTTAGTTTTAGACGCGAAATGCTCCAAATGGATTCAAGAAAACTCACGTCTTCTTAACTTCTCATTATCTTCATTCTAATTATCATTTGTTTTGAAAAAGTTTCTTAATATATTTTCACAATGTTCTCTTTTTCTCCGCGTAGGATCCTATTTAGGGTCGCGCAGAAGTTCACTTGGTGCACTTATTCTTACTCCTTCTAATCCGTCGTGCTATTGTAATTGGATTTATTTTCCTCGAGTGCATTCATGCCGATTGTTCTCGAGGTCTCCTGCTCGCAGATATGTTATCGAGATGGCTTGAAGGAATCCTGCAGCATCCTAATTACTGTTGTTTATGAACTCGTTGTCGCGATTCATAATAACTGTTTCTGTGAAAATTAAACTGCCATTTAATCAATTCGTAATCGAAAAATTGGTGACAGTTGCGATTTTTTCGGATTAGGAATATTAAATTGATTGCAAACCCATCATATAATTAAACCTTAATTCTTGGCGTGTCTTAATTTTCTTGCTCTTTATTTGGAATTTA
This sequence comes from Hetaerina americana, assembly GCF_022747635.1. NCBI lineage: Eukaryota > Metazoa > Arthropoda > Insecta > Odonata > Calopterygidae > Hetaerina > Hetaerina americana. The sequence goes on along the minus strand of NW_027286874.1, from coordinate 51,274,001 downwards.
AAAAAATATTCTTTCCTATTTATGTGCTAGCCTACTTTTTTGAAGTTTCGTTATTTTTGAAGGCTGGAATGGAGGATCCATCCCATGTCCATTCCGCATCGCTTTCCCTTCCTCCGCTCTGTTGACTCTCGGGCTTCTTCGCGGAATGCGTCGAATACCGCTCACGTCACCCGACACCGTCTCTAGCGCCCGTTCTCTGGTTCGACCCTGGATCCTGCGAGCTACCCTCCGGGCCCCGCCCCCTGACCCTGGAAGCGCCGTCCAGCGCCACCATCTGTGCGGCATATGAGAGTGAGAGAGAGAGAGAGTGGAGACGCGGATTCGGTCGTCGGGGCGAGGGGGCCCAATCTCCTCTCGTTTCCCTCTTCAAGCGGCCCTCCCCTCCTCCTTTATCCCACACCACCTTCTTATCCGACGCCCTTGGCCTCCTTCCTTACCGCAGCCTGGCATTTTTATTTCTTCGGGGCCATTAGTGGCGCCTCCGTATTCACCTCCTCCCTCCCGCTCACGACGCGCCGATCTTCTCTCCCTCTTTGACGGACCCGATCGCGCCCTCTCTCCCTGCACTCTCCCTATCAAACACTCCCACCCCTCTCTTTCAGTTTTTACTGCTCCTTTTTTTTAATCTCCTCAACTCCAACGTCTTCTCTCTCTCGCACACTCCCAACATCGCCTCCCCCACAGCCGGTTTCTCAAAACATTACACCCCACCCCAATCCATCATGTCCATTTCTCTCTCGATTTAAAACACGCGGACACGCCTCCTTCCCGATCGAATCGTCTTCCACGTTCATCGCGCGCTTAACGAGCCTCTCCGACGAGGAGAAATGTTGGGAAACATCTCCGTCCAATCCGCTTCCCATTTCATTCGGACCCTTTTCTTATTTAATGTGGACTTGTGGCGAGTCAAGTGTTTCACCGGCGTCACGTCTCGGGGGGAGGGGGCTGGTGAAGGGGCGACCAGGCGCTGTCACCCCCGCACGGCGATCCCTCGCGGCGTGCGCCAAGTGACGGTACCAGGGCGATAATCAATTCCCGGAAGTTGTGGGACGGATACGGGGTACTTCGGGTGTTTGGGTCACCCTGGAACTCCGCTGTCGTCGCCGCCGATTCAACCCGGTCAGGCCGCGTCGTCTGCAGATGGTCCCGGTGCTCGAATCTCTGGCGCCGGCTGCGGTAGAACGCGCGGCATTTCGGAAAACAGTTTAAAAATACGCAGCGTTGCGAAGTGTGTGTGCCGGATTTCGACGGAGGTCCCGACCTGATGATTTAATGCGTACATTCCACGAAAATCGAGGATTTTGAAGCGACGCGGAATACATGTTGACATTTTTTTTTCTCTTCACCAATCGGTTTCTAGGTCGTTGAGCTTAAGTGCGGTAATTATTACTGGCATCATCTACGGGTTTAAATGGTGCAATGGAAACGGAAGCCTAAGGGGCGTCGTAATAAATTTCGTGTAATCCGCCGTATCCTGGAGCGTCGAATCTGCTTGCTCTCTCTCCCCCAGTTAGGTTAAGCGGGGTTGAGTCTAATTGGGTTGGAATGCCTTAATTTTTCCAATTCGAGCTAGCGACGGGGCGTTAGAAACTGGGATATGTGTTTGGGAAATGATGATGAATCACCCTACTACTTTCGAAAGTGTTGGCGTCGGATCACGACCTTCTGAAGTGAGCTTTAGAGCAATCCCTTGACATGGCGGGGGTGATGGTTGATTCTGACGGTGTCGTAAAAGGCGAAGGGCTCTGTTCCCGGAACGGAAACCTCTCGCACTAATATTTTGCGTCGTACGCTCCTTTCACCCCTCATCCTGCCAAAATGACGAATCGAGATGAAAATAACTTAAAACTTTCATTCTCGTTTGGTTAAGGTTCACCGTTGAAAGGCCATTACTCGAGGTCAAAAATTTCAACTCGCTTCAAAATATTTTGAGTAAAAATATTGCATGACTGCATGGTTTTTGAATGGCGCCCGAGTGATGAAGTGAAGTGGATTTGTTTTAAGTTCTTTCTGCGTACTGGGAAATTAATGGTGAGGGTAATTTTTCCAGTAAGTAGTGATATTGGATTCTAATAGGTGTTCTGTCGGCTATGGTTATTCTTCATCGTAATGGGCTATAAAATTAAAATTATCTCGCCCGAGGTGATGCTCGAATCCGCTATGTTAAGTTGTGGTAAGTGGATTTCCTTATATGGATTGCTGCTCTTGATTATAGATATAAATCAGAGATGCTTTACTGTTTATAAATGATATATAATTGGGTTGTAGAATTTGGAGAAACGCGAAAGACCACAATGAGCACTAATGGAGGTTTTACGTTTGTTAATGCCAGATAAAGATTTGCATATTTAATACCCGACAGTTATGCCTCTAAGCAGATTTAACGTTTTGTCATCCGTCCACGTATGGGCCTATGTCGCATATAGATTTGATGCATTATCTGGAAGAAATAGAGCAACACATTTGAAGTATTTTATTTTGAGGCCGTGAATGTTTTTCCTTTCAATTAATACAGATGGGCCAAGCGTTATGTAAAACACGCGGTGTCGATAGGCACTTCAATCTAATCCTCTAATTTGTTCATTGGCAACAGTTAGTTAAAAAGGTACAAGTAAATTTGGCATTAAGAAGGTGAGTATAAATGACGCTACCTAAAGGAGAACGTCGTCCCTATTATTTAAATGCAATTTTTTGCTCCTAAGAGCGCCATCCAGTCGTAAAGAATCGGCAACGCTGATGGTGTATCTCCCGGCCTGATCCGGCGGGAGGGAAACTGCAATTAAATATGCAAATTCGCAGGACGTTAATATCCTCTGCGGCATTCTTTTTGTTTCCCTTGGAAGGAATGGTTAGAGGCAGAAGAGATCTCGAAATCCTCTTGCTCCCCTTCCTCCCTCCCTGTAGCCACTTCGGCGGATCTGAAGTGAAGAAAGGGTGTGTGTGTGAATGACATGCGGCAGGATTCAAAGGGCCTCCTACACTCAACCACCGCCGCTCACTCGTTCGTCCCCAAGTTCTAAGGAGCGGGCCGCGGTGCCACTTCATCCGGGAGACCACGTCGTCTCATTAGCGGCTGGGTAAAGTGCATAAAAGGCAATGATTCACGCCCGTCCTCTGTTAGCCGGCCTTCACAGCACACCTTCCCTTCTTCCTCCTCTCCCGCAGCCTCCTTCCTCCATCTCTCCCTCTTCTCTCTCCTCCGCTCACTCACTCGATCACGGTCACCCGTCGCAAAGGGCAAGACAAGGGAGGAAGAGTGAAAGAGAGAAATTGGGAATGGAGAGTTTGGTTTGAGGAGAGCTGTTAGTAATCTTGAATGTGTTTACTACAATCGTAGAAATTATGGAACATGGGTAGAATTCAGGGAAAACAATTTTTTTCCTGTGAGTCAGTATAAAATTGAATTTCCTATAGATCTTGAGAATTTAAGAGGAATCACGAGTAAATAACAATTTTTAACTATTCCAAGATGTTCTTTGCTGTAATAGTGTATTGTAAACCAGAAATTAGTCATCTAGAATATACTTATCTTTTGCTGTGAATTTCGATTTGTTTAATTCGGACTCGTAATCTAATGACTAGAGGATTTTAGTTACCAAATTTCTATTCTCCTAAATTGACAGCTGAAATCTAAAAGTTACAGTCGTGACATCTCCCGCAGTTTCTCGGAATTTGTCAAATGGGAAGGGTTTGTCGTTGCCATAGATGTCTTAACTGACCAATATCCAGATTTACCCTCGTGATAAGTTGGTGATGCCATCTTAGTGGTTTACCCCTCATGGTGTGCCAAACTTTTGTCCCAGTGCATTTCATCATTTGACATTACTATTATTTCGGCGCACGCTCTCGTGAATGAAGTTCTTTCAGATATGAATGATCAAAGCTTTCAAAAAAATGGGCATTTATTCACATCAGATTTCCGTTATTTCCACAGAGCATGATTTTGACTTCATTTAGCAGGTATAAGATCCTTACTAAAGGATTCTTTGGCGTAGCATCACAGGTAATCAAGTTATCTGGAGAGCATCACCAGAAAGTGGTGACAAATTGAAAACCAGGGTAATAATAAATGTGATATTCTACTGATATACTTCTTATAAAATGAAATAATTGAGCGTTTCATTCCAGTGTTAACGTAATTCTCAGTCCAATATTGCCATTGACACACGAGTAAATGAGTGCGCACGAATATCGAGTGCAGATGTTCCGCCTAGTCTCATTTCGAACCTTGAGGAGTCTACGGTTGGGCTCCGCCATGACGCATAACGCGGGAGGATAAGAGGGGTTGCGTGTTTTCCACCCCTCCTCCGCGCCTTTTGTTGGCACGTTTTCGGCATGGGGTGAATGGGTAGGTGGGGGATGATGGAGTCCCAAGGGGCGAGGAGTGGGTGGAGCTGCGGTGACACCAGATCTCGGGTCGCACGCGGGGAGGGGAGGGGGTCGGTTGGTCGTGTGGGGTGGGGGAGAATTCGAGCACGCGACGGGCCCGTGAGGAGATCGCGCCTCGCCCGGCCGTGAGGGAGAGGACTTTAGGTGGGGGGGTTGGGGAATTCGCGAGAGGGGAGCGAGGGGAGGGCCGAAGAAGAACTGGAGGAGGAGGAATGACTGGCGCCACGTCTCTTACCCCGTCCTCCTCCTTTCGCAAAGCAAAGTAGGCACGCATGCCACTCAGTTGGAAGACATCCACGGCACCGTCGGCGGACAGTGAGAGGCCTTGTCCCATTCCTCACGGATCCCTCCGTGGCTCGTTTATTCTACTGTAGCGCATCGTGGATCGTAGTCGTTTTTTTGCAATCACTTTCGTTAGGGTGTGCGGCATTCATATTCTTTTTCACCCACGCCTCCATTGTGGCCCTAGTGATTGCGTCTTACGCGGTCGCGTTACCTGCGAAAGCTACTCATCCCTTCTGAACCGCGCGTCCAGCTCTCCCTCCCTCACCCTGCGCTTACCCGGGGTTGGGAGGCGCAAGCCCTATGGTGGCAGTGGCAGTGCTTTGTGGTTGGTGTCGTCTCCTCGGTGCGAATACGAATCGTTGATCGGCATAGTACGCCTTGGTCTCTTGTTCGAATCACCTCCGCAGTCTTCCCTAACCCCATTCCGTTCCCCTCCCCTTCCACGTGCGTCTGCCCGTGTGTTTTCGAGTGCACCGGTGGGATAGACCGGCGACAAAACGGGTGCTTGTAACAGCGCCCTCTTGTACAGTGGCCCGGCCATCGGCCCGTTCCCCACCGCCGCCCTGCCGGCCCCTCCGAGCGCGCCTCGGAAAAGGCCCCCGGGCGAGGCTTCCCTCACAGCCGTCGCCGCCCCCGCAGATGCGGCGGCAGGGAGGGTTGCAAAAGTCAAGCCGACCTCGCAGGGGATGATGGGAGTGGAAACAGCCGTGGGGGGAGGTGGAGGAGAGGTCGCAGCCAGTCGGAAGGGTAGTGGACGGTGGTCACCGGCGGGGAAGGGCGCCATGTTCAAGAGGATGATATTGCACTCTGTGTCGGAGGAAAAAAAAGGTGAAGTCCATGAAATACTTGCTTTTCAATCGTGGTTTTCCTTAGCTGCCGCTGGGTTCCTGGAATGCTGTCGGATGTAAATTGTTCAAGCACCAGAAAAAATCATGTTTGAGCAAATTTTTGTGATGGAAAAATTGAGTCTTATCCCGTCCTGAAGCGACTTTGTCCTTGCTATCAACGTTGATTTTACCATTTTTCATTTGAAAATTCAATGTCTACATATGTGTCCCGTTCAGGAGTTTAAACTGAAAATCACAGTAATCAACCCGAAGGTCGGTTTGGTTGGTAATGATAGAGACCCAGTAATAAGCCCGACGGCGTGTGAAATTCACTTTTCACAGGGTAAGGCCAATTCGTTTCGAGGATGGTCTGGTACCCGAAAAATCACATAGCTTGGAGCTGCAGGTACTCAGACTTCCCCGGGAATCGAACCCGGTCCCTCCAGTCAGTTATCCAACGCTCTACCCCTGGACTACCGCGACCCACCAAGTGAAGACTAGTCATAAGAATGTTGATGTTAGGATTTCATTATTTTGCCAGTCTAAACAATTGCTGTCTTGCTATCTATACATATAGACTTTTATTTTTAAAGGAATTCTTTCTTTGATTATGAAATTAATTCTTTGAATCAGTTTTGTTTAAACAAAGCTCAGTGGACTTTTTTTAGATTTTGTTTTCCTTAGTCTTCTGCAACTTGCAAGGTAATTAACCAATCGTATAGAAACGCTGCAATAATCATTACCGAAATAAAACTGACATTTGAGGTAGTCGTCAGTTAGGCAGCTGTCGTACGATATATTAGATCGGTAGAATCTTGTAATGACACTTAATTTATTGTTAGAAGTCATCCAGTTGGATTTTCTCCAAGTGTTTGTAATAACGAAAAAATGAAATCGATGAATGGATAGTCTAAATATAATATGGCGAGTGGAACGCTCAACTGAGGCGCCTGGTATAGTAATTGACTGGAACGAAAAATACTTACGCTTGATGATCAAGGGAAGACCTCCTGCGAAGGTGCACCAAATAAAATGCGTATTCTGCAGAGAGTTTTGTTATACCTTACGTATGCCTTTGTCTTGCAAAAAAAATGATAATCGTATTTTTTCAATCATTTCACTTTGGATCTTCTTGGCTTCCGAGTTGATAAATCTCTCAATTGTTTTCATCTAATGCATTTGTTCTAAGATAATGAAAGTGAAGGTTATTTAACCTCTTACATTTTTATCTGTACTCCCACTTGACCAAGTTGAGAAAGAGTGTATGCGTTACCTTCAAGAAGCTTCTTTATCCGTGATGAACATGAGCTTAAGTAGGTAATTAATCTACACCAAAATGCGATTGTGTTGGGTAGAGAATTACTAAATTATAGTTGTCGTGGTACCATCTGGAGAATACACTCACTACAAACCTGCACTAACCAGTTTTTGCAAGTACGTAGTGAGTTGACTCTTGTATTTAAATCACGACAACTATTATTGCCTCTTTGCTCATCATAGATTGCCGAGTGAATCGTTGGCAAATGAATCGAGGGTTTTTTTAGCCTTAGTTTACATCAGAGAGATAATTAAGAGCTTTACCCTCTTTAATTTGGCCGAAGGTTATTGCATTATTAGTTCGTAATTACATACCGTGGCCTGTGGCGTGATGTGGTCATCGGTGTAAAGGCGGTTTCCTGCTCTTAGTTTTACTTGGTAGTTAAAAAACTATTTTTCCATTAAAATGCAACATATGCTCTAATTTTTAGCTCCATATAGCAGCATTCAACTAGGAGTTGATGAAGGGACATCTGTGTGAAAAGCAATTTATTGTAAGGTTCAAAAAAAACATAAACACAATACGGTTTGGTAGGTGATGGTAGAATTCACCCAGTACTATGCCCAACAGCGTGTGAAATTCACACATCAGGGTAGGGGCAGTTCCTTTCCTTGTGCCGGTTATGGTTTCACAGGAAGATCTGGTACCCGAAAAATCACATAGGTTGAGCTAAGGGTGCCCAGAGTGGATTTCCCGGGAATCGAACCGGGGCACTCCGGTCAGTAGTCTAACGCTCTTCCCCCTTGACTACCGCGACCCTATTGATAGGTTGCCTTGTAAAATGTGAACCCATAAATGAATTTTTTATAAGTAACTTGCGACTCTGTATAGCTGTACAGAAGCATTTTGCAATATGTAATTGCAGGAGTGCCTACAACGAAGGTGGCAAACACAAAAAATGTTCTCTTTTTATAAATTCAGTCCGTGGACAATTTGATTTTGTTGATAATCGACAGTTTCAACTTAAAATTTTAAGGTGTGTTAGAAGCGATAGCTAATTTAGTATTTTGTATGACGCAGGTAAACATTGTGATGTGTAAAACAGATGCTATATGTAACAGTTGTGACCAGTTTGTATTCTGTACTCCAAATAAGGCAAAGTGACAAAACAAAAAAGGATGTATTGCATACCAATCATGAGTCCGCTGTAATTATGGTAAATAGGTTTAGTGGAGACCTAAACCCTTATAAGTAAGCGGCAATATTCCGTCGTTAACAAACAGCGTGGGCCCTTGATTTTGGTTAACATTTGTATTCATTTAGGAAAATTTAACAAGGGATGCACTTCATTTAAGCAAAAATTCAGAAGATGGGCATTTGCTCGAAAATTTGAATGTGTTTACTTGCTGAGTTGTATCTTATTTAATTATGCTGCTGGTTTATTCATTAAGTGAGAAATGAAATATTGTTATGCCTTCCGACTGATACAAGAGCCGAGCGTGGGAGCCCAATAAATTAAGCTCCTTATCACAGTGTCTCAGTGGAAGTCCGGGTGATGCTCCGAAGCATCTGTAAATGAAAGGCATATGATTTTCTGCGAACCACACATCCTTGGAGAAGCCTGATTGCTCCATCCCCCTAAACTAATGTTAAGATTTTGCTCACCGAAGGGGTAAGACTTCACTTATCAGGTCAGCTCCGTGTAGCTATCTTGCGTTTTCAATAAATCGTCGGATGGAAAGTTGCCCATTCTCGCTTCTCACGAATCATCATAAACTTTTAACTGCACGAAATCCGTGTAATATTCTACAACAAGACAAAATCGTGGCCTTTAACCATGTTAACCGTGTGTTGTTTTGATTGGTATTGTTTGATTATCTTTCTTTCCGATGTCGCCTCAGGGTGTTTTGATGTAATTTAACGTACCGCGGAGTGAAAATTCATTTAATCAGTTTTTTTCATTCTCGTAATTTTATAGTATCTCATGAAATGCATTAATTAATGGTACGATTAGTATTTAGCACGTCGCCGATACTTCTCTCTTTATGCTTGCTCCTCCAATCAAATGCTGGTCTTGCCAATGAGCGGTTTTGCATCGTCCGCTAATTGTTTCATGAGGCACTCCTAACTCAATGTGCTCGCCTTAAGCGGGGAAGCGACCTTCTAATCCCCCGCCCCGCAAAACCTTTTCATAGCTCAGGTTCTTCACGGTGTGCTCGCTCGTTCAATTTCCTATTTTTGTATCGAGCCCCGTTCCTGTCCATTCCTATCAGTGCATCTGCGATCGTTATGAACTTTTTCTCATTCTATTTCAGAAATTTTGTGCGAGACGTGGAAAGGTTCCCGCTCCGTGGACAACATTGCACATCATCGCTTTTTCCTCGCATTCGCTATTACTCCCGTTGCATATATCTCCGGCGTTAAGCTGTCACTCATAAGCCATGCATTCATTCCATATCCCAAAAAGCGCCTACCGCTGCTTCTTCCGATACGCGATATATGCGCGCGTTACCGCTTCCTGTTTATACCGGGAGCTCGGTTTCGTCAACTTTGTTTCATGTCGTTGAGGTTTCGTCCCTCAAATAGCCAATGGCATAGTTGGCCTGACGTCAAAGAATATATAAAAAAGTGAGTTGTGACGTAATCCGCGAAACTTAGAAGAGTGGAAGGAGCTCGATGCCCAAGGTTGGCAATCGGCCCTCATTTTCGGTGAGCAGTGAGTGGAGACGTGTAGCCTTTTGGCCCCACGCTTTGCGGGGTCTCCCTGGGGGCACAGGTGGCTCCCAGCGTTACGTAATGGCATTGTTTTCGTGTGAAAGGACTTCTTCTGCCGTCTAGGCGCGACAGCGCCCCACCAACAGCGGCCTTACCGAAATCCCCAGAGAGTCGTTAGTGTGTGTGTGAGTCATTGAGGTTTTGATGATTCATCCTCATTCTCCGTCAGGAAAAGTTGAAATACTCGACATTTAGGTACCGGGGACAGTGGGCATGCCCATCTTAATGCTCCGATAAGCCAAATATTTCAGTAGAACAGCAATCCCGTTCCCACGGTGTTAGCATATTACGCGGTGTGGAATGAGAAATGTCGCGTTTTTTAAGCAACTTAATAATTAAACATTAATGCCCTTTAAGGTTACGCGTAAGACTTTGGAAAAGGCTTCATGTTAAGTACACGGCGATACGCCAAAGGCTTTACTTAAGTTCGACAAAATGTAATTAATTGTTAGGTCATGAGTAATTTGAAAAATTGTTTACTGTAGAAAGTTACTCAAAAGTTTTAAAAGTACTCGTAATCAGTGTAGAAGAATTCCAAGAAATTGAGCACGTTGTGTCAAATATATGGAAACGGTAACAGCAATCGTCTCCGTTACTCCTTGGCAATAATATCCACAATTTTTAATTTGTTTAATATTTAAGGTGACCTTGTACCGAATGAATCTTCTCGGAAGTTCCCTCGCTATGTCCACTGCACTTTTGGCGAAATGCCTGGAAGGGTGAAGTGTTTTGCCTTTTGTGTTGAGTCACGGTTAACTATGAGCGAATTTGGCAGATTTTAAGCAGCTCATATGAATAGGCACCAGCTGTCAATGAGGACATAATTTATTGTGAACAAATAAGACTAGTAATGGAAATTATTATCTAGTTCCAGGTTACTGTTTAATACAAATTATCCCATCTTTACATGCCGGGGAATTTGTGCGAAATTTGGGAGTAAGTGATGCAGAACTACTTCTGGTGCGAGTTCAGTAGTACTTGCCTATGATCCTCGCGTCCTAGGGTGGACTGAAAGAAAATAACTTTTGGAGAGCTGCACCAAACTTACATCAGGATGTGGCTAGGTGCATCGATTTTAAAATTGTCTTCCTATTGGCATAATAGACGAAGTTTAAGCTTTTAACGTATGATTAATTAATTTATTCTTATTTTTATGGCACGAATTCGATTGTAATTAGCTTTTTTTTGGCAAGATTCGGTATATTTTCTCGTCCTGTTGTAGTTCCACATGCCACGCATGTTGATCTGAGAATGAACTCGTGAGTTGGTTTGGGTGAGTTTCTGCAATTTCGTATGTCTCAAAGTAAATTCGAAGACTTTTCTACGCTTAAAACATGTGCGGTGGCACCAAATGTGTTTATCAATATTTTTGCGTCACAGTGCACTGATTCTTGAGGTATTTCCTACCATACCAGCTGCTTCGATCAAAGAGCAGTGGCATTCAGACAAACCGGGTATGCCAGCCAAGTAATCACTTCTGCAATGTTTATGTAAATATTAATATAAATATTATCGGAATTGCATTTTGGTGAAATTTGTGACTCAGTGCATCATAGCCTTTGCATATAAGAATATTTCCACCAATTCTTATAATAATTAATCAAAATTTAAATTTTATTTGGAAGCTTTTAATACCTCTGGCAGGTCATCTGGAGACTCCTGGCCTTTTCACATCTTTCATTCATAAATAATGCGTTCTTTTGCGAATCCTACCAAAGTTGCTAAAATCAAGAATTAATATTATTTAGCTGAGAGGTAGTAATTTCAAGTAGTATGCTTTAAATTCCACAAAATATATATGTATTGAAAATGGTGTTGGCGAAAAAACTTACTATATTTGGAGATTGGCCATAAGGAAATAGTTCGCATATGAAGGCACGCATGATCAGAGGCTTAGCATGAAAAAGAATAGAGGAGTACAGGAGCAAAGAAATGGTAATGTCGGTTATCGTAATGGAAAATTAGAGGATATCATCTACTAGAATCAATCGCGTGTGACATTATTTGAAGCTGCCCATCTATCCAAAACTCGAGGTAATGTCTTGTTGTTTTTTCATTCTAGGGTCTTGAATGGAACAAATATGAAAGACTATGGTAGGTGTAAATACTGAAACATTCTATTGCCAGGGTATTCCGGTGTTCTTCGTTGATGCGGATTTTTTGAATCACTGGTTATAGCGACCCTGTTATGATGTTAGCGATATAAACTAGCCAACTGGATCCTAAATAATTAATCGCTAGCAATTGCGTATTGCAAAGTAAGTCGTCGAGTTCTATCTACAAAGTTACCTTTTTTATGTACCTTAATATAACTTGTTTTCAGTTCGTGAATTAACAGTGTGAACTTGAAACCAATCACACGAAGTTATTCAAAAAACAAAATTACCAATATAACGTTTAGTAGCCATCGGATCAAAGTTGAGTAGTGTTCGATGGACTTTTTGCTCTTGATAGGATCTTTGTTGCTTTTGTGCATTAAGCTAGTCACTTTAGTAGCTTTATTTGATGTTTGCTATCATTTTTGACGAGAAAATCCACTTCAATAGCTAAATGATATTTAAGGAATTAAGTTAACATCCAGCGGAAATGCTGTGTCATTAATTATGTAGAACCTTCTATCAAATTTGAGGTATTTTCATATTGTTTCCGATATTCTATTTTGAAGATACTCAACGCAAACAATGCTTATAACAATGTTTAGATTGCCTGGAATGTAATCGTTGATTAACGGTGATATGAACATTTTTCGAAATAAATTCGCCTTCTTTTCCTTAAAGCTGAATGTTTCCTGAGCTTAAAAATGCTGTGTCAATTTTTCGGAATTTCCTCCCGTAAATCTGTATTATTCCGGAGGATTTCCGTTTATATTTTTCCGTTGTATGCTATTTTTAGGAGGATGACGTTTTTCACAACGAGTACATTTTCTTCAAAATCAAAACGTATTTACTGGTATGTCGCGTCATCAAGTTTTATACGGGGATCGGGATGGTGCGGTGGTTGATATACTGGATTCCACCCCACAAGGCTCGGGTTGGAATTCTAGAGCCGGCGCATCATTTTCAGCGGTAACCTGATCCCTTCTTGAGGTGCCTTGTGGAGAGCACTTTCAGTGAGTACATTCCCTCCGTTGGATGGGACATTAAACTGCGGACCCCTTGGCGCGCCTTTCGTTGAAAGTAGGCCAATGCCGACGCCGGGTTTCCCTCCGCCCTTCATCCTTTCCCGTTCATCCCAACGACGCCAATGACCTCAGCTGTCGGTCGCCTCCTCGAAAACTACTACTACTACCTGAAGATGATGTTGAACGTCGAAACCCGGGTCGTCTCGTATTAAATTTTCAGTGGAATCACAAAGTTACCATTTTTTCATTGTCAATACTACTACGACTTTCAAGTTTTACGTTACGCTCTTCAAGTTTCTCTCTGAGATGTCTTGTATAGATTCTCTGTACACCCAAAAGCTTGTTAATAAGGATTATATCGAACGTCTCTGTTACTATTGATATGATTTCCACGATAGAGAATTTGGCCCTGCAGTTGGAGTCGCAATCCATTCGGCTCAATGAAAGCAATCTCTAAGTATATATTTCATGGTAAGGGGGATCGAGATAGTGCGGAAGCTAACGTACTGGCTTCCCACCCAGAGGGCCCGGGTTCAAATCCCGGCGGTGTTGAATATTTTTCAGAGGTATCTCGATCCCTGCTTGAGGTGCTTTGTGGAGGGCACTTTGTGTGAGTACGCCGTCCGTCGGATGGGACGTTAAGCTGCGGACCCCTTGGCGCCTTTCGTAAAGAGTAGCCTAATGCCGACGCCGGGTTTCTCTCCACCCTTCATCCTTTCCTATCCATCCCCTATGGCGCAAATGACCTCAGCAGTCGGTCGCCTCCCCTAAATACTACTACTATTATGTGTTTTGATTAAAAATTTTGCGCTAAAACTTATAGAAGAGCATAATTTAATTACCAAACCTTCACACATTTCTAATTCGAGCCGATCACGTGAAGATGGCGGAAAGGGGATTTCCTGCGGAAAAGTTTACGAGTACACGAGATGGATTGAAGGCATTCCAGAAATGAACCACCAGGCACTTCCATGTCGCCTTTTGTAATAGTCTTTTTTTTCTATCTCATTTTAATAATTTGAATATAAATTGTTAATCTAACTATAGGTGCTGATTTTGAGATTAAACTGTCATTGATAAATAAAATTGTGTTCAAGGAATACAACTTATATTTGTACTAGTCGACTGTAAAATATTTCCATATTGATGTGTTAAATTATTCTTTTAATCATAGGGAAGGTCTTGAATTTTCTCTCAATTAGATACTAGGAATTGCAGTGTTCTAGGTACAGCTTTTAATTTCTTTAAAAATTTTTCGTAGTTGAAAATGGTCCTGCCAGATATATCAACCAATCTGAATTAATAGTTTTGGTTTGTAACGGAAATTGCTGTAATGCTGTAGCCCTAGCATGTAAGATTGTGATAAATATTACAGTTTTGATGTAATGGTTTAATTTATTAACGGTTGTAATAATAAATAGCGTTCAAATTTATGTGGATATTTAAATTCAATATCTTCGAATACGGCATTTATTCATGTTACTCCATGGCTTGGCATTTTCTGGCGCGAAGCGAAAATAATGTTAGGCATCATTTTCATATTGAGAGCATACTATTAAATCGAAGGATATTCTCTTTGGAATAATTAAAGATAGCCACGACAGAGGAGCTCGAGAAGAGTGTAATGATTGCAATATCGAAGAAACCAAGAGCAAATAAATGCGAATAACATAGAACATTGAGCTTCACGCATGGGAAACACGTACTCAAATAATTAGCCGAAATTAATACCGTAAAAATAAGCAATGTATTTGGCATTCCTTGACTTCAATAAGGCGACACTTTGACAACGTCGAACGGAAGAAGATTTTTGAGGTACTAGAAGTGCTTGGAATGGACTACCAAGACAGAATAATAATCCATCATGTATACAAGAACCAGGTAGCAATGTAATTGAAAAACAGAAGGAAAATAGAAGCCGAAGGAAAACGGAGGAGTTAGACACGGCAATGGAATGGAAGCCTCTCGCCAGCATTATTGTGTGTACCTAGAGAATGCACTAAAAGAAGCAACAACAATTGGTCATTAATGGAGTTACGGTGAATGGCGAAGAAATTAACATGCTTCGGTTTGCAGATGTCTTCGCAGTGGTTGCAGAAACACGAGAGGATCCGTAAACTACTCAGAATGCTGTAGAACACCTACTACGGGCATATGAGCTTTCACACACAAGAATCCTTGTGTGTGGAAGAGATAACCCAAGGCAGGTATCACAATCCGAGGAGTAAAACTAGAGCAAATGGAATCCTTTATCTACCTGGGAAGTATGGGACGGAAGAAGTTCAACTGACATCAAGTGAAGAATAACTCGAGCTAAAAAGGCATGCATGAAGAAGAGGCCACAACTTAGTTCAAAGAACATCAGGTTGCAAACGAGGGAGAATCTCGTCAGCACATTCATAAGGAGAATGGCGCTCCTCAGGTTAGAGACGTGGCACATTGGAAAAGTGAACAGCTAACAACAGAAGCCTTTGAAGCATGGTGTTGGAGTTGAATACTACGGGTTAAATGGACTGACAAAGTGAGGAAGGAAGAAGTATATGAAAGAACAGAAGAGCTAAGGACTCTATGGAGAACTCCACCGCAAAAGAGAACTAGATGGAATGAGCACACCATGAGACGCAATGGAATAGTTGGAAAAATAATAAAAGGGAAAATAGGAGGGAAGACCCTGCGAGGATTACCAAGAGACTGGTAGATGAGACAAATTAAGTACGTAAAACAGGGAAGTTATCGCGTGGGGTAAGAGAACACTGATCAGAGAAGAATGGAGGGCTGCAATAAACCAATCTTAGGATCAAAATTCTGATGATGATGGTAGCATTAAATACCAGTTGGTATCGGTAGTTTAATTGTGTCATGTTTGCGATTTATTTAAATTAGCTGGCTAATGTAAAATTTTGGTCTCCGAAGGTCTGTTTTCGTAGAGTGTTTTTTCTTTTGAATGATTCTCAATAGTGTCGTGTGACTGCGAAACCACGCCCCTGCCGGTGAAAAAATACTGCTACTTATTTCGCGCACATGGAAAGATAAGTCAATTTTTCAAAAAGTCTTCGTACTTTTGAAAACCGAGTGGCCCATTAATCAAAACAAATATGAATCCGCCAGAAATTCTTAATCTGAAAACCAAAGTTTAATTAAGTTGCGTGATATGTCTTTTTGAGAAGTGGGAACATGTGAGACCTTGAGGGCGATCTCGTAAGATTCTATTGATTCATACGATAAGCACCGTTCGCACGTTCCTTCCTCCTCTCCTCTTACCCTCCACGGCACTTTTTCGCGGAACCGACCGCAGTGAGCACCTCAAAGAACGCATACGCACATAAAAGTAGCGCCTAAAAGAGAAGTGACGTCACCACAACCGTCCGGGTGTGGTTTGGGGGATGAGGTAGGGGGGCGTGGTGAAATGAATCCCCCCTCCCTCCATCCTCCGTCGTCACCCGTCTCCACGACTTCCCTTCCCTTTCTTCGTATTTTTTTTCCCTTCCCTCTTCCCTTGCAGACACTGGCCCACATCCCGCGTGAGACAGAAGCGGGACTCGGCATACCATCGTCCCTCTCGCTCGCTCTGTCAGTCCTTATCCGGCGCGCGCTCCGTCCACTTCGCGCGTCCGCATCCCGCCAACGCCGCCCGTCCCCTTCCGTCTCGTATCCCTCCCTACCTCTCGGGGCAAGGCTTCATTTTCGCCGCTGCCCCCTAGCGTCGTTTCCCCCACAGCAGAAGTGACCGCTCTTGCGCTCTGCTCCACCCACTCCCGCCGCCCGTTGGCCGTCGACGTGCTCTCTAAGGAGTGCGGCTCACTTAGGCCGCAAGGCGCGTTTCCCTCCCCCGTCGACTCGCCGTCCAGCTGGGATCCACGGGGTTGCCGCCACCGCCGTCCCTCCCTGGGGCGGCCGGAGGGGCGTGGATCGTGGGTAATGGGGAGAAGAAGGGCGGTGGGACTGGAGGATGGGCCACCGGGAGCGCTTCCGCCAAGAGGGTACCAGTGCTCCCCGTGTCATCGCGAGTGTTGTTGTGCCGCCGGGATATGAACGAGGTGGACGAGGATGCATCCACGTCGGACTCCGGGGGAGAAGTGGGAGCCCCGCACGCCCGCGTCCCCCAAGAGGCCCGAGAGGCCGTAGTGGTCGTCGTGGAGGATAGGTCCCCGCGGGCCGTGGGGCCCAGGACTGTGGAAGTGCACTCGGACGAAGAGCCGACGGTCAAGGTGCCCACGAGGAGGAGGAGCGTCTCGGTGCAGATGCGTAACTACTACGACAGGGTTCATCGTTACCTCACAGGTAACCCGTGTTTGAAGGGTCTAGGAAGGCGAGTCTGGTAGGAAATTGTATTTTACCAATGAGGCTACGAATATTTTCAAAATTTCAGTCACGCCCCTTTTGTCGATGCGAAAAATACGGCGTCACGTGCGTTGGTTTTATTTTAATCCGACCTTGTTTTGGCAAATGTAGAGTCAAACTCGAAATAGTGGTTGTGAGTATTCGTGTTTTTATGAACCCATAAAAAAGGTAATAGAAAATCTTTGAGACTCGAATAGATTTCTTGGCGCATCGTGTGTCAGAGTGCTTTCGACTTCAGGTTTTCAGTCTCGCCATCCCCCTGGATTAAAGAAGAAAGAAAACTACGCATTGTTACAAGACAAACCCTTAAAAAGAAGAGTAATTATGTAATCTTGTTCCAGGTTTCGTTAAATAAATAGGGAAAACATCCAAGAGCAATGAAATGAAGCCGTGAAGGATGGGAAAAGTGTGTGGTATAAAAATTAGTGGTAGAAAATGAGGTATTCAAAACGATTGAAATATAAATGACCGCCGAGAAACATTTTAGGGTTGAAGAAACGAATTCTGAAATGTAATATAATTAACTCAAAATTCAGCATTCTCTAAGTTTAATACCCAGGTAGAACTACAAGAGAGTATATTGTGGTCATTCATTATAAAGGTAATAGCCGGTGGGTAGCATTTCATTTTTTGGTATTTTATTCCAAACTTAATACGCACCTCCCGACAATGGTTTTCGTGATTTCTGCTATGTACACGGCACATAAAAGTTCAGAGCTACCTACCATATGGTACGGTAATGCATGTTTCTTTAAAGAAAAAAGACAATCATAAGTTCTTTTGGAACTTAACAGTAATCTGTTCAGGTGTTTAAGTATTATAAGTAGGGGCGATATGGTCATCGTTGCGAATGTCAAAGAATTACCTCAAATCGTTGTCATAATAATAAATATGAGTAATGGCGGGAGGAAGTGGGAAGGAAAATGGCTACGTACGAAGAGATGTTTTTTTCTTAAGAGATGATGAACAGAGGGAAATGAGATTTGGGAGCACACTCCGGAGATGGCGTAAATATTTCGTCTTTTCACTTGGGAGGAAGTAAAGTCCCCCTTGCTGTGGCGAGCGCTGAGCGCGGTCGAGGAGACGCCTTCCCTCCTACCTCTTCGTCCTGCTCCTCCTGATAATACGTTTCCGGTGTGGGAGACTCAGGTTTTTCCCGGACGCATCGCTTTAACCCCATCCCGTCCTCATATTCGACCCCTCCCCTCCCCAGCCTAGCATCCCGTTCCACTCGTTTTAGAAACCGCTTCCCCTGTCCTTCACTTTCCACCCCTCCTACCACCCCGTAACCCCTTAATTATTCTCTAGAGTTAATTCAAACCCCTAGTGCACCCGTTGGCAATTGAATCTTCCTCCACCTCCATCACTCGTTAGTGAGAGGGTCGGTCGACCCGCGTTGGTTGGTGAAGGTCCGCGCCACTCCGGCGAGGTGTCGTGCTGTTTTCGTGCCGCTGTGTTTGCTCTCTTGCGTGCGTTTTGTGTGTGTGATCGTTTCTCTCGCGGTGTCGCAATCGGAGTACTGCGGCCGCGGTGATGGTTAGATTCCTCTGGGGGTGGTGCCGGCACTCCGGGAGGCGAGTCAGCGTACCAGCCGGCTCCGTGGTTCCTCGGTGTCCGTGGGATCGCAGTAAAATGAGACTCGTAATCGCATTTAAATCAGGTGATACCCAAGTCCTTGACTCGTTCGTCCCCCGCGGTCCATCTAAGCCCTCACCCCCACCCGTTTTCCAGCACAATGGTCTAGTCGGCCCACGTCGATCCCTGTCCATGTTCTAAGGTCGTCCCAGCATTTGTAAATCACTTAAACGAGTTACGTAAAAGATTTTCAAGATCTATTGTGCCCCCTCCCCATCCGTGAGGATAAAAGCGAGAACGAATTAAGTTTGATGCATGACTATAATACAGCTGCAATACTTCTTGTTGCCCGCGTGTACGTGTGCGCGCGCGGAGGCTTTCATCAATCTTTGTCGTCCGTCGAGACTTATACGTTGATATTAATCATTTTTTGTCCTGCTGTCATCTATGGAATTGAATTAAATTAAATTTCCATTTTAGATTGACTTCACTTTCGTTAAAGAGTAATTTCTTTCTTTACCTGCTGATACCGGTTGGTATTGAATTTACCCCATATGAGTGATTCGGTGTTGGCCAGGAAAATTTCTGCACTTACTCCAAGTTGAAGATGGTACATGTTTGAGGCTCGTAGTAAATTATTCTTAAATATTTCCTCCCTTGGTTTTTTAATCTTGTTTTAAACGACTTACACCTAGTGGTATGGCGTACGCCAACAAGGCAACTATTACTATGAATGATGTTTTCAGATAGGAATACGAGGTAGCTCCTAATTTTTATGATCAAGGTATTAAATTATTAGTTTTAGATTGATTATTATGCGAATTTGCCCCAAAAAGACGAAGACATACTCCTATTTCATTCTCGAGTACCCTCTGAGCGAAAATTTAATTCTTTATATCGATCTGATTGATTAGCGTTCTAAGTTCCGTCCTCCAATTATAAATTGAAACAAATTCAATAATTGTTAGCGTATCTACCTAGTTGGTTCGCATAGCTGCCTACAACTAATAATAAAAATGAGCGTACGATTTACTGTAGAATACATAATATGTTATTGTGAACGTGGTTTCGAATTTGTTCATAATAATGTGTGTAATTTTATGTAATACGTGAACCCCAGTCCTGTCTTTGAAATATGTTTAGCAGTTCAAATAATCGACATTCAAGTTTTTATTTAATTTTAAAATTCCAATCATTCATTCATTTCTCATCCTCGTAAGTATTTGAAACATATCCCGACGAGATTTTGCCAAGGTCAGCAAAGGTTTCTCCTCGATATTTTTGTTTTCATGGTTATTATACTATAGAAATGTTGCGCAAAATATTTCATAATGCGAATTATTTTTAAGTGATCGGCACCCAACGAGGTTAAACCTGTTTCAAGATTTTATATCAATCATAACCCATAGTTTTCGTTCCGTTTTCTAAGATAGGCACCCATTTTTTCTATGTTTACAGGCATTCTGTACCAGTCGTATTGACTTACTAATGGACGAAAAAAGTTCTCTCGGAAAATTGCCCAAGATTTTTCCGCGAGTTGAAAGTAGTCCTAGGCTTGTTTTGAGTTCATTTTTTTATACGACGACATTTTCATCACTCCCATTTTTAGTCCGTGCGAAAGAGAGTGATTCGTTTTGCTCTTGTTTACGCGTATATCTCCCATAAGCCGCGAAGTATCCATCGTGGATGTTCCATCTCTCTCATCCCATCTCCCTCTTCACAATCTTTCCTTCCTCTCCGTTTACCCACGAAGTAGTAGCTGGGGATATTTTGGGAGTTTTGGCTGCCATCTTATCTTTTAAGAGTCGCGAAAATCAAAACTTCGTGGAACTTCGGACCGAAGGTTGTTTTATATACCGACGCAACGCTGTCTGCGTTCGTTTGTGTGAAGAGTTGTGTGTTTGGCATATTGAGGTTGTAGTGATGTAGATGATAGTGTTTTCATGTTTGATTTTTTTTAAATCCATTCACTAGCATCAGGCTGTTTCCAAACTTAGCATTTGGGACTACCAGAATCCTCGGAGAAAGTTGATTTCGTAATCAATGGTGAAGTATATTTTTGTACTGTTTTTAAAACTCATCAAAAGGTAGTATCATTATTGATATCACCATCATAACGAGAATAGTTGATAATAATGGAAAAAAATTAGATGAAAGTTTCATGTATAATGAATAGCCACTGTTTCTACTCTAAATTATTGTTTGTTGATATAGTTTAGTTTATATTCTCGTTTTTCTATAATTCAGTTTTGGTTCTTCAGATGGGTTATTCTTCTTCACGTTCCGAATTACGGACTTATCTCAGAATATATTTTTCCAACCACCATTGATCTTTTTTCCCACTGAATTGTTTTAAACATTTGGTGAGTTGATCTCGTATTAAATCTAAGTGCAATGGCCCTCTAAGTTTTTTTCGATTGTGTTTCATTTTAATGTTTTTTTTTAAATATTGCCCCTCTGATATTTCTTGCCGCGTAAACTAATTGCGATGGTACTTTTCCTTTTGCATAGGTATCAGAGAATCCTTAGTAATAGTTATCATGAACTCATGTGTAGGCCGATTTGCCAAATATCTTGATTTCCATTCCAACGTCCAAAAGTCCGCAGTATATCGTAATCTTAAAATTTGTAGTTATTTTTATGTCTAAATGGATGTAAATAGTGTATAAAATTTAAACTGACTGAGGCTCCCTCTACTTTATCCATTCCAAAAACACTTCTCGAGTGCTTTGATTCGTTCATACGGTCCTTCTTTTTGTTGTTATAGCGAGCGTAGCCATTTCATGACTATTTTTACCTACCATCGCCGAATGAATGCCTTCCTATTCAGCTGTATTTCCACACCGCCTCCTTCAAGGCAGTCCAATTTCGGAATTAAAAAGGAGAGGGGAGGCAAGGTGACGGGAATCTCGATCCGTTTTGACGACTAGAAGCCGCGGCGGCACCAATGGCCGTCGCGAGAGAGAGAATGTTACTCGGACTGCGCCGTCGGCTCCGGGAGCAATTTCAGAATGACCGCGCGGGAGAGTCTGTCTCTGAAGTGGCCCTCAGCTACTGACGCATGTCGTCAAGAGCATCCCGCGGCGCCGATTTTGGAACCACTCCCGATTATAACCACACATCCTCATATCCCATCATCCCGTGGGGGAGGGGGCAGAGGAGTATGGGAGGGATAACTTCCGTCCCTCCCGCCCACTCTTCATTCCTCCTTCCCTCACTCCAATTCCAAATATCCCGTCAAGCCCTCCACTAGCTTGACGAGTCCGTGGCGCGAGAATGACTTTGAGAGTAAGGTGTTGGGAAGGTCGCAGGGAACTATTTTGGCCCCCTTTCCCCCATTCTCTCCCTCCCTCTAGCTCTCTCGCGCACAAACACACACTGCCGGAGGATGCCCACCCCGTTCCCCTTCGGCCGCTCCTTCGCGATCCTCGCCCCCGCTTCTTCCTTCCACCACCTGCACACACCACGTCGGACTCGGCCCAAGTTACCCCCTCTTGGCTCTCACCTCTCTTTCCCTCGATCCCAGTCTTCTCGGGTCCTGCGGCAGAGCGGAACCGGTACCCAAGCGAGTCCACTTGAATAGATCTTTTTTTTCACGTTTAGAGAATATCCTAGTAAATATACTGTGAGTCCATCCCCACTCGGGCGTAGGTACTGCCATAAACTCATTTATATTCTAATAGATAAAACTCATGCGTAGTCGCATATTTCCTTGTGAATGAAATGATGTCAGACCATCTACCCTTCCACATTACCCTTTATGGGAAAATCATCAAGTGCCTCTGCACCGTTTAACCCTTATAATTTGGCATGGAATAATTAATTGCCTTGCTAAGCGTATTTTCGTATTTTTGATCTCATTTTACGCCATGGCTGCAGAGATGTTTTTACCGTGTTTTACCGTGTTTTCTATATTTAAGTCTCATAAAAAACCTAAAATCAGGGTTTTTTATGTTGCCTATTGCGAAAGAGAGATGTTTAAGGGTGTGTCTGTTCTTAAATTCTTCCACAATTATCTATTCAGTTTCTCCTCATATTTTTAATCCCACAGCTCTTGCTATTAACCATCTAAAATTCCAAGTCTCTTCAACCTCAACCAAAATTACACAGATAGATACTAAACCATAAACACAGTAATCAACCCGAAGGTCGGTTTGGTAGGTGATTGTAGAGTTCACCCAGTACTAAGCCCGACGACGTGTGAAATTCACTCAAGGCTAGGGGGGGAACCACTCCCGAAGGGGGGATCCTTTCCCGGTGCTGGTTATTGTTTCCCTGGAAGATCTGAGCCACGAAAAATCACATAGCTTGGGTGGATTGAGGTGCCCAGAGAGGCTTGTCTAAGAATCGAACCCGGGCCCTCCGGTCATTAGTCCAACGCTCTACCCCTGGACTACCGCGACCCACCAGATGGATATTATACTTTTATAAATTAGCTTTTGTAAATTGCAAAATCGCTCCTTTTTAACGAATATTCACCAGTTTCAAATTCTTGCTATTCAATCTCATATACATTCCACATTGCGAACCCTTCCTTTTAATCCATTCTATACCAGGAGTTGTTCACTACGCCCACATCCTTCCCTGCCGCCTTGTGATGAAGAGTTTGGCATGCCAATAGATTCCATGCCGTTTGTTTTTACATCCATCTTAGATCTGGTATCGTCCATTTCTGGCATGGGTTGGGTTATACTTATGTATATTACATGACGATCTAACAAGGAGTTAATTTTTTTGAGAAACCTCTTTGACATTGAAATTTATTGACAGTGGATAGTAAGGGTGACTACTTCAACGGGTATAATGTATCAAGTTTTCTCTGCGGAAAACAAGTTTTCTCCTCAGAAATTCAGTATATATGAGACCTTTGTGTTTTATTTCGAGCGATCACAGCAGCATATCACCCAGTAGGTCGTCATTGATGAGTAGAGCGGAGGAAGTTGGGACTCCAGCCAAAAACAATTTTTCTTTGATCATATAGCTTAGAAGACAATATGATGTCGGAGTTTTCGAACAGTTTAAACAGTTTTCAAATAAACTGCGGGAGATGCCGGAACAGTAACTTTTAACGGAGTCATATCAGTTTAAGCAGTTGTTCATCATATCTGATATTTTTTTCTGGAATTGCATGCAAGGAAATTATTTATTCTAGTCTTCGATTGTTTAGACAATTATATTTCCTTCAATTTCATAATGTGGCCTTACCTGCCAGCATGATAAGTGATAGGAATTAAGCTTTTGGCGAGAACATAATCAATGGATTCATTAAGTCAAGAGAATTGAATTTTTCCTGGGTGAATGAATGCTTCCTGCCCTGTTTCACGTAGATAACTTGGTGAGCCTAATAACTTGAACTTTAGAGGTTTGCCACTTATTCAACAGTTTAACGAATTTCCGTCAATTAAAACTTTATCTTGCACTCAAAAGCGACTCATTCAAATGAGAAAACAGTTAATAACGTGTTCCTTTTTAATCCTATTTCGCACACCTTCCAGATATATTTAGCTATCAAAATATAGATGGCGTTATGGGGATTGTCTGTATCTTTATCCTTATCATCTTGATTGTGAAGTAGTACATCCTTCAAGGTTATAATAGTCAATGTACAATGTTTTAACCATTCCTATTTTCCCATTTAAGGCCTGCGAAGTGCACAAAAGGTCTAAATCATGTTGATTGGTCATTTGAGGTTCGTGTGTGTGGTTGGCCAATGGTTATAAACGATGATGATATTCTCAAGATATGCTCTAGTAAATATGCGTATCAGTTGTTTTGTATTCTACAGTTAATTCATATTTCACCAAAACACTACTCCTGTAAGAAACACATTATACCATGTCAAAATTTATCACCTGAAAAGCTCGTTCATTGACTCGAGGGTGCATTGCCGGTGTTGTTTAACCGGCTAACTTTTTAACAACAGAATAGCCTCACGTGACGGAAAAGCCGTCGAAGGAGATGCCTAATATATTTGCTAGTTACGTTCTTCAAAGTCGACTCTTAACTTCTTTCAGTCTTCTGGAGGTTGATAAATATTCACTTCTTCCGGATATTATTTTTGAAAAATGCGATATCCCCGCGCGGAGACCGAAAACGGCATAAGAAAAGTCTCGATTGATATCCTCATCCACGAGCTTCGTTGATTTCAGCGTCCACGGAAATGAAATCTTGTCCTAGTTAATGATCCTGCATAAAAACTGATTTGTACACTTAAGCCATAATGTTAATTGCATAATATTTCAACAAACTGTGCAGTTTATAATAGAAGCAGTTTTGTTTCAGTACCGTACACGTTTTACAGGTTGCACAAATAATTGCATATCTGTCATCGTGATCACCCGCAATCTGTGATTGTGTCAATTTGCAATCCGTGGCGTCAAATTTATTCGACGAGCCAAGCATTTGCCCATTAGGCCAGAGACAGGCTTTCGAGGGTGCTTCTCCAGCGCGGGTTGAGCCCCCTCAATATATTTCTCCTTGACCCTCTCCTCCCCGGCCACCTGTATCATGCCCACCTTGCTTCACAATAACGCTGGCGGAATCCATAGCTTCCTCGCTGACTCTCGCTTTTCCAAACCTCCTGATCCCCTTCCAGTCACCCCTAATCCTTTTCCAGTGAACATTGTTTCGATGCCGTGATTATTCCATCTCTTGATCAGTCGGATCGACCGATTTAAGGATCAGGGGTCGGAGGAGGGGAGAGAGAGGTGGTGGTGGTGGGAACGGGGGAGATTATCGGTTTCGCGTTTGAGTGGGAAATGGAGGGAGAGGGCCGAGATGAATTTTAAGGATGAGCTGGACGGGGAATTTGGCTCGGAGCCGGGAGTGTTTCGCCTCTTTGTGGGGAGGAGAAACTCGCACCCCTCGCGAGGGGTTTTGTCTCGATGCTTGAGTTAAGTTCTCGCCTCGGGCCAAGGCCAAGGCTTTTTTGGATCGCATCCCTGTATGTTTTCACTCCGGGAAAAATGGATGGGTTCGGATTGGGTGGAATGGGCGCTAAGGGGTGCTCTGGAGGTGCGTTGAGTGCCTAAGCCTGTTGTCTTTGGATTGAAGAGGGAAGCCATCCATCCACTTGAAACTGCCACTTCAGTTTTCATTGTATTCTGGGGGATTCTCGAGAAGTGTGCTCGCCAGGAATGTTCGTCGGATACCTGGAGCTTAGAGGTGACTTGCCTCCAATTTTATCGTTGTTTGCATACTAACACCTAAACAGACCAGCTTTGGCAAAACGATTATTGGAACTTGAGTGAATTTGGGAAGTAATGATTTTTAATTATCACAGTGTTTATCGAATTCCATTCAGCCCAGATATTCGAATCTTAAAAATTCGTTGTAGCATGATGAAAAACCATGATTCATAAATAATGTTATTTTTTAAATACATAATTTCACGTTACGCACGTCGGTTGTAGCGTTTAATCAACTGGTTTATGGTATGAGCCGGATTATTTCTCAGGTTCCTCTCGGTTTTGTTAATGAGCATCACTGTCTCCCTTTTACTTTCTATGGCTGTTTCAAATTTAAGTAGTAGTAGTTTTGAGGGGAGGCGACCGACAGCTAAGGTCATTTGCGCCATAGGGGATGGACAGGAAAGGATGAAGGGTGGAGAGAAACCCGGCGTCGGCATTAGCCTACTCTTTACGAAAGGCGCCAAGGGGTCCGCAGTTTAACGTCCCATCCGACGGACGGCGTACTCACTCAAAGTGCCCTCCACAAAGCACCTCAAGTAGGGATCGAGATACCTCTGAAAAATATTCAACACCGCCGGGATTTGAACCCGCGCCCTCAGGGTGGGAAGCCAGTACGTTAGCCCCCGCACCATCTCGATCCCCCTTCAAATTTAATTACGTGCCAATTGCTTGCTTCTTCAATGCGTCTCGCATAAGGAAAAAATGCTTAAATTGTTTTTACTTCTCTATTTTTATCCTGTATTGGCATGAATAATTTCTCGTGTGTTTAATTATTTCAAATCTTGAAATGAAATAATTAAAACGGCTGAAATCCCAATCTTTTCCGTTTTAACTTATTCCCGTGTCATGTAAACGTTGGATTTCCTCGTCGCACAGTGGAAACTATGAAAATGTCCGTATTTTCTCGCGAATTCGTCTTTTAGAAGCTCTTTAAGTGTTGCATCCCAAAAAAAACACAATATTCACATTGTGTATTTTCCAATCCGTACGTATTCGTACAGAGTTTGATGCATGCGATTTTTCCTTATTCCCCCAATCCGAATTTAATTCAGGATTCACAGTCGTTTGCCCCATAGAAATGCTATGTTAGTGTGTTTTCTTACCGGAATAATAATTTCTGGGAGGCTTGTTTCTCTCGGAGTAACATAGTTGCACTCGAGCAGCAAAAAATAGTTATGCGGAGAACTCAAGAAACCGAAGAAGACGACGACGACTGAACAACTGACGCAACATAACGGCTACTTGATCAACATCGTTAACTGGTCAAAGAATGCTGATATTGTCATATACCAGACGGTTGAACAACTTCGGCGGTGATAAATCAACCTCGTCATCACTCACTCTAATTCAGTAGTCGTCTTGCTGGTTTTTCATAATTATCGTATTTGGCCTTGGGATGCACTTATCATCCAATTTATCGACGATTTTTGACAGGATATTGAAGCATCTAACTGGTAAACAATGTCCTGCGTAGTACACGGTAGGCGTTGACGAGAAAATCACACAGCTGCCATGACACCCATCGGTGGTCGATGCATCATTCCCATGAGTCAACGCGCCTCGCAGTGATTCATCTCACATCGTGCATTATACGTCCCACATTCGACTTCGCTATGTTTTTTGTTCATTTTGGAAAAGGTAAAGACGTTAGTTTCAATAAAAATTTTATCTCTTTCATTTGAGTGGTAGGCGGAGCGCGCGAAAGGGAATCGGGGTCTTCTTCCCCTATAAACCTTACCGGTTGACCCTGAGGGTGTTTGCATCAGTTTCACGGCGGCCTACGCTCAAGGAGTAGCTCTTATTCGTCTGATTTTCATTGCAATTCCTCCAATTTCGTCCACTTCTCAGCTTCTTGCGTATTTATCCCTCGTTACCCCTTCTGGATTTTTCGTCATCTTGGATGGGGAGAGGAGGACACACCACTGCCGGGCCCTGACTATGACTACTCGCTGTGTGCCCATGACACGATTGGGATGCGAACTCCCACCACCTCACGGACGATTTGCACTCGGTTCATTTCTCAAGGTCGGGAAGTTCTCTCAGAATCACCATCTGTGTCGATTAACCATATTTCACTATTCCATTCTCTGAATTCACATTCGTGTGGTCTTAACCTTCCACTTAGATTTTGATTTACATTTTAGCTATTCAAAAATGTTAGAATATTTTACCTTCGAGCAAAATCTTATTTGCGCATTAATTCTCGTTTCACTGTTACGAATGCTTGTTATTTTTCAAACTGCTGTTTAATAATTCAAATATTAAACGTGCCTGGGTATCCACAGATTTTTTGTAAGCAGCATTCGAAAATAGTGCACATACGTATCCTTCTTAAAACGATTAGACGGAAAAACTTAAACGATGAAATGAAGTTAATTAACATGCTGAAGTGAAATTTGATAATTTTAAAATCACCCTTCACTTATCACAAGTTATTTCCTGATGTTTAGTGCTTTTGGTATCCGTCGTACAAATTTATTTGTTTCTAGCATGCATTCAGCAGTAAAAAAATGTTGTCAATGGTATTTCCCTGGTCGAAATAATTATGAATGCCGGGTAGGACCGTCGGGCAGGAAACTTTTCCCAGCAGAGAAGAGTCAAAGTTATGGTTACAGATGGTTTAGTGGTGTCACCACGTCTGCCCGTAATAAGAAATCGTTTACTGTTATGACGCCATCCGCTTCTTCGGAAGACTGCTAGCGATAAGGCGACATTTCCTCAGAAACTTCGCATTTAATCTTCAATTATTAAAACATCAGTTCGAAGCTCGGTGATAAAATCTGTGGTGGAGGTTCATCGTAGGTATCATCGTGATATCAGATTTTGCACTCGTCTTGGAACTTCTGTTGGACCTGGGATGTTAAAATTTTAATCCTACGTGAAGAAACGAATTATGGTATAAATTTGTGTCATGTTGCTCCT
Organism: Hetaerina americana; assembly: GCF_022747635.1. Lineage (NCBI taxonomy): Eukaryota > Metazoa > Arthropoda > Insecta > Odonata > Calopterygidae > Hetaerina > Hetaerina americana. The sequence goes on along the minus strand of NW_027286874.1, from coordinate 51,245,318 downwards.
TTGCAATTTTGGCATTCAAGTCGACTAAGGCTCGCCTTAACTGACCATCACCTCGATCAACTGTCTCCTTTCCCGCTTCTAGAATATTTCCATATTTGGGCCATACAAGTCTCGTAACTCTGTTTATGATGTTAGGGTAGTAGTTGGAATGCAGCCAAAACACTTGCACTGCATTACTTCTAGGTTTTAACAAATTGAACCTTATATAGCAGGTTATGCTCCCTATGTAACTTCGCACATTGATTGCAACCCCGAGGCAGATCACTACACCTATACCGCTCATCTTCGGAGCTGTTTGCTCACCTTCGTGGATATTTCTCACAAGTGTCCCAAGGATTTTGAACTCTATCACACCTATTGACAGAAGCCATATCAGTGTGCTTGTTCATGTTATCGGCTCCAAAGTTGTTCTGTGATAAGGTTGTCTAAATTCTTCCAAGTGTTTTTCCTTAATCGGTCTCAGCAGCCAAGGCAATTTTCCCAGAAATCCCCAATTGCTGAAAGCGACCGGGTCTTCCCCTGCAGGGTGAATGGTTGCTTCCCTCCGTGCGATAGTATTATAAAAAAATATAAAATCCCGCAAATGTGGATATGCTAGCACGCATGCAGCCTCACACCCGACATTACTTCATACAACTTCACTCGGATAGTTAAATCTGCGTATTTGCGGCATGCGGATGTAAGCAAAAAGGTTGTTTGTCGCCGCTCGTCACGCTGCTCGTCTGACTGGTACCTGTGCCCCACCAGCTAATTACTTTTTTTTACCCATCGGAGGACGCAACAGAAAATAGGCAGGCAGTACCCGCTTCGTGAGTCGTCATACCAATCTTTCATCATGCATTCATTCATTCGTCTCTTTCGTATATTTTTTCGTCATCTCCGTTCTTCCTCAGTCCTCTCCCTACATTTTTCTCCCAAAATCTTCTTTTCCTTCCCTTCTCTCTCTCCCCGGCCGCTCTTCCCACGCCGACTTCAGCGCGCGATGAGACGCCCGACCTAGATCCCCCGGTGTGCGATCCGTCAGAATACACCCTCCCCCCTGTACAATGCGGATTCCCGCCTCTGCGCCGTGCGCGTAGACCCAATTGTTAGCCATCCGAAAGAGAAATTATTTTCTTGGCCTCCCTCTCCCCAGTTGTCGTTCATTCATCATGCGAAGAGAAGATAACACCCCAACGCCTTCACACGTCCACTAAATCATGCCGCTGAGCTCTCGACCCAATCTTGATCATTTTTCCGCCCAGTCCGATGATGCAGAGGTATGAGTTCGCAACCCAGTTTTTTAAATTGAATGAATGTACTTTATTCTGACAGGTTTTGCTTTTTACGCATCAGGCATAAACCTGTTAGTTATTTTCACGATTAATAATTGTCGGAGTTAACTTGTCAAAGTATTATTCCTCCGCAGCCGCAAGAAGGATTACTTAGAAGGCAATTGTTATGGGATTGATATATTTAGAGCCTTATTAATGACACCCTCTACCGAATTTCCTTTCATGTTTCCATCATTCCCTAATTCTGAGGAGGTAAACCAAAATGCTAATTCATGTTGTATGAAAGGACTTTGAAGCTCTTTCATTCCATCCCCCAAGTCTCTTTTGTCTCCAAAAACGGAATCTACCCTGGTAATCTTTCTGTCACAATTCCATTTTTGTAGCTTTCCGGATGTCCTGTTACATTTGCCCCTATTTCCTGCGTATGAGCGCTCCCGCAAGTTCTTGAAAACGAGATAAGTTAATGAAGTCTGACTCATATGAGTCACCAATTTCGTACACCCTCGGGGACGAAGTTCCAAAGTCGCGTCTTCTCTGAAATATTAAAAGAGAAATTTACTGAGTAATGTTATTCAAATTGTGGGAATTGAGGATGTTAAAATCAGTATATCTTATTAGTTTTAATTGTATTACCTAATGAGTCGAATATAGTGACTCACCCATTTCATTACGGAAGTAAAATCGTAATACAATATATAGTTTTCGTTTTTTTTATTAACCTGCCATCCAACGCTGGTGTGTGTGGCAGGGTATGATTACACACCAGACTACCCTTGGTCCAAAACAACTTTCCCCCCTAGTGCCGTCGGACGTGTTGGTACTTCCCCTACCCTGAGCTCGATGGGCACGGTTTTACTTCGCGCAGTATTGTTACAGCGAAACTGAGCAACGTAAAACCCAAACCTTCCGCGACGCGCTCGCTGTAGCAATCACTTTTTCAAGTCCTTGCGCTAGCATCCCGTCAAAAAAAAAATACGAAGTGTCTAGATGGAGCAACGAGTTAACCTCAAGTATCTTGGGAAACCTGGTAAAACTGCTACAGAAACTCATGTCATTTTAAAGGAAGTGTACATAAGTGAATGTTTATCGCGCATGCAAGTTTTGGAGTGGTTTAAACGTTTTAGGAGGGACGTGAAACGACCGAAGACGATCCATGCCCTGGGCGACCCTCAGCGTCAAAAGCGGATGACAAAATCCAGAATATTGGTAAATTGATAGGTGAAAACGTCGTATGAGTGTTCAAACACTTGCTGGAATCTCAGGAATTAACAAAGAAAGTGTCCGTCAATTTTTTTGTGAATCGTTCAACATGCACAAAGCTTGCGCAAAAATGATGCCAAAACTTCTCACTCCAGGGCAAAAGGAATCAAGAATTGACGTTTGTGCTGACCTTTTAAACAGCATTGATAATTATCCATAATTGTTGGAAAGAGTGATTACTTGCGAATCGTGGTCTTTTTTTTTACCTATGACCTTGAAACAAAGTTCAAATCGAGTCATTGGATTAGCCAAAACTCACCACGGCAAAAGAGGCAAAAATGATCGAATCAAAAGTCAAAAAAGGATGATTGCTTCTTTGACGATCGTGGAATTGTCGATGTTCACTGGGTTCCCGAAGATCAGACAGTTAATTAATATTATTGCTTCGAGGTTCCTACTGCCCTTAATGAGTGAGAACACGAAGACCTTCAGTGTAGAAGAGCAATTCCTGGATTCTTCACCAAGACAATGCACTAACCCATTCTAGCTTCTCTGAGAAGGCGTTCTTTGCTAAATACGACATCGCCGTGTTGGACCAACCTCCGTACTCGCCCGATGTGTCCCCCTGTGACTTTTTTGATTTCCTAAGGTAAAATCGGAGCTTGAGGGGACAATATTTGACAGTTTGGAAGGGGTGAAAGCTAAAGCGACGGAAGTTCTCAACAAGCTGACAGAAGTGGACTCCCATTACTGCTTTGAACTATGGAAAATTCGTAAATTCGGAAGTGATGTGGGGGATCGGCAAGGAGACTACATTGAAGGCGATAAACTTTCTAATTTAATTTGTGATCAATAAAATGTTTTGTGGCACCAGCCCGTTTAATTAATTGCCACACCTCGAATATGGAATCTAAACGATACTATGTATGCTAGATAAGGAGGGAACTTATTACTACCAGAAATTGGATGCTCCAATGCCATGTTAAAAATTATCTTTTCGTAAATTTTGTATTGTAATCAATCGCGTGGCCTTGAGTCAGTTGATTAGGAAGTGGGTGAATGGTCGAACATTGATTATGCCCATTTTTGAGGGTGCTCCCAAAATTTGACCCAAAAAATTCCTCAGGGTGTTAAAAGACTCGACTCAGCCGTAAAGCTTTAAACTTACGTGGTTGTAGGCTTATGTATCGGTTGCAGCTTCTGGGAGTTTATCTTTTATGTACGTCATGCTTGGTAAATAAATGTTAACGATAATGTTTAAGTGTGGTGCCATACTATGACTAGAGCTGTCTGAGTACTTAAAACAAGCGATACCATTTCTATTTCTCGAGTAAGAATATTGACCTAAAGGCAGGAAACTTGGTTTAATAAGTACTGCTACTTCCTTTCGTCGTCCTGTAACTGAAGATGAACCTTCCTATGGGTCTCATTCGTTTTTTTTTTTAATTCAACTGTTGCCTGTTACTTAACGTCACTTATCGGAGCACTGAAAAAGTCGTACCGGTTGCCCAAATTTCATCGATTCGAAGAAAATTAGAACTATCGCTTATATTTGCAATGAAATTACAACTTAGTTAAGGAATGTGTTAACAAATAAAGTTTTTGTGGTAGCACCTGCAGGAACTTCTGTAAAACTAGAACTCATCTCTAAGATACGTGTATAAGGTACATTTTCGCTTATCCACACATACGTGCTGCACCTGAAGCAGAATGCGTAGGTTCAGCACGCATGTGTGTGTGTCCGTTGAGATTTTTTTTAAAATGTATGAATTTGTTGTTTCTCTTAGGGATGGATAGATTTAATTTTCAATGAATCACTTTTCAAATTCTTCATCTCAGCTCCAAATCTCTGGCATAAATACAGGTACTTTTGAATGAAAGACGGCGTTTCACAGTTTAAGGTATGGGAGAAACCAATGTTCAGAATAATGGATACTTGGTGACCCTATATTTTATTCCATGCAAAATTATTCTGATAAATACATTTGACATCGTAATAATTAAAACTTTTTCTCGTGATTTTTAGCTGGGAATTTATTCTCTGGAGACTATTCTCTTGGAACTTCTAACAATTACATTAGCCAGGATTTTTAATCCAAATCCATGATTAGATAGCGAGCATGTGGTTGTCTGTCAGACAATATCCTCTTTATAATTTTTACCATGACGAATTAGTAAGTTCCATAAAAGGAGATGTGTAGTCATGAGCGTGTTTTATCTAAAGCGGAAATTCCATTTTTCACTGCGTTATTTCTCAAATTGGTCCCAAGTGGCGTTACTATCACGTGTTTCAAGAGGGCTCTCCTTTCGTAGATAAACATTCTCGACCCGAGCATTAACACACCCTACTGCAGTGATACTTCAACCGTGTAAAGTGGAGCATCATTGCGGCTCTAGCAGCATTGGCATTGTTCAGATGAGCTACTTTTTTACTTTGGGGGTCGCTAATGTGCACGTTACTTACTACAGCGCCAAATCAATAGGAGTACAAGAATCAATTTTAAATTTAACTTTCCTTTGCTAGCTAAGTGTGCCACGAAAATGTTCATAAACCGGGGAATATAAGCACAATAAAATATTTGTAAACCTGGGAAGGTTTGAATGTTTTTATAAGGTGAGTCGTAGATTTTTTTATTTTAGTTTTGATTTACGGCGAGTGACTATTTCCTTCTTCATCTTTCCAATTCATCCCTGAAAAGGGTTTCACCTCTGCCAACATTCTCTCGTACAGCAAGGCAAAATAGCCTGTTAAGCTCTCTGCATGTTTCTTAGTGATGTGTTGAGTTCTCGATGAATTTGATAATGGAATGGTCTACCGTAAATTTCAGTGGCGAGATGTTGAAAAGGGGCAGTCAAACTTCGCAAACTTGAGAACTTGTCCCCATTTTTTCATTTGCGTGGAGGTATATCGTGAATCGTTGCTGTTGGTCGCGGAAGACGACGTCGATACCAGTCTGCATTGAGAATCTGACTCGAAACGCCGGTGATAGACTTCCCAGATATACCTAATAGATCGGCCTGGAAATCCCCCCTAATTTTGTGCAAAAATGAGGCTTATCCAGCTTCGGACATTTCAACCTGGCTATTTTCATTAATTAACGATTTTCGCTCGCTCCAAATATGAATGAAATGATAACAATCGGCCAACAAAGCCCTATATGACGATCTAATAGTTATTTTTAGTGACTAGATAGGTAGCAGCAATAATTAACATTTTTTCTGTATTAGATACATTGATTCCCTATTCATTTACAATATCTTTTGTAATAAAGCTTTCCACTCAGTGAATAAAAAAGATCGATTAATCGTTCAAATTTTAGGCAAAGAGGCAGTCTTCTTTTCATTAATGAAAGAACTTTTCTCAAATCCACTATTCAATCATTCCTAAGGTCATCCTTGTGCTAGATTAAACTCTTTGAATGGGCTATTTTCCTAGAATTTGAGCTGTTATAATATTTAAGAAAGGTCCTTGATTTTCCAGTTATTTCAACTCTATATTATAGTGTCTGCAGGTTCATAGTGTCAAATATATAGATTGAGAATTTTTTTAAAGAGGAAGCAATACGATGTGTGAGAAAGGGATTTAAATCTCTAGTAACAGTGATTTGGTGGGAAATTAGGTTCAAGTGTAATTGAGCATATGTAGCACTTAAATGTTTCATCACATGCTGTAGAAATTTCAATTATAATTTGTTACTTTCTAATATTGGGGAAGGAGAGACTATTATTGGAAGAAATACTCGCACAAAGGAGAAAGGAAAAATGGATGCAGAGTATTTTTTTAGCTGTAGTGTTGAAGACTGATAGAGGGAAGAACATTAGGTAAATGAGGTAGGGGCAGGATTAGGATAGGTATGTTCAACAGAATGAAGGAAGTTTCCTGAATTGCAGAGTCGTTCAATGTGGTGCTGGGTGTCAGGTTGTGTTTTGTGGGAGAGGCAAGGGAATCATCATTGTACTATTGTGTAGCCTGTGTTTATCCAAAACCTACCTTAACTGGTAGATTACCAATAATAATAATAAATATATGTTGCTTCCTGTTGGTAAATGAAAAATGCAATTTCCGAGTATTATTTCAATGAATATGGAGTGACTAATATCTATTTGGGTGCTATAGACAAATAAATACAGGATTTCTGGATTTAAAATTCAAGGTAAAATAAGAATTATGTTGATATTTAATATATACTTTATTTATCATTTACAGAGCCAGCTAGTTCCGGAGATGTTGCAAATATCAGTGCTGGGAGTGCAGTAACCACAGCAAACACGAGTTCTCCAGTTAACAAACGGAGAGTATTTAAGTAAGTTGCCTCATTCGTATTATGGAGTAAATATTTGAAACAATGAACTAACTTACAGTATTTTCCCAAAAACTCACCTCTTTTCAAACTGTAGCCAACTTTTACCTGTAACTTAGGAAGCATAAAAGAGAGACATAAAAAAATTATTGACGTAGATTATAATTTCTATTAAGAACAATTCGGGCACATGAATCAGTACAGTTCTATTCTACAGCACATTACTGAACAGTGCATGTTTCTAGTTACAGATAGCTACAGCTACCTGTACCTGCATCATCCCCTACATTTTTCATGGTGTATATACCAGATTCTAATGGCCATGAAATATTCCTCCATTTGTCAGAGTGTCTATTTTTTCATCTTTTCTACTCGTAGTATTTATTCTAAACATCAACTGCACTATTATTTGTGTTTATTTGGTCACAGGAAAACATTAGAAAAAATGAATTACAATTATGAACAAATGCACCTGCATGACTTTTAGTTAACCGTTTTTCTTTCTGTATAAATTTATATGTCATTTGATGTTTCCTTCTGTATTTCAAGGTCCAAATGGCTCCCTCCACCTCTGAGAAAGTTTAGTCAAGGGAAATTAGAAAAGAGTGGATCTGTTGGTACTCCCCCACCAGTCGTTCCAACGTCAGCATTGTCGAATGAGCCCGGTGCTCGAAATTCATCTAAGAAGAGCACAGAGAAGAGGTTCAAGGTATGGCTTTAAAACTTTTTATTGTATCATTTTTCTGCAGCATATATTTTACAAAACAACTTTTGAGCATTAACCAAAGATGAATTGGATTCATTGACCATATTTTTGCTGTCAGTGCTGTGTGTGTGTGAAGGTATGCATTAGATCTCATTCAAAGAATACTTGTTTGTATTTTCTACTACATTATATATGCATAACTGATAAAAGGTGGTAGCTGCTACATTAGATTTACTCCATTAAAAATGTATTGCTTTTATCTTTAACGAAAATGTTAGCTACCTCAAGGCAGCCACTACCGAAATCTGTTTACATGCACAATTGCATATTATTTTTTTTTCCTATTTTGTAGCTTCCAGCTCCAGGCCAAAAAGTATCAATACCTGCTCAACCATTTGTTGAAGGGGAAGTGGTGGCAGCCTCTGCATGCAATCTCCAGGGAGTTCCGGATGGCCCGCTCTCCCCAACGAGCCCTGAAGTACCTGCCTCAAGGCCAGAACAGGCAAGTGGTGCAGAGGAGGCAGAAGACGAAGTTGAGTTGCCTCCTCCAATGGAACCAATTGCTGAGCCAGTACTTGTGGCCACTGCTGCAGCAGTCGCTGCAGCTGCAGCAGCAGCTGCTGGTTCTGGAGGAGAGTCAGCCTCTGGAGTAGAGGATGTCAGTGGGGCTACAACAGCAGCAGGAGATACAGCAGTGCCTCGAGGAATGTCGGTGAATTCTGGCATAGATGCCACACCTGGTGAAGATGCACCTCTTGGAAAAAGGGTGAGTTTATTTCTCTGCATGATTGGCCATTCCCTAAATTTCATTTAATTTAGAACCACAGCAGAAAGTTTAAGTTTCTGGTTGTGCACCTTAATTGGGGTGGTACTATCTAATAATGTATTCCTTTCCCAACATGAGTTTAATTAGCTGAAGAATTTATTATAAAATTAGTGTTCTGTGTATCATGTAAATAAAATCGTGCTTAGAAAGTTTGCACAAGTTTTGTGATACCCTGACATTAAGTCCCATTGTTCTTGAAACACTTGTCAAATAAGTTGGATGCTTTATTTATGAATGTTAGCTATTAATTGAAAAGAATTTGAAACAACCTGTACAAGTTTACTTTGATGTTTTTAGATGAAATGTTGTCAGTAAAATATTTGTTTGTTTGCTTTAACTGTGCTGTGTGTGGAATCGCTGTTAAATTATCCCTTGATTATATTTTCTGATGCTTAAATACATGTCAAAATGTTATAAACTAGATTAGAAATAGGTTCAAATCATATACATATTGTATGTTGTCTCTCGCTAAACTGTTATTTAGCTCTAGTTATTCCAAATATTTGTTGCCCTTAGTAGCCAGTTGCGTGGCCTTATCTTTTTTCCAGTCATCCCGACTCTCCCTCAAAGTACTGGAAGGGGGAGCGACTGCTGATTTGGCGGAAATTGAACAAATCGTCAAAGAGCGAATGGTGTGTCTTGTATCATATGTGATGTAGATGTAATTTGTATGAAGGTTATGGTGCATATATATATTTTTTTTTATTTTTGAAGAGCACATCTTTTTCAGGCATTTGAGCAGGCATGTGCTTAATTGTTTGACTATCACTGTTGTTTGTTGAGTAAAAAGTAACATGTTTGTATGCATTTCTGCTGAGTGTGAAAGGTTCAGTAGTATAAATTATTATTTTTATTCATTTTTGTAAGTTGTGGTAAATACATAATTTCTCATTATGTTATAGTATATTTTTCCTTTACCTTCACTCTTGTAAGTTTTTTGGGGTGTCAATGTACTTCATTATTTTCATACGTCTTGCTGATATAATGATGATTATTATTAATCAAATTCTATTTTCATGCTAAATGGGTCATAGTCAATGGAAAACGGGGATAAGTTGCACAAGACTTATGTGCTTGTATACTCATGATTAATTTTCTAATGCTTCACATATCTTCTTGTCAACATTGATTACTTTTGTTTTTGACTAAAGTAAATGAGTGTTTGTAGATATGATGACATATCTTCCAAATTAGTTTCATGTACTTCACCATGTCTCTTTATCAAGTATAGTTATCAACAATCATTATTTTAATCAACAAGTTTCATGCAAGTCATGACTGGAAATCTTTTTGTCCATCCTTTTTCCCGAATTCGTTTGCTTTCAAATAAATACTATCACTAAATATCATCATCCTCCAATTTTGATAAAATATATTTGGAAAATAAAGTTCTATAAAAGTACTTAGCTCTTAAAGAGATCATGGCTCACTCTTGAGTCTTTTTCGTAAGGGTATTGAGACTTCGTTTCATGCCCTCATTTAATATTGGAAACATTTATGGTAAAAGTTTTCCTTGCATAGACTTTTTCCATAATCCTTTGGGTGTAACTAACGGAAGATTTTTTTTTTACACATTATCATTAACAGTTCAATCCATAATATTCCACATCCTTGCACTAAATGTTTTCTGTAGCTTATTATGTCTCCTGTGGTTGGTTGTCTTCATTTGTGCCATTTGATTATTTTTGCAATAATTATGTAGTTTTGATCCCTTACCTGCTTATATGGTTGAGTTTATGCTTTTTTTTCTATAATCCCTTTTAAATAAATATTAGAACAGTAGTGTAGTTTTTAAGTGGAACCTTAAATGACATTAACTGTTTCCATAATGTTTTCTACTTTTGATCATTTAAACAAGCGTTTGAATTTAAAATGTGGGTGACCCATTTTTGCCACTATAGACACAAGTTGTAAAGAGAAGAGTGAACTGTGCAAATCATATTATTTAAGTGCAGATTTTAGATTGTACAACTGCCTTCATGGTTCGTGACATTTTAAGTCAAAGTATAGTAAACTGCTTTGGTTGCCATTCTCAAATATTATTTTATCATTTCATTCAGCCAATGCTGTAATGCACCATGAGCCAATGTAGCATGAGATATTTATGAGGCACTGCATGTCAACATTTGTGATTTAATAAAGTAAATGCCATTTGAGTTTGGGAAACATGTTAACAAATTGAAGTATTACACTTTATAATCTAGACTCACTCATTATCTTTAATGATACCAGTTGGATGTACATTTGAGAGACTCAACGAGTGTTCCTTTTCTTTCATTCACTGAACAGGAGCAGCATTCAGAGCAGCGTTCTGGAAGAAGTTTACTCTCACAACAGGGCAATGACTCATTGGAGGGAACGCCAATGTCATCAGGTCTTCCAAACAGCCCTTTAACCTTGGATGGAGCTGAGGGCAAGGGGAGTGAGGATGTTGGGAAGCAGATTGGTGGTGAGGGTTGTGAAGAGGGTGTTGGAAGTGTGGTGGACAGTGGGGTAATGAAAGGTGGGGACACAGAGGATGAGGAAGACAGTGGCGTGGCTGAAGGGACCAAGGGGAAAACAGAAGCTCTCCGGAGACGTGAATTTGTGATGCGGGAATTGGTGGAGACAGAGAGGGACTACGTGAGGGATTTGAGGCTAGTGGTGGAAGGTTATGTGGCTCTCATGAGGGACTCGAACTGTGAAATCCCAATGCCAGATGATCTGCGGGGTGGCAAGGATATGATGGTGTTTGGCAACATTGAAGCAATCTATGAATGGCACAGAGAGTGAGTTGAAAATTTATTTTTGATTATAATTGAGTTATGTAAGGATATAACCCTTTTCTTAGAAGGACAATTATTGTGTAGGTAATACTTGGAAACAATACAACTCATCACCAAAATAGTTAGTTTTGTTGAAAATAATTCATGCATGTTTTTCATAAACTTTTATTTCAAAACACCCTTCAAAGCTGGCTTATTTACTTGCTCATTAATTTCATTTTTTGCTATTTTGAAAAACCTTCTTAGGAAAGTATGAGTTGTGAGACTCTACATATGTGATTTGAGTTAAACTATCATTTTTATCTTAAACTTGGTAAAAATCTTTCCTCTGTGCAAATGGTACATAATTATTTTATTATTTATTCAAAATGGTCAACTAAATTTTCATTAATAAATAGTGTACAAAGAAATTTACCTTAAATTGTAGTTAACATCCTAAATAGGTAGTACTTTTTCTTTAAGCAGTACATATATTTTATGATCACATGGAATGAGTACTTAAAGTGATTAGGATGTAAATGAATCAATATTATTGCCAATTTCATTATCTTCATCATTAAAACAATGATAAATATTTGATAGCATTGACAATAGAAACACAAATTCTCTCCCAAAAGTAGTAGGACTGAATTAATTTTAAAAACTTTATTGCCAGAATTGATACATTCACTCAAAAATCTTCGAAGTAGCACCCTTGTGCATTACACTCCGCTGCCAGCGAGTTTTCTACGCCTCGTATGTCTTCTGGAAGGCGGTGCTTGAAAACACTGATAAGCTCCCCTCATCATGGCCTGTTGTAATGCTTCCACCGAGCCATGGTGATGTACTTTCAGCACAGATTTGATGCAGGGGAAGGGGAAGTGGTCTGGTGGGGCATTGTCTAATAAATTTGGATCCTCTCTCACATGGTTGAGAAACTCTTGGCAGATCTGTGTGAGAGTTTCCTTTTGTTCGTCCAAGAGTACTCGTAGCACCAACTTCACACCTCTCTCATGCCCATGTTTTTGGCCATAAGTTGATGCACATCACTTTTAGGAATGCCGACTGTATTTCCTAGCCCATAAGACTTAAATTGAAGCACCAGCACATAAGATGCACTGTCATTTTTCAGGTTAATATTTACAAAAAATACTTATGTCAGACAGAAAAAGATGAAAGGAATTGTTGCATTAAAAAATGAGTTGCTATATCTACATTTATTTACTGTAGAATCCCTGAAAGTCATTGTCATTACACAATGACATCTTTACTTCCATATGGACCATTGCTAATTTTACATTTTTAAAAAGACAGTATGATAGTCTCGCTTTCAACTTTCCACCTGTACTTTTTCAATTACAGACCCTAAAAATCAATGGCCATTTCATTATCCCTATCGGTGTGACTTCATGAGTTGGTGCCTTATTTATATTTATACCTTACTTTTGTGTTCAATTGGCAGTTTTTATGTTGTTACAGATCTAGTGTGAATGCACAGACCATTTCTCTTCATGAATATCTAATACCGGGCAGTTCTAGAAAAATTGGCTATAGAATACCTATCCCTTATTTTCTCGCTTGAGTTGATTTCACTTTTGTTGAAACAGTAATCTATGCTTCTGTGGTTTATAATCCAGTGCTTAACATATTTCTCAAGCTTTGGCCATTTAGGAGCAAATGAACATAAATTTGTTTACTCATACTGAATGTACATTCTGCTCCCTCTATTCTTGTATTATCGTCTCAGAGAGAGGTGGGCCAAAATGCGCTTCAGCTACCTTTTTTCCAAGCTCTGAAGTGTGATTCATAACTTCAAGTTCAAATGAAATACTCAAATTATCAGGAGGACTATATCACTGTTAGTCCAACGGGTATAAGTTTTGCAGCAGCACCAAATGTCAGATGTGACCAAACTTAATACATTGTATATATATTTATCATTTGGGGTATTGTTTTAGGAAGTACTGGATAAAATATTAAAACTCTGTTGATTCCTACTGGCTCAAAGCAATGATAATTTTGAAAAATGTGATAAAGACAACCATTTTATGTGCATGATGCAGGAAAATGTTCTTAATAGCGAGAATTTTTCCATTAGCTTGCACTTATAGGTCCATGTTATATCCTTATGCACCCAACCCATAAGATACAAGCTGTGTTTAGAGCACATTTTGGAGTAATAAAAGTGTATCTTATATGCTGGGAAATGCAGTAATTTATATCTTTGGGATTGCCTGCTGCATAATATCAAGCATATTTTCTAAAGACTGAGTTTTTCAGTCATCATCAGAAGTTAATGACTGACACAATAGCTCCTGACAGGTACCTTGGTTTTTTGTTGTCAAAAGAGAAAATGCAGTTGTTGGAAGCTGTACAAATGTTTTTAGCTCTAAGAAATGTTGATAAATCATTTTAATATGTTTTTTCTTGCTGTGGGAGAATGTTTACAGAAAGTGATTATGACAGGAGAAAATTTAGCATATTGCTAACATAGCCATGAAACAAGGTTTTATTAGCTTATCTATTTTATGGAACTTACATGAAAGTGCATGAACTGTTTCACATATTTTTGGCTGATTATTAAAACTGCCCTTCAAAATTTTTTAATTGGATTGTATTTACTAAGCCAAGTTTATCTTCCCCCTTGGTAAAATTTTCTTTATGACCACCAGTATTTACAGAATTTATTTTAAATGTGTATGATTCTTGTTAAATAAAATTATGATTCTTCGGGATAAGGAAATAAGTAATGGGTATTTGCATTCAATTTGTGATGTCACATTGATATGAATTGGGCAATATTATGACCCTTTTCAAATTAGAATTTTGAATGGCATCTTAATTCCGTATCATTTATAAATGCAAACTTTTATAATTTTTAAAGAAACTGATCTGCTGTTATTAGTCTATTTCTCAAAAAAGAGACCCAACTGTCATTGAATTTATGCTTCAATCATCAGAAATAAAATATTTCCTTATTGTATATCTTTCCATTATGTCTTTTACAGTTTCTTCCTTAAAGCATTAGAAAGATGTATAAATCATCCAGAAGAATTGGGTCCATTATTTAAGCGCTATGAGAGGAAACTTCACATGTATGTCGTGTACTGCCAGAATAAGCCCAAGTCTGAGTACATTGTCTCAGAATACATGGATACATATTTTGAGGTTTGTACATTCTCTTTCTACATTTTAACAATTTTAAGAATTTTTCTTCAATTTAATAGGGTTTGGTTTTATCCTAGGATAAAATCTCAATATGTAGCCTTCATATCATCTTCCCAATTTTCAAGTAAAAAAATGAATGTCCATCCCAAATGACTCTTCCCTAGACTCATGAGTTATCTGCACTGATATTTGCCATGTTCCAGAAGTCTTGATGTAACACATTCTATCTATATTTCATCATATTGAGTAACTATTGGACAAATGAAACTGTTGTTCATTAACTTTGTGTTATTCCATATCATGTGTTCTTTGTTTAATCATTTTAGTAAACAATGGGGACAAAGATGGTCATTGTCATCTCTCAGACTTGACATTCATGGTTGAATCCATTGATAAAGTAGGTAAAATTCACCAAATGTTTCTGATTTAATTAGATATTTTAGGTGGGACACCGTAGAGGTTAGTGTAGCTGTTAGTTCATCATAATAAAAATGGTTGTAACCAAAATTAAGGAATATTAGAGATCTAATGCACAGGTATTTAAAGGAAGTAAATTTTTATTTTCCATAAATATGATTAATATCATTCGTATTGTTTCCATTTAAAAATGTAATTAATTTGTTTGTTGACATATTGACTTGAGACTCATGTCATGGTGATGTATAGTTTTGGAATAGGGATGGTGTCATTATTCGTATCAATGGGTGAAATTACATCATACTTTTTCTACTTGAGGTTCAATACTGTTTACCTGTTGGTAATATGACTGGTGTTGTTGTTGATTATATCATTACATTTATTGGTATTCAATTATTCAAAGTTTACATTGTATGAGATATTCAAAACCCTAATCTCGAGTATTTTTGGCCTGTGATATACCCTCTCTGTGATACAGGCATTTTTGTTGATTTTCATGTTCATATTAATGAGCTTCTGAGGATGGCAGTAAGAGTGATAGTCATCAGCTTGCAGAAATTAATGGTAGTTTGTGAAATACACATTATTATGTATTAGTGTATCTTAGTGTAGAAAGAATAGATGCTGATAGATAGCTAGGTAGATGCAAGAATAAATACTGATAATAGAAATGTCTGAATTAAAACTCTCATGTAATATGGTACCAATTTTTTGTAACCTTACAATTTTCTCTATTCCATACTTTCATGTAAATGTAATCAAACATTAAAGACAGGCAACAGTGTGAGAATTTGATTATTCACATAAATTGGAATAGCTCATTAATATGCACTGTTAAGTTGGGACTTACAATAATTACCTACCTACCTTGCGAGCTATACAGTCTGTCTGTACATACAATCTGTCCAGTTTGCAGAAAAAGCTGGAGGTGCGTCTGGAAAATTTTGAAAATTGAAAAAGGAAACTTGTTTGTACTGTTCATTTTCTCTTGAGAATTATTTGAAGTGCATATAGTAGTAAAATAAGATACTTATTTTCATTAAAAATTTAAATAAAATACACAGAAATGCTTCTGATGGAAATAATAATGCATGTATGAGATTATTTTATTTAGTGTTTTCTATTCAATTTAAAATCTGAACTCCAGGAAAAAACAACTACTCTGATTTACCACAGGCATGCTGTTTTGAATCTAATTTTAAATGTAATTTAGTTATTCGAGAAGACTTTATGTGATGGTTGAGTGAATTTAAATGTAAACTTCCATTTATTAACTATGTTCATTTTGAGGGGAAGAAACAGGCAAATTTTATATTGACTTATATGTAGATCCTGATATTTTTACTGTCCAACATAAAATTTTATGCTCTTGCAAGCTTTTACCAATGCATTTAATATTTATTTTTCATACCACATTCTTCTCCTTTCAGGAAATGAGAATTAAGTTAGGTCACAAACTTCAGTTGTGTGACTTGTTAATAAAACCTGTTCAGCGAATAATGAAGTACCAGCTCCTCTTGAGGGATATATGCAAGTACACAGAGAGGGCTCAGTTAAAGCAAGAGTTAGAATCCTTGCAGCAGGCCTCAAGAGTAATGCAAGTTGTACCTAAAGCTGCAAACGATATGATGGATGTGGGTCGCCTCCAAGGATTCGATGTAAGTACTCGTGTAAATATATGTATTATGTTTTTTTAAGATTAATTTAGTTAGTGCAATATTTCAAAAATATGAAATTTCTGATTCAAAGAAACTGTGGGAGATACCACGACAATAACTTCAGCAGATTCATCCACTAATGCACATAACAATGCAACAATTTCAAAGTGTAAATATCACTCGCCTTAACCAGGATTTCCTGTCAAAAAGAATGATCTTACACTTTGAAATTGTTGCATGGTAATGAAATCACTATATTTACTGTTTATGTGATCATGAAATTTTGCCAATAGAAAAAAACCATTATTAATGCCAGCTGATTTAGAGCATAAGGTGTATTTTCCAGTATAAACATGTCAAGTAAATTTTTAATCAATAGGCATACTGGCTTCCTAGCGCAGTTAGTAAAGTTAGTAAATCTGGCACAAGAAATTTGTTGGTAATCTTGCGCACATGTCAAAGAAAATGATGGTTGAGTGGTTTCACACATTAAATGAAATGTACATAAAGTCATATCAGTAGATCTTTACTAAAATATTATAGGAAGAAATCCCACAATGCTCTCCTTCTAATCCATGGGTCCGCAATGATACATTATGCTTTCCTGCCTTGTATCATTCGGCATCCAAGCCATTATTGTCTGGAAAGAATAGGGAGTTAAAAAGCACCAGAGAGAAAGGGGCATAAGAATCTCCTTCATGAAATAAAGATGCTCTTTTGGATAATACCCCTATAACGTGGAGACTATATCTAAAAATATTCCTCAGTGATTTGATATCCTATCATTCATGTAGTTTGGGCTTTTAAAGCTAGTCCTGCAACAAGAAAGGCATGAGTTGCATCAGGCAGGGCTGTCAAATAAGTTTCTTAAGATTGAATCATATTTCCATTCAGGTATATTTTCTTTGCAGCATGTCATATATGTTAAGTGAAATGGATTATTATTTTTATTCTTTAGATTTTTAAATATTTTTTTTCAAAAGAAAAATATTTTTTTGCCCGTACAATAAAGCGATTATCCATGCAAATGGACTCATGACAATGCACGAATAATCCAAAATGGCTGAAAATTTTGTCATGATTTATATGAATGGAAATGTACAGAAATTATCCTTTTTTATGGTGTGATTAATTTGAGTTTTTTGCAGTGGGAGGGGCATTTTTTCGATTTTTATAAAGATTGAAGTACTGATTTACTAAAATACAGAATTATCATGAAGTGAATAAATGTTACTCAGAAAGCTAAACCAATCATGTACCAAGGAAGAGAAACAGTCAAGAACAAATTTTATCAAAGGACCACTGATACAGATTTATTTTACCTTATGATACTGATTAAAATAATGCGGTGTTGATAGTTAACTTACTTGTCGCATATTAAAACTCTATATTTGCTTGGCTTAAAGGAGAATATGAAATTCTAAGGGCTGAATTCGAGGGAAACAATAATGCAAAAGTTGAGATAGTTCAAAATTTTTAAATTAAAACATTAAATATTACTGACAACTTTTGATTCAGTGAAATTAAAAACTTTTAGAAAGCAGAGGTATTTCAAACTTGTATTTTTTGAAAAGCAAAATGAATCTTCAAAGCATTTATTA
Organism: Hetaerina americana; assembly: GCF_022747635.1. NCBI lineage: Eukaryota > Metazoa > Arthropoda > Insecta > Odonata > Calopterygidae > Hetaerina > Hetaerina americana. The sequence continues at coordinate 51,227,423 of NW_027286874.1, read as the reverse complement.
TCTTCACTACGCCAATTTTATCATAATGCCAAGTGCTGGAAAGAGTGTAGTACCGATAATCCACACACAAATAATCAAGAGTTGACTGTAGTTTATTTTATTTGTAAAATGTTGCATCATGCTATAATTTCAGGAAAAGTTTTTTTGATGTGATAATGCTTATTTTATTATTGCTGTAATATGAGTGTATGCCTGAAATTAGTGCTTTGTGGAACTATAAAATATAAACTATTGGATGAAACAAAACCAAAAATTAAAAGAAAGTGTTTTGCAAAGGGGATTGGAGAATATTCTTTTCCAATTCCTTTCTCTATTGGCTAAATAAAAGTGTATCATTTTAAGTAGTCCTGGAATGTTAATGTTTTATATTAATTAATTGAAGGTATTCTAATTAAGACTTTGATTGCTTCTGTATAAGTTTACATTTATTTATAATAAATTTTATGTTTTTCAGGGTAAAATCACTGCTCAAGGGAAGTTACTTCTTCATGGCCCACTTATCTGTTATGAGAGTTCATCTGGAGCCAGCATTAAAGGAAAAGAACTTCAAGTATTTTTGTTTGAACAAAATATTATTTTTAGTGAAGCCGTAGGAAAGAAAACTCAGTTTATCAACCCTGTGTACATTTACAAGGCTCATATTCAGGTGATTATTCAAAGTTAACTTTAAAAATTTAACTATAATTTGAGTACTCATAACTACCATATAAATCTGTGTTCTATACACACCCTATTTTTAAGCATTGAAATGAAGAGTAAAAGTTGATATAATAAAAAATTGGTAAATAGGACAATATTTTTGGCAGTAGAAATTTATTTTAAGATGTGTGATAACAAAAATCACGCCATTATAATTAAATTTGCTAATGAATGGGGAAACCATTGTCAGATTTCCCTGTTAAAATATTTTTCCCCGATATTAATATATATCAATAAGTGCAACCATTTTCTACGACATATGCAATATGCTATGAATTCATGCAATGTCTTGCACCTATTTATCTTGAGAATTAATGGGAAAATAGGATTTTTCGAAAGTGAATTTGAAATGTCTGAGTGGGCTATGAAAAACATGTACACGTGAAGCAAACTTTACATATTAGTGAAAGGGTATTTCAACAGTCTCATAGTTAGTGCTATGAGTAAATTTAAGTAGAAGTATGTAATGTTCAAGAATTTAAATACACAATAAACCACGGACGCCAATGGAAAACCCCAAATAATGCTTTATATGCTCAAGTTTTCCTTGTGAAGAGAAATGGTCGCTCGCGCAACATTATCCATAAAGTAGATAATTGAACTAAACAGTCGGGTAACTGAGGTGAAAAAAGACCATAAATGGGCAAAAATCATCGCATTTGGATTGTTAATAACCTCCTACCGACATCAGTTAAATCTCATAAAGTTGCAAGAGTATGCCATTCATTGTTATGCGTACAACCAATTCAATTTCTTATTACATGGTACCATCAGTTCTATCAAAAAAGTTGAGAAAACTGTTCATGAAATATATCACCTTCATTTATAATAGCTAATTGCTGTAGAATAAGGATATTGTGTAAAACAGAAACATACCAGCAAGTTAAAAGTTTGGAAAACAACACACTTGTATGAGATTAAATTAAATTAAAAACTGCTGTGCTTGTCCAAGGAACTCGATTATTCATATTTTCATTTCTTCTTTCTTCAATCAATGCCATTTATTTTACTGTCACTAAACTCATTTGATGTGTTCCTAATCATTCTCTGCATGCATAAGTACTGAGAAATGTCTCCATGTAGATATTTGTAAAATTTTTACTTTGCTATTTATTTCAGTTGCTAATGTTTATTCTTAAACATTTTTCAGGTTAACAAAATGGTTCTGGAGGATGACTGTGATGATGGAGAATCTTACAAATTTGTGATTAGATCAACTGACCCACTGAAACCTAGGTTAGTTTTTGTTTGTCAGGGAGCGTCAAAAGAAAGTAGGGATGAATGGGTTGCTACAATACGTAACATATTACAGACTCAAAAGGATTTTCTTAAGGCTATACAGTATCCTATTGCTTACCAGAAAGAACTAACGAAAGAAGTGTGAACAATTTTGTTTTCTTTAATTGAAGCAAATATTTCTGAGCGCTTCTTGGTCCAGCTTTCACACAGCTTCTGATAATTGGTTCCTCTAGCAATGAATCACCTACTCAGTGGTTCATGGGTTTTCAGTATTTTCGTGAGGATGTGTAAAGCAAGCCTCAACCATCTACTTGTCATACTTCTAAGTATGATGAATCTTATGCCATGGTGTGCCCAAAATGTCTACGACCTTAGGGAAGCAAAACCATTCCAGCTGCAATGGTGTTGAGAAAAATCCTCATAGGCATTGTTGGAAGATCATGGCTAATGGATACAAAGGGCTAATTGTTCTATAAAACCTTGATGGAGGAATTAAGTGAATTTGAAGAAACTTGTTACAACATCAACAAAAAGGAAAACACACCGAACAGTGTCTGCCAAGTTTTTTGGCATAAGCTGTGTTGAGATCTGTCAATCAAACACAGTCCTTTGACATACTTCTTATGGTGGCCACTTGGTGCCACATAAATTATGGGTTGCAGCAACCTAGCAGGATGCTAGTGTGACATGACTCACCCATGATGCAACCAACTGGCTTGTTTCAGATGAAGCAAAGTCCTTGCCCATGGGGCACAGAGATTATGGATGACAATTTTTAAAAAAATTGTGGAATAAAGTTCTTATCTTTCTCTCAAATGGATATAGAGCCAAATAGACCTGAGCTCCTTGCAGTCTTGCTTCACAGCCTGCTCAACATTTGTAGTGCTCACTGGAAAAAAAAATCCATAGTCTTTGTAAGCTTTTGGCTGTTTTGAAGTCTTCATCTCGGAAAACTGTTGTAAAGTTTTCTTGTTTGTGGACTGGTAATCTTTGCTGCCTGAACTCAAAAATTTTGTGTTAAGTGCTGCTTTCATAATGCAGAAAGGTTGCATTGGTGGTATAATGTGTGGGAAAGCAGGACCCTTCATAGGCTTACAATCTGTGTGCCATGTCCCAAAAAAGAAGCGTGATTTGATGTTGGCTTGTGTGTGCTTTCAACTCTGTTGATAGCAAATGAAATGAGAAAAAGCATCATGTATTGGCACAGCTTTGTTTTGTCTCTGATATGAGATATTGTTATTTTAAATAATAAATTATTAGGCTCAACCAGGGGGCCTTCTTGTTTCCCTGGAGAAATGTATATAAATCTTTGACGAATGAATTGCTGCAACTTGGTGACTTTTTAACTTTATATTATTGCCTGTTGTGATTGTTTCATACTCTGGACTACATAAGGAATGATTAAAAAAAATCATTTACTAATACCAATAAGGAAATTTTAAGCTGTTTTTACAGTTACAGGAATTGGATTAGCAAAATTGCAAGAAACCAGGGTTTATAATATCTTTTCTGCAAAAATTGGCTATATTCTTGGACCATTATTTTCTGGGTATGTGGTACTGTGGAAGAATGTTTTTATATGATTGAACTGTTATTTGATATTGCATCAGTATATACCAATTACTGTGCAATCAGTTCTCCAGAATGGTTACTGTTCCTCAAATCAGCATTAATATTTAGTTTTTTTTATGGTCTAGCATTAGTTTTAATGCCATTTAGTCTTTCATGATTGACAATATTTGACTTAAAAGTTTTACCTTTGTTAATCAGTCAAAAAACGGTGGAGATGGTTGAGGTGGTTAAATTTCTTTTATTTCTTGCATTCCTTATCGAGTGAATTTTGTTTTAAATGAAAATAAGACTTGCAGCAGCATCATAAATGCCGGAAATAGGAATATTCTTCTTGTCTTTGACGGATGCATAGTGTGTTATTTTTGTTTCCATACTTTTACCTGTGGTTAACAAATAGTAGCACAGCCTAGCATTGATTTCCTGCAAAATTAGTGGTGAATCTGCATATTTCATTTTAATATATATTTTGAAAGTTATTTTCATTTCACCTGAAAAATATCAAAATTAGCTTTTTTCAATTATTAAATTCTCATTTTTGTGCTGGTCAGTTTCAGTTAGTGCCTAACACATTAATTCTCAGTCCATGCCTTTTAAATATGTATGTAACTCATCATATTTTGTTTAGGGTTTTTACATATTTGCATAATCATTCCAATAGTCATTGGAAAAATGAAGATGCATTGTTATCTTTGGGGCATGTTTTAATTTTTTTGTTTCATAACCTTGAAAATCATTTGATTATGTGTACAAGTGAGTATTTTTAACTATGCAATGTCATCTGAATCATGAAGGTTCATTTTTATATTTGTTAAAAACTTTGTTGGCCAAAGAAAGGTAGTTGTATTTTATGGCTGCTGTGATTGAGTTAATATCAAAGCCATCTGGAAAAGTAATGTACTCCAGAATATGATTATCACTTAGCATGCTGACCACTTTTCTCTTTTGTGAAAAGTACATAAAAATTTTTCCCCATTGTATAAAAAATTGTGATCCTTAATGGACATGGCTTGACATGAAACAAAAACCAATACTCTGCAGACCTAGTCCGTGTGTTATAAAAGACACATCTGTGTTGTACATAAGTATGTATGTTTGTACATAAAATAAAGGAAATTTTTTTAATAGAATAATATGACTATTTCATTTTTAATATCCATTTACCTTATAAATCATTAAGGAGATACTAGTCATATATAATATCCTCATTAGGAGATAATGTTTTCAAATTGTATCAGTCCTTGTGTGGACTTGAAACATTTTATATCTTTTGGATCTTTGATCTTAAGTTTTGTCCTGAATGGTCTTGAAGAGAGGTGGTCCAGTGGTTTTTCCAAAAGAAAATTGTTTGGTATCAGACTACATAATTTGCATGCTTTAATACCTTATACTACATTGCGTAGCATTTTCGCTTGGACTTCTTTCACTTCTAAAATCTAAATTTATCCCATATATTAAGGTTCATTTAATCTTTTCCTGACTGGACTATACTTCTGTTTAAATTTATTTTTCTTTTGCTATAGATTGTTGCCAATCCAAATACTTCTACTCATTGAGTGTAGTATGCACATTTTCTTGCTAAAAATAAACTGAAATAGTTCTGGTTAATTGTATCCATAGTAACTTTGTGGAATTGCTTCATATCAAAATGAAATACACTATGTTATCCCACAGAGGAGCTTTGTTGTACGACCCGGGTTTCGTCGAAGATCGACATCATCAGGTGATGATGTAGATCTTCGACGAAACCCGGGTCGTACAATAAAGCTCTTCTGTGGGATAACATAGTGTATTTCATTTTGGAAACTGAAATAGGAATTTAATGCTGGTAATCCAAATACTTTTACTCATTAAGTGTAGTATTGTTTCTTTAGCATCTTTTAATATAAGTAGTCATGTCTTTAAGTCAAATTAGATCTCCCATTTGTAGGTTGGTGGAGCACTGATCTGTTGACCGAAGGGTCTTGGTTTGATAATCATCACTGTTCATTTCCTCTCCATACGTTTGAGTAGTCAATTGGATTTGGTATACTTGAAAAACTTTTGGGATAAAAATGTTGGAATGATGTGCGTAATGACATGATTTTTGTGACTTTTTCCCACCACTTTATACTTAATTTCTTAAGTTTCCTGGTCATCTTAAGGAGATTCAGATGGCTCAATTTTCTTATTGCAACGTTTTCAATGTATGTTAGTACAATGATTATTATTATGCATAGATCGTTCAATAATTCCTTAGATAATTCAACTATTGATATCAGAAAAGATGTGCATTTAATAAGCCTCATCCCTCACTAGATTACTGTGAAATTTTCAGCTATATCCATTATATGTTTTCATTTTCATAGTCGATTGACGGTACAAATTTTTTTTTATTTAGAAAAATGGAAAAAAATGAGACGTGTGTTGCAATCAAACTCTAATTGAAAAGGGTTAACACCAAAAGAGATCAAAGCTGAGTTGGCATTAGTTCATGGCACATCTTCTCCTGTGTTTGTAACTTTTTACAATTTAGTAAGTGAGTTCAATTGTGGTCATTCATCCACAAATGATGAATATCAATTAGGATGATCAGGGTAAAAAAAGAAACTTTACGCTTCCACAATAAAGGAAGTTTTATTGTGCAACTGTTAAGTTTCTTTTTTACCCTCATCATGAAGGAATTCCACAAAGTTAAACCTGAAACTGTTATACTTATCAATAAGGATATCTAGTGGAAGTGGCTTCCTCTAAAATTATTGACAAAATCCATTGAATGGTTTTGAGTTATTGGCGAATCAAAGTTTATGAAATAGTTAAAGCCCCTGGCATATTACTAGATACAGTGTTTTCAATTTTGCATGAAAATTTGGATGTGAAAAAAATCTTGGGAAGTTGGGAACCACATTTGCTCCCAGTGGAAAATAAACGCAATCATGTAGTTGATTCAGAATCTGGTTTGGCACTTTTCCAACACAATAAGTTTCTATATTGACGCATAAGTATGGGCAAAATATAGGTACAGTAGAAACAGTGGGTTTCTAAACACGACCCTGCTCTGAAAAAAGGCAAAGATGATGAAAGTGGCTGACAAGGTGATGGCCACAGTTTTGTGGGATGCATGTGGAATCATCCACATTAATTAGTTGCAAAAAAGGCAAACAATATATGGATTGTATTATGCATCGTTATAGCACCAGTAGAGCGAATAAATCAAGGCAAAAAATGGGTGCACACCTGTTTTTTATGGTGAAAATTATGGAATTAAAATTCGAATTATCAATACACCCAACACATTCACAGATTTGGCCACCAGTGACTTTTTTTAAACTTCAAACGGGACAAAACTGGCTCGCCGGAAAACGATTCGTGTCAAATGAGCAGGTTATCGCCGACATATATGCCTACTTAGAGGACCTTCTGAAATCTTACTTTTTGGGCAGCTTAAAAAAGTTGGAGAAACACTCGGAAAAGTGCATCAAACCAAAATAAGAAATTTAAAAAATAAAAAAAATCCTCAAATTTCGAACTACAATTATTTGTGGAGGAAATCTTGCAGTGGAGGCAAAGCGCTTTGGATAGAGGCAGGTGGACTTCAACTACAATTCTAGTCTTTCCTGCGGGGACACGCCCCCAGAAGTACATGCGGGACATTGTGTAACACAATCCAAAGATACGATTTTACGATACGCGTTCGCATTTATCTTTCTGGAAATTTTTTCTCTATAAGTCGCTTCAGAGCACTCTCCTAAAGATGAGACACTAGCTCCAGCAACGCCCATGCGTGGTATTTTGTAGAAGAGCCGCACTCAAAGGGTCCAAAGAGTCAGCCGCATGTGGCTCGCGAGCCATGGTTTGCCGATCACTGCGATACACTAACAAGAATCACCAGTCAACAGGTGGAAGAAAAACCTTGAGGCAACCTGTTGGAAAACCGATTTGGAATCCGTAAGAGCAGAGGTAAGAGCTTCACTTATTATGAGGGGATTACTTCGTTGGGTTTTGTTACAGTTATTTCTTGTTTCAATAAACCGTCATTTACTATGATTACTCAGTTCTGTGGATTATTTTAAATGAAAAGGATTTAATTTATTTTAGATTTCTTTCTTGATCGCCTATCGTTCCAAATAATGGCAATGATTATATGATTTCACTTTTCTGAATGGAATTTTTAGGTAATAGAGGTCCACAGCAGATTGTCTTTTCGTATGTAATACTATTTTCGCGCATTGCCTTAGTATGTAAGTATCACCAAATAACTGTTTGACCGGACAATATTCCGAAAACGGCAATCATAACGCCATTTGGACCCTTTTGAATTTCCATATACGCCGTGTAACCTCAGAAACGAAGCCAAGACCTTTTAAAGGTTCATCGACGAAGTGTTCAAGGGCTTGGGCCATTTGCACGCATACTCGTATTTAAGCGATAATACTCGTGGGTTGATATTTGGATAGGTAAAAGTTATAGTGTTTGGAAAGTGGGGGATGGCGGGAAATTACAGAAGACCATTATCAAAAGAACCAAGCATGGTTAGTGGGACACATACGTTGGTGTTTATTGAATAATTTTTTTAAAGAAAGTGATTAATGACAAAAAAAGGATAGGGGCCTCGGCTTCTATGTTTGTACACTGGTGTTGGAATGCTGGTCTAAATCTTAAGAAGACAGTTTAGGATTCGCTGACAAAAGGACAATACCAATTAATCCCTGATTATTATTATCAAAGGTAATCTGCCGGATAAGTTAGGTTTTGGATGGAAACAATTGCCGAATAATTCTCTTGCCTCTCCATACAACACACAACCCAACGTCCTCCTCAACATACAATGAGACCCTCTTCAATCAAGTCTACTTCCTCCCTTCATCCCTGTCATCAACTCACTCCTTGATGAAACTTCTTGGACTGACGCAGTTCTTCTCCTTTAGGCCTCAACAACGTAACACTATTGAGAATGCCATTATAAAAATAATTAGACACCTTAGTCTAAATAGAGCAGATTGAAAATATTGCTTAAAACTTAGTACAGAAATTTTGGTAAATTTGAGAAAGCTATTGGTACAAATTCCGAGGCCAAGAATGAGAGCGTATTCAATCATGGTATTGACTATTAGGTAATCATAGCCAAATGTGCCTTTCGATGGTGGGGGGTCTTTTCGAGACGTGATAGGTGCGAGGTATTGCAGGCGAGGCAGCCGACTCGGCATTCCCGGCTGCAGGGAGACGGTGGAGAGGCAGTTCGAATGGCCTGGCACACAAAGCGTTGTCGTAGCGGTCCCATGTTTTGATTATCGTTCAAATTTTTAACCAGCAACCCTCTAGCCGATGACGGATCATTTTGAGCGAACCTCGGACTGGCGCGAGTAGAAATCCGCCCCGTCCTATAGGAAGCCATCTTAATCGCCGACGCGTCAATCGGACCCGAGGGAGTGAACTTCGTCTACTCGGGGATGGCATACAGGGCCTGTAAATGGGACGAAGGGATCAACATCACTTCGCAGTCTATATGAGCACGTCTTAGACTTTCAGGATTGGAAAAATACCCAAGGATACTCGGAAACATTTACTCTTTTAATGTCAATACTTTATAAGACATTTGTGCTCTGAATCATACGTACTCGCAGGAAAATTTGGATTAATTCTGATCGCCTTTTTAACCAAAATCGCCTCGCAGATCATGTTCGTTGTCCAAGACGTTGTGTAATTGGTCTTCTTGATGAAACGCCTCAGCAGTTATTAGTTTTAAGTCTTTTGGCAGAAACGTTTCCCGTAACCGTTTAGTTTTTATGGCTATTAATCTTTCTCCTCTCACACGCATGGCATTTTCATAAAAACAATAGGAAATAAAATACTTTTTTGTTTGCACTTAAGATATTCCTTGCGTACCAATGAGTGTGCACAGCTCAAACAAGAACATTGTGTTCCAATCAATCTCGTAAGATACTTTATTTTTGCCATATATTTGTTTTTCATATGTGTTTCCATTAACAAATGCGTTTATAATTTTATATCTATGCCATTTCATGTTCAGCTGTCTACGGCATTCTTTCGTCACTCCCCCTCTCCCTCTTTCCACCGTGTAATGGATATTCCATTAACCCTCAACCCATCTCCCTCCTTCCCCCCCCCCCCCATATCTAAATCCCCCATCACTCTTCACCACCGTCCCCCACGGCAGTTCAAACCTTCCTCTTCGCCCCCTTCCCTTATCTTCGCCTACCAATCCCGTGCGTCCGCCGAACCATCCTCCCCCTTCCCTCTTCATGCCCTGGCCGGAACTTAGTTCTACGAAGTCAGTCATGAAGTATGGGATGAACGACGTAGCGTGGCGACGGAGGATCACTGGCGTTGCCAACATATTAAGTAAGTGGCCATGCATTCTAAGTCAATGTCAATTTCCTGATAAACTTGCTTAAATACGCGAATTTTATTATTAAAACGCATTTCCCACGATCGTCGAATTCTGCCTTGAACTTTTCTTTCGCAATCTTATCTTTATCGTTTCTTGGATACATAATGTCGTGATAATGCTGGTTCACGTTTTAAAGGATATAGTTTTATATGCATACTGACATACTATAGATGAATGAAGGTTTCGCGGCACTCGAAATTTGGGAAAGGTGAAATTTGACGCGTCGTTACAAAGGCATATGCTCTTCTCATTTTGATTGCCTGAACTGTTCAGACAATATATTTTATTTTGGGAAACTAAATTCCCTGTGAATTCCTTAGAGGTTTGTTCGAGATTTGTGGAAATGTTGGAATAATTAAATCCAGTGACTTTTCATTTCGGGAATTATTTTTGCAGTCAAATTTCACGTGCCTAACGTGAATGTTCTAGACGAAAACGTGGCAAATACGAATTGAATCTCATATTTAAGGATACTTGATTTAATTTATTTTCGGTGTGACTTCATTTTTTCAGTTCACCCGAAGGTGTGATGTCGCAATTGGAGAGAGAAAGAAAGTAGTGACATGGAAGGCAATTTCCCTTCTAGAACGATTGCCCCTGCTCGGAGCATCTTCCTCTGCAGAGCTCAAGGACCTTATCTGGCCGAGTATTAGGCGCACAGTTATTGGTTTGCAGAATGAATCCACCTATTTTTAATACGTTAGTTTCATATCACTTAGGAAACTTGCTAGTTTTACATGAGCTAAATCCTAGACTTATTTACTGATGATTTTTTCCAAAAACTTATCCTTTCTTATGCCTTGCAGATGCTCCTTCAAACTGCTGATCGCATTACTTGGGACCACTTCTACTGTGGAAAAATTCATCGCATCGCAATTTCATCGAATCGAGAGGCCCATTTTGAAGGGGGAAGGCGAAGAATGCTCTCTTGTAATCAGCTATTGGGCAAGATGATTTCCCTGATGCTGCTTGCATCTACTCTGGAAAGGTAACCCAATTGCTGCTCCTTTATTTTAGCTTACCGTGACATTTGACAATTTTGAGATTAATTTAGCTGGAGTAATTGTAGTACTTGGCCGGGGGTGCAGCCTCGATACTGAGTAGGATGGGTATCACGTGCTCGTAAATTCCGCTTCTCAATTTACAAAACGGTTTAACTTCTTTGATGAAGACTTATTTACTGCGTTGATCTAGGATTTTATATCCAGCTGATCTGCGAGGAATCATCTGTCGCTCATTTTTACTCCCCATAGAGGTAAATGAATGCTTGCTATTGGTTATTTTTTATAGCATTGCGATAACGTATTTCAATACTCATTTAGCCCCTAGTCAAGTTTGACTGCACTGAGTGAGAAGGTATCGCGCGCTCTCGGCGTGCTGGATCGATTTTTGCCTCAATTTTCGTGCAAGATTTATTTTCTGGAATTAGAATGACGGTAGACATTATCTATGCCTTAGATTGATGTTAAGGGTTGAAATATAATAATTACAGAAGTTTCGAATTTTTCAATTTATCCCTTCCAATCCCGTTCCGTAGTTAGTATTGTCTTGTTAAGTATTATGCCTCGTTAGGGATATCTAAGCCAAAACAGACATGCTGTGCTTCATTGATAACTATTTATTGTTCTTTTATCTGAAAATTGTTCAAATTAATCGAGGTGGTCAACCAATTTGATCTTTCAATAAATACCCGAAATATTACGAGATTTCTAATGTGGTTTCATGAATACTTTCAGCAACAGGATATGTGAACTTTATTTCGATATTCCACTCGGTGAGTTGTCGCACGTGAATGCAAATGAATAATTCTAAGAAACCTTTCGTTATCATTAGTGCCGTATTAAAGCATTTTGCGCGATTTTCTATGTTTTAGAATGTTAATTTTGGTTCTAAATTTCTATGCGAAAACTGGACGTTTCAATTTTCTCCGTTTTAATAAGATTGTTTCTCTGCTGAAGCGGCGCCATACTTCAAGTGAGCCAGAGAAACTTTCTGCGGCAGCAGTTCGCCGATAGAGCCGCGATTTTACTCATCGAACTTCGGAATATTCAGAGACCTCGTAATTTCCCTCTTTCAACGAGAGAATTCTCGAGCTCGCTGAATTTCTTCAGATTGGACGATAGCGTGAGAGATGAATGAAAGGTTGTCGTGCTCGGGAAATCATCTCATCGGTGAGATATCTAGAGTCCTTTGCTGTCCCAGCTGGACCTTGGCTCTTGGGAAAGGAAGTTGCAATATCAAATTATTACTAATTAATTTTCATACATAAATTTGCTCGTTGAATGTATTTGCCACTAGTTCACTTTATTTTTTCTCTGTATTTTATTTAATTTTAAACTGTTTTGTTAAAATGTTATTTTATTTTAATATTTAAATTTAGAATTTTGTTAAAAATTGTTAAATTTTATCGTATTAAGTTTCTTTCTGGTCAGTCTATTTGATGTGTGCATGGTAAATTTGTCTTAACTTCGTGTATCATTAGATTAAACCGCATCAGTATTAAGTTTTCGGCATCGGTTAAAAGTTAAATTGCAACTTTGAGATATAAACTTTTGTAACATACACAAATTTGACTCTTTAATAATGCTTGATGCACAATTTCATAATGTAGCTAGAAACTATTTTTCCGTTGATTACTTGGGGGAGATTTTAATTTTAGGGGGGGGGGCATTTTAGGAGGCCTTGGGACTTTTTTGAACTGAAGAAAGTTTTTCGAAAGTTATGATTGAAATTGCTCGAAAGACACCAGATTTAAAGCAATCTTTTTAGATACCCCATTTTTCCTGAGCGAGTTGATAACTTTCAAGAATCTTTGAATGTAGCGAGTTCTTCTTAGATTTTGCATAGCATCTCCCAAATTTTACTAAAGAAAGTATCTTAAAAATTTAGCAAATTGTTATTTCTCTGACTAAAACAAATGTCATTGTGTAACTAAAGTATTACCTTGCTGGAGAGCACACTTTTTACATATAAAGTTCCCCAATTGTAAAGGAAGTATAAATAGGTAGTATTATGTGGATTTTCGCTTCCATCTCCAGATAGGACAAATCGCCACGCTAGATTTTGGAAAACTTGAATGACCTTTGCTAGCTATTAAAAGCTGAATTGTATTCAAACAGAAGTTTTCGAATGGTCATTGAAGGAAACTAATTAGGCAGAACTTAGCTGACAATGAATACTTCAGGCTGAATGCGTTTTCTCAAGCCGCGCCATGTTTTAATCAAAATATCTCTGAAACAATTTAATGTCGAACAACATTCATATTTATTGGTCACTTAACCCGAGGTTAACCACTTCTAATTAGCCGAAAGTAAATCTTAATTGCTTGTTTACGCGTATCATTGGCGATGGATAGTGACATATCGCAACCTAGTTTAACCCTATTTTGCGTTCGATATTCATAGTTCTAAAATTTCCATTTAGGAAAGAAAAGCACAATAAAAAAATGGAAATTCTAGAGTAAATTGGTGGGACCTAAGTAGACCTAATCAAATTTTGAGGAAATTATTTTTATCAAACTTGACGTTTGTTGGATTCAATGTACTCTCAACTTTTGTTTCTAAATATTTTCATAGACAGTAGTGACAATAATGACATTGCCTCGCGCACATAGATTTTATCCCCGCTCCAGCTTATAGAATGTCGCACATTATTTTTAAACCTACTTCATGCAACTTAAACTGTTTTCAAAGAACTCCTTGAACAATCGCTGAGCTTGCAAGGCGATCACACCTAATATAGGTGTATTTCTGAGCTGTAGCGAAGAAGAATCTTGAACGCAATGAGGTGACGTTTTTTGAAAGTTTATCTTATGTGCTTTACTTTTGCACGGATCTAACTTAGATAAATAGTCAAGGTTAATTTCCCAATTGTACGCAATGACTTCATATAGACGCATATTTGAAAATCGGAAGCTGTGTTACCGGAAAAATTAGTTATTTGTCGAGAAAAGCACAGGTCTTCGGAATAGTAGAGTTGTGATTGGCATGCCGTATCTTTTAAAATTTGATTTTATGAACGTACGTAGTTTCAGGCACCATCTGTGAAGTCCATTTCTAAATATTGAATGAAACATTGAATACATATTAAAAATTGTTTCCCAAAGTTATTGCAAGATAAACATGAATCCTGGAAGAAACGAAACCACCACCTCGTTTTGTTCTATTGGGGTCGTGTGTGCGTTCTCACGTTATGCAGAAGTGAAGTCTGCCAATTAGAGGTGGTCATGTTAATTACGGAAAATATTTTTCCCATTAGTGGTAACCATAGGAAATACTTTTAGGAAGCATATTTCATTTCAGTAGCAATCTTATATTTTTGGGGGATTAATTGTATGCCGTCAGCATAGACCATCGATTTTCTTTAATTTTAATTTTAAAATTTACTTAAATTGTTTTTTTTATCAATGTGAGAAATATATTCCGCACATTTCAGGAGAGCATAGTCGTAAATTTTGTAAATGTATTGGCATACTCTCCTGTGGTCTTATTTCAATCGCTAAGTTTATTTGTTATTGATTGATGGGACGTCTGTAATTATTCTTATTTCGCTTGATTAAAAGTTATTTGTGAAATTAAAGCCTCTAACCCCTGACTTCTCATTTGTAGGACGCTTGGGTTTATTACCTTGCTTAATTTTCAGGGAATATTTTCGGAATGATTTAATTAATTTTCTTTTACCGAATGCAATAAAAAGAATCCAAGAGTAAATACGCGCTTCTCTCCAAATTCTCGCTGTGTTCAATTGATTTATTTACGCTCAACGTTGTTATATTTATTATTGATACAAGTCAGTTTTAACAAAGAGTCCACTGCAGCATACGCTTAAAGATCAATTTTTGCAGCAAGTTAGGGATAATAAAGGAATGATACTGGCAAGTTAAAGATTGAATTATAGTTGTAGGATAACTTGAAAAAATATTTTTAGACTAAATCAAGATTTCGGTTATTAGTTAAAAATCGGGAAAAATTCTCTCATGCCTTCGTCATATTTCCATCGTATGGAGTTTGCAATGAAATGTTTTTCCGCCGTCAAATCGTTAGGCAATTCTCATGAATTAAATAAACAATATATTTTGATTAGCAATTTCACTTGTTTCAAGTGTTCATTTCGTAATGAATAACTGATCGTAGCACTTTCCACTTGATATATTTTTTTAATTTTACGACCGGGTTTCGATGTATTCCATCATCAGGTAACAAACTCAAGTTGTGTGCCATCGTATATAAATTTAAGATCCCGGAAGGAGGGGAGTGGACGTGGTAGAAAATGAGGGGGGAGGGAGAGAGGGGGAGGGAAGACAAGGGAGACGTTTACGTCAAAAGGATGGCGGAAAAACAACGTTTCGACCTTGTTAAAAACAGCACATACAGTCATAGGGTGTGAAATGGTCCACTTGGGTGAATGACGGCAAAATTCGAAATTTAGTAAATTTTTCAATGTGACGCTACCGGGTCTATGAAAAGTTATTAAAAGAAACTTTAAACCTTCTCTTCACTTTAGTCATGTTGTTCGATAGTATGTTCAAGGTTTTGCTCTTCGCTAGCTGAAAATAATTAAACGTAAAGGGATTCCTCTTTTAGATTCCTCAGTTCTGATAGAAGTGCATTCTATTTTTAAGACATTTGTTTCAGGCAGGTTTTGATAAAAGTATTCCAATCCGGGTATTAAAAGTTCATTATGACACATTTTTATGACATAAGAGCATTGTCCAGGGCTATGTAACTATTAAATTAATAGCATTTTAACTTCTATTCAAGAAGGCATTTCACTTAATTCTGTATGCGAATACGATTGGCGCTAAATACGTGAATGGAATTCTTATCAGTTGCAATTGTTTGATCATTTATTAGTTATTCAACTCTGTCGCTTTATACCAAAGAAGCAAATGCGCCGTTTGGATAAATGCGAAGTTACTTAGGTGCGTAGAATGAACTATATAGGTTTTCCAATGTTTAGATTTCATCACTGTCATAAAATTAATTATTAATGAATTTTTATCTTAAATCTTCAGCTTGTCTGTTTTCCAGAGTAACAGCTACAATAATCATGAGTGAATTAGTACGGAAAAAATATGCTTTCAGATTGACCAGATGTGATGTTTTTGGGACTATTAACTTTCTTATTAATATTAAATTCAAACCTTTACTTAAGTTATTTTTTTTCGATAACATACTCGGCAGTTTTGCTCGTTATTTCGACAAACAAATGAAATATTTTTCTCTTAATTCTTTTAAAAGTGCAATCGATGCTAATGCATTCATATGGAGCATGTTTTGATATAAATACTTTGATATCAAAATAGATATAAATTGCTACATTTTGAAATTAGTACTTTGTCCAATGTAAAGAAAATACTACATTCACAAGTTTGAAGCGTCGTTGTTAAACGTTTATACTTAATGTTTTTGCTAAATTTTATTATATATTATCACTAAATGGTGAATATTAGGGAGGGCTGCTATTGAATACGACCATTAATTTGGGCTACTGAATTAATCTAGGCTACGAAAATTGTATAATTATGCCGAAGAAACAAGGATACTTTATTTCCACGGTGAGAATCCAAAGTTAATTGTTCATATTCCCTGAATTGTTATAAAATAAGTGATTAGGATAAATCTTATTTAGCTTACGTGGCATTATAATATCGCGTATGCAATAAAGAAATATGCTAATAAATGCTCTCCAGTAAACTTTAAGTAAATATAAAAATTCTTAGATAAAAGAAACAGGCTCTTATTAATTAGTATTTCAAAACCCTTAGTGCAAGGACCAAGCCAATATATTTGACAAATACATGCTGTAAAAATACTTCCAACCCGGCAAAGAATGTTAACAGCGAGCTATACTTTTTTAAATATAATAATTTATATAACAGAGGCACCTTTTTGAACTGTTTATTTTTTTCTTTACAGGATTGCTGCGTGGCCACGGATGTACGCTCAACAGATATACGGCACCAAAATCAACTACCGAATCAAGCCTATCAGTAGCCACCTTTACAGTCACCATGTAAACGGCTAGCATTATTTTTTGAAATTTGTTTTTTCCTGTTAAACTATGTACATACTTAGCCAAAATAAACAATTTTTTAAACTTGAACTTGAATTTTTTTAAACCTGGCAACAATATTTTTTGCTCTGGACTTAGAATTTTTTTCGCATGGTGTTTTTTCTTACATAAATTAAAAAAAGCTCATTTCATAAAAAATAATTTTATAACAAATATAAATAAATTATATATACAAACTAACCAATTTTTGATATATTTTTGGTCAAATTTGGCCAAAAAGTTGCTTAAAAATATACCCTAAGTCCTATTTGATTAAAAAGAGGTTCTGTCCAAGATCGAGATTTTGGTAATTAAAAATTGAATAGGGTTTGCAAAATAAGTTTATTTGACCTGAAAAAGAAAATTTACAAAGATTTTATACGGGTCAATTCTGGAGCAGGTTGTCAACAATGAACAGGTTAAACAATTTGCAAAATCGTTGTATGCATGCTATTTCCCAGGAGCAGTTGACTGCTGCAGGTAGACATCCTGGATGAGTGACTATTGAATGGTTTAAATATGGAGATCAAAACCTCCTGTTTAAGCCATTCAATAACATCATCTAAATATCTTCCTGCTGGAATGTGACCTGCATGCTTTAACAAATTTTACAAATTATTTTAATGTCCTGTTTATTGTTGACAACCTGCTCTAGAGGGAGCCTGTATTTAACAATCATATTTCACATGATATTGAATACAATCAAAGATTATTTGTCCTCTTATCCTACTGCTGAAGTGGCAAGGATGATGCTGCCTTTTGGATTTTATCTCACTAGGAAGAACAATACTGTCATCCACTGCTAAAACTGCATTTCTGGAAACAGCCAAGGGCAGGTCTCTTAAGTGACATTGACTTGGATCATGCTTGACGTCATCTCTAATAACGATGAACTGTAAGAAGGACGAATAAACAGTTAATTAATATTTCTTAATTCCTTTGTAGGAGTTAAGAAATGTAATGCACGACCATGGAGCATAGTAAATACGAGTATAGTTGTATCTACGAGTCTAGTTGTGGAACTATGGTGATAAATCCAAGAAGACTTGAATTAAACTGAGATAAAAAGTTTCTTCCACTCTTACTCACTTGTCACCACATAAAACAAAAACTTTTGAAAAGCGGTTCAAGCCAAAGGACAGCTTTAGGCAAAAATGCATTCATAGCTGTTGGCGTCCCATTACCAAGATATAAATCGAATGCAATGCTCTGTGATTGATTGGGGATCCTTTAATGTCACTATTAAGCATGATGGGCTAGAGGAATTCATGACGCCCTCGTAAAATGATGTATTTTGATTTCATCATCTGGGACAGTGGATGCAACAACTTATGGGAATCACTGACATGGTAGTAATTGCATGGAAGTGTACATAGTGCTCATGAAGATAATTTAAAATGAAGGGATATGCAAATATGATGCAAACTATAATCTAACATGTGAAAGTAGGTGGAAGATAATGGAAATGGCACGTTTTCCTCAAGCTGTACGCGTAGGTGTCAGGTGTGATGTGGAAACCCTCTCATAATGATACATGAGAAGATACAATACACAGTTTAACAGAGGATGATGAAATAAATATATCCATGAGAATACAGTGCACAACATTTGAACAAACACTTTGGAAGGGTATCATATCAAATATCGCAAAAGAATGAAGAGTGAATCAATCTCCCAATGTGAGTACATCATACCTGAGGACCTTTGAAATTAATTATTATTAAGTAATTTGCCGGTTGAGGTAGGTTTTGGATGGGCACAACTACCGAATAAACATTTTGTGACTCATGAAAACACACAATCCAGCAACCTACACTCAGATACTTCCCTCTTTATATCCGAGTACTTGCTTCCTCCCTTCATCCCATCCAACATCCCTATCCTGTTCCTTCCCTTTCCTTGTTTGCCTAATATTCTCCCCTCTACTACAGTCTTCAACATCCCACTGCTGATCAATATGCCCTTAATCCATTTTTCCTGCCTCCATAGGATTTCTCCCAACAAACCCCTCTCTTCGCCCACCATACCAAGTACTTCCTCATTTGTTTTCTTCTCTGTCCATTTCACCTTCTCCATTCTTCTCCACACCCACATTTCAAAAGCCTCCAATCTACGTTTATCCCTCTGCTTCAATGACCACGTTTCCGCGCCGCACATAACTACGCTCCATATCAAAGGTTTTAAGGATCTTTTTTAACATCCTTACTCAACTTCTAAGTCATCAACTCCCTCCTTGTTAAAGCCTCTTTACTTTGCGCAATTCTTCTCCTTACATCCCTACTACTTTGACCATGTAAGTCCGAAACGCTTCCGAGATGTGTAAGCTGTTCTATCTGCTCTAGTTTTTGCCCTCCTATTTAAATGTTTAGCTTAGCCTTTGTCTTTCTGGAAAATAGAATAACCTTTGTTTTATTAATATTGATTCTCATCCCATACCTGTCTCACTGAATTTCCAATTCACTCAGCAATGCTTGCAACCCCTTGGCTGACTGACAAATTACAGCTTGGTCATCAGCAAGCCTGATTTTATGAATTCCTCTCCTACTTTCATTCCAACCTCCAGTTCTTCCCATGCCTCTTTGATAATTTCCTCCACATATACGTTGGACAGCACCAGTGATAATGGGCAACCCTGCCTTACACTTCTACCTTACACTGCCCAACCGAACTCTTCATTCCCCACCCGCACCCGAGCAGTCAGAGAAATGTACAGGTTGGGGATTAGCCTCCTGCCCCTCCAATCTATTACTATTTTCTACAATATACTCATTTGTTTTTCCCAATTCTCTCTATCAAACTCCTTTTAGGAATCTACGAAACAGGTAAATACATCCTGATTGTATTCTATATTCCTCTTGATTAGTGATGTCATCATTGCAATGGCATCACACGTGCCTCCCCTTCCTAAACCCAAACTGATCATCCCCTAAGTACTCATTTGCCCTACTCACTATCCTTTTATTGGCGATCCTGAGAACAACTTTAGCTGCATGGGATATCAAATATTGTTTTGTAGTCGTAGCATAATGTAGCCTTGACCCTTTTCGGAAAAGGAACTAACACTGATCTCACAAAGTCTTCTGGCCAGATTCCTCTCTCATGGATACTACGAATCAGCCCATATAGCCTCTTCCTACAATATTTTCCTAAACCTTTTAGCAGAACCGCAGGAATGTTGTCAACCCCCACAGCCTTATTTGATTTCATCTCCTTCAAAGCTCTTTCTATCTCTTCTTCAAGTATGCCTGGACCTAAGCTACTTGCATCTTCATCTACGTCATATTCTCTTTTTATGTCTAAGCTTGTTGGCCTAAATTCTTTACCATAAAGTTCTTCTCTTTATTCTTTCCATCTCTCTTGGGTCTTTTCTGTTTCAACTATTATCTTACCTGACTTATCTCTAACTTTTAACACAGGTCTACCCTTCTTACTTCCCGATAGTGATTTAACCTTGCTGTATATAGCAGCAAATTTTACCTTTCCTCTGCAAACTTTCCATATCCTTGCACTGCATCTTCCAACATGCTGCTTCTGCTTTTTGTTGCACCCCTAAATTTATTATTTAACTTTTTGTACTTCGTTTTGGCTCACTCTGTGTTTACATTATTCCATTTTATTCTCTCATCTATCTTTCTAATCATCTCATTCATGATCCATGGTTTCCTTGTCCTTTTCTCATTAACAGTTCCTATACTTTCTCCTGCAGCTCTGGATATCCCTTTCTTCATACATTCACAATTTCTTCGGTAGTACTCTGCTCTATTCCTTCATTCATGATTTTCTCTACAGCCTGCGGATTTTCCTTTATCAATCTATTTAATGCTTCTACATTCCATTTTCTTACCCGCCACCCCTTCTCTATCTTTTTGGAACGGACAATATACTTCATAACCTCTAAATCGTGATCGGAGTCCGCATCCAATCCCGGGAAACTGTGCAAATTGATCACACTCTTTCTGAATCTGTGCCTAACCATAATATATTTGAACTGATAACTTTCAGAGTCACCTGGTATTTTCTATGTATACTCACAACTTTTGTGGTGTCTAAACCAAGTGTTGGTGATGAATAACGCCTGTCTCCAATAGAACTCAATTGCTTTCTCCCCGCGGTCATTGCTCGTGCCTAAACAGTAGTCCTTCAACTCATTACCATCTCTTCCTTCACCTATCCTCGCATACCAAACCCCCCATCACTACGATATTAAATGTTTCCCTGCAGGAACACACACTGTTATGCCCTCTAACTGATCGTATATCCTATCGACTTTTTCCTCCTTATGATTGCTCGGTAGCATGCATACCTGAACAATGACCTAGTTCATCGGTTCTCCTTTTATCTCCACTAGTAATATTCTATCTGTTGCTTGTTCAATGTTGACTACGCCTCTTTCTTCCTCTTTATTCAATATTATGGCAAACCCTCGTTGTCTCTCGTCCCCGCCGCTGCATATTACTCTATAATTATCACTCCAGTAATCCCCGCTATCCTTCCATCTCACCTTGCATAAACCTAAGATATCTATATTTCCTTTTCCCATCTCGGGCTTTATATCCTCTAATTTTCCTCTCTTTCCAAAATTGTCCTAACATTCCAAGTACCCATTCTAACTAATTCGCTCTTCTTTTGCATCTTGATTCCTACCAAGGGGACATACCCTATCCAATAGATCTAACTGATCTAATACCATATCGATTTCTTCCTCCCTATGATTGCTTGGTTGCATGTGTAACTAAACAACGAGTAAGTTTATCGGTTCTGCTCTTAACTCTGCTTGTAATATTCTACCCATTACTTGCTCTATGTTGTTTACTCTTCTTCCTACCTTTTAATTAAATATTATGTCAACCCCTTGTTAGCTCTTGTCCCCTCTGGTGGGGGGGTATCTATTCCTCTATAGCTGTCACTCCAGTAACCCCTGCTACCCTTCCATCTCACCTGGCATAAACCTAAGATATCTGTAGTTCGTCTTTCCATCTCTCACTTCATATTCTCTAATTTTCCTGCCCTCAACATTGTTCTAACATGCCAAGTTCCTATTCCAACTGAATTGGTCTTCTTCTTCTGCCTCTTTTGTCCTGAGATGATGACCGCAGAAACCTTGCCTCTCCCAGTGTACACAGTGCACGGCCGATTGGGCAGAGTCCCAGGTTGCCAGGACTCATAGTCTCTATAATGTCCATCATTATATTCTAAGGAATAAAAATCGCGGTGGTTTCCTGTTGTCTTCCTCAATAGTGTTTTTAACATGACACCAATACTCGATGGCCGCCCCACTGTGGTCAGACACCTTTGCAGCCGCCTCACCAAGGAACAGACGATGCGTGGACTACCGTTCGTCTGTCTTCTAACCTTTGACCTATCTGGCATGAGTGACCCTACCAGGAGTAATTATCATTGCTCCTGCCAGCACAGTTCTAGGGGTCGTTGGAACGAACAAGCCCATCCACCATGTCAAGGTTTTAGTCAATGGGAGGGTTGAAATTAATAATGGATGAAATGTAGATATGATCAAATGCACTTCTTCATGAACTAGAAAATATATCCCATGCTAGATGTTGGAATGTCAGCCTTATGATTACCCAAAAGTTGAAGATTAATTTGATTAAATATTTGTAGAAAATTCAACAAAAATTCTCCCGAGCAGAACAATTTTTTACCTAGAGATGTATATACACTGTCAAAAGGTGACTATAATCATTCAAATTCCTCCACAGTACCCATGATCAATGACTTTTCAATGACCAGGTTTAGAACTACTTTGCAAAACTCAAATTGCGCACTAGCTTGAATATATCTCACCAGCAAAAGAAACCGACGTTAAGTCCATGAGATATACACGAGAAATAATAATTTATAACTTCAACTGTATATTTTACATTAAGATGTATTACTTTTGTATTTGTCTAGCTTAAAATGACCATTAACCATCAAACCTTCCATTTCATGTAATTTCACTCATTGAGGCTCATCATCAATTCCATGCAATTACTTTCTTTTAATTGTGACCAACCAAGCTTTATAAACTTGTCCTAAGTCAAAGTCACAGTCCCCATGTTAAATTGACACTTAAGAGAAATTGAGGATTCTATGAAATTAGAATAATAATTGTATTTGGAACTTCAGGCCTAAAGCATTGCAAAAAATAAAAGGAAAGTTTGATGGATTTGACAGATCAATTTTCACACAATTCCTCAAATATCTAAATGTATGATTTTGTCTAACAGTTATGTTTCTTACAACATTGACACAGGGTAAAAAATAAGTGAAGTCTAATAATTAATACAATACAATATACTATTTATCAATACTCTGGTTGGAAAAATATAGATATTTTGAACCTAAACAATAGTTTAATGAGTGATATGAGCCAGAACATACATTATAAATATTTATGACATAACTTGCGGCCTGACTGCATTAATATCTGTGTGATGATTGTGCAATTTAAATGAAAGATACACATCTAAATCATGGAACTTGCGCTACCCTAGAGTAATGTGGTTTAAGAGGATGATGGGAACCTGGAATCTCAAGGATGAAAGTTTAAGAAGAATAAGAAAAATGAAATTAGTCTGAGAAATATGATGAAAAAAGGGGGCAGACTTCTAAAGAAAGACACGGACAAACTAATAATATTTCCTATCTCAGGAGTATTATGCAAAAATGTAAGAATAAAAAAAGTTAAAATCTCAATTAAGGAATGAAATTGAATGGAAATAACTGAAAAATCTGAGCTAATGAAGAGGAAGTTGAGCAATTAGATGTTATAAAGAGTTGTGCTCTTCTGGTCAACACAATGTCCCAAATAAAAATAGGTTGGCAACCATTACTGCATACTCAACATCAAAAAATGATGCTTTGTTACATGGAATGATTAAGTCATTTCAGTTCAATGCAACTATGCAAATTGGGGAGATGTACCACAGTGAAAGTTTGGTGAATGGTGAATGAGATGTCCTTTGCAAGCAGAAAGATTGGTGTAGTTTATGAACACCATTACAGAATTAAGGGTGATAGCATTTTAACCCACCGTACAAACACAGAATCAATACTTAAGGGTAAATAATGTAATGAAACATATATACACACAATGATTAAAACATATATACACACAAAGAATCATATGAACAACATGAAAAAGTTTTGAAATAACTTGGATGAATAGAAATAGTATCACTTTCAACATAATTTTGTACTAATAACATCAAATATCATCTTAGGCCATAAAAATATTAATTTGGCCACTAAAGCTTTTATAAAATTGGATAATATAT
Organism: Hetaerina americana; assembly: GCF_022747635.1. Lineage (NCBI taxonomy): Eukaryota > Metazoa > Arthropoda > Insecta > Odonata > Calopterygidae > Hetaerina > Hetaerina americana. The sequence continues at coordinate 51,203,195 of NW_027286874.1, read as the reverse complement.
ATAAATGAGCCAGTGCTAGTTTTGGAAAATAAAATTTCCACCTATTGCCAAGGAAAAATTGCAACAATTTGATACTTCTTTGAGTGGTACCTTGCTGTTTGATAGACGTTTTGTCTTAGGAAAGACTTAGGAAATTGTTTCCAAGAAAGCATGAAATAGGATGTATGCAAGAACCAAGGAAATGTTTTAGTAATACTGTGCATTGATTTATTATTTTGGTGATTTATTGCTGGTCACAGTTTTATGAGGAAACATAGGTTTGTAGATTCAAGGAAAGTGAGTTCCACTACAGTATCATTAGGTGGCATTCATTGCATAAATCTCTTAAGCATGAATATATGTTTGATGTTTTATTCAATTACATGTCTTCCTAATGTAGGAAAGTGTTTCAAATGAGAGCCACTTGAATTGAACTCACCAAGTGGGAAAAGAATTTTCCCCGAGACTTTGCAGAAAGTTCAATTACATGTTAGGGGTAGGAAAGAAGTAGAGATTCCAAATGTCTGACAAAGGCAGGTGATTCCACACACAGAGCGAACTATGTCCATTAAATGAAAACAAATGTTTAAGAGGGAAGAATGGAGAAGTGGAGAGGAAAGGTGACAACTGAGCAAAAAGTAGAGATGGAATGAAGGAATATCAGTATCCAGGACAATCCCTGGAAATTGATACGAATTGAATGAGAAGAATATAAAATTTGAAGAGGTTGCAAGGAATGGAAACTCATAATGAACATTGTTTCGTAATTAGTAGAAAATATTAAAGACAGAAAGGCTGGAGCAGGGCATTTGAGAGAGAAGAGGGAAGGAAAAGAAATCGTAAATAGATGCATCTCATCACAAATGCTTGATCGAGAGTACTTTATTGAACATTATGTTAAGAGAGAATACATCAAGGCAGTTCTGGTATTTACACTGATTTTGTAGTAACATAGGTGTCAGCATTTAGAGTTAAGAACATTAGGAGAAGAATTTCTTTGTTTAAATTAGTATTTGCAAGGAGAGAATCAATGACATATGTTAATTATTAATTAATAATTGGAAATTTTCCATAAAATAAAATATAATATGACCAGTTTCAATGCAACTACATCATCATCATGGTTTCCATGTAACTACATCATCATCATGGTTTCAATGTAACTACATTATCATCTGATGATGAAGTAGTTACACTGAAACCAGTCATATTAAATTTTATTTTGTGGAAAATAGCAAATTTTTAATTAATCATGATATTCCACCATATCACGCCTGAAACATCTCTTTTTATAAAATTTGTTGTCTCAGGCGTAACTTTGTGGAATTTGCATAACATATTGAAATGTAATGAAATAATTGACTTTGTAATTCCACACACTTTATTTAAAAACACACGACCCAGGTTTCGACGTTGAACGTCATCATCAGGTGGTCCTCATAGAAGCACGCTGGCTATATATACCTTCTGATCATAGGAGGGGGGGGTTGGTCAGAGAGGGAGGTCGGAGGGGTAAAAAAGGTTACAATGTAGCTGGGAAGAAAAGAGAATTACATTTTTGATTTAGAAGAGTGGTAGGTCTAGGAGTGGGGAGTGGGAGGGATACAAAATTTCGTTGGCAAGATCATCTTTCCAACGGACACATTTCAAAATTTCTAACTGCTCCAAAGCATCGAGCCTTTGACCTTTTTCTTCAAAATGAATAATTTTTGTCACAAAGTCACTTTTGTGATCACTTTCGATGAGGTGTTTTGCAAAGAGGGATGTTATGTTCTTATTTTTTACACATGTTTGGTGTTCTTTAATCCTTTCTTTAAATTTCCGTCCTGTTTGTCCAATATACTTTGTGCTACAATCCGAGCACTTTAACTCATACACTCCACTCCTCTCGTTTTCGGGGACTTTGTCTTTAGTGTGAGAGATCAGGTTCTTAAGGCATGAACGACTGTAAAAGGCACATTTAATTTTTTCTTTAGGTAATGGCGGAGAATACTATATCTTGGGACTATTTCTCAAAAAGTAATTAAAAGTTTACCTAAAGAAAAAATTAAATGTGCCTTTTACAGTCGTTCATGCCTTAAGAACCTGATCTCTCACACTAAAGACAAAGTCCCCGAAAACGAGAGGAGTGGAGTGTATGAGTTAAAGTGCTCGGATTGTAGCACAAAGTATATTGGACAAACAGGACGGAAATTTAAAGAAAGGATTAAAGAACACCAAACATGTGTAAAAAATAAGAACATAACATCCCTCTTTGCAAAACACCTCATCGAAAGTGATCACAAAAGTGACTTTGTGACAAAAATTATTCATTTTGAAGAAAAAGGTCAAAGGCTCGATGCTTTGGAGCAGTTAGAAATTTTGAAATGTGTCCGTTGGAAAGATGATCTTGCCAACGAAATTTTGTATCCCTCCCACTCCCCACTCCTAGACCTACCACTCTTCTAAATCAAAAATGTAATTCTCTTTTCTTCCCAGCTACATTGTAACCTTTTTTACCCCTCCGACCTCCCTCTCTGACCAACCCCCCCCTCCTATGATCAGAAGGTATATATAGCCAGCGTGCTTCTATGAGGACCACCTGATGATGACGTTCAACGTCGAAACCTGGGTCGTGTGTTTTTAAATAAAGTGTGTGGAATCACAAAGTCAATTATTTCATTACATTTCAAAATCTCTTTTTATGTTAATTATTCTTAAAAATCTCCAAGTATGTACCTGTTGTTATTTCAATTAATTTATTTCAGTTGGAACTGTGCATAATTGTTGGGGAATCTTTTAACAGCAAGTAGACTTCTTTAATAGGATTGAGTTAATTTAAATGAAAACTGCATCAGACTGAATAGAATGCATTACCTACTCAAGTTTTTCTAGAGATATCTCTGACAAACTGTTTAAAAATAGTTTATGTCGTGGCCTATTGCAGCATTAACTCATTCTACCTTGAAATTGAAAATAAAATGTCACCACAAAAATAGGCATTTTGAGAGAAATAAAATACACAGAAGATGCAACTATGTGACAAGAAGTGAATGATGAGAGTAAAATTAAAGAACTAAAATATGAATAAATAGAGAAGCTAACAAGAGTCCAATGGTAAGGTCAAAGCAGAGGAGTCTTTAAAAAGAATTTGCACAATGTGGTCAGCAGATGACATGTAGTTGCTTGTCAAATGATGCCATCAGAATTAAGGCTATTGGAAGAAGTTGAGGAAAAAATCCAAAATTGTAGGAAGTACATCAAATGGCGAACAGGACCATCATATATAGATTCATTGTAGATTAACAATTCAATATTATGGTGTTAAAATGCTATCCATAAAAAGGCTTTTGCCCCTTGCATCCCTCCCAACACAAACACATCACACAACTCAAATCAATTCATCTTGTCCGCTATCTTCAAAATTCACTCGGCCTCTAACTTCCTCACGTCCTTCCACATTCATCTATTTCCCATTAACATCCCTCATTCTTGAACCTATGGATATTTCCAATCAATTGCATTTCTTTCCACAACATAGTAAGTCCAGTTTTCAAAATGTAATTTTAAATTGACTGTAATAACCACCAAAGTAACCTGTTCATGCTCAGAGTAGTTTTTCAGCAAATCTCAGATTTAGTGTTTTATAGGTGGTGCTCAATACATTAGTCATTAAAAAGCATTTTATTAACTAAATATTCTTTCAATATTTTCATACTTCCAATTCCTGTCAAATCCCAATATGGCAAACTAAAAAGGAAGCTCAGCTAACCGCATCAAGCTATACTCTCAATCTTCAATCAATGGCTCATTATTTTTGCTCCTAAGGAAACTCAAGTTCAATTAGATCACTAAATATGGGAATTCAAGTAAATAAGAGCAGTTTTCAAATAAAAAGAATGTACATCAGAATATTTACGCTGTTTTTGGAGATAGAATATCAAGTAGCAGTAATTGCAATCATGTATTTAGGCGTTTCCCCAGATAGGAAACTTTGGTGGAGTGTTCAAATTAAGAGTTTGACACATAAGGCATTTAAAGTACTTCATTGAATAATGAGCAATTTCAAAGGAAGTATCGTAGCCACATAAGAAAGAACTTATAAGCCTGGTTTGCCCTATGCTGGAATACTTGTTGCCGGAAGGGAACCAATAGATTGGCAGGGAACAACATATAGTCTACGGAGCTGCTACAAACCAATCCTTTCACTTTTAACCAGTGATAAAGATTATGATTCATTATCACTTATGTCACTTTTGATATTAAGATTAAATAAATTATTTTTAAATGCTTAACTTTGGATGCTCTAGTCATGTTACCTGAATGTAGCACAAATAAAATTAAATTAAAACTATTTATTTACGATTATCATAATCCCTGCAAATTTTGTAAATATTTCTGTCCCTTATTCTTATATACTTAACTTGACACAACCCCTATGTGATCACAGCAAGTGGAATCTAATATACTGGAATATTAGTTGAATGCAAGTCGGCTTAAGTCATTTCGCATGATTTTTATTGGAACAATGACTGCTAGAAATGATTAAATGGTGGTCATTAACACACAGATTACATATGTATACCATCTTTTGACTTAGTGAAATTGATGTAATTCAATTGGATACAGATTTTCACAAAATTGGAATAATGACCCAAGGATTTTCTTTTCACGTATAATTAATGAATCTCATTTATATGCACATATAAGTATTGGAAAACTGAACTTTGTCTTTATTAATGAATTGCTAAAGACTAACATGAAACTTTCTTAAAACTGTCTTCCTCCTCTGAACAAATTATGATACCTTAACTAATTAGAAAGAATATATTTCTCGAGCTGTACACATTATAAAAAGAGACATTTCATGCGTGATATGGTGGAATATCATGGTTAATTAAAAACTGGCAATTTTCTACAGTACACTTTGTACACTTTGAAAATATCATTACATTAGAATATTATACTTGACCAGGGAGAGTTCAGGAGCAAAAAAATTATCCCTGGCATTTTGCAAAAATACTGTAACTCCTACCCTTAAAGCTTTTACTTGAATGCTTCTTTAAAATATGAACACTAGTTCTTGTAAATTTTCATGAATAGCTTCTGTTTTTCAACTTGTCTCAGTTACTTTCATTTCAAATAATGATCTTAAGTAACTAAAAAAATATACATTTGTTTGTACAATCAAGTTTTATGGACTTATCCTTACATTAAAATTAATTATAGCTTCAATTATTGATGTATCTTTTGTATTTTTGTATGATAAATCCTAATTCTAAACATTTAGTTTAAAGGTTTTATGGAAATGCAATTCTCTGGAGGATCCATCCGTCTGCATTTTAACATCCCATCCAACTGATGGTGTACTCACTCAAAGTGCTCTCCAAAAAGTACCTCAAGTAGGAATCAGGATACCACTGAAAAATATCTGCAGTCTCCAGAACCTTAACTTCGAACTCGGGCCCCTCTGGGTGGGATGTCAATACGTCAGCAACCCAATCTCCTTCAACCTTAATATTTGAAGAATATTATAAGTATCAAATAAATGAAAACCAGAAATTCACTACAACCCCAATTTTAACCCTTTTTTAATAATGAACAGCAAAACTGTAGGAAAGACTTTATTAAATGATTAGTATATAATTAAGGAAGTGCAATTGTTTCATACCAGTTTAAACATTCAGCCTTATGGTATTTTCAATTCACACTTAGAAATGGATTAGATTCAGAAAATATTCTTCAATCTGCCTTCCTTTTGAATGAGATTAACAAGAACCAAGCATAAACTTAAAGAGGCATAAATGAATAAACCAAAATGCATCAAATCTAATTGTGAACTTTATGTATCACAGAAAAAATTGCTTTGGTCCTCTCAGGAAGAAAGCAGAATTCCCAAATTACATTGCTAAAGAGGGAAAAGGGTTATGGATGGATTCATTGTGGGATAAACCTGGGAAGAGGCGATGCCATTATGAAACTCAATATCATTGGATATAGAGAAACAGCTGATCCAATGCTGTTACCGCACACATATGGATAGTTGTAACAGTTATAAGGCGCTCCAAAATTTGAAGTCACACCTTTATTAACCCAAAACCCTTATGGAAACTCTTCCATAATATTTGCATCGTTATTTTTCATTAAGCGGACCATCACAAAGAAGTAATTTCCGATATTTTCCAGGATAAATGCATGAGTAAATCACTTGAGTGGATTTGTAATTCTATTCTGAAAATTTTACCTTAAATTGTTGAAAATAATGAACAGAGGAAATGAGCAGATTGATTTTTTTTGGCCGTAAATGAAATAACGCTGCAAAACCCTTTAATCGACCATTCCATTGAATTGACTGCATAATAAGTTTCAGAGAAAAGACATTTTGAAGACATTCTGCAACATTAAGATGACATTTCCTTGGAATTCAAGGATTTGCAGACAACCCCTATGAAATATCACTGTCGAAAGTACTTAAAAGACCCTAAGGCTGGAATTAAGGCACAGAGTTCCCAACCTCTATAAAAAGACAATCAGGAAAAATGTTCATCAATGCACAGAGCAAGAGACAGGGGCGGTTATTAAAATAGCAGTCATCGTTTAGCCATAATATTCAGCAATCAGTGTATCAGTAAAACGAAAAGTATATTTCCAAATACAAATTTCTCGCACCGTGTTTAACAGCATCCCAAAGGATGTAATTTATCACTTTAGACTATGGCCGTAAAAAATGATACGTATCAAATTTTCGTTGAGCACAAAACGCTAGAAGTAGTAAACCAGAAAACATAAGTTAAAGAAATATCATAAAATATAAAAACGTAATGTACACTTAGGACACCTCGATTTATTGTGATGTACAAGAAATGTCCACCGATGTACTTGGTGGAAACTATCAATAGCGGGAATGAAACAAAAGTTAGGGGGAACACTGCTAATACTGTATGCTAAATGACAAATGCTTTCAATTATCGATTTTATTAAACCACATCCATTTCTGAACGTGATAGCAATACTTACTGAATCCAAAGCAGAGGGAAGATTCCCAAGAGAGAATGTTCTATTTTTATTAATTTCTAACGCCAAAGGGTTTACAATATCCGCAGAGAGACTCGGTCGAGACCACACGTAGTTCGGGGAGAGTGGTGCCCAGCGTTTAGGACCGGTAGACTCGCCTTCAGATTCAAGTGTATCAGCATTTAGGCTACCGGGTCCCGCTGATCGGGGCTATGTCGTTGGTGTAGCAGCTGACCCGAATCTAGCTACGTCTGCACAGACTCAAGTAAGCATCACAGACGCGAACTTGGTGCATGAAAAACGTGCGATGGGATACCCGCCAGTGCAGCTTAACTTGAATTGCCAATGTGCAAACGCGATGACGGAAAATGACGTTTATTTGAATACATTTAAATAGCTATCTAGCATTCCCCATATAAAGGCTTTGCAAGTGCATAAAAATATTGGCAATATATGGATTTATGTTCTAGAAATAACAAGAACCCTAGAAGTAGACGTTCACGCTTGGAGCAACATTGTACGCATTGCTTTTAGGCATCATTAAAGCAACTTTCTCCTTCCTAATCCCTTAATGTAAATATTCCACGGTCAATTTTATAGATAATCCCTTTCGATATGCTGCGCAGAAGAATATTGGCAAATTTATATTATCTAGTAGGTGACAACCATAACAAAGCGCCCCCTTTTTCCCAACTCGCAACTTTATCGCATGCACTATGATGCATCTAATTCTGATGGATTTCGTCTGCTCACGCGTCAGTCTGATACGCCATGGTTGAGTCTGAACTGGGTATCATTGAATGCATTCACTTGCCGGTAGCGTTTGCCATTTCCAACCCACCTCGGTATTTTGGGGATGGGTAGTTGGCGTACTTTGATCGATTCTATTGTCCAAGTCCGCGGAATGATTTGCAAGGCTTTAAACACATTTCGGTTCGGTTTTCCTACAAATCGTTCACCGCAGCTGTCTGAATGGTGTTCGTTCACGCTCGACTGCGGCGGGTTCCCCGTGGAATTAGGTAAACTCGGGTGGAGGGGGGCTCTCTCAATTTAACCTCTGTGAAGCCGTACTTGGACCTCTTGGCAAAATCGTAGTGGGAACTGAGTTATTAAAAAGAGGGGATTAACAGGGGAGAGGAGCAAGCGAGGGACGAGAGGAAACCGAAAAGCAGGTCCCGTCGCTTATGGAGACGAGTGTCGGTTAGGTAACGAATACCCCTCCCCGTTCGGCCTTCCTTATGCCAAACCCTAACTGGGCTGCGATGGAGAAGAGGAGAGAATTGCGAGCGAAATTACTTCCATGTACAGGTATTCATCCATTTTTAAGCTATGATCGGCCTTCTAATACTTCGTGCCACCGAGACTATTCTGCCGTCCGATTCTTAGCACCACCGAGACTCTCTTCGCACCCTCGCCTTGTTTGTTTAACCTATTCTAATTTATGCTGCTGGGAACAAGAGAGTGAACGCAGAGAGGAACGCGATAATACAAAGGCCATTTGCCATCGCGTTCTTCAATGATAGAAACAATTTATTAAGGAAAGAAGATCTGGTAAAGAGAAAGGGGACATTTCGAGGAAAACTGCTGGAAGACGAAATCCCAAATAAAAACACCGAGAGTATTAGGTGGCACCTTCAAAAGATGGGGTGGCATTAGATCCGAGATTGGGGCTAAGCGTCCGATCATTATCTTCGAAATATAGCATGTTACAGTTTTTTTAGTTCTATGCAAAATTCTATTTTTTATCATTCGACAGATAAAAATAAAGTTCTGCTTTGAAATTATCACGATGAACAGTCTAATACTATTCTTTCTAAGTTCTTCGAACCAGTTTAGACCACGTCAACATTATTTAAGTTTTACCATTACCATACACAAAATAATTATACTTGCACGTTCTGATTTTTTTCAACCATCTTACTGACTGGTAGATAAGCTTCAAAGTATTCTGGGAGAGCAGAATAAATGCCTCTCGAGGAATAAATCTACTACTACAGTCTCACTGGTAAGATCTACTTGGAAACGAGTGACCACCACTTTGCGAGAGTGAGGGGGTGGGAGGAATCGACGAGGTGAAAATATAAGGTTGAGTACTTTGGAAAGATAACCACATTTAAGGCGGAGCCTGCCTCTAATCAGATTCGCGGTCAAAATTTTGGATAATAACTTATGATAAAGTTGTACATTTACTAAAGAGTACAATTAATAAACCGATGCCCCACGGTGTCATCTCCGAGTCCATTCCTCCGAACTTATCATTCAAATCACAGGTGAAGTTACGTCCATCTATTTCGAGTAAAACTTAGGAAAAGGAGGAACTAAATCGAATAGGGACCAAGCTCTCCTACACATCGCTAAAATGTTTTCCCCAGACGTTCACATTTACAAATTCTAGTTCTCGAACTATTGAAGAGATATGCACCTACCTTTCCATTGCTGAAGTGAATCCAGTCCTTCCTGCTCTCACTGCCTCACTGGAAGAGCGTTAACCGATTGAGTGAGTGTTTTACCTGTCAGACGAGAGGTGGCGATGCGGGCCTGCGTCTCCGCCCCTCCACAATTCCTTCTTTCGGGTGAGGGTACAATGCGGTAGGGGTATTTATTCTCGAGAGGCGGGTTGGATTCGATCATCCTTGTGCTCCAAGGGATCCACAGGTAACGATTGCATGCCTTTAGAAAATTCTAATAGATCCACGCCGGCATTTGTGGTCACCATTCTGAGTCCTTATGATTCAGACGAGGGCACACACTGACGCTCACGCGGAGCAGTTGCAGGAAGGGGCAAACAAATAGGGTAAGAAGCCGAGACGGCGAGAGATTATGAAGCGGCGGGAATGGAAAATGTTAAAAATGGGAAATTGCGACGGATGACACCGGGATTTGGCGGGCTACATTGAATTTATTAAGATTATAAATAAATAATGGATTGATTAATTTTTCTTTGTGTATGATTAGCTTAAAAAGTTTCCATTTTACTACGATAGGAAATGCCACAACCATTCTTTAAATGTCTAATCTTTGAATAATCTCCAGTGTTTTCCTGATAGAAGTTGAAGAGAAAGATTCTCCTGATAGAGAGTTGATTCAGAGAAAGATGGAGATAGTGCAAGACTCGTAAAGCCATGCCTATTCATAATTAAACAGAGCTTTAGACCATATGCTTGCATATTAAACACTACTCATTAGTATTTCATCGCTAATAATCACTCTTCATACCCACGAGACCTTAAATTAGGGGTGATAAACTTTTTTTCTCTTCTTTATGGAGCGAGAATGTGCTAGGGTTTCTTGAAGTTCTTTGAGAATTTGAATCACACTGTGAATTGAGGCCTTAAAATTGATCGCAAATTAAGTTGTTGTCTATTGTAATTATAGGAGTTATAACATCTCGGATCGCATCATGGCAGTCGTCTTGCAAAAATATACCACTACAATGCATAAAATAGTTTCCTTTTGGCTCTACTGGAAACAAAGCAGGGCAAGGCGAAAATATTTCATTTCACGAATTTCAGGGTATATTAATCTGGGCTTTATTTTTTTATGAGCCGACTTTAATATCTCATGGTCCTTGCTGCTTCCAAAATACAATATGGCAGATGGGATCTCCTAATTAACGCTACTGAGTCACAGAGTAATTTCTCCGTGAACTCTAAATGTTCCATAATTCACTGTCTCTTATTCAATACATTTTACACCGCGGTCTATACACGCTGTTTCTACATAACTCCAGAGACGGTGATCTCACAGGCAAACATTCATGTGCACACATCCCCCTAAACTAATTGTACAAGCGCACTTGAAAAGGATATGCACTAACCATGCATTCGGCTCGTTATCCATTCTGTAGCGAGAGACGATAACCCTTCATTCCCCTCGGAGACAACGAGGCATACTTCATGCACTCACTCCCAGGACCAGAGTATATCATGATTACTTCGACGAGCTACTTTCTGCATAATGCTCAAAGAAATCTCCAGTAGATTACAAGGTCCCCAGTGATTGGGAAACAGCTAATGTAACACCAATATTTTAAAACGGAGACGGGAGGAACCGAGTAATTACAGACCTATTTCCCTCACATACATTTCATGCAAGGTCATGGTACATATAGTTCGATCTTGAGACACCTCGATAGTCAGGAGTTATTGACGAAAAATCAGCTAGGTTTCCGAAAGGGTAGATTCGGCGAGACACAACTTGTGCTTTTTGCTCATGATATCCTTGGCACAGGAGAGAGCAATGTTCCTGTGGACGCGGTTTTTCTAGATTTTAAAAAAGCTTTCGACCAAGCAGCTCATGGTAAACTACTCTCAATGCTAGAAGAATATGACATAGATAATCCTGGGTTGGATTAAAGACTTTTTGAATGATCGTGGACCTGGAGTAGTTCTATATAGAGTTAGCTCTAATGCAGCAGAAGTCACTTCGGGTGTTCCCAGAAGAGTGCTATCGGACCTCTGTTATACCTTCTTTATGTTAACGACATCAACTTCGTAGTCACTAGCAAGATGCGTTCATTTGCCTTCGATGTAGTGGCATACAGAGTTATCCGTATTCCAGAGGATAAAGCAGATTTAGCAGATTACCTTAATGCTATACAACGCTGGTTCGATACTTGGTAATTAGAATTAAAACTAAAAAGGTTCGTAGTTATGAATTTTTGGAAAAAGAGCAATAACCTCCCGAAAGTCTACTACATCAGGAACCCCGCAATAGAATGTGTAGACTCGAAGCAAATTCAGTTAGACGGAATCGAGTTGAGTACGGGGTAAATAGCCAACTACCTGCTTGAAACTCTTAACTATAACCGTATTAGGATGCGCAGAGATGTTTCAGTAGATTCGTATGCAAGAAAATTGGTCTGATAGGGTGTCCTAAGACCAAAGGTCGAAGGGTAGAAGCCAGGCGAAAAGTAGTCCGTCTGCTTCTCAGTGAGGCGACTGCTAAGGTGTCTAACCTCAGTGTGGCGGCCGATTCAGCGATGGTGTCATGTTCAAAAGAGCACGAACTAGGAGAAAGGAATTACCGCGCGGAGAAAAAAGTCTTGCAGGTTAAAATAGGTAACCCTGGTTCTCACCACCACAGAAGCGCATTCTACGCCTATTTCTCAAATTTTATACTGGTGATTCAAGTTTCGCGTACATCATCGAATAAAGAAACAATGGTTTTTAGGATTCTCCGCGTCAGTATTGATACCTTACATTTATTCTCTTTGCTGGACACTTCCTCGTGGTTCATTATCAAACTAAAATATGGTTCATGGTCAATTAACTATGAAACATCAGAGAAGAAGAAATGTTGGAAAACATCAACATTTACGCAGAGAACTTGAAAAATCCCTACTTCATCATTTAATACTAATACGTTACAGGCAACTGAAAGAAGTGAATGCGATGAATCACGATAGAGTATCACTTTTGAATAAAAAGTATCGGAAACAATTCTGTCATGACGTGAAGGTACGTACGTGCTCGGCTCGGTGGTGGGGGGTCTGACCTTCAACAAGTGCCAATCGCCTGCGAGCGCTCGTTCACGAAAGATTGTTTTTAGTGGACCCCTATCGAGTGACTCGGTGCAAGCGCAAAATGCAGCGAACGATTGAGAAGCGGTACGCTATTAAATTTTGTGTTGGACGGGGGAAATCGGGTACGGAGACGTTGGGCATGATTCGCCAAGTGTTCAAGGATGAAAGCATGCGACTAACTGCAGTTTTTAAGTGGCACAAGCCCTTCAAAGATGGCCGAGAGAGTGTGGAGGACGATCCCCGCGCTGGACGGCCGTCTACGCCAAGAACCGACGAAAACCTGCGACGTGTACGTGAAGTGTGAAAATCAGACCGCCTTTTTAGTGTACGCATGATCGCAGATCGTATTGGCATTGATAAGATCACAGTATACACCATTATCACTAAAACTTGGGCGTTGCCAAAGATCTGCGCTAAACTCGTCCCAATGCACCCAGGCACACCTTCTCCAAGTTAACCAACTATCTGACGACAAACGACATCGCGACGATTCCCCAACCCCCTTACACTCCCGACTGGGCACTAGCAGACTATTTCCTACTCCCAAAAGGGAAATCCTCCCTCAAAGGACACCAGCATGAGACCCCAAGTACCGTCAAAGAAGCTTACCCTCGTATCCTTGAGGACCTTCAGGAATCGGCCTACCAGGATTCGATTTGTGAAAAAGCTGCTGGCAAAAGTGTTTCGACTCTCAAGGGATGTACTTTGAAGAATTGTAGAAATATCTGGAGTAAATCTATTTTTCCAAAACTTTTTATAAAAATCTTGTATCTCAAAAAAAGGTATTATGACAGAAGATCAATATTATCTCAGGTCCCGCGTCAATATATATGAATTAATGATTTTAAAAAAATACGATATATAGTATGTATACATGTATGCTTTAATCCCAGTATCGAAATTTAAACAGAGAAAGCGAAAATAATATATGGAGTGCTGAGTAGAAAAATTCCAAAGATATAAATAAGAATAATTTCAAAGCTTGACATTTTCACAACTAACTGGAAGACTAAATACAAATTTCTACATTTATTAATAGACATATACTTCCATTTACTTGCAGCAGCTATGAACGTTTTAGCATATGGGGGAGTGAAGAATTCATTTCCTCGAATTAAAGAACCGTACAATGCTATTTTTAAACGATCAGTTTCTCCATCGACAATTACTAAGCACAGCTTTTAAGTGAGTACATAATAAAAACCATTTACTTCAAAGGATCTACCCGCAAACAAAAATTTAAAACCCAAAGTACGAGGGTGATTTGAAAAGTTCTCGGAATGGAATAGAAATAAACGGCTTACCTCAGTGATTTTTTTTAATTTGCCAATGCTCTATCCCTCGACACTAATGCAATTGGTCCAGCGATGCTCCAATCTCTTGATCCCATTACAAAAATTTTCCTTCAGGCCTGCAAAATACCTGTCTACTTCGGCTGTTCTTTGTTTTAATAAAATCTCCATCCACCGAGGAACATTTTGAGCTAAGGGAGGAGAAGGAAACCTGAAGGAGCCAAATCAGGCAAATAAGATGGGTGTGGCATCCACTGGGGTGCAAGAAGCATGGTAGAGGATGCAGTGAGAGGGCTTTTAGGGTTAACAGAGGATGGGTTAACTGGGTGTACTGTACAGGAAAGTGAAAGAATTATCAGGATGAAAGCAGGCAAAACCCACGTAAACTATTATACAGGATGAAAGTATATAAGGAGGAAATTTATTAAACAAAGAAAGATTCAAGAATGATGAACATAATTCCTTAAAGATCTATATGGCAAGTGCATTAGGCCAGCAAGTTTAGACATAGAGAATATCACATTGATGAGGATAGCTTAGATCTTGGCATCTTTAATTTCAAGATGGAAAGGGCTCTAAGGCAATTGAAATAAAATATGGTTGAGGGGATCAATAGCATCCCTACAATAGCATCCCAACTTATGCATCTTGGAAAATGTGCAAGAAGAACTTTAATTCAGCAGTCAATTGGTAGCATTCATAATGGAAAAATTTGACTGGAAGCTTATGTCAGATCAATGGTAGTTCCAATTCCATGAAGGGGTAAGGCAAATTTATGCTAGGACTATATAAAATTTGTTTAATTACATTTGCAGCTAAGTTGGTACTTATGATACTAAATAAAAGAATGTATTGGAGGACTATTGATTACTCAGGCGATGATCAGTTTTGGTTCAGGAGGGGAGGGGTTTGAATGATGCCGTAGCAGTAATGAGGCAACTAAAAGAGAAAAATATGAAGTTCAATCAGGATGGATTATTTTGTTCGATGGATTTCAAGAAGGCATTTGATAGAGTTAATTGGGAGAATTAATGAATGTATTACAGAAGATAGGAGTGGAGAGGAAGGCAACTTCTCTACAACCTGCACATTTTTCAGACTGCTCATTTCTGTAAAGGATGGAGAATCTGTATATGGCAAGTTCTGGGTAAGGGAGTTAGATAGGAATGCCTACTTATCAGTTGTTATTTTCAAATATATTAAAAGGTAATGGTTCAGAAGGCATGGGAAGTGTTGGAAACAGGAATTACAGTAACTAGGGGAATCAGAAACTGAAATTTGCAGCTTATTAGGCTTAACCTGGCCAGTCAGCCACGGAGTTGCTGAGTACATTAGAAAATTAGTGCAGTAGGTATGGAGTGAATAAGAGCTAAACAAAGAATGATTATGAAACTTGTGGTAAGTAGGAAGGCTAAGCGAACCTTTAAATTAGTAGGACAAAAACTAAAGTAGAGTGAACAGTTTAACTATCTTGGAAGTGTTTTGGCACAAAATAGTCGAAGTATTAGGGATATCAGATGTAGAATGAATTAGGCAAAGAAGCTTTCACATGAAGGAGGTAGTTGCAGGCACTTTGGATCAGGATGTTCATGAAAGATTAGTAAAAACAGAAACAGAGCATGGCTTTGTATGGCATGGGCACTTGGGTCTTTGAAGCAAGACAATGGGTGTGTATTGGAGGCTTTTGAGATGTGGGTGTGGAGAAGGATGGAAAAGCTAAAGAGTCTGGCAGTAAGTTTTGAAAGGTAAATTCTTTTCAACTATGATGGTAAATGATCACCCAATTTAACTGGAAAGTTATTAGGATGAGGAAGTATGGAATCAATTGGTACAAGTTTGAGTTTTCTTTTGAAGTTGTCAATCAGACTTCTTGATTATGTATACCCCAAAATGGAATGGTGCAAAGGGTTGGTGTATGTAAGACATCCACTCACCCAGTACATCATTGGTACACCTGTTTGGGAATGGTATTTCCTAAATAAGTTTCCAATATTGGCTGTACATACATTTGATTTTTATTTCCTTGACAGTTGAATGCAGCATAATTCTACTAAAAAACTTAAATAAATTATTCATTTAGTCTAAAGTATATTTTAATACAATGTTTTCAATTGTTCTCTATCAGAAAGCATGCATCATTTTTACATTGTGCTACCTCAGGTAAATATTTATTGCAGATCTTTTGAAGCACTTGCGGTTTTTCTCATTGTCAATAGTCTGAATTTAATTCTGTATAGGTCACATGCCATTTTTGCAAGGTATCTGCGTGGATTTGAGTATAAGTCAGTGTATCTTCAGCCGTTCTCATTTTGTGCCTCCCCAGTTACCCTTGTGCCTCTTTATGGTCATGACTCTGGGTTAAAATTCATTATTTGGAAAGTACTTTACTCAATCTTTATGTGAAGTCCAATCAAAAACTTCCATTTACTTATGTCAAACGAAGTAAATCCCTCAAAACTGCTTTTGTAATCTAAAATTATAAATACGCTGCCCTAGGTCTAAAGGTTTCATTTTTCTGGGTTAGCCCTGCCCACAAAAATGTACTTAAAAATCTTAAGAGTCCCTCCTTCAATCCACCACCTTTTCACAGCACAATTGGCATTTGGTAGTTCATTCCCCTGGATGGACAAAATTCTTCATGGAGGAGGTTGTGCCTTCATCCAAAAACCCTTCAGAAAAACCAAATTGGAGCACTCCCCCGATTTGTTCACATTTTCAGTAGTTCTGCTAAACCTTTCATATACTTGCAGAAAACTCCAAAAAGCACTAGAGAAACATTCTCCTCATCTATTATTGATTATATTTTTTAATTTTAACCCATGAAATTACTCATTGTTAGAGTGACATCCCCATCTGCTAATCCAGAGATTGTGGGTGTTTTGATTCCTACCTGGGTGAGTTTCCTCCCTCTCGGGGCTTGGGTGTTCATGATTGAATTCATGATTTACTCAGGTATTATTAATTGCAATCTAATGGTTAAGGCAGATATTGTTTTAGCACACTACCAAACCATTGTTACATTTATAAGATCCATCTTAAAATGACACCAGATGATACCCTACTGTAAACCCATCTTCTTACTTAAAAAACACTTTTCTGCACCTCAATAAACCTACTTTGTCTCACTTAATTCCAAATGTTTATTCTTTTCATTCCCCTTCCTTGCTTGCCTTAAATCTATCACAACCTTCAACAATACGTCCATGCCATGCATCCACTTTTCTTGACTCCTTTCAATTTCTTGAAACAATGCTCTCTCCCCTTCCCTGCAACTTAACTTTTCCCTATGTTCCCTTCTTGTCCAATTTACTTTTTCCAGTCTTTTGTAACACACATCTCAAAAGCCACGTCTATACCTATCCTAATTAATGAACAACCAAGTTTCTATGCTGTACAAAACTACTCTCCATATTCAAGTTTTAGCTAATATCTCCTATACTCAAGGTCCTTCTCATCAGCTCACTCTTGCTAAAAAGCTTCAATGTCTCATGAAATTCTTATATCCCTAACACTTTGTCCATGTTCATTCAAATTACTTCCTAGACAGCTGAACCATTCCACCATAGGATTCTTTTGCAGGCATACCTTATGGTATCTCCATTTTCATAAGTAAATAAATACTCTTCAGTGCCAGAAGTTATTAAATTTCAAATATTTAAAAAATCAGCTTATCCAATATCTTGGTGAAAAAAGAAGTAAAACAATATGATTTTACGAATAGTTGAAGCAATGTAAGTGTTGATTGTCAAAACTGTCAGGTTGGAACTCACTTCTGTGAAATAATACAAATTTCAATTTTAAAAATAACAATCCAAAAATATAAGAAAGATATATAAATAAATAACTTGAGAAGTAAAAACAAGAGATCGCTGAATCACACTATGGAAATTTTAAAGTAATTTTTATCTTTTTTATTTCAAATCCACTTTATAAATTAACTTTATGGTATTCTCAAACTGAAAAAATGGTCTATTGCAGGCAAATAGATAGTTGTAAGTGATGATATTTCCTGTCAATTGAGTAATATTCATCCTAAAAGTAAAATTGACTTACATTTCATATCCCTAATTACACTAATTATTTATCTGGTAGGTGATGACTGGTATCTTAATGCCTCACTAACTCACTTCGTTTGTGTCAAGATGTATTATCATATGTCTGACCATATCTAGCCAATTACATGTTTTGATAAAATATGGATTACTACATCTACCTGTATTCAGTTGAAATTGAATTTTCCTAATGCCTGACCCATTGGGCCAGAGCATATGGGGTTATCCACGATGTGACCAGTGCAAGGTTTTCAGGCAGAGAAGGCAAAAGCTGAGTGAATTTAAAAAGAGGAGAATTTATCTTCATTCACAAATGAAGAAAGGATAATTTCAGAGCTCTTAGAGGTAGTGCTGTTGGAATATGGGGAGAAGGGTTTTTAAATACTATGGTTTCATTCAGGATTGTTCTCTGGTAGTTGGGCACCAGTTTCTCCACCTGAGTTTATTACCCATCTCTTCACTGGATTTTCTATCCCTCACCAGCTTCTCTTACCTCCCATCTACCTATTTTCCAAACGGATGTATATTAAAATTTGAATAGCTAATAAATATTTTCTCATATTAAAAATTGATAAGAAATATCAAACTGGGGCACATACATTACAGCTAATACAGATTCCTTCATTTATGACTCCAAGCAAAATCATGAAGTTAGTGAATTAAAAAAAATGTTCATAATTGAATGTTTAAGAGAAAGACTATGACCCGAGTATGAGTTTACATTGAGGGATGGAGTGAGGTTAGATACAAAGGGGTCCCACTGATTATTTCCTTTCTTTTCTCTCCATGATTTCACCCTGAACTTCCTGAAATGTAATTTCAAGGCGAGGAATGACTTCAGTTTCAAGGCAGTTGATCACATTCTTCGCTCCAACTCCACCTATTCCTCATCATACCCTTCAAAGAATTATTCTTCCCCTCCCTTACAATAAAAATCAATGACTAGCTCAATACAGGCAGTGGAGTAAGTTTTTTGCATGGTTATTTTGAAACATTATTGCCTGAGGCTGTATGGAAATCACAGAAATTAATACTTGAAGCAATTTCATTTCCAAATGTCTCCAAACAGTAATCAGCTTTCCAAGAATTAGGGATAGGTGAAAATGAATATTATGCTGGCATTAATTGACAAGCAAGGATTCCAGAGTGGTTTGCAACTCTTGCAAAAGTTTATTGCTCTAGGATGTGAGGAACACGGTGTCATAGATGGGTTAAATTCTGTAGAAGGGATGAGAGAAAAGGAAAAGAGGCGAATGTGAGCACATGGAAGATAGGGAGGAAGGCCGTAATAATATTTCAGAGTCAAAGATAAAATTTGTATGGGATAGACAATTCGAATTGCTGTGTAGCAGGTGCAACCTTTAATTCTTGCCATTCCTCAAATGCACTAACCATGAGGCTGTGCACTGGTACTCCTCGAGTGATATGTGAACTAATGATTTTAAAAAAGTAATACTTTTCACTTCAACATTAATTTAAAAATATTTTAACAACACTCCTTATAATTTACTGATTACTTTGATCACAAACAGCATACAATTCCTGACTGCTGCATACAATTCCTGACTGATGCATACAATTCCTGACTGCTGGTTACAATGCCGTCTGTTATAAATAGGGAACGGAATGGTCAGCATACGGAGAGATGGTAGCAAGGTAGTGGACTACGGTTTAAGAAGAAATGACTACTGGGAGAAAGCACTAGAGTTATGCAGAAGACAAGGGTTAATCGCAATGAAAACATGGTTTATAAATCACAAAAGGTGTAGGTATACATGAATAATACTTGATGTTTAATGGAAATATCAATATGACTATATTATAGTTAAGTATAGATTAAGGAACAGCTGATGAATTCACAGTTTCCAGGGAGCGGATGTAGACTCGGGACCATATTTTAGTAATAATGAAGTGCAGTGTCCTATTCAAAAACATAGAACAGGGAAGATGCTTTGAGAAATGGAATATAGTAGCATTAAATTAAACAACAAGAAAGGAGCATCAGCAGGCTGTAGAGAAAATTATGAGTCAGGAAAGGGAGTTGAGTACTATAGAGGAAAAATGAAACATATAAAAAATGGGATACCAAAGGCTGCAAACAATACTAAATTAACAATAAATAGGAAAAGGCTGGGGGAAAAAATGGATTATGAAGGAGATAATTAGAAATACAGAAGGAAATGGAAGTGTCTGAACACAGAATGAAGGAATAATTGTCATTTTAAGTAATCTACTGGTTAAGGTAGGTTTTGGATGAACTTAAAGGGCCAAATAATAACACTCTTTGTCTCTCCAAACAAAACACAACCTAATTTCTTACTCCACAACAACCCTCTTTTCAACTCCACATACTTCCTTCCTCCCATTATTCCATCCAATATCCCTATCCTATTCCTGCCCCTTCCTCATTTGCTTAACATTTCCCCTATATCGCAGTCTTCAACACCCCATTGCCAATCAAAAGCTCCAAATCCAACTGTCATAACTCCTCATGATTTCTCCCAACAATCCCCTCTCTTCCCCTTCCATAACTTAGCACCATCCCACATCCTGAATGAGTTTAGTAGAAAATACTGGTGCTTTCATTGGGATGCACTCAAATTGATTCTTAAATTTGAGGAGTTAGAATATTTACCAAAAAGTTTTCTTCACCAAGTGACTGGAAATTATTTCCATTAACTTTTCAAAAAAATAGACTATATATATATTCTTTTTGTGCATACCTATACTTCATTGGTGAACACTTGATTCTATGCTTATAAAATTTCTGCAGGGATTCTACATCCATAAATTACCTGATCTTCAAAAACAATTTAAAATATAATTAAAAGATTAATTTGAAATTATTTCCAGCGAAGAAGAAATGACTGGACTATTGTTACTACAAATGAAGAGGAAATAAATCTCTGAAAACTATTCACACAATAAAAAGCAGCCAAAATAATAAAATAGAAACATCAAAAGCAATTAAAATATCTTGGAACAGAAATTGGTAGATACTAAAAACTTATATACTGAAGCTCACTGCAAAAAAAATCAAACACTACAATTTACCTAATTCCAATACTAATGCACGTAAACCTCATTAAAATGATTTCAAGCCACAACTATTCATTGCAAGAAATGGACAGCTGAAGAAACAAATACAACAAATCCTTTTCCCTTACAAAATAGGTAGTACAACAACATACAATATTTGTAACAACTACACAAAAAAACAAAATTCTTATTTGGAGCAATGCAAATATAACATTTTAAAAACCAATTTTCAACTCAAAGGTCGGTTTGATAGTTAAGGGTATGCTCATCCAGTACTAAGCCAGATGGCATGTGAAATTCATACCTCAGGGTAGGGGCAGTTACTTTCCCTGCGTAACCTATGTTTTCCAGGAGGTGCAACCCAAAAAAATCACAAAGCTTGGGTGAAACTGAGAGAGGCTAAAGGCATGCCTAGGAATTGAACCCGAGCCCTCAGGTCAGTAGTCCAATGCTCTACCCCCAAAAGTACTATCATGTCCCCAAATATAACATTAATGAATTTTATTTCAATTTGTGAGCATTGCTTTAATAATGATTTTTTAGCCATTGATTGGAATTATTTGGCAGGGAATACTACATAACATCTACCTTGATCATACATGTATGATGACCATTAAAGCACTACAATCATTCTAACTTTGGATTCTTATGTGTGGGTTACATGATAACCTACTAATGGATAAATATGCTCATTTTATGGATATGTTAACATATAAAATATTATTAAACCCCCACTCAAGCAATTAAAAAAAAAGTTTTGGTAAGAATTAAGGTAAGGAGAATAGTGGTAAGAATGAGTATTCCAACACTATTCTAACAGAGGTTCCCAGTTGAATGCTCCATCCATGAGATTATCAAATATATTGAAAATTATTATCCTAATGGCAAACTAGAATCTCACAGAATAATCCATGACCCTGGGAAAATCCCCTCAGGGCTTAATAACTCAATGATTAACAGCATATTTAAATAATTAGACAGTATCACTCAATGGCAATCAAATTGGTGATGAATGGAATGCAGGGGATAATCAGAATGCATAAGAAATCTGGTCCTGTAGAGTTGGTAATGCACGATCTATCTTAAAGAAAAGGGTTTTGACGATCTGTGTCAACAATGAGATTGTTAATGTTATGCAGATATTTCTTTTCTGTAACATGTAAGGAACCCACTCTTTCAATGAATTTATTTCATGAATTTTGCAGTAATGTAGTGCCCATTTAACAATTTGAAAAACTTTGATCGCATGTGCCAAAATTTCAATTTTTCCATAATATTTTTTTCAACTGCAGTTAGGTTTATATGATAACTCAAGTTACCAGCTCAAAAAAGATGAGACTTATTGCATAATAACCCATCTGAAATTGAAAAGAGGATATATGTATAATGATAAAACAAAAGGAAACATCTTTGAATCTATGATGAATGTTTGAGCACATAAATTTTAAATCTGAAAAATGAAGATATTAATTATACAATTTTAACTCATCATAGTCATCCCTATTAACACATTTCCAGGTCGGGAAAGCAATCTGTACCATCTGGAGTAACTGTGGAGTTAGCTTTATTAATACATCATTGCATAGTATGCAATTTATTTCAATAAGATCAAGTTTCTGTAGGTTAATGAGCATGATAGACTGTAATCTGGGAGCATTAAATTCCATAAGATCTGACATTTATTTCAAGTAGTGTGATATAAATGTATACCGTAGAAAGTCAATACACATAATGTAGTCTCAAATCCACAGCTGACAAAACCATAGTTGTCATAAATTAATTCACCATATATTTTCTATCACTAACATTATTCACTATATATTTCCTATCCTTCATTACATATTATAGCAAAAATTCCTTTTATT
Source organism: Hetaerina americana (assembly GCF_022747635.1). NCBI lineage: Eukaryota > Metazoa > Arthropoda > Insecta > Odonata > Calopterygidae > Hetaerina > Hetaerina americana. The sequence goes on along the minus strand of NW_027286874.1, from coordinate 51,180,451 downwards.
TTTCAATGCAAGGAGTGTATTTTCATAAATGGTTATAACCTAAACCGGAGCTGGTTTTTAAACATTGTTCAAACAATCTGGACTTTTTCCAAAGAAACTGCGGGAGATGCCGCAACAGTAACTTTTAACGGAGTCATCCACTAATGTGCATTTCAATGCAACAATTTCAGAGTGTAAAAACCATTCGCCTGTCAAGGCGAATGATTTTTACACTCTGAAATTGTTGCATTGAAATGTGGACTTGTTTAACTTCCCATTTTGGTATTGCACTATGTTAAATGAAGGTTCAGCCAAGGATATCAGCCCGGGAATAAAAATAGACTAAGATGATAAAATATAATGCTAGAACTATTGAAGACCAGACAAATCCAAAACAGGAGTAAACATTCACTTACAATAAATAAATGATGTCAAGCGTTAAACACACTGTCTTAACATAATGGCATTAGGAATAAATTCTGCCATTGGCCTTTCCAATAGCATGTCTTCACTAGATTGATTCCAGTTTCAGGAAAACTAAACAATTCTGAAATTTGTTGATGACTAATGACTGACAAGCAATATGACCATACAGAATTGAAAAAAATCGAAGAGACCCAAGAGCATAGACCTTCAGTATCTGCGGGGATCAAGATTGTGAGGTGGCTATCATACTGGCTTCCCACCCAGAAGGCCCGGGTTCAAATCCCGGCATTGCTGAATATTTTTCAGTGGTATCTCGATCCCATCCCTACTTGAGATGCTTTGTGGAGGGCACTTTGAGTGAGTGCCGTCCGTCGGATGGGACGTTAAGGCACGGACCCCTTGGCGCCTTTGGTAAAGAGTAAGCCAATGCCGACACCGGGTTTCTCTCCACCCTTTCCTGTCCATCCCTAATGGCGCAAATGACCTCAGCTGTTGGTCGCCTCCCTTAAACACTACTACTTCAGTATCTGCGGGGATAAAACTGGGAACCAATGGACACCAATGACTAGAGGATGAATTTTAAGCTCAGGTACCTAGGTAAAGTTCCATTACCAAGAATACTCGCATTATATATAAAAAAGAAATAAATGTTGGTTTCTCTCTAAGATTATGCATGTCTTTTGGTTAAAATAACTAAGATACCTAAATGAGTTTTTTCTCAACAATTTAAGTAATAAACACTAGTAACTGGGAGAAGAGAACTAGAAAGAAGTGCCTCAATAACACCTCATTAGAGTGATTGCTGTTTGTTTGGCTTGAATCCTGCTATGAGCCCAACAAATGCAGGTACGTGGATAGGCGGCATGAGAAAAGGAATGCCTGTATCATTAATACAATCTTTAGATATGATAGCGAGGATACTGATGCTTATTTTGAGATTGATCGTGAGTTGGATTACACCAGGGAATTTCAAATTATGAGCCAAGGTAAGAAACATAATAATTTCTGTCACAAATGGATACAAAATGTGATTTATAATACTGAGACAACATTGAGAAAATGTTTAGGTTCAATATAAAATTACTTGTACATTACATGGAGTTCATTCAAGATTGTTTCAAAGAAAAAACTGCATCATGGCAGACAGCCAAACAAATGCGATTTTTCTCTGTGGGGAACATCAATCGGGGAACTTCAATACACAAAGTGAATATACACACAACTACATACTTACCTTGGATCAATTCCTGATCGTTAAGAGAACCTTAAATGAATTTTAACTTTAAAGCATAAACTAAATTACCATATTATTCAAGTAATTTCCATTTTTTTTATTAATTAATATATTTCTTCTACAAATATCAAAGCTTAAAAAAATATAAATAACAATGACATGTGAAAACAATGGGTTACATCAATCTGAAAAGATTAAATCAAAGAATTTGAAAACATTTCAAAGAAAGAAATTCAAATTCATAATTAATTATAAAATAACTTTTGTGACATTTAATGTTTTCTATGAATTTATCATTAGCTAATCACTAATATTAAATAGCATTATAACAGTTAGTACAGAGCAAGCTAAGCATGCCATTGAATTCAGAGATAAATATTACTAATTGATAGAAAACACTTTATATAAAGGTAATATTATCTTGTTATGTACTCATTACAGGTCTAAAATTCGTTGATGAGTTTGATTAATACAAGTGGCTTTTATTTCCTATACTTAAGTTTTTGAGAAATACATTAAATGATAACAAATTTTTAACTGTCACTCGTCTAAAAATGAGGTAAAATTAAATACCCTAGCACAGGTATAAGGCACAGTCTGGATAATTCAAGTAAAGAGATAATTTTATATAGAATTTTCCAAGGCGCCAAACTTAATTTCTGTGTAAACTTAAGTATAGAAAATAATTTCAATTCATTCCACACAGATGAGATCTGCTATCATCCAAATAGAGTCGACAAAACACATAGCAACAAGCTTTTAACACACAATGTGTTCATATTCTTAATATAAAATAAAAATACCATAGAACTCAATTTTGATAACTAAAATTTAAGTCAAAAGTAAAATTACATTAACTGCATGCTATCATAATAAATGTAAACAAGGTGCAGACCTTTGACAGAGCAATTTATTAGTAAGTTTCTTACAAAAAGTAAAAATAAAGAGACAAAAATGTAAATAAGAAAATACGGCTACATTTATATTCTCTATGGTGTTAGATTCATATTAGTCTCTATAGAAAGAGGGCAATTAAATAGCATTCGGGCATGATAAATACACAGAAAAATGATGACATTTGCTTATAACATTAATGTGCACTTGTATACAATCACATCTTAAAACAATAGTTCCCTCGAAAGCACCAAATACATGTTACACAGCGTGGACCAGTAGGGGAGCCAGCCACTCAGCAAATGGGGGAAAACAGGATCAGAGGAGAGCTTCCACTAGAAAACACTAGTTTGGCATTTTATCAAAGAATAAATGAGTGGTGCCAATTCAGCAGAGGTGAAGGAGCAAAAAGGGATACCTACACACCCCTAAACCACACCTGGCTCTTCTACTGGTGTGAACTCAGGAATGTTTACTCAACTACATTTCTGATCATGAGCAGATTCTTAAGTACAGAGTTACTAATCTAACTAACTGCTTCATTTTTGGGCAAAGGCTCAGGGGCTGGTAAAGCTTGTTTAAACTTCTTCTTGGGCCTGCGGGGTGAATAAGAAGAAATTGATTGTAATTACTTTATTCAAACAAAATAAAACAAGAGAAATTAGTTGAAACCAAAATCAGTACATTGATTCATAGCTGATGACATGATAAAAATGCATAAGAATACAAGTTATGAATACATAATGCAGGACTACAGACAGAAGAAATTACATGAACTTATTGGCCTACTCTCGTGGTGTGAGCATTGAAGGTCAGTTAAGAGAGTATTTCTCTTGGCTAATTGGTAACCAACTTCAAAATCTCACTATTCCACATCAATGCCATGATTAATGGCAACCATTTTGAATGAATAACTGTTAATATTCTTTTTTAACACAAGCTATTTTACTTTTGTTTTTACTGTAGTGGAATATAGCATTCAGTGTAACATCAAGCATGATACAATTGGAACAAGACACACTTGCTTCAATTATTGAAGGCATACTCTGAAAATATTGTGACCCATAATGCGAGAAATATGTACTTTAGGCAAAGGAAAGGTGAAAACTTATTTACTTTAATTTTTCAACCACTATTTAGGCTGTCATTTTTTGTCAAAAATCTATTTAAAATTAAAATACAATGTCTAAGCTATTGAAGGAAAGTTATTGAAAAAATATTAGTGAAATTGAAGATACGAAAATGACATTACTAAATTCTATCATCTAAAGGAGGAAAATTTAGCATATGAGAGATATAAAACTAATAGAAAAGAATGCAAATACAAATATAACCATTGACAGTCAAGTGCATGGTTGTTTTATTCAATAATACTAATTTATCATAAAAAGAATGCCTTAACACTTTGTGTGCTGGCGCTCCTTAAATTTACCAGCCCTTGGGGCTGGCCATTTTTTGCACCTCCATGTGAAAGGGATAAGCATTCAACAGAAAACACAACTTCTGAACTAGGGGATATTTTTCAATGAAATTTTAAATGCGTAGAGATAATATACCAGGGTATTCAACTTGAGTGCGGTATTGTTCAAAACATGTCCCTCTATGGATTGGAAGACAACAAATTCCACAAGTGAAGTGGGTTTCAATTATCCTTTTCAAGGTTGCACATATTTTACAAGGTCTCTGAAGAATTATTTAACTCTCAGCACTAACTATATTCTCTATTTTATTATTCTTCATGTCCATTGAAAGAATTCCCGTCGGTAACATAGATGCATGCTCAGTAGGATAAATGCAAATGTTTTTCCCTGGTGTATCTGAAATGGGCTCTTCTGTATCACTGCGACTTATCCAAATTCTTGCAACTTCATGAAAGAATTTTTAATAAAGAATTTGTTCTAACTGTTTAACAAATAACAGCACTCTGACCACTCTTGTCCAGTCCTCTTGACCAGTCTTCTTCGTCGGGTCTGACAGGTTGCATGGTCTACTCCCTTCATATACTTGCTATCTTCCAAAATGGACTTTGGCTTACGAGGGTAATCCCAGAAATACCCAAGCCAACAAAGAAAACACAAAATTTTAGGAAAAAAATTCATTTATTTTTCAACATAATATCCTTTCAACTCTATACACTTTTCCCCAAGCGATGTTCAATAAGTTCGATACCCTTTCTATAATAAGAGCTGTCTTGTTCCTCAAAATAGCCATTAACTGCCGACATCACTTCTACATGGTTGGAAAATCTTTGACCACAAAGCCATTTTTTCAAATTTGCAAACAGAAAATAATCCGAGGGGGCTAAATGGCGAATAGGGTGAATGAGGTAGCAATTCAAACTTTATTAATGAATTTTGGCCATTGCAATAATGGATTTGTAAGCTGGTGTCTTGATGAAACAATACTTTCTCTTAGCCAAATGCAGCCGCTCTTGCTTGATTTCTTCTCTCAAATGTTGCAATAAATTCACATAATACTCGCCATTGATAGTTTTTCCTTTTTCATGATAGTCAATGAAAATTATCTCACGGGCATTCCAAAAAACTGATGCCATGACCTTGTCTGCAGATGAAAGAGTCTTCACCTTCTTTGGCGACAGTTCTGCCTCTTGAATCCATTGTTTTGATTGTTCTTTTGTCTTTGAAGTGAAGTAATGGAGCCATGTCTCATCCACGGTTATGAAACGGTGCAAAAATTCTGCTTCGTTGCTGTGAAACTTTGCTAAACACTCAATTGAAACATCTTCACAACACTGGTTTTGCTCAAGTGTTAGCAAACATGGCACCCATCTTGCACATGGCTTTCTCATGTCCAAATTTTCTCTTAATATGCGATGTACCACACTTTTTGAAATGCCTACTACACGTCAGCTGGCTTGCGCACTTTTAGTGGATGATCATTCAGTATCACTTTGTGGTTTTCTTCACCGCTTCTGGAGTCGTCACCTCATTTGGTCGACCAATGCGATGCTCATCTTACATGCACTACTTCTAGCATATTATTCTATTCCTGAGATTTCTAATAGTACTCATCTAGATGGATCATTTGACAATATTCACTCTTTACTTCCTTGGTCTCTAACGCACGGAAACTCAAATCACTCATACTCTCACTAACATCAAACCATCATAGCGCACTTGGCACATTCCTATTTGGGCTACCATAACACTCCTATTTTTACACAAACACTCCCTAGTTACCTTGGACCAACTAAAAGTAATCTATTTTCATCCTGGCACACACCCATTATTTTTATATACAATAATGTGAAGAGTGCACTTTACTATGCTGCCAATCATTGCTGGAGAGTTAATATATTTAGTTATTTTTTGAGGGGTTGGAAGTATTTCAGATGAATATGGAGATTAATTTTTCGATTTTCTTTTTAACCTTGAATAACCCTCTCTTCTCTTTGCAGTTCCACTCTTTCCAACACAAGCTCAGCAGGTGCCATCTTTCTTCTTAGCAACTCATCTTCAATGTATCTTTTTCTATAACCCTTTCTGCATCTCATCTGTGTATCTAAAAATTAATTCATTGACTTTTTTTAAAGATTGTCTGAATATCCTTTCTCAATGATTATCATTGTTTTCATCTGTCATTGTCTTCATGCTTCATTGTTTTCTCTGTACTTATTTTTTATTCAACACTATCTCTTCCCCAACTTCACCATGATAGTTTGAATGAGCACAGTGTGCTTCATTTAGGTGTTTCATCATGAGTGTACTGGTGGACCAGTTATCATTGATAGAGATGGCCCCTTGAATGATTGAATAGGCAGTTCTACTTTTCCCAAGATATTTCAGCAACTTTGATGTATTTTTTGTTTCGGAAAACTACCTTCAACCCTTTTGTAACACTTTCCATAATATTTTCTGTGTTTTAATTATATCTGAAAGTTAAACTTATTCTATTGCCTTTTAATTTCAACCTTACTCATAGATTTTCTAATACTCCATGGTTTTACTCAATAATTGTCATTTGCTTCAACAGTCTCTCTTTCTTTTTGTCGTAATTTAGCAAATGAAATTTCCCTCCATGACCAACCTATCAGTTTTATTTTTGAGCGGCTATCTTTTTTCCAGGATGCCATCAATTTTAATATTATCTGGAGAGGACACAATTCTCAAGCCTGCCAAAATATCATTCTAGTTATAATTGGAAGTTCAGTAGAACCCCTTTTTCAGTATTACATGAATTTCAAAAAAGCTGACACTTTTTATAGTCTCAGAATGATAATGTAGGATTTACACATTAACATACAGATATGATGGTAAAAAATTACTGATTTTTTAGATCAGGAAGCCATAGCACTTACTTGTCTTCATGCTACAAAATTACTGGATATCATTGCCACTCATTCAGTCTAGGTATGAACTTTTGTATTTCAATGCCATATATATTTGCTTCCAAGGGTCTATCATGTAAATGTATTATTATTTGGCAGTCTACCATTTTGAGGTAAGTTTTTGGATACATAGATTATATCCTCTTACATTTCTTAGCCCTGCCTAACAAGACAAAAACTGATACCCTAAACTACAATGAACTATTCTGTAAATCTGCATACATACTACTTCCCTTTATTGAATCAAACATCCCTATTCTTTCCCGATCTCTTCCTAACTTACCTAACTAACATTTTCCCCTCTATCGCAGTCTTCGGCATTCCAATACCAATCAAAATGCTCTGCATCCATCTGGCCTTCCTTCTTTCAATTTCTCCCTACAGTCTCTCCTCCCCCACCATGCCTAGAACTTAATTTGATTTTCCATCTGTCCATATTACAAGGTTTGTATTAAAAATATCGGTAACAACGTTTCCCTGACGTGTGCCTGAGGTGCTGAATTCAGACCATCGGTAAAGTGTGCACATGATCGCAGATCATTTTGGCATTGAAAAGATGACAGTGCACACCATTTTCACTGAAAACTTGGCGATGCGAAAGATCTGTGCTAATCTTGTCCTGCTGGTCTTGATGAACGACTAAGAGCAGAGTCAAGTATCTGCTTGCAAAGACCTTCTGCAACGGCATTGCTACCATTCCTCAACCCCCTAAGAGCAGACTTGGCAGCATCAGTAGAATATTTCCTATTCCCTAAAGTGAAATCCTTCCTCAAAGGACACCAGCTGGCACACATACCCTTAAGGACCTTCTGGAATCTGTCTACCAGGGAGTCTTTGAGTCGTGGAAAAGCCGTAGGCTAAAGTGTATCAATGCTCAAGGGATGTACTTTGAAGAATTTTGAGGCATTATAGCAATATCTGAAATAATTCTATTTTTCCATAACTTTACCTGATACATTTTATACAAACCAAATACCTAGCCCATCCTTCATCTCATATAAAAAGCCTCCAATCCAATCATCATGCTTCAACAACACAATTTTTTGAGCCGCACAAAAACATGCGATATTCCAAAGTTTTTACTACTCATTTCTTACCTCCTTACTTAACGTCCTTCTCTATGATTCCCTCCTTAAGAAAGATTTTCCGTTTAATTCAAATCTTCTTCTCACATTCCTACCACTGAGACCATCTTGGCTGAGGACACTTGAAAGATAAGTAAACTGTCCCACCTGCTCTAGTTTTTGCCCTCCTATTTCAACGTGTAACTTAACCTTACTTCTATTCAAAAACTTCATTACCTTTGTTTAGAATACATTGATTCACATCCCATACCTATTACACTGATTTTTTAATATGCTTTGGAATTACTGTTACCTCCTGGCTGACAGGCAAACTAAATCTTAAACATCTACAAATATAGCTGATTTTAAGAATTCATCACAGACTTTCATTCAACTTCATTTTCACCCATGACTTCCATGCCATTACCTCTCCCTATATACAGGGTGCAGCAACATAACTTCCTTTTTTGACAGCATTTTGCATTGAAAAAAGGAAGTTATATTGCCTCACCCAGGATTAAAAGATGAAGTGATAGTGGGTTACTCCCATGGCATCCCTGTTTTACTTCCATACCTAGCACTACTCATTCAGACTCTCAATCTGCTACACACGAGCAGTCTGAAAAATGTACAGGTTGTAGAGAAGTTGCCTATCCATCTTCTTCACTCCTATTTTCTGTAAAACATTCATTAACCCTCCCAATTCACTCTATCAAACACCTTCTTGAAATCCATCGCACAAAAAAATACATCCTGATTGAACTTCACATTTTTCTCTATTAGTTGCCTCATTACTGCTACATTCAAACATGTTATCCAAACCTCTCCCCTTCCTGAACCAAAACAGATCATCCCCTGAGTAATCATTTGCCCTCCATTCCATTCTTTTATTTACGATCATAAGTACCAAACAAATTATTATACAGTCCTTGTGTAAATTTGCCTTACTCTTTTGTGAAATTGGAACTAACATTGATCTGAAATAATTTTCTAGTCAAATTCTTCCGTCATGAATGCTACCAATTCACTCTAGAACTATGAGACACTCTAGCAGCTCCCTTCTTCCACGTTTTCCAAGATGCATAAGTAGTTCTGCAGAGATGCTATTGATCCCCTCAAACATATTTTATTTCAATTGCATTAGTGCCCTTTCCATCCTGAAATCAAATATGCCTGGACCTAAGCTATCCTCGACGACTATGTGACACTCTCTATGTCTAAACTTGCTGGAATAATACCCTTTGCCATATAGATCTTCAAGGCATTATTTTCATCACTCTTGAATCTTTCTTTGGTTTATAATTTTTATGCCTTATCTCTGATAGTTAGCACAGGTTTTGCCCGTTCATATCCTGATAGTTCTTTCACTTGCCTGTACAGTACACCCATTCTCTATCAACTCTTATGCTATCATACTGCATCTTCTACTATGCTACCTGCATCCCATTAGTTTCCCTACCTAGTTTTATTATTTAACTCTTTGTATTTCCTTCTTCCTCATTCTGAACGCACAAATTTCAAATTCCTTCTCCCATCTCCTTCTTAATCATTTCATCAGTAATCCATGGTTTTCTTGTCTTTTTCCTATCAACTGTTCTTATAGTTTCACTTTAGCCTTTCAATATTCCTTTCTTGATATAAAACCATTTTTCTTAGACTCCACCTGTTCATTCATAATTTTTTCTAGTGCCCCCAGGCAATCTTTTCATCCTAGTTTATTCTTTAACATTCTATTACTTCACCTGCTTCTTATATGAATCTCTTATTAACAGAATGACATATTTGGATTCAGTGGCCTCCACAGGGAGAGTTCATGGAATGTCAATATGACAAAAAAATTTTCTCTGCATGACAAGATGTTTTTTTACTTCATGAATAACTCTTAGACATTAACATGTGTCTTTAGTCATTGACTCTTTTGAAGAGCATGATTTTAGTTGAATATTTATTGAAGAGAGCACGCTTCTTGCCTTGTTTTATAGTTAGTTACCTATTTTAGTTACCTATTGATAAGTAGTGTTATCGTACGTCAATGTTCTCTCTACCAGTCTCAATTTTAGTCAGTATTTTGGCTAACTATTGTGATAAACTCGATGGTTTCAGGCTTCACTTTGTGGAAATCCATTCTAATAAATCAAAAGAGAGATGGTACTTTTTTCCACACTTTTTTATTTTACAAGTCTAAAAGACTTGTAAAATAAAGTGTGGAAAAAAGTACCATCTCTCTTTTGATTTATTAACTATTGTGATTGGAGTGTGTTCCTTCTCTAATATCTACCCATGGACATGAATACTATGCTCGTGCATAACCTACTGAAGCGTATTCCCCTCAATAATATTTTTATTGAAATTAAGCCACTTGGCTTTTCCACATAGAAAAAAATTTTTTCTATGTGGAAAAGCCAAGTGATTTAATTTCAATTTCAATAAAAATATTATGTTTTATATTAAGCAGTGCAATTCACAATATTTCACTCAACCTCTTCCCAAAAAGGTAGCTTCGAAGATTTGGCCAACATATTGGATAATCAGAATTAAATTTTGTCTCTCTATCTATTGTTTTGAATGATTTTGAGTTAAGAAAGTGTACTCCAATTGGAATCACCGAGGATGAACACCAAAGAAAAATATAATTACAGTAATTAAGTGATAGAGAAGTATCAGGGTGAGACCTTGCAAAAATGAAGTAGCAAAGTATTAATACCCACATCAAAAGAATGACTTTTTGAATAAATAATAACAAGATGATCTGGTGATGAAATAATGAAGGAAACTGATGGATTCGCAGCCCTGCAGTGAATAGCAGATTCAGCTTTTTTGACTAATATCTTTATATTTCAAATATATAAATGTTGAACACAAATTTTAATGCATAACAGCATACACTTCACACGATTTCCTGGAATAAACTATTAGAATTATGCCAGTGAACTTACAGCTAAAAGAGTCACAATAAAAGAGTGGTTTTCAACATGATTGGCCTTAAAACCTTCTAGGTGAACTTTGCCTTGATGTACATAATACATGGAGCAATGATTTGTAATGAAGGACTTGCAGATACTATGTAACAGGACTACTCTTTAAGATTTAACGAGAACCATATTCATAATGAAGACAATTTCTTGTCCGGTTAGCAATCATTCCAGTACATCAAAAACTATTTACTTTAAAGAATTAGGTTTCCAAACATACGAATATTATTTACCAAAACAAAAAAATAAATAGCATAACAACTATGTGATGAACAATATCAAGTTATCATTTGCTAGTCACTGACACAGCTGAATCAGTGGAGTGGGAGCTTCATGACTAAATGGCCGAATTCTGATTATGCTTTAAAAAATTGTTTTCGACTGGGGTAAATTTGATGATAAATGTACTACAAAAAACTCTTGAACAGTTGAAATGTTTGGCTGAAAAATACCCAGCGACTCTATATCACTGTAAGTGGAAGATAATTTTACAATAACTTAATGTGTATAAGCGAATTCTGGGCATTAAATACTTTCAAAAAAATCTAAAATTATATTAACATTTTTAACAGAAAAACTAAGACCAAATGCCAAACCTACATACAAGAAAATTTGACTTATTTCTTAAAATAAGAAGTAACTGGTTGATAAAGTTCATTAATATTTTTAACTAATTAAATAGCAAGTAATTATCTTAATAAAATCACCAAATCTTACCTTCTATGATAATCAGTCATATGGGTGCTTAAGCTGTGCTTATTTTTAGCCTTGCGGCCACAAAGGGAACAATGGAAAGGCCCTCGTCCTTGACCATGAATATTGTCAACATGGGACATTAAACTTTCACGTCGCTTGAATATTCTGCTGCAAGCAGTGCACTTATATATTTCTGTGTCTTCACTTGTTTGTAGGGATGGCTCTTCTTGCATTTGGGTTGCTGGCTTAACACTTAAAGGAGATGGTTGTATCCTGTCAACTACTGATGGTTTTTCATTCAACAACGTGCTTTGAGTCTCATCTTTCAGTGAACTTGGGCCTGTAAAGAATCACATTTGAATTCTAGTTTAAGTATTCCACATTACAATGAACATCTATGGCCATCAATTTACTATTATTTTAATATCGCTACAATCCCTACAGACAAATTTATACTCATATGTTTCGCTTGTTTGATAAAGAATGATTTACTCCCCATTATGGATGCTTACTCCTGGAATAATAAAGACACCTTTCCAAAAACCTCTGTTACATGAGAGCTGAGTAGTTGAAGTGGCATTATAGCAGTTTGGAGCTGCCACTTAAAATGAAAGGAACAGCAAAATATGGGTCTTGAAATATTTTCGGTTTTAGATAACTTCGGCGAAGAAGAAATTGGGGATGAACTCACAAGGGAGCTAATGAATAAGTGTTTGAACACTAAAAAGAACGAATCAACATTCACTTCCAGTACCTCCAGTAATATCTAAATTTACCGCAGATGAAATTTAAAATATAAATATTAATGGACCTAGATACTGACCTACACTTGTAGCGTGAGTTGCCAATGGGCTGTGATGAATTAAAACTTTAGGAGGTTTAACAGAACTATTCCCACTCTCGGCTGCAGGCTCTGGGCTATTGTATTTCACCAAAGGTATTGGGGGATAGCTATTGCTCATCTCTCCAGAAAATAGTTCTTCTCTGGGCATTGAGTCTTCATAGACATTTCGTTCAAACATTCCATTACCAAAATTCTGCTCTACGTTTGAAGGCATATTTTCCATTGATGTTTCAACTTCTGGCTCAAGTGGATTAGGAGAGGGCGAATTCTGAGCGTACTTCTCTTCTCTCCACGACGGCCAAATAGGTTGACACACAACCTTTTCTCCTGCGAAACTTCTTCTTTCTTTCATTGATGAGTTTCTAGCATCTGAATTTTGCTGAATGGAAAATATAACAATTACCACCAATATATGTCCTATACAGATTAATAACTACTAAACAGATTCTAATGGAAGGGAAACTAAGGAAAATTGAAAACTAATCGATTGAATGGAATATTATACAAGAATATTAATTATGGGGTGTCGGCATAATCATGAAAATTAAGTTTACGAATTAGCACGTAAAACATTAGTAGGAAATAAGTTCTTCAGTTCACGCTGAGCAACTCAGTTCATTCGTAAATAGTGATACACCTGTAATGAAATACTCACTTTCATTGAACGCTCATTCGCTAGGCCATTGATTTTAAGCATTTCAGCCATCTCCAAGAATCTTGGCAAATCCTCCTGTCTGACATTTACCTTTCCACAGTACATAAATTTCAAGATTGAAACTAAATCATTATAATTCACATCTTTGAGAATTACAATGGGATGTTTACACGGATTAACCTGCGATTTAAAAATAATTATGATCACAGAGTTCGCCAGAAACTTATCTCAAAAGCCACTTTAAAATTTTCACATCACCTTGAATAGCGATCTGAAGTATTCACTGCAAATGGACAATATAATCTTGTGAGCCTGGATAAATTTCCCATCACACGCTAATGTAACATCAACTAAATCTTCATTTTTGAACAAGTTCTCAAACCCAGATGATAAGTTGCAATGAAAATTATTCCATTGCAGGCAAAACTGTTCCGTAGCCATTGTGTGAATATAGACTTTTCTTTTCCAAATATTTACAGTAATAAGTCCGGAATAAATAACCAGTTATAGCAAAAGTTAAAGCGCGTGCATGATAATGAGAGTACTAAACAGTTCAGCCACAATTTTAAGGTAAAAAAACACAAGCTTTCATAAAACTGAAAACTTCACCTTCGCTTAGAAGGCATAACTTTCGGAGCAATGATATTCTTTAACGCCACGCCATAACAGTGTGTAAAAATGGAACTATTTGAGACGCGTAAATGACGTGCGGGTTGCGGTTTTTTATTAAGGGTAAATATTTAAGTGGCATGCCATTGGTCCGTAATTCTTCGATCAATGGGTTGCATTTTGCCTCTGCCATTATCATGGAGTTGTCGCACTTTCTCACGCTCATTAAATAAACTCGTAATGTGTTCGCTTATTTTAGTGAAACAGACGGAGCATATGTTTAAATAATCTTTGTTTATTTTCTAGTTACAATAATATTTAAGAAGTGCCTACTCCCTAGGAAAGTACCAAGAAATGGTAAACACTTTAACTTCCTGTTCCGTACATGCGGTGCGGAAGCTCAGTTGGGTAATAAATAATTTTTTGCTAGAAGTCCAAAAGGGCAATTGTGAGAGTTCCGGAAGGGTTTGAAATACTCGCTCGGCCACTCTCACTGTTACACCCCACGGCCTGCTCTATCCGCGACTGTGGGGACTCCATGTGGAAAATCAACTCTCACTGTCACTGCCGCATACATAGTAAGATCGGTTGAGGAGGGAGTTCCTTGGGAGAATCACGCAATTTTGCCAATGCTTTCCCTACTCACAATAGCCCCTTCTACTCACGACACGTAAGGGCAGGGGAACACGCCCCGTCTCTCCCCTCCTCTGTTACGCTCCACTATAAAAGCTGAGGTCTACTCCCAACAAGTCATCCAACCACCGACACTCGTCTCGAGCAAATCGTTTCAACTCCAACGAGATTAACAAATCCCAGGAAGCAATGGCAAACTACAAGTTTGTTGTAAGGAGTTCCACTATATTTATTTAAATACTTCTATAGTTTACTTTCTTACATTCTAACCTACGTGATAGTTAATTGTAAAATGTAGGCACTAGCACATTTATGTGTATACGAGTAAATATTGAACAAATATCTAATCGTAGGGATATACTGTTTTATATGCCAGTGAAAATTAATCCTGATTTTAATATCAAGCAAATTTCCAATATTTACAATCACTTTGGTGAATATTTTTCCTTATAAGGTCATCCTTGCTATCTTTGCGATGATTGCACTTGCTGCAGCAATGCCCGCACCGGAACCCGAACCTGAACCAGGCTACGCTCCTCGACAGTAAGTTCGATTTTATGCAGCCTTTCAACTAACAAGTCTCCGCAATATTTTTGTTTCGACTCTTTAACTCATAAAATGAATTTAAATCTTAAGATACTTACTCAATTTACCAAATGAGAAATTTGCAAGAAGGATCTTTATTTATTTACATTTAATAAAATGAATATGAGACAGATTTTTCGGAAATGCGTTCTTCAGACATTCTCTAAATGAGTAAAGGTGTCTATTTCTAATCAAAAAAATATCTTTGAAATTTATTCCGCTAAAACTTCCAAATTTAGTTTATATAATGAATAGAAAAATCATCTCTTACAGTTTAAATCATTTGATACTATTATATGCATGCTAAATTCTATTTTTCTTTCTCATCTTTATATAGTGAACACTACGTAATCCATGTGCCATACCACGTCCATACCGTTCACCACCACACCTACCACAAAGTTCCCGTATATGTCAAGAAATACCATGGATGGTATTAGTCAACAAAAAGTTCCTGTGTCTGCAAACGTTTTTCGACGCCGGGGTCAATCTGAGATCTTTAAACGCTGGCATATCGACAGAAGTTTCCTGATCATCCAATAGTTTGCCGAGTTGCCCTCCACTGAAGTGTTCAGCTGAATCGAATTTCAAACGAAGTGATCTCTTCTCAGTGAGGAAGACATGGATTGTGTCGAATTAAGATCTCATTCCACTGGGCATTGAAAAGTTCAACGTGACGTTAGATGGATTATCGGAGACGTCCTAACCGATAAAGTTGAAAGACAATTTTTTCCTTCACCAGCCATCAATAGCTGTTTCACATTCTCATTTATTGTAGACTGTCATTACGAGTTTTTACGCATTTAGTATAATTCGTCTGCTGTTTTGTTATGTGTTTGTCTTTTATGCCTGCATTAATTCCTCACCTTGGGAATCTTATGTATAGGTTTTCTTTGTTATTAAACTTAAAGTGAATAAATATTTTAATCCTTAAAATAATCTTTGCATTGGATTTATCCGCAAACCCTCCTCTCATCATAAACATATCACACACCCTTGGTGGATATTTTCTCCTTAATCTCCTTGAATCGTCAGAAAATAAATAAAACACGTGATATACTTTGCCGTGAAACAGAAATCAAAGTTTTATGATTTCTTATACTCCAGCAAAGCGATATAATTTATGCTTAATAGCTGGTGAAGCCATTGGGGCTATATTCCATATCTTTACCCGGAAACACTGCGATTGCTTATATCACCTAAACTTACTGGTAATCTAATTTCACCTCAGGGAAATATGCTTAAACTATACCTAAAATAAACATTATTTTTATGTGGTTTCACATTTTCTTATACGGGTTGATACCACATAATTCGCTCCAAGGAAAAAAATACAGCACTTCATTCAAGTGAGCCATGTGTTTTTGAAACATCATGACCAGACTATTTCGTTTTAGATAATTTCATGAAAGAAGCGAAGGCACTCAGATACGAGTATTGATTCGAAAATGAGGAACTCAAAATATGCAAGGAGAATCCTATCAATAGGAATGTAATTTATTTGATAATCAACCATTTTGAGACTTATCAGTGGGAGTAATCATGTACCATTTTAGTAGGAAACTAACAGTGAAATAATCCTTATAAAGAAACATCACTACTCTTGCGTAGAAATAACTCGTTTTACACAGTATAGAAGACAAGAAGAGACCATGGCAGTGATAGATGATGGTGAGATGGAGATAATGAAAAATCTAAATCATATGACCATAGATTGGATCTATATTACTTCGGGCACTACAGGACTCTATTATACCCTGGAAGTCAGCCAAGACCGCTTTACTCGCTAAACATTTTTGGCAGTCTTCCGTAGCCTCATAATGCTAATACCTATCGAATTGACAAAAATTGTGTACTGAAACTGTGGAGAAAATATCATTGAAAACTAATGAAATTTTATGTTTTCATAAACGAATTTATTGATAGATTTTAAAGAAAAGCAAAAAGAATTATTAAATTAAAATTTTATAAATACTCGTGAAAAATTTCCATTGATTCAAATACGAAAGGTGCTTAGGGGCTGCGAATGCTTCAAATGCGTCCATGAATTCAACCTTAAAGTTAATACGTGACATCACGCCGACCCCTTGTTGTTTGAAGCGCCAAGGGCATTCCTTTCATGATTACTACAGAGAAAGCAAATTCTTATAAGTTACGTGGCATGCATAAGTAGTCTCTCTACAGCTTTTAGAATCTACTACTTCGTCAGCTAATCCTACAGCAAATGAATACGGTTATTATTTCATCATGAAGTTACATTTTAAGTAATAATGAGATCACCGTGCATTTTCATAATTAATATTTAATTGTGAGTCCACACGTTTTCTTAATTTACTTCTCATAGCCTTTTGTTCCATATTTCCTTTTGAGATCCTGGTAAATATGTATTATTCAACTTATCATTATTTCTTAGTGGCCAGATCACCACGAGTTGTGGATTAGGAGGAGGATGTATTACAAACAGGTCAACCCAGTCCATTAAACAAGGCCTAAAATCTAGATGATCAAAAAGTTTAATTTTTCCACAGTCAAATATTCGACGAAATATACTTCTTATTGGTAAAGATAGCGATTGATTTAATTTGAACTTTTGAGTTTGGGCAGAGGTTTGGGGCGAGGCTTCTGGAAGAAAAAGGGCGAAGAGAAATTCGGCGGCGGTATCAGCCTGCTCTTGAGGACAGGCGCCAAGTAGTTCACGATTTAACGTCACTTAGAATGAAGGTGGGCTGGCTTGGGATACCTTTCATTCACAGTTTTCCTCGTCGGCACTGAAGCGCAAATGAAAAATCCACCTAACCCTAGGACTCATAGCTCTGTTGCATCATGGGACGCCAGTACCCTGGACACTCCCCAAATCCAGTTCACCGAGAAATACCAGGCGAATGATATACATTCCTATCCAGGTGAAATGTAACCTTCTTTATATCAAGGTGTATATTCAGTTCGTGACAATTTCTAATATCTAACTGGCGGCAGCATCAACCACAATCAAAAGACGGAGT
This sequence comes from Hetaerina americana, assembly GCF_022747635.1. NCBI lineage: Eukaryota > Metazoa > Arthropoda > Insecta > Odonata > Calopterygidae > Hetaerina > Hetaerina americana. The sequence goes on along the minus strand of NW_027286874.1, from coordinate 51,162,510 downwards.
CTTATGTAAGACATTTCATTCAATTGAAAACAGCGTTATAGGTAAACGCGAAGGCTCACACCTGGATAATATTAAATATCTTTTCGATAAAAAGAAACCTTCGCTATCCCAGAAAAATACACGTTTTCACGAAACTACTGTGCATAAAAGGACAAGAAAATTCGAAGTGGAATTTGACATGAAAGAAATCAGAGAAAAAACCTAACTACTTAAAATTTTGAGCTTCCGTTTCCCTTGGGTGCGATCAAATATTTTTCGTGTGGATGAAGAGGAAATATTGTATTTTGACTCATATGTTTAATATTTTCTAAAAGAGCATTCATCACGTATCGGAAATTTCATTGATAAAATAGAATCAGTGACGGTTCAGAGCATAGGATTAAACCTTAGATTTGGTTTGGTATCGCAGAAGGTTAAACCTTAGTTTGAAGGTTTCTCACTGGCTGATGAGCGAATTTTACTTTCCGTAACGGAATGAGAAAAGATGCTATGGCACAACGGGTGGTTTAGAGTAACACAAGCACCAATATTTTGTATTCATCTGCGAGCGTACACATACTTTCGCTCCTATGAGCAGCATCCCCGAGTAACGACGCTAAGGGTCCATGTGTGGCAGGATGACTGAAATTATTGATTTGCCGCCATGCCCTCCCCCTCTTTCGAATTTAAATTGCGGAAATTTAATCCAGATTATAATTTTCGGTGAATTCCCATGCCTGCGAAACTCAGCGCCACGAATTTTGAGCGGTGCCTTTTCGCGAAAGAGTCGCACGTAAAGATGACTCCCTATTAATCCGCATTAACAGGGAACGGGTGATCTCGTTAGAGGAGCTTTTCTTTCGCTCATCGCCCCTTTCACTCGAAAGTATTTGAAGAAGAGAGCCATTTGGCCTCGACACGGAAATGAGCGACGCATTTCTTTACATTCGAAAGTTTTAGGTCACGCGCAGTCACCGGGGTAACTCATTCCCGCGGACAAGCAGTGCAAGTATTAATGAAACCAGGGGATTGAGATTCCTTCAGTGTTAAGTTGATTTTAAAGGGAATGCTTTTTGGGTTGAATGAAGAGCGGTCGAATCTGCTCCATCAAGTCAGTCCACTGGCGCCGATTGATTTGTGAGACAGCGCCTTGAAAATGAAACCGCCAATACAGCGACGCGCGCTATATGAGGTGTTAGAGATTCCATAGCCTGTCGATGCGGACACTCGATTATTGATTTGAGGCGGCGGAATGAAAAATAAAACTTATGACATGATAAGTAATTCTGACCGTCGAATGATTTGAAAGCAACGCTTTCTGCTCATACGTACATATATAGCAAAGGTACGTATTTTATTTTCAGTGAACTTGTGCACTATGCAAGTGAACTTTATTTAGAAAGCATTCATAATTCAAAAGAATTTCATCATTCCAGTTGGGACGTTATAATTTTTTGCTTTGATGTTCGTGGTTAATATTTTTGATGAGCCGACGTGAACATCTGGTGGTATGTGAGCCCTTGGGATTCCGATAAAATAATTTTGGCTTTTCGTTGTTTTTACCAGCGTCCAGAATTTACGTGTTAATCATTCCCGAGGCAGGACTCGGACCCGGGACATAACAGGAATAGAACAGGAGGGCGCGTTGGCCACTAGATTACCCTGGAGAGTTAGGTTACTAAAGTAACACTTGTTAATCAATTATCATTGATAGTAAAAAAACTAAGGACTATAAAAAAGGGTACCTGAGAGCTGAGTGAACACCTCTGCCAGCCTGAAAATCATTCTGCTGAGTGAACCCCTAATACCAGATCAACATCTCATAACATATCTGAGTCAATCCGTACTACAAGCGCATACTTTCATTTATTCGCAAATGCATATTTAAAGCACATAGGGAAATATTTTTAAGAGGATATAATTAAATTCGTAGCCTATTAAGTATTAATTAGTGGCACAGAAATAAATTTTTGAGGCCCATAAATTCTGTTGGTTGATTCATAACGGGTCTCTGTCATATTCTCGGAATTATAATAAAAATTCTCTATTGTTCCTATAAAAATTACGTGCATCCAAATTTTATGGGGCAGAAACCGTTTTCGGGTATAATTTAGTATAAGTTAAAATAAATCATGCCCTAAAATCGTTAGTTTAATGCCAAATGAAGAGCTGGGAGTTTTTAAGGAAGGCCTTTTGAACGAAAATTGTAGGTGCTATGAAAAGAGTCATCTAGTCCAGCCTACACTTATCCTCTTTCCTCTAACACTATGTCTCTGAGCCACAAACCCTACGCTCCTGATTTAAGTCTTGATTGATCTTGTGCAATACCTATGTGCAGTGGCCAAATTTCTTTACCATTAAGAGTTCTTCCTCGGGCTCTTCCAACCTCCAAATTTCTCACAGTTTTATTTACCAGTTTCATGTGTTTTTTTTATCAACGAGGTATCTGTTCTTTTTGACATTCTAGCAATTATTCTCCCTTTTTTGTGAAATGCGCCCACTCGCCCTGTCTTAGTTAGTTACTCTGGTCACCGACCTTGCTCCTTCTACCACATTGCGCTTGGTTCCTTTCCTGAATTTACTATTACTCTCTCCGTAAGTCTTTTTCCACATTCACCTCTCCACCTTTTCTCTCCCATTATCCCTTCTTCGCAGTAAAACATGGCGTCCTGATACTTTTTCTCCTTTTATGCTCTCATTGTTGCCTTGGCAGCGCTCGTTATGCATTCATTGGTATTTCCCATTTTTCCTTTATTTTTCTCATCCTCACACAGAATTATATTGACTGGCTCCTAATATTGCCAATGATTAGTGAAAGGTAAAGCATTCCGTAGTCAGTATATGTAGCTTTTAATATTCTCGGATCAAAGCTGCATTTTATGAACACCAGATTATAATTCGAATTCTCATCCGCTTTTTGAAACTGTGATAGTTAATGATGATGCTCCTGAGATCGTATTCCTAAATATATAGCTTATGCAACTATACTGTGCATGTTTATGCGTACATTGCAACCTAATTGGAATTTTTCTGTATCATGCTGAATGATTCATAAACATGCCCAGGAGTTAAAAACAGATGCTAGCTCTTTGCAAAACTCTAATATTTGCCCGTACTAAAAAATAGCTGTCTTTACCACACTTTGATAAGTACGTGGCCCAAAGCGTTTAGTCACACTGTAGTATATCCATATGCTTGAACATACAGAGTTCGTTCCAAAAGTAATGCCATTGAAATTCTCGCGCCGCTCCTATTAGTCAAAGGGGGATTGAAGCACTTGGAGTATGTGGGGGGGCATCCAGGATTTAGTTTTCTTTGATTATGCAAAAACAAGAGTTTTAAAGCACTTTATTGATTCAGTAGTATTATAAAACATTATTTTGGCCAACATACGTATCACGAAAACCTATTTTCAGCTGTCAATAATCTACAGTCACATTTTGGAACATAACTCTGTTTGCAAGCATTGTGTTTTATTGTTCCTAATTGTAACAACCGAATACTTCTAAAAGCTACAGGGTGTGTTCAGAAAGTACTGCAATTGAATTTCCCGTGCTTCTCCTATTGGTTGGAGTGTGATCGAATCACTTGTAGTAAGTACGGGACGCTAAGCTTTGCCGCGAAAACGGTCTCAGTGCTCTACAAGCTGTGGAAGCCACAGGGCATCAGTCATTGTAAACCTCTGCGCATCGACCGTGTCACGAAAGACCAAACGAGCGGAAATTTCAATTGAACTTTAGAAACGTATTGAAAATGAACTTGATTAATTGGTGAACCATCACTGGTGATGAAACCTGGGTTTTGGAATACGACCCAGAAACAAAACGCCGAAGCTCTGAGTGGCACACCTACCAGTCCTCCAAGCCTAAAAAGACAAGAATGAGCAAATTAAAAGTGAAAACAATGCTCATTGTCTTTGTCGGCAGTAAAGGAGTGGTCTATGAGGAGTTTGTTCCTCGAGGACAAACAATTAACGCCGCCTACTACGTGGATGTACAGGTAAGACTCCGAAAAGGGGTCATTAGGACGAGAAAAGACCTCCGCTACCTGGCAACTCCGTCACGACAACGCGCTACTAGTCCGCGAGTTCCTGGCCAAATACCAGGTGCCAACGCTGCCCCACCCCCTTATAGTCCCCCTATAGTCCCAACGTCGCCCCAGCAGTCTTCTTTTTGTTCCCTCGGATTAAGGCAGCCCTGAAAAGAACCCGTTTTTCGTCCATAGAAGAGATCCAATCAGCCGTGACGAAGGCCTCGCGAGAGGTCCCCGAAGACGCCTGCCAGGGCGCATACCGACCATGGCAGAGTCTCTGTACTAAAGTGTAGGGAAAGGCGTTTTGTCTGGTACCAATAAAAATATGGAAATACAAAGCTATATTTTTATTATGGATATCTATAATTTCCACTTTGTCACGCCTGTTACTATTAAAGTACTAATATTATCAACTTTTCATACTATAAAATTAACAATATTACTTTTTACTGTGGTAAGCCATTTTATAGTATTTCAGTGATTACCTGTATGTATGTCATTGTCCCACTTTATTCCATCTCTCCACTCCCTCGCCGCTTGTTATCATGAAAATATTTGTTGGTTCCCATAAAGGTTTATCGTGAATCGCTGAATCTTTCTCCAACCATTTAACAATTGTCTATCTTCATTGCGATTTCGTCCTTTGCTGGGTAGAAGTCAAAAGTGTCAACGCTGAAACTAATATGTGCTTCAATATATTTTTTCAGCGTCTTCATCCAAATAGTTCATCTCCAAAACTTATATTTCGGAGGCGAGAAAAAATATTTCCTGTAAAAATTTTCAGGAACTTGAGTTTTTATAATCAAGCAGATAATAGCTTTTTAGCAAAAGTAATAATGCAAGCAAATAAGGTAGAATACGTGACTGTTTAATTTAGATTTTACCTCCGTACTCGGCCTGGGTTGGACTATAGTACCCTGGCGGTGATTATTAAAAGCTAACTTTCAAAGCCTTTGGTATTCATCGATTTAACGTTAACGAGTATTAATCTGTGCTTTTAAAACTGTCACTAGAGAGGGTACGGGTGTGCGTTTATCCTGTAGTGCAAATATCAATGCAGTACACGATTGCTAAGCAGTTCGGAAGACAAAATTTGATGCCGTTGCAACCAATTTTTAGGAAGAAGTTGTAATAAAATTTATCACTGCTGTCAACCAAAGAATTGCAGTGCGTGGTTAGTTACGTTAATTGAGTGATGTATTTAAAAAATGATTCAAGCCAAAAAAATAAAATCTGACTTGAAAAATTTAACGATAAAGAAGTCAATATAAATTTATTTTCGTGGAAGGATAGTTACAGAGTGGTACGTTGTGGCGTCCTCAACTAAGTTTGTTTAAGTTACTCATGACTATAGACCACGTCCAAAGCTCAAAATAGTAACCTAATGTCATTTTCCTTCAGATTCATTCAGCATGCTCTTCGTTTTGATTCCGGATCCTGATTAGTGACTTAATTCGGGTGATCCGAAAAGAAGAATGTCTATCTGTTATTTCCGAACAAAGTGGTTCACATACACAGTAATTCACCCGAAGACTGCTTTGATAAGAGAGGTTAGAACTCATCTAGTGCTATATAAGCACCTTGACGTGTGGATTTTACAGATGAAGGTCGTGAGGGTGGTGATTTATTTCTCTTTTCCTCCTTTGGTTTTCTAGAAGGAAAGCATACTCCAAAAAATTACACAGTTTTGGGGACGCGGGGAGAGTCTACGACAACCAGGAATCCAGCCCGGGTTTACTGATATATAAATTCTCTAACCACTAGACTGATACGCCTCCAAAACGTGGCTAGCGAGGTAGATATTTCTTTACTGATTTGGCTTTCCAAAGAATTACCGGCAATACGTTCTATGTAAATGTACTACCTTGATCAAAAAGTTCCCGGAATAACCACCGTGTGGCGCTCCCATCGTTCCGATTTGAGTTCTGTTTCTTTTGTTAAATTGATACATCTGTTGTTGATATTCCCTTTAAATCTTAGTGTCATAACTTGACATTTGCAAAAGTTACGGTCGGTTTTCGGTATGTCCATCAGTGCTTCCTGCGATTTTTCCATTACTTCCTCTCGGCTGCTAAAACGCGTTCCCCGTAATGGTTTTTTAACTCGATTGAACAGAAAGAAGTCACAGGGAGCCAAATCAGGTGAATTCGGTGGCTGTTGGATGGTATTTGTTGCATTTTTCGTCAAAAAATTACGAATAATGATAGCACTGTGCGACGGTGCGTTATCATGGTGCAAAATCCACGAGTTTTCTGCCCACATTTCTGGTCTCTTTCGGCGAATTGCTTCACGCAAACGTCTCATAACGCCCAAATAATACTCTTTGTTTACTGTCTGGCAAAAATTCATGATGCACTACACCGTTGTAATCCATGAAAACCGTCAGCATTGCCTTCTTTTTTGACTGAAAACGACGTGGTTTTTTTGGTCTCGGCTCATTTGGTGAACGCCATTCACTTGCCTGATGTCTGGATTGCGTGTCGTACTCATAAACCCACGTCTCGTCTCCAGTAATGATCCTTTTGATGAATGTGGGATCGGATTCAGCCTCGCAAATCATGTCTTTTGCGACGTCAACACGGTCTCTTTTTTGCATGAAATTGAGGTCTTTTGGAACCAACTTTGCTGCTACACGACGGAAACCCAAATCATTAACCACAATGTCTTGGGCGGATCCATAGGCAATGTTCAAGTCCTCCGCTATTTCTCTGATGGTTAATTTGCGGTTATTGACCAACATTTCTTTTACTTTATCAATTTTTTCACCGACTTTCGATGTCGATGGTCTGCCACTGCGTTCATCATCTTCGATTGACTCACGACCACTTCTGAACCGCTCGTGCCACTGGTAAACGACCGTTTTTTTTAGAGAATCGTTGCCGAAACACTTTTCCAACATTTCCAACGTCCGTGCGCCACTAAATCCGTTTTTTACGCAAAATTTAATACAAGTTCGTTGTTGCAAATTTAAATCCATTTCTGAAATTGTAAAAAATCGCCAACACACACAGAGATAGATGTACTCTTGGCTACGTAACTTTTGCAAATGTCAAGTTATGACACTAAGATTTAAAGGGAATATCAACAACAGATGTACCAATTTAACAAAAAAACAGAACTCAAATCGGAACGATGGGAGCGCCACACGGTGGTTATTCCGGGAACCTTTTGATCAAGGTAGTATTTCCGCTATCCATGTAATGTAACGTTTCAAAAACTTCAGAAAATGCCAAAGTGAAAACATCATCTGATGTGACCACCTGCTCAATACACGTTATTATTACCTTTTTCATTTGGTAAATATCATTTCACTCTACAGCACTATATTATTTATAACGTAACTCATAAGAACGTGGAAGAAATTCATTGGGATTAATGCGAGTGATTATGCCGAGTAAAAATGGCGTCTGTTCCTCAGTGACGCGGGTGCAAAGGCCTCTGACCCCAATGGGACAGCCATTCCTGGGTGGGTTTTCTTCCACCTATGATATGGGGGTTTGTGATTGTCTTTATTGTAATTGATAAGGTTGAATAGTTAATGGATAACTAGATGAAGAGACTATGACGTCTCAATCTCGCCCCCAAAAAGTCGTTAAATAAATATATGTATACAATAAATTGAGTGATAGTATCACTTCAAACACACTATTGGGGAAAGCAACGGGAAACCACTTCAATTAATATTCCCGAGATTTATATGATGGACAGTATAGAGAAATTGAGTCCTGGCAAATATGGGACTCGGCCTAACCGTCTGTGTGTCGTGATTGGCCGGGGGAAAGGCAAGGCTTCTGCGGTCGTCATCTCACGAAATCCTCTCGAAGAAAAACCGACAGCAGCACAGAAGAGGATCAAATCAGTTAGAATTGGAATTAAGAATGTTAGGACAATGTTGAGGACAGGAGAATTAGAAAATATAAAGCGAGAGATGGAAAGACGAAATAGAGATCTAAGGTTTATGCAAGGTGAGATGGAAGGATAGCGGGAATTACTGGAGTGACAGCTATAGAGGAATAGATACAGCAGAGGGGACAAGATCTAACGAGGGGTTGACATAATATTTAATAAAAAGGTAGGAAGAAGAGTAAAAAACATAGAGCAAGTAATGGGTAGAATATTACTAGCAGAGTTAAGAGCAGAACTGACGAACTTGCTTGTTGTTTAGTTACACATGCCACCAAGCAATCATAGGGAGGAAGAAATCGATATGGTATTAGATCAGTTAGATCTATTGGATAGGGTATGTCCCTGCAGAGAAACATTTGATAGTGATGGGGAATTGGAATGCAACGATAGGCGAAGGACGATGGTGAGGTGGGATGATGGATGGGCACGTGATGAGGTGGGGGACTACGGTTTAGGTAAGACGAACGACCGCGGGGAGAAAGCAATTGAGTTCTTAAAAAGACACGGGCTAGTCATCACAACACTTCGTTTAGACACCACAAAAGGCGTAGGAATACATGGAAAATGCCAGGTGACTCTGAGAGGTAGCAGTTGCATTACAATTTTCATGTTACAATTTAGTAGTCATGAAGTGTAGCGTGGCGTTCAAAAAGACAAGACAGCCGATGCGGGTTAGGCAATGGTATGTAGAAACGCTGACAGAATTGACAAGGAAGGAGTATCAGCAGACAGCAGGGAAAATCATGAGTGAGGGAAAGGAACTGAGTACCATCGAGGAAAAATGAAAATATATCAAAAAAGGAATATCAAAAGCCGCAAAAGAAACTGAAATAACTGATTATAGGAAAAGGACAAGAAAACAATAGATTACGGAGGAGATGATCAGAAAACTGGATGAGAAAAGGAAATGAAAAAAGATGTTTGGCTTCAGGAAGGGAAGAGTTACGCGTGATGAGGCAGTAGTGAGATCACTGTTAGAAAGGAATATATAATACAATCAGGATGTATTCGCCTGTTTCGTCGATTTAGAAAATGTGTTTGATAGAGAGCACTGGGAAAACTAATGAGTACATTGCAGAAAATAGGAATATCTTGGAGGAATTGGAGACTAATCCGCAACCTGTAAATGTCTCAGACTGCTCAGTTGTGAGTGTGGGATGGAGAGTCTGGATGTGCAGTGTAAGGAAGGCAGGGTTGTTCAAGATCACCTGTGCTGTACAGCTTATAGGTGGAGGAAATGATCAAAGAAGCGTGGGAAGAGGAATGGAAATCGGTGGAGAATTTGTAAAATTAGTTAGGTTTCCTGATGACCATGCTCTAGTTTGTTTGTCAGCCAAGAGGTTGCACGCATTGCTGAGTAAATTGGAAATTCAGTGCGATAGATGTGGGATAAGAATCAATATAAGTAAAACAAAGGTTATGGGATTTTTCAGAAAGAGAAAGGCTTAGTTAAACATAAAAATAAGAGGGTAAAATATAGAGCAGGTAGAACAGTTTACATTTCTCGGAAGTGTTTTGGACCTAAACGGTCAAAGTAGTAATAAGGAGAAGAATTAAGTTAGGCAAAGAAACTTTAATAAGGAGGAGGGAATTGATACAAGGGAGATGAGTTCGAATGCTAAGAAAAGGCTCGTTAAAAGTTTGATATGCAGCGTTGTTATGTACGGTGCGTAATTAAGGTCATTGAAGCAGGATGATAGGTGTCGATTGGAGGCTTTTGAAATGTTGGTGTAGAGAAGAATGGAGAAGGTGAAATGGACAGAAAGGAAAACAAATGATGAAGTACTGGATATAGTAAGGGAGGAGAGGGATTAGAAGAAATGGTGAGTCAGAAAAAATGGATGAAAAGCATTCTGATCGACAGTGGGGTGTTATTGAAGACTGCGATGAAGAGAAGAATGTTAGGCAAACGAGGGAAGAGCAGGAATTGGAGAGGGATGTTGGAATATAATTTAAGGAGGAAGGAAGTATACGGAGATGAAGAGGGGTTTGTGGTAGAGCAGGATGTTGGGTTCTGTTATATTAGGAGGATTAAGATTTTTATTTGGTAGTTGAGTCCATCCAAAACCTACCTTAACTGGTAGATTACCCTAAAAAGATGTGGTCGTTTTCTCCCTTAAAACTTGGTTTTTCTATTTTATTCCTTAAATAATCACCACGCTTTGTTATTTTTCACTAATCTGTTAACTACTCGTTTATGACTTTCACGGTGTACAGTAAGGTTTGGGGTAGGAAAAAAGTAAAGATTTCTTAATATTGTTTATAGGCCTATTTGTTCGTATGGAATCATATATTGGAGGTGTCAATGAGAGCGAAAACCGTCAAGTAAGTCTTATTCCAAAACGTTAAGTCTATTTTCTTCGTGGCTGGACGAGAAGCTCTTCAGACTTATTCCATCTATTCCTCCGCTGTTATGAGTGATTCGATTCGAACTATTTCCTTTTTCACTCCAGAGAGACGGAAAGAATTATGAAAGTGGAGAACATTCGTAAGAATTGAAGATCCTGCAACATGATTGAATGATTGAAATATCTTATTTGACACCTTCAAGGGCTATAGCAACCGCTTTTGCTGATCGGAAATATATATATATATATATATATATATATACAGAAACAGATATAAGGAAAAGGGATAGGAACACATATAAAGGACGAACACAATAAAGGTGGGGAAGGCGGAATCGAACGGATCACAAGAGTAAAAATATCTCCTCAACCGGGACTCGAACACCGGATCTTTCCACTTGCCGGGCGGATGCTCTTAACCACTTGAGCTATCGAGGATAGTCAATTTACCCTGAGATCCGTGGGTCTAATATGTCGCCAAGCGCCCCGATTCTTTCAGCCAAGAGATGGCGTCAGGGGGCAGTTTCACCCACCAAAGGAGAAATAGACAATACACAAGGAAAGGAAAGGACAGTGGGTTAGAATTCATACAACATCATACAGGAAAGGAACAGTGCGTTTCGTGGCACGCATAGCCAGAAGAAAGAGATGAGCCACATTGGCCAAATACACATTCAAACACGAAATCCCGCCAAACGGCGAATAAATACTCATATATACAGAAACAGATATAAGGAAAAGGGATAGGAACACATATAAAGGACGAACACAATAAAGGTGGGGAAGGCGGAATCGAACGGATCACAAGAGTAAAAATATCTCCTCAACCGGGACTCGAACACCGGATCTTTCCACTTGCCGGGCGGATGCTCTTAACCACTTGAGCTATCGAGGATAGTCAATTTACCCTGAGATCCGTGGGTCTAATATGTCGCCAAGCGCCCCGATTCTTTCAGCCAAGAGATGGCGTCAGGGGGCAGTTTCACCCACCAAAGGAGAAATAGACAATACACAAGGAAAGGAAAGGACAGTGGGTTAGAATTCATACAACATCATACAGGAAAGGAACAGTGCGTTTCGTGGCACGCATAGCCAGAAGAAAGAGATGAGCCACATTGGCCAAATACACATTCAAACACGAAATCCCGCCAAACGGCGAATAAATACTCATATATACAGAAACAGATATAAGGAAAAGGGATAGGAACACATATAAAGGACGAACACAATAAAGGTGGGGAAGGCGGAATCGAACGGATCACAAGAGTAAAAATATCTCCTCAACCGGGACTCGAACACCGGATCTTTCCACTTGCCGGGCGGATGCTCTTAACCACTTGAGCTATCGAGGATAGTCAATTTACCCTGAGATCCGTGGGTCTAATATGTCGCCAAGCGCCCCGATTCTTTCAGCCAAGAGATGGCGTCAGGGGGCAGTTTCACCCACCAAAGGAGAAATAGACAATACACAAGGAAAGGAAAGGACAGTGGGTTAGAATTCATACAACATCATACAGGAAAGGAACAGTGCGTTTCGTGGCACGCATAGCCAGAAGAAAGAGATGAGCCACATTGGCCAAATACACATTCAAACACGAAATCCCGCCAAACGGCGAATAAATACTCATATATACAGAAACAGATATAAGGAAAAGGGATAGGAACACATATAAAGGACGAACACAATAAAGGTGGGGAAGGCGGAATCGAACGGATCACAAGAGTAAAAATATCTCCTCAACCGGGACTCGAACACCGGATCTTTCCACTTGCCGGGCGGATGCTCTTAACCACTTGAGCTATCGAGGATAGTCAATTTACCCTGAGATCCGTGGGTCTAATATGTCGCCAAGCGCCCCGATTCTTTCAGCCAAGAGATGGCGTCAGGGGGCAGTTTCACCCACCAAAGGAGAAATAGACAATACACAAGGAAAGGAAAGGACAGTGGGTTAGAATTCATACAACATCATACAGGAAAGGAACAGTGCGTTTCGTGGCACGCATAGCCAGAAGAAAGAGATGAGCCACATTGGCCAAATACACATTCAAACACGAAATCCCGCCAAACGGCGAATAAATACTCATATATACAGAAACAGATATAAGGAAAAGGGATAGGAACACATATAAAGGACGAACACAATAAAGGTGGGGAAGGCGGAATCGAACGGATCACAAGAGTAAAAATATCTCCTCAACCGGGACTCGAACACCGGATCTTTCCACTTGCCGGGCGGATGCTCTTAACCACTTGAGCTATCGAGGATAGTCAATTTACCCTGAGATCCGTGGGTCTTTCGTGTTTGAATGTGTATTTGGCCAATGTGGCTCATCTCTTTCTTCTGGCTATGCGTGCCACGAAACGCACTGTTCCTTTCCTGTATGATGTTGTATGAATTCTAACCCACTGTCCTTTCCTTTCCTTGTGTATTGTCTATTTCTCCTTTGGTGGGTGAAACTGCCCCCTGACGCCATCTCTTGGCTGAAAGAATCGGGGCGCTTGGCGACATATTAGACCCACGGATCTCAGGGTAAATTGACTATCCTCGATAGCTCAAGTGGTTAAGAGCATCCGCCCGGCAAGTGGAAAGATCCGGTGTTCGAGTCCCGGTTGAGGAGATATTTTTACTCTTGTGATCCGTTCGATTCCGCCTTCCCCACCTTTATTGTGTTCGTCCTTTATATGTGTTCCTATCCCTTTTCCTTATATCTGTTTCTGTATATATGAGTATTTATTCGCCGTTTGGCGGGATTTCGTGTTTGAATGTGTATTTGGCCAATGTGGCTCATCTCTTTCTTCTGGCTATGCGTGCCACGAAACGCACTGTTCCTTTCCTGTATGATGTTGTATGAATTCTAACCCACTGTCCTTTCCTTTCCTTGTGTATTGTCTATTTCTCCTTTGGTGGGTGAAACTGCCCCCTGACGCCATCTCTTGGCTGAAAGAATCGGGGCGCTTGGCGACATATTAGACCCACGGATCTCAGGGTAAATTGACTATCCTCGATAGCTCAAGTGGTTAAGAGCATCCGCCCGGCAAGTGGAAAGATCCGGTGTTCGAGTCCCGGTTGAGGAGATATTTTTACTCTTGTGATCCGTTCGATTCCGCCTTCCCCACCTTTATTGTGTTCGTCCTTTATATGTGTTCCTATCCCTTTTCCTTATATCTGTTTCTGTATATATGAGTATTTATTCGCCGTTTGGCGGGATTTCGTGTTTGAATGTGTATTTGGCCAATGTGGCTCATCTCTTTCTTCTGGCTATGCGTGCCACGAAACGCACTGTTCCTTTCCTGTATGATGTTGTATGAATTCTAACCCACTGTCCTTTCCTTTCCTTGTGTATTGTCTATTTCTCCTTTGGTGGGTGAAACTGCCCCCTGACGCCATCTCTTGGCTGAAAGAATCGGGGCGCTTGGCGACATATTAGACCCACGGATCTCAGGGTAAATTGACTATCCTCGATAGCTCAAGTGGTTAAGAGCATCCGCCCGGCAAGTGGAAAGATCCGGTGTTCGAGTCCCGGTTGAGGAGATATTTTTACTCTTGTGATCCGTTCGATTCCGCCTTCCCCACCTTTATTGTGTTCGTCCTTTATATGTGTTCCTATCCCTTTTCCTTATATCTGTTTCTGTATATATATATATATATATATATATATATTTCCGATCAGCAAAAGCGGTTGCTATAGCCCTTGAAGGTGTCAAATAAGATATTTCAATCATTCAATCATGTTGCAGGATCTTCAATTCTTACGAATGTTCTCCACTTTCATAATTCTTTCCGTCTCTCTGGAGTGAAAAAGGAAATAGTTCGAATCGAATCACTCATAACAGCGGAGGAATAGATGGAATAAGTCTGAAGAGCTTCTCGTCCAGCCACGAAGAAAATAGACTTAACGTTTTGGAATAAGACTTACTTGACGGTTTTCGCTCTCATTGACACCTCCAATATATGATTCCATACGAACAAATAGGCCTATAAACAATATTAAGAAATCTTTACTTTTTTCCTACCCCAAACCTTACTGTACACCGTGAAAGTCATAAACGAGTAGTTAACAGATTAGTGAAAAATAACAAAGCGTGGTGATTATTTAAGGAATAAAATAGAAAAACCAAGTTTTAAGGGAGAAAACGACCACATCTTTTTAGGGTAATCTACCAGTTAAGGTAGGTTTTGGATGGACTCAACTACCAAATAAAAATCTTAATCCTCCTAATATAACAGAACCCAACATCCTGCTCTACCACAAACCCCTCTTCATCTCCGTATACTTCCTTCCTCCTTAAATTATATTCCAACATCCCTCTCCAATTCCTGCTCTTCCCTCGTTTGCCTAACATTCTTCTCTTCATCGCAGTCTTCAATAACACCCCACTGTCGATCAGAATGCTTTTCATCCATTTTTTCTGACTCACCATTTCTTCTAATCCCTCTCCTCCCTTACTATATCCAGTACTTCATCATTTGTTTTCCTTTCTGTCCATTTCACCTTCTCCATTCTTCTCTACACCAACATTTCAAAAGCCTCCAATCGACACCTATCATCCTGCTTCAATGACCTTAATTACGCACCGTACATAACAACGCTGCATATCAAACTTTTAACGAGCCTTTTCTTAGCATTCGAACTCATCTCCCTTGTATCAATTCCCTCCTCCTTATTAAAGTTTCTTTGCCTAACTTAATTCTTCTCCTTATTACTACTTTGACCGTTTAGGTCCAAAACACTTCCGAGAAATGTAAACTGTTCTACCTGCTCTATATTTTACCCTCTTATTTTTATGTTTAACTAAGCCTTTCTCTTTCTGAAAAATCCCATAACCTTTGTTTTACTTATATTGATTCTTATCCCACATCTATCGCACTGAATTTCCAATTTACTCAGCAATGCGTGCAACCTCTTGGCTGACAAACAAACTAGAGCATGGTCATCAGGAAACCTAACTAATTTTACAAATTCTCCACCGATTTCCATTCCTCTTCCCACGCTTCTTTGATCATTTCCTCCACCTATAAGCTGTACAGCACAGGTGATCTTGAACAACCCTGCCTTCCTTACACTGCACATCCAGACTCTCCATCCCACACTCACAACTGAGCAGTCTGAGACATTTACAGGTTGCGGATTAGTCTCCAATTCCTCCAAGATATTCCTATTTTCTGCAATGTACTCATTAGTTTTCCCAGTGCTCTCTATCAAACACATTTTCTAAATCGACGAAACAGGCGAATACATCCTGATTGTATTATATATTCCTTTCTAACAGTGATCTCACTACTGCCTCATCACGCGTAACTCTTCCCTTCCTGAAGCCAAACATCTTTTTTCATTTCCTTTTCTCATCCAGTTTTCTGATCATCTCCTCCGTAATCTATTGTTTTCTTGTCCTTTTCCTATAATCAGTTATTTCAGTTTCTTTTGCGGCTTTTGATATTCCTTTTTTGATATATTTTCATTTTTCCTCGATGGTACTCAGTTCCTTTCCCTCACTCATGATTTTCCCTGCTGTCTGCTGATACTCCTTCCTTGTCAATTCTGTCAGCGTTTCTACATACCATTGCCTAACCCGCATCGGCTGTCTTGTCTTTTTGAACGCCACGCTACACTTCATGACTACTAAATTGTAACATGAAAATTGTAATGCAACTGCTACCTCTCAGAGTCACCTGGCATTTTCCATGTATTCCTACGCCTTTTGTGGTGTCTAAACGAAGTGTTGTGATGACTAGCCCGTGTCTTTTTAAGAACTCAATTGCTTTCTCCCCGCGGTCGTTCGTCTTACCTAAACCGTAGTCCCCCACCTCATCACGTGCCCATCCATCATCCCACCTCACCATCGTCCTTCGCCTATCGTTGCATTCCAATTCCCCATCACTATCAAATGTTTCTCTGCAGGGACATACCCTATCCAATAGATCTAACTGATCTAATACCATATCGATTTCTTCCTCCCTATGATTGCTTGGTGGCATGTGTAACTAAACAACAAGCAAGTTCGTCAGTTCTGCTCTTAACTCTGCTAGTAATATTCTACCCATTACTTGCTCTATGTTTTTTACTCTTCTTCCTACCTTTTTATTAAATATTATGTCAACCCCTCGTTAGATCTTGTCCCCTCTGCTGTATCTATTCCTCTATAGCTGTCACTCCAGTAATTCCCGCTATCCTTCCATCTCACCTTGCATAAACCTTAGATCTCTATTTCGTCTTTCCATCTCTCGCTTTATATTTTCTAATTCTCCTGTCCTCAACATTGTCCTAACATTCTTAATTCCAATTCTAACTGATTTGATCCTCTTCTGTGCTGCTGTCGGTTTTTCTTCGAGAGGATTTCGTGAGATGACGACCGCAGAAGCCTTGCCTTTCCCCCGGCCAATCACGACACACAGACGGTTAGGCCGAGTCCCATATTTGCCAGGACTCAATTTCTCTATACTGTCCATCATATAAATCTCGGGAATATTAATTGAAGTGGTTTCCCGTTGCTTTCCCCAATAGTGTGTTTGAAGTGATACTATCACTCAATTTATTGTATACATATATTTATTTAACGACTTTTTGGGGGCGAGATTGAGACGTCATAGTCTCTTCATCTAGTTATCCATTAACTATTCAACCTTATCAATTACAATAAAGACAATCACAAACCCCCATATCATAGGTGGAAGAAAACCCACCCAGGAATGGCTGTCCCATTGGGGTCAGAGGCCTTTGCACCCGCGTCACTGAGGAACAGACGCCATTTTTACTCGGCATAATCACTCGCATTAATCCCAATGAATTTCTTCCACGTTCTTATGAGTTACGTTATAAATAATATAGTGCTGTAGAGTGAAATGATATTTACCAAATGAAAAAGGTAATAATAACGTGTATTGAGCAGGTGGTCACATCAGATGATGTTTTCACTTTGGCATTTTCTGAAGTTTTTGAAACGTTACATTACATGGATAGCGGAAATACTACCTTGATCAAAAGGTTCCCGGAATAACCACCGTGTGGCGCTCCCATCGTTCCGATTTGAGTTCTGTTTTTTTGTTAAATTGGTACATCTGTTGTTGATATTCCCTTTAAATCTTAGTGTCATAACTTGACATTTGCAAAAGTTACGTAGCCAAGAGTACATCTATCTCTGTGTGTGTTGGCGATTTTTTACAATTTCAGAAATGGATTTAAATTTGCAACAACGAACTTGTATTAAATTTTGCGTAAAAAACGGATTTAGTGGCGCACGGACGTTGGAAATGTTGGAAAAGTGTTTCGGCAACGATTCTCTAAAAAAAACGGTCGTTTACCAGTGGCACGAGCGGTTCAGAAGTGGTCGTGAGTCAATCGAAGATGATGAACGCAGTGGCAGACCATCGACATCGAAAGTCGGTGAAAAAATTGATAAAGTAAAAGAAATGTTGGTCAATAACCGCAAATTAACCATCAGAGAAATAGCGGAGGACTTGAACATTGCCTATGGATCCGCCCAAGACATTGTGGTTAATGATTTGGGTTTCCGTCGTGTAGCAGCAAAGTTGGTTCCAAAAGACCTCAATTTCATGCAAAAAAGAGACCGTGTTGACGTCGCAAAAGACATGATTTGCGAGGCTGAATCCGATCCCACATTCATCAAAAGGATCATTACTGGAGACGAGACGTGGGTTTATGAGTACGACACGCAATCCAGACATCAGGCAAGTGAATGGCGTTCACCAAATGAGCCGAGACCAAAAAAACCACGTCGTTTTCAGTCAAAAAAGAAGGCAATGCTGACGGTTTTCATGGATTACAACGGTGTAGTGCATCATGAATTTTTGCCAGACAGTAAACAAAGAGTATTATTTGGGCGTTATGAGACGTTTGCGTGAAGCAATTCGCCGAAAGAGACCAGAAATGTGGGCAGAAAACTCGTGGATTTTGCACCATGATAACGCACCGTCGCACAGTGCTATCATTATTCGTAATTTTTTGACGAAAAATGCAACAAATACCATCCAACAGCCACCGAATTCACCTGATTTGGCTCCCTGTGACTTCTTTCTGTTCAATCGAGTTAAAAAACCATTACGGGGAACGCGTTTTAGCAGCCGAGAGGAAGTAATGGAAAAATCGCAGGAAGCACTGATGGACATACCGAAAACCGACCGTAACTTTTGCAAATGTCAAGTTATGACACTAAGATTTAAAGGGAATATCAACAACAGATGTATCAATTTAACAAAAGAAACAGAACTCAAATCGGAACGATGGGAGCGCCACACGGTGGTTAAGGGCATCCGCCCGGCAAGTGGAAAGATCCGGTGTTCGAGTCCCGGTTGAGGAGATATTTTTACTCTTGTGATCCGTTCGATTCCGCCTTCCCCACCTTTATTGTGTTCGTCCTTTATATGTGTTCCTATCCCTTTTCCTTATATCTGTTTCTGTATATATGAGTATTTATTCGCCGTTTGGCGGGATTTCGTGTTTGAATGTGTATTTGGCCAATGTGGCTCATCTCTTTCTTCTGGCTATGCGTGCCACGAAACGCACTGTTCCTTTCCTGTATGATGTTGTATGAATTCTAACCCACTGTCCTTTCCTTTCCTTGTGTATTGTCTATTTCTCCTTTGGTGGGTGAAACTGCCCCCTGACGCCATCTCTTGGCTGAAAGAATCGGGGCGCTTGGCGACATATTAGACCCACGGATCTCAGGGTAAATTGACTATCCTCGATAGCTCAAGTGGTTAAGAGCATCCGCCCGGCAAGTGGAAAGATCCGGTGTTCGAGTCCCGGTTGAGGAGATATTTTTACTCTTGTGATCCGTTCGATTCCGCCTTCCCCACCTTTATTGTGTTCGTCCTTTATATGTGTTCCTATCCCTTTTCCTTATATCTGTTTCTGTATATATGAGTATTTATTCGCCGTTTGGCGGGATTTCGTGTTTGAATGTGTATTTGGCCAATGTGGCTCATCTCTTTCTTCTGGCTATGCGTGCCACGAAACGCACTGTTCCTTTCCTGTATGATGTTGTATGAATTCTAACCCACTGTCCTTTCCTTTCCTTGTGTATTGTCTATTTCTCCTTTGGTGGGTGAAACTGCCCCCTGACGCCATCTCTTGGCTGAAAGAATCGGGGCGCTTGGCGACATATTAGACCCACGGATCTCAGGGTAAATTGACTATCCTCGATAGCTCAAGTGGTTAAGAGCATCCGCCCGGCAAGTGGAAAGATCCGGTGTTCGAGTCCCGGTTGAGGAGATATTTTTACTCTTGTGATCCGTTCGATTCCGCCTTCCCCACCTTTATTGTGTTCGTCCTTTATATGTGTTCCTATCCCTTTTCCTTATATCTGTTTCTGTATATATGAGTATTTATTCGCCGTTTGGCGGGATTTCGTGTTTGAATGTGTATTTGGCCAATGTGGCTCATCTCTTTCTTCTGGCTATGCGTGCCACGAAACGCACTGTTCCTTTCCTGTATGATGTTGTATGAATTCTAACCCACTGTCCTTTCCTTTCCTTGTGTATTGTCTATTTCTCCTTTGGTGGGTGAAACTGCCCCCTGACGCCATCTCTTGGCTGAAAGAATCGGGGCGCTTGGCGACATATTAGACCCACGGATCTCAGGGTAAATTGACTATCCTCGATAGCTCAAGTGGTTAAGAGCATCCGCCCGGCAAGTGGAAAGATCCGGTGTTCGAGTCCCGGTTGAGGAGATATTTTTACTCTTGTGATCCGTTCGATTCCGCCTTCCCCACCTTTATTGTGTTCGTCCTTTATATGTGTTCCTATCCCTTTTCCTTATATCTGTTTCTGTATATATGAGTATTTATTCGCCGTTTGGCGGGATTTCGTGTTTGAATGTGTATATATATATATATATATATATATATATATATATATATATATATATATATATATATATATATATATATATATATATATATATATATATATATAATATACGGAAGGAAGAAAATTATATTATATACATTGCCAGATGATTGACGTGTTTTCACTGTGAATCTGGACCTCTGTCTTTAGTCAATGATCTTCTGGTTTACGTAGCTCTCTCGAGACGGCCGTTGTCAAAATGGCGAAGATGAGGAGTTACTTCTAAATTAGTAAAGCAATGTTCTGGGAGTTAGGCCGTACGAAGAAGCAGTTAGGCAACGTTGCAATGACAAGGCAAAGGAAAGGGCCGTCATATGGTCATTGGAAAGCAGCAGGCTCTGAAGAGGAGTTATCAAAACGCTAAGTCACTGGTTCCCACATTCCTCATGGCATTCATTGGATGGATATACTATATGCTGGTTTGAGGCATTTTGAATGTAGCCCTTAACTAAGTGTTGTTCGTTGTTGGTCGTCTTCAATGGCGGAATGTGATTACTGCTGGTGACAAAGAAGAGATAACAACATGCGAAAATTAGAACCACTAAGTCACAGCAAAACATCTTAAGTTTTTGTTGGCTTTTCGATAGCTCTTTTTCCTTCAATGGAAAACTTTTACTTGATAAATTGTTAAGCTACATGTGTCCGTAGATAGAACGACACAGTCAGATAAAAAAATATTACATTTGGTTAATAGCACTACATCGAATGAAATTATAATATTTCTTCAGGAACAGAAGAGAATTACTTCATGTCTGTTGACTATCCGAGGAATGTCAATCAGTAAACAGTTATATGAAACAACGCACAATTACATTTTCACTTGCTTCTATATCCAAGAGAGTGCCACCCAAGCACGCGATTAATATCTTTCGCTGGTTTCAATGGCAACTGTCTTAAGTGCTCGGCTTTTCTCTATTCGAAACGCTTTACATCTGTATTTGCAGCTGAAATGTAGTCCTTTAAGTAGGTTTTCGTAAGCAAACGGTTTCATGCTTTTCTTTTCGTCAAGACTCTTTTTTTCTGGTAATGCGAGAAATCAAACGATTTAAATGATACTTTGGAAGATTGGAAATTTTTATCACAACTACTAATTTTATTTCAAAACTAAACGACGCAGTATCACAGACTTCATGTTTCACTTGATTGTGTTATTTTTTATACGATTTAATCCAAATACTTCCAGGTTTTTCGCAAAACTTCTGGCATTGATGGTTACACTATTATTTATAAGAAAAGCCTGATTATGAACACATTTCTGGGAATAACTAATTAGAAACCTTGTTAACTTGAGGAAACACTAGTAATATTAATCAATACATCCCCCATAGGGATTTTAAAATACCCTTGAATTGTGAAAATGATCCATAAAGCTAAATTTATTATAAATTTGGATTCATTTCATAGTTTTAATTGATTAATTGAGATTATTGAAGCAAAAAATACAAGTTACAGATTTACACTAGTTATGCTTAATCTGAAAAATGTTTCCTTTATGTCATGGTCAATTATATGTATGGAATGGAAACTAATAACAATTTTGATATTGCAAAAAGTGTTTTGTAGAATATGCGGATTGTAATGCTATCGATAAATTTTGCGGAATATTACTATTGTTCTTCTTTCTAAAGAACATTAAAATCATTCTAGAGGTAAAGTCTGAGTTGGTAGAATTTTGTCTGTTATTTGTATTCTGGTTGTATGGGATTTGATAAGGCTAAAAGATTCTCCGATTTCCATTTTTGTAAGAAAATATGACCCCAATTTTCATTTTTCCTAATGAAATCTTTATCTCTGTTAACCTCATTAGGAATATGAGGCAGCAGTAGGACACATTCAGAGACAGTCACTCAACTTTGTCTGTGAACTTAGCGCCACGAAAATTTCTTAATGACATAAAAATGTCGACCTCTTCTCATGCAGACTACAATCCGAGGTTTCTAGTGCTAAGCAATTTCTGCCATTGTCATTTTGCTTACGAGGACCTAGCAGTATTGGGAAAAAAAGTCCATTCTCGCGTACGCCAAAGAACGAATTTAGGAACCTCGGCGTTCTTGAGTGGTTGAGATTCCATCGGAAAGAAACTCGATCTCATTACGACCCCACTCTCCGAATGTTTTTTGACATTCCAGAGCAAGCCGAGCGGAATGACCGATTGGTTTTCCCCGGCGTGAAAATTTACCCTGCAGCATTAGTGCAGTTTAAACTGCTCTCTGCAAAAGATGCCGGAATATTTTGCCATATTTTACATTTATTAAATCATAACATAATGTAATATGTTATAAAATGACTCTTGTGTAAATTTAGGAATAATTAAGTACAGCAAAAGGAGTACGGCACTGAACGTATTTAATAAAAGCTACGGAAAATACAAAGAGTGTAAAAAAACGATTTCAATGAAAAGAGGTACTATGGCTGGTAAAATTTAATTATAATATTATTGAGAAAATATCACGAGACACTTATAATTGAAGGTACTCAGTTCTAAGATTGCGAGTTTGAACGAGGTTCTCAGTTCAAGATAAACATTTTATTTGAGATTTGTTTCGATCTACGTAAACTGATCGATAGATAAAGTTGAAACAACCATTGTATGACCTAATGATAACATTTCGTCATACAAATGAAGTGTGACACTTATCTTTCTGCTGCTAGCGAGTAAAGAGCTATAAACACTTGCAAAAAGAGATTTTTTTGCTGAGCGACATGATAATTAATATCAATGAACACAATAACTAAAAACATTAGTGCAATTATATAATTTTCTGCCTCAACTATATTGTATGGATATACATAATGTACCTCTATAGATTTGTATTATACTGTTTAGAAAGGGTGACTTCAATTATTTATTTTTTCATTGACTATTTGAAGAAACTAGAAATGAAAACGAAAAAAATGATCAATAGTGATAGTAAATTAGTTGTTCCTAGTTGTAATTTTGTGTCCCTTAGCCATATCATCTGAATCAGTACACAAGGGTCAGTAACCTCCTTCATTTAAAGCGGTGATCCAGTGTAATGATATAATACCTATTAATTGCCGGAAATTAAGAGACTATAAATACTCATTTGGAGCAGTCAGCTAAACTATAAGTGATTTTAAAACTCACCAGAATAAAGAATGCTGACTCGATATCAAATGCCTCAGAGTGAATTTCACGGAATCGGCCGCAGGATCTGTACCGAAGTATTAAAACATCGAAACTCCATCGGGTAATATATGGTGAGAAAAATACGCCCTTATGATCTGCTCGATTGCACTTTCCACACCATTCCTGCGTTTGTCTTTTATACAAGTATGTGTTCCTATCCCTTTTCCTTATATCTATATCCATGAGAATGAATGTGTTCGCTATTTGGCGGATTTTCGTGCTTAATATATTTAGGGCTGGGAAGTGGAAAATGATTCCCAGTATTAAGTTGGGATATTAAAAGAAAGTGGATGAGTTTTACATCTGGGAGTGAGTGAAACATAATTTACAATAGAGGAAGATTTCTGGAGCGACGAATGTCGGATTTGGCATTGATAATCTGGAAGAAATGGGAAAAGAGGAGTCAAAGAAGTCAAATTCCTCCAGAGAACTAGCATCAGAAGGAAGGGAAGAATTCAGCAGAAGGTTAGAAGGAAAATGTTGAAGACACAAATCCGGAAAAGAGAAGGATGTACGACGGAGAGGGTTGGAGAGAGAGAAGAGAGAGACGGGAGGGCACATTACCTAAGAATACTCCAGAAAAATGATGAAGGTAAGACTCCAGAATGGGCTAGGATAGCACATTTGAAAACGTATGTAGGAACAAGTGATCAAGCTGTTCAACTTGGTTGAAAAACTTTGAATGGAGTACGGTGACAGAATCTGTCACCTCTACAAGGGTTGGGTGATAGAAGAGACTCCATAGTCTCAATCCCTTATCCCAAAATAAAGACGACTATTTATCTACAAGAGCCTCGATGGCATAACGCAAACGACAAAAATGCCACCATATTTGGAAATACAATAAATATGACGTGGGTTTAACACGGGATACAGTCGAGAAAAGTAAACTTTATATATCAAGTGTAATAAGTAAAAAAAATGAACGCAATTCAGCACTACGACGAAGTTCGTTTTGAGTCCAAATTAAAGTAACAGTGGGGACTTGGTTCAAGTTCAACTGAAGAATCGAAAGAAAACTTAGGACAATAGATATGAAGAAAATAAGTAGGATACATGGTTTATTGCTAAACACTACGCCAGTCCACGGAAGTGGCAGTATCATTCATGATAAGTCTAGAGGGAAGGTAGTTTTATCAAGTGATGTTACCATAAATGGAATTACTAAATTACAGTCAGATCCATTCTATAGCATTTAGAAGATACTCAGAAGCAGGAGACTAAACCTCAACTTGAAGTTTAATGGAAAGAAAAATTCAAAATGTTTAGTTAGAGGATAAATTCTAAAGAGAATTTCAAACCCACTCGTAATCATTACTAGCCATATTTAAGAATAATTCATGGTTAGCATGCAAAAGAAATTTTGAAGGCACTCTGTCGTTAATGGCTAGTCTAATTCCATGGTTGGCTATCATCTTAGATGTATTCTCTTGCTTAGATGAATTAGGAATGTTCTTTGTTTCCTCGGGTCCAGTTAATCAGAAGAGTCTGTATTTTCCCAGATTCGGAAATTCGGTGATTCGGGGTCACCTTTAGTTTTTTATCTAATGGACTTAAATGCCCTTCTAAGGAATGTTCATACTTAATATATAATGTGAACTGGTTTCATTTTGCTTGTCGCTCTCTCTCTCTGCGCCTCTCTCGGGAACTCTGTCTCTGCGCGTCTCTCGGGAAATATCAGGAATCGGTTGAGATACGAGATCACGTACGAGATCCCTCAAGTTCATCATTTGTTAATATTTTCCGGATAGTGATGCATCGCCACAGGCAATGGAGATGGTTGCAGATTCAAAATTCCGCGGAGTCATTTAGATTACTAAAATAGCCAGTTTTAGGAAATTCTAATTTCGAGAAAAGTAGTGTTGTTTTGGTATTATAAATTAGTTGTATATACCTAGACCTAAAAGATTTTTTGTAAGATGAAAAAAAATTTCTGGAGTGTTTCTTTTCGCCATTATATTAATGAAATCATGGATCTAAGTAAGGTTAGCCTTAGTTGGTAATGAACTTTGTTTAAACATCAATTTTAACTTTCCATTGTTCTGAATGAAAAGCAATAGCAAAATGACGAAAATTATTTACTTAGCTCTAGTTTAAGGATAACATTAATGCCTTGTTCCATGGTCAATTGACAATGAAAAGTTTCATTTCATTTCGGTGGAGGTTATTTAGTACATTTAGTAAATTACTTTGAATTCAAGGAAGATATATTTCATAACCAATGCTATGATGTAAAGATGTAAAGTTTGCTCTCAAAGATAAAATCTTACAGTAAAAATGAAATCATTGAATCAATAGTCAGAAACTCAATTAAATAAACTATATAAAATTAGATTCATACCATATCATGCTGCATCCAATGCGTAATACATAAACATACATTTTAGGTATGGGGTTCTTTCGAAATTACGAGAGAACGTCTGGCTGCTAGAGAAACATATTCAATTTAAACCATTTCATGTCCTTTGTCGGTGAAAGTACGCCCTTGGCTTACTTTCAGCCGCTGGATGGATGAACAATGAACCTAGCCATTCTTTCAAATCTTACGACCGAAGTCTTTCATGGCTAACGTAGCTGATGAAGGCCATAACTGCGATGTTTCTTCGTACGAAGGATTTGATAGACCATGAATTTGCTTTATATACCACGGTTGACCTATAGCAATATCACTTCCTTTCACCGACCTACGTACCAAGAAATACCATGCTATATATCCTAGCACATTTGATCCTGGTCATGCATTAGTCTCTTCTATCACAACGATTTCCGTCTGTTGAAAAAATTCTTTTTTAGTTGTAACTCACGTGAGAAACTTCGTGAAGTACGTTTATTTCTATACCGCTTTGTCTCTTTCTAAGGAAAAACACCCTTCACACGCACGTGGAAACATTTCGGACGATAAATTTAAGTCAATACCTTCATTAAGCAAAAATATAAAAGTGGAAAAACTCTGTTACCTAATATTAAGTTTAAAAATGAATTTGACTGAAAATGGACACGGCTTAAGTTCATTCATTTTTCCCAATAAAATAAATATTTAGGGCTTTGGACTGATTTTTTTCTCGCGTTAAGTAGTAACCAATGACATGTCACTTATATAGCCAAGGGTACCTAGGAGCGGAAATTTTCAAGAAAATAACTGTAGACTAAAAAGGGTGATTAGGTAGTAAAGGGAGGAGAATCAAACTTTTACTTGTTGAAATAACAGTAGGAATTCGGTTTTCTGAGTAAAAGGCATTCATTTCCACAGGGAAATATCATGCCAGGAAAATCTCTCAGTTTGGATTAATTGTAGTCATTCCGAGGCAAACGCATATGGCGCCAAAACTAATGCTACGTTTCCAGAAAATCAATCAACGATGGTGTCATGATCAATCTCTTATATTTGAAATCGATATATTACACAACTATTACATCATTTACATGGGAAATGAAACGAGTATTCTCAAAAGTTAACAATGTAGGACCATGAAGCTCATCTCCTGCATGGAATTTCTTATTAAACCTAGTGTACTTACTGTATGCTATTTGATAATAGCTTGAAAAACTCATATCAAACGGTTTTATTTTTTCTAGAAAGTGTAATCAGAAGAATTATAAATATAATTGTAGATCAGGAATTACTGGACTAAAGGAGGGAATTGTTCATTATTTTTATCTTGCTACTGCACTATTTCCACTTCACTGAAAGTCAGGATTCAAGATAGGTAAAATATCATTGGAAGCTTTTGATACTTCGAAATTTCCCTATTGTTATCCAGACTTGTACATTTTTTAAGTAATCGTTCCTTCTCTCTTACTGAACTCATAAAATACTATTAGGCAAGTAGCAAGTTAAGTATTAGAGATATCCAGCACCAAGGTTGCAGCAAATAAGGGAGATACCTGCGACACAAACTGCATACCTGTATCTCATGGAGATTATTATGAAAATTTTCAGTTCAAATCAACTTCATTAGCGTTAAAAATCTCAAGCGCAATAAATCCCAAGTTTGTATATGATAGATGAGGATTGAGCTAAACTCACTCTATGTTGCACGGCGGCTATATTATGTGATATGTGTATTCCAGGGGGCTTGAATCTTTTCCCTTCTGACAAACTTATATTAAAGCATATTAATTCTCTTGAAACTTAACTGGGAGTATCCGTGGGTATCACTTAAATTTCTACACAGGCCTCTGCGTAGGAGACGAACTACTATCCATAAAAATGAAACGCAGTCCGCAAATTTAACGAACGATAAAAATATTTTTTCGGAATGAAAACGAAGATACGTTTCCCATATTTTTAAGGCCAAGAGTATATCAATTTTTCAACTGAGTTCTGAATCACGGACTAATGGCATAAGGTGCCGTTACGTATGAGTCAAATAAGGAGATAAGAGAAATTGGCGTGAGCACCTTCAGATGACGATTCCTCTACAAAAATATTAAACAAAATAAAATTGGAAATGTGAGGCTAAAGAATGGATGGCGAGAAATGGGAAGATTGCATCCGTCGAAGACGAAAGGAGTCAATATTACTCGGAAAGTGAGGATGAAAAAGCTCTCCAGCTTTAAAGATTAGGAAAGCGGTGGAAATTTGTCTTGCCAAGCGGGACATGGATCTCCTCGAAATTTCTCCTGGTCGCCGGATTTATGTGAATACCGGAGAGAAAGAGAAATGGGTGGGGGCGAGGAGGGAGGGGGAGGAGGAGACGGGGAGGACCGAAACCAGAGAATTCGGGTTTGTATTCCAAATTGTTGGTCCCCGATCTCCCTTTCTTATTTTCTTTCACTGCTTCGCGTCTCCCACCTCCCCTTTCCTCCCGACCTTCTTGCAAGGACGAATCGGCGAGGCACGTGCAAAAAAGTCATCTTCCTTTTTCTTCGGTGAGTACAGTGGCGTATCGCTTCGGACACATCACACTCCCAGCGGTGGAATTTATCCGCGACCGACCGACAGCATCCCGGGAAAACCTGATCGGCCTTTATGAGTGAGTGGCCTCGTCGACTTAAAACAAAGGTCACGGGTTCGAAGGTTACGAGAGCACGTCGGTCGTTATTCAATGCAATGTTATGCTACAGAATAGCCTTCGCTGGTATATTGTCTGCGTCCCGAAGTGGTCTCGGCCACTTGATCGCCCAAAACCCTATTCGCACTGCTGCGCGTGTACACTGAATTTCTGGCAGAGTAACGAAAATGCCCGCTCACAACCCTCCATTGTTGAGTTCTCAACGTTCTCTCGGGTAGTGTAACTGTAATTCTCAGCCGACCCTTGGCGATCGGACGCTGAGAAGTGCATTCATTCGCTTATTAACCGATACACTTAAAAACGCTGAAGAATGATCACACATAATTAGGATTAGGTTGAGATGAGGGCAGAAGTCAAGGAGGATTAAGCATGCGGGGGTGGGAATTACCGCGGGAAATGTGAAAAACTGAACTTGGAATCCTAAAGGCACCAACGAGAGGATTTTTCATGAATTGAGTAAAATTACAAACATACAATATGCATGCCTTGCAAAAATGATCACATGTGTCCACCATGAATGCATTAGTTACGGCAATTGTACACATTGAATGTTTGAGTGAGAAGAAATGGAAACAAATTGAAGATGGACCTGGTGAAAAACAACTTGCGGGTATTGTTAGATGGTCGCCAATTTACTACGGGGTCTTATACTAAAGCGGATGAAGGCAAAGATATACCGAAGAAGATGGGGTTGATTCTTTTTTGCTTGTATTTTACCTCGTTACCATATTAATGAGAATTGAATCAGCCGTGTAGAACATCAATTAATTTTATGGCAGGGCTAAACAAGCTATTAAAAAAAAGAAGCAATGGAGATAATCACTGGGGATGACAAATAAAATCGAGGCTAAAAATATTTTTTAGCCAAGAGTAAAATCGAAGGATGGAGGACTTTGGTTGAGCAAAAATTAGTCGTGACTTCACGTGTCAGCACTTGCTGACAATGTGAATTAAAAAAAATACTTCGATTGTGATTCTACACCGAAACATATTGGCGATTTGGAAAACTACAAAAGATACCTCTAATCCTACTTTTCGCCCCCAGGGATTATTCATTTTGCATGCATAATTGCATAAAAATCATAAATTTCGGCGAGGAAAAAAACGGTGAAAACTCAAAAGGCATTTCAAGACCGACTACGGAAAAAGTCTGCCTCAGGGCCGACATTCCAAAGCTAGGGAATGACATTAAAAATATTGAAGCGATCTGTCGATTTTTGGTTAGACACTACTGAGTATTTCCTTCCAATTCAGGAAAGCACGAAGAGCTAATCAAGCTTTCCTCGACTTTTTAAAGAAACTTTTGCAACAGGTTTTGAGAATAATGCCTTTGAAAGCCACACAATGGTTGCTGTTTACAGTGTGCCAAATATGAGCAGCACATTATAATTGGTATTATATCAGAAAAAACAAACGTAGAATTCTAATTCATGATGGAGTCATTATTAAATCGACTCCTTTGCCAAACGACAATTCATGACTTATTCTGTATACTCCATCATCCAAAAATTTTAAGCGACTGAAAAATTACGCAGATTTGAAGTAAAAAGTTCATAACAAAGATTTTGCATTCATTAGCTAATCTATGTGTATATAACCCGTTAAGATATGGCAGGGAGAAGTCCCAAAAATAGAAAATCATTCAAGAGGCAGAAAAAAAGGTCAGGCAAGTGTTTTTAAAATTTAGTTAAATAGCAATTTTCCTCTAAAAACATTTATTATATCCTTATTGACTTGACTTGGCATCCCTTTTTATAAACAGATAAATTTGTTTGATATCTATGAGGTAGTTATGGCGATAGGCAATTTTTTATGACAAATTTAAAATAATTTAAATAAGATACTTTGGTGTACAGACGAATCATTGAAGGAAAAACTTAATTTTAAGACACACATTTAATTTTATGCAAATTCAGTCCCGTCAGATTATGAATATGGAACACTGAAGTTGAAAATGTTCCTAATCGCCCTTCGTGCTGGGAAAGTACTTGCCCTGTCTTTTAAAGATATAAGTAGCAACCAACCCAAAAGCTCTTATGATAGGTGAGGATCAAGCTTACCTCTTATACATAAAGCTTTACGACATGTTAAATTCACACCTTTAGAGAGAGAGAGAGCGGGGACCGGACGTTCATGAGCAGTCCGGAATTCTTTAGATCAGGTATCCAGAAACTACTCACAGTCATTTTTTCTCTTAGCGTGACTAAAGACACTACCCGAATTTGAACTAAATGATAGTCGAACCTATGGTCTAGTAACTAGACCAACATGCTGTCTAGCTCTGCTGCATATACTAAGTTTTTATGCTCAATTTATGCGAACTATGCACCGGATCGAGAGAGTATATGATGTATTGAACATGAGTATTACTCAATTATTCTTTCAATCAGACACGACAGCGTAATAAGTATTCGAACTCTTGGGAAAGCACCTTTAAAAAAATCGACACTGAAACCTGTAGTACTGACTTCAGATATTCATAAATTCATCAATCATGTCCTTTTGAAGAAATTATTTTTAGCCAGAATTTCGTTAGTTTACGGAACATTTGGGTAGATATTTTTGTAGCTTCACAGGCAAGTTAGCCTACCTTGGGTTGCGAGACGATTTTTAGAAGGCATAACAGAAAAGCCGAATTAAAAAAGTCCGGATGAATTTCAAAAGCTCACGCATGAATCAAAGTGATATTTTATCTATCAAGAACTTCGGAAGTTCTCTTTGAGAGCCCTCAACCTTCGCATAAGCTTTCGTAATTATTCATTCAGATGAAACTAATCGAAAAATAAAAACATTTTTCATGCCCATTGAACCCTTGGATGCAGTGGGGAAATGAGGAGTTCGACGGAAGTGATTGACTTTCCCCTCATCCACGGATGGCTTATCCTCCCCATTGGTCTCAAGTAGAAAAAAATTGGCGTTGTTGACTGCAAATAAAAAGAAACTCATGAACGAGATCATTCCACCACAGCAAGCACTGGAAACGGCTGGAGAAGTATTTCGCAGAATTGTGCAGATACCCTGACGGAGTTTGCCTTTTTCTCTTTCCTTTCCTTTTATATCAATTTTTCCCAAATTAAGACTTCTATCTATCTATCAATTTTTCGGAGATAACGATGATGTGGATTAGAAATAACTGAGTGTCTGTGAAGAAAAATGATGAATAAAATATTTTGTAGATAAAGGATGTGCGTTTTTTCCCGTCATGTAATTATGATGGATACACGAAGCTTAAAATAACCAATAAAAAGTGAAAAGAGAATTTCTTTAAAAATGCTATGAACTTAATTTATAAACTCAATCATTATTCTCCACCGATCTCCGCATCCGCTGATTCATGGGAGGATAAAATATTTGAGGCGGTGATGTAAAACAAACGATGGAGTTCTAGGCATGGTAGAGGAAGAGAGAATATTGTTGGGAGAAATACGAAAAACAGTGGACAATTGGCTGCAGAAGGTACTGAGGGAATGTGGGATGTTTATGAAGGTGATAGGAGGTGAGAATGGTGGGAATCGATGTGGAGGGAGGGAAAGAATAAGCATATTGGATTGAATTAAGGGAAGTTGAAAGTTTGCAGAGCTAAAGAATGATTTTTTTGCTAAAGTAACGCTTTTGTTTTAGTACGATGAGGTTTTTGCATATTTTTCGCACATGACACAAATGCAGGACGAGTGATATTCATAGAAATAGCTTCGAGAATTCGTAACAAACGGAAATCCGCAAGCCACCGGTACCGAGATGTATTATGAGCATACATTCATACATTATTTTCAAACTTTGGTCGTCAGTATACTTATACAGCCTAGACTAAAGTAAGCGAAAAATGGTTACTTTTATTTTGTGGCCTATAAATGACAGACCTGCACGAACCTCTTGACGAATTGTGAAGTGAACATCTGATCGATAATTGATACGTGACCCGTGGGAGGAGAGAATGACGGCGACCGAAAGCGCAAGTCGGGACCGTGAGGAGCGCTCGGAGGAAAATCCCTGGAAAATAGCCACCTCATCTGAATGCAACTTTCGCTCTAAGAATATTAAAAGTTCCTTCATAAAAAAATCGAACCACAACACATTTCCCGGAATTGGCAGCGTGAATGATTTGTGACCTACCTTATGAATAAAGGGAAAAGAGAAAGGAGAGTGTGGCGGGGAGTGAGATGTCTGACGGCCGCAATAACTCCCGGGCGATTAGCGCTTCATCCTATCTCGCCGACACTCGGCAGATGTGTGCACACCTTAGGGAGTGGACGAGGGAGAATGAGGGCGAAGGGTAATGCATGGACACAGCAGAGACTACTTGGAATTCGATAGTGGCACAGCATAAATTGAAGCAATGAAGGAGGTGCGTATGTGCCCCCTCGGATACCCTATTCCAGATCGCTTCATGTAACATGAGGAACGAAGTGGAAATATTTCAAATGAAAATATAACAACAAGCAGAAAATATCGAAAACCAAAGAAGATAATATTCAAATTGGGATTCGTATGAGTTTTTCACGAATCTGAAGAATTTTCAGCGATATATATTTGTGTGTGAAGAAATGTGCAGACGCCTATCAGGACAAGTGAACGTAACTTTCAATGCATTTCTTACTTTTTCAAACATTGCAGTCTACACAAGAGATATTTCAACGCTAATGATTAAATCATATGGGAAGGGGTCGATTGTTTATCCTGTAAAAAAAGGAGGAAAGAAGGTCATACCTTCGAAGCAATAAAAATAATAACGGAATACATAAATTGCGGCCGGGTATCATTTTTATCCGCGTGCCTTGACCCTTTTCACTGTCTTTGGAATGGGAAAAGGAATATGGCGCTATAAAAAAAGGAAGCAGTATGTGAAAGCATGCGTTTGGGGGATAGCATACGATGAATAAGAAACATGGACCGTAAGGGGAAGAATATGAGCTTCCGAAACCTGAAGCTGAAGGCAGATGCTAAAGATCGAATTAGCCGTTGAAATGAGAAAAGAAGAAGTCCACAGAAGTATAGGAGTTGAATAGGTAAAAGGGGATAAAATAGATTTTTGCAGTACACGGAAAAAATAATCAGTTGGATTATGATTTTTTAAGATAGTGAATTCAATGCAAACAAAATAGGCAGAACGATAGAAGAATATTTCTCATGAGGAAGAGAAAAGGAAATCATGTCAAAAGGGAAAAAGGAAAAGGAAAAACATGACAAATAAAGAGGAAATATAATTCAAAAGAAGAGTTAATATAAAAAAATAAGAGATAATCAACTAGGAGGACAATTTGCATTGGATAGGAGGCCCAATGTTTACTGATACTTGGGCAAAGGGGCGTGAGCGAGAAAATGCTTGGCTTGATTCGTATTACTCGGGAATCCAGGACAAGGCCGATTGCAAAGTCATCCTTTTCCACGGGGATGCGAACTCGGCATTACAGGTACAGTTTTATTCATTATAGCCACTCTTTTTAAGGGAAGGAAGCAAAACACGGTGAGGTGACGGATGAAAGAAGAGAAATATAGAGAGGGGAGGAAGGAAGGGAAGGGAGTCGGAGCAAAAGAACAACACGCGAAAGAGAATGGGAACGATACGAAATGGGAAAGGAGGATGAGCAGGAAAGAGATCGTGTTCCGGTAGGATGGTCCAGTTACTCGTCACGCGTTTTTTTTGGCCTCGCCACCGCCGCTGATTTGGGGGACTCTTGTCTGGAGGATGCACGGGCGGTATGGGCCGTGCCATCCAAACACTCCCGAGTGTCCGCGGGAGAGAGAGAGAGAGAGAGAGAGAGAGAGAGAGAGAGAGAGAGAGAGAGAGAGAGAGAGAGAGAGAAAGAAGGGGGGCTGCTGGAGGGTGGGGGAGAGATCTCGGGATTGTTTCGCCGAACGAGAGAGGGTCTTCAAGGGAGGGGAGGTGGGGGAGGAGGAGGCAGGCCATCTCACTCTCTTCCGAAGAGAGTTATAAACCCCACAAACCTTACGGAGAGAGCGATTTTCGTCTCGGACCTTACCCGTGCCAAGGGAAGTTTAAGTGTGCGACTGCTCGGTGCCTCGCGTCCGCAAGGGATCCGGGATGAAGGAGGTAAATCTCTAAAATACACTAATTATTAATTTTCCCTACATTATTCCGACTCTCAAGGGTTCAGAGGGTGCGAAAATGCAAAGGGAGCGTTGGGTGGGGGCGGAGGGAAGGAGTTGGGAAGTTCCGACGCAGCTGTCACCCGTGAATCTAGGTGACTGGACTGAACCTCGTTCGGGATGCAGGCAGATGACGCAGGGACGACGTTTCATCTCGCCAGTGTGCCAGTGTGTTCATTTTACTTCGTGATTTTTGTGTGTGCGCCGCGGCTTAGACCAAATGCGACTCCCGCACGTGAACTCATCTTTGGAGGGGTGTGATGGTGGACAGTAGCAGCGACCCCAGTTGGAGTTGGGTTAGACGGTGGTGCGCGTGAGATGGATCCTTTATTCCCAGCGATGCGAGAAACTCGACGCGTTTGGTATGAGAGGTGCATTTCATCCGGAGTATGACTTTCCTCCTGCTCTGACTCGGAGAGTGATATCCATCGGGGAGTGAAAGCACGTCTCAAGATTGGAATAAGGATCTAGGCACTATCACGGAAGGAATTTTCGAAAAGAACCCCTTTTCTGGTAACTCTGTATGGGAAATAAGGTAGTGCGGGAGTGTAGTTCGCTGCCAGTTAATCATTGCGAAGTTGTTTCCTCGGTTGATTTCCTCGACTCGCTTGTGCATCCATAGTGTGATGCAGGTTTTATATGTGTGCTTGATCATCCGCGATCGGTTTTGAGTGTTAATTTTGCTTATTGCTTTCACTGCTGGAATTTCGGTCACTTATTATTCGATGTGAGTACTTGGGCGCAAGTAGGAGATTGTTGCAAGGCCAAGAGCACTATGGGGATGTATTTCAAAAAGAGCTGTGTCGACGAATTAAAATTTCATTTGGATCTATTTAAATGAATTAAGATTGCTTTACATTTTTATCATTTATATAATTGGTTAAATGTGTGGAGTAAATAAACAATGGAGGAAATATATCGCTTCGAAAACAGATAAATTGATGTCAATGAATCTATCATCATCCCATATTCGTTTTAAAACGTAATAGTAAAGGTGTTTTACTGTTTTTTTTACTGATTAATAGATTTTTATCTCTCGTTTAGTTTTCAAAATGCTAGTTACTATCCCAAATTTGATTAGGCCTAAATTCTTTACTTCAAATGAGGAAAGTTGTTATGAGATAGGACAACTCGATGTATCTTTAGCAACATTCTAGTTTATTTCCGTGAATCCAAAGATTTATCATCATGTTATTCACTGAATTAAATATTTAAGGTTTACATAAGGTATAATTCTGCAGACCCAATTATTATTCAGAGGTCTATTTAATTATTCTATTCTATTCTGAACTGATACTTGTCGCGAGTCATATTTTTTCGCACAGAAGCAAGTAGCTTGAAATGAATTTTTACCAATGAGTACCTTCAAGATTAATGCGCTCTGTTATCTATCATTGTAGACAAGGGATTCGAAGCGTTAAGGAAAACGTACGATAATTTCTAAATTTTAAAAGTGTATCTGCTTCTTTTTCTGGAACCGTAGAAGTACTTACACAATAATTCGATAGTATTTCCTGTTAACTCCGATAGATTTTAATTGATTTACTGAGTTTCACAATTACAATGGTTGCATCGCTCTGTTTTAGAATTTTGCTTTATCCAATCTCAGTAAAAATTGTTGTTACGTTAAAAATGTTGGTGAATACATTGATTACCTGCCTAATGAATAATTATGTCGTCCCCTGGTGTTTTGGCATTCTCGACCACTAAAATTGCCAACGACGGCACTGCGAGACGATTTTCACGCTGCTGGCTATGATAACTCATCCGATTAAATTAATGACAATTTAATTAACATTAAAACGGAGATAAAAAACGTGGCAAATCGATGGACTAGTTTATTATTTCTTTTCGACAAAAGAAAATCGTCACCGTTCAACTTAGGGGTGCCAGATGAGCAAACCAAAGTGGAAATGTAATAACGAGCGATTAAAAAGCGGAGCGAATGAATGCCATTGAGTGGACTATCCCTGCATTGAAATAAATGGAGTCGACTTTCTCCCACTAGTGCGTTCCGCCTTGAACTTGAGATCCATAACTTTACCGCCACTTTAGGCATTATTTCGGTTGTGTCCTACTTTCGGTTCGTCCTTAACTCCCGAGTCGTTTTCCCTCAGGTGCTCGCACTGTTTAAGAGCTTTCAGAGAGGAAATTTGATCCTTCTTTCACTTTTCAATGGATTTACTTTTTTCCTCGGCCCGTCAAGCTGTAGTTTTGGTCATGTGCCTCCGTTTTTTTGGGGCAATGATGTTATTTTCCCAAAAGGACTACACAAAAATTTTAGAAAATTCCTCGCGTTCAACTCTCTGAAAATATCATGAAGGGGACGCCGCAGCGGAAAATTGTCTTTGGAAAAAACGTTTAAAGCAATTACTAAAAGTCTGCAAAATGAATAAGATGGCAATAAGTTTATTCATAAGTGTACTGCAATGTGGTAGATAATCGAACGAGCTTCGTTACTAAATTAAGATAATTTTTTTTGTCTTTGTGTTGATATAAGCTATTAATGATAAAAATTCGGCATAAGAATGAAAGTTGATAGACAAAGTTCATTCTTTATGAGGATACCTGAGGTGAAGAATAGGAAGAAAAGGTACGTGCGTAGTACTTTATCACTTTTCGATTTTATTCAAGACAGTACACCATTTGGATAAAGAAGAAAATTATAAAAATAATGAACATCTTCAAAAAAAGTATTACCAATTTCAATAGACAACAAAAAATTCTTTAATATCCCGGAAAATATTTCTAGTAGCGCCATTATTGTGCAATACATCTTATTACATTCTTAGGAATACATATACGAGGGTCATCCGGAAAGTAGTACCCGTTCGTGAAATAAAGACACAAAAGTAAATATTAACAAACATAAAAAGTTTTATTTGAAAGAGGATACTTTAAACTACTTCTCAACATAATCTCCAAGCAAATTAAGGCATTTGTCATAACGTGTGACAAGTTTCTGTATTCCTGCTGCATAGTCCTTCGCCGCCAGCTCATTGAGATACGCGAGGGAACCATCTTGCACAAATTTTTGCATAATGCAGATGGTGTTTAACAATTTCATGAACAATTGTTCGAGAAACATTGGGAAAATGCTCACAGATGTCATCAATTGTGACGCGCCGATCGTTCCTCACGAATTCGTCAACTGAGCTCACCAGTTGGTCTGTAATGACAGACGGTCTCTCCGAACGCTCATCGTCGTGTGTGTTCCCCCTCCCCATGTTGAAGTTGCGACACCACCGCCGAACAGACGACTCGTCCATTACATTGTCTCCATACACCTCCTTTAATTGGCGATGAATATCACATGGGCGAACGTTTCTTGCATTGAGGAATTTAATCACTGCCCTCACTTCACAACTGGCGGCGTTCTCAATTTTTTTAAACATTGTAAACAATCACAGAAACAACACAGGCAATGCTAGCGTCACGCAACTTGGCTCAGAGAAGGCAGACAAGCCACTGAAGCTATCTGACCTCGTCCAGCGGCTACTCGCGTCGTCAGCACTTCATGCGGCACGAACGGGTACTACTTTCCGGATGACCCTCGTACTATAGAAGTAAACTTTTATATGTGCAATGTGCATTACTATTTCATTTTTATTATGTGTTGGCATCATATTGCAGCCAAATAAATGTAACATCTAGGGGGGGTAGGCCATGAGTTAAGGTTTGCATGTCTCATGCAGGTAATATATATACTTTCTTCAGAGTCCATCGTTGCATTATTATAAGTATTATTTAATTATTATTTCATAAATATCATCATACATTTTAATATTCATTCGGTAACTGCATGAGAAGATTATACTAAACAAGTTTGTTCACGTCCACTAAGTTCACTCTGCATTCTTTACTGTTTTCCTTTCAAGTTTGCACGTCTTTTAATTGTGGTCTTCATAGTAATTCATTCTCCTCAAGAAGTCAAGGTGGCTGTACGTATTGAATCCAACCATACATTCTTTTCTTAATAGACAAAATTTGACTGTTTTTCTCTTCTACTTTTCTAGATACGTACGCCCTTAATTTTCACTTTACCCATTCGGTTGACTTGCATCAGCACAAAAGTCTCCCTTACCATTCTGAGAAAGTCACACTTTTTTGATTTTATTTTTCAATTGCATCTGTACCATGCAGTACCACCCAATAAAAAAAATACAGAAAAATAGTGAAAAAATTATGTTCAGCCCAAGATGCATTGCGTGCTTCACCGGAGCATCTTTATACAGCAAAATTAATTTTTCAGTTGCTGTTATCTGTCAGATGTGTTGAAAACACGATATTATTTCTTTTGCAAATACTTCACTGCTGTTAATAACAGTTCCCGATTTTCTTATTAAAAATTTCCCATTATATTATAGGTTTTTGAGATATCCCCAGAATACTTTCAATGTTCTGTAAGGAAACCCTAAAATAAATATTTAGGATCTATTTAGGCTTTATTACGTTGGGTTCCTCTTGTACAATAGATAAGAAGACATTCATTCATGCAAATTTAAATGTAAGTAAATTAAAAGCAAGTAAAATTACTTAATTCAACCATAGATAAAGAGCTAAAATAATGAAGCTTAACGGTTTTACTTATCAAAAATATTCAAATAGCGTTGAAAGGAAATAATAAAAACAAGAAGGTGGAAAATATGAGAAGTCTACAAGAAATTGAAGCCATGTGTAGGAAAATGAAGGAAAAGTTTGGTCTTTATCAATTAGCTCATACGGATTCGGTTTAAATGCTCTTTTAATTGGCTCATGCTGGGTCTGCTAATGGGAACAAATTGTGCAACACTTAATTATAAGCTATATTACGCAGAATATGAACGCGAAAGTTTTCATTAGACTTTAGATTGTTTTTTCAGTCATAAATCGACTTTTAGCGCCAAAATATGCATTTCAAGCGTCTAGGTTGATACTTGGGGCCAGGAAAGCACAGGAAAAAATGAAAAATGTTGAATTTCTCAAGGGATACCTTTTTGTCAGAAATGGAGAAAAGAAGGAATCAAAGTCAAAGGAAAATAATAGTTATTTCTCTGGATTTAACATTAATTGATTTTCCAGTTACTGAACCTTGAAACTAATCATCGTAAAGTAGCAATTTAAGATGCCGTAAGTATTTGAGTCAAGATAATTAACTCGTATTTTTTTCAAAATCTCCCTAAATGTAAGTACCGAGGGTGCTTTCTAAAGGCTCGTTTCTGAACACTGAACAAAAAAAATTACATGCTAAGTTTTGTTTCTAGTGCTGAGAATGTGGGTACTGTAAATATTAAAAATATTTCGTTACTTTTTTATTTATCTCTTTCTCTTAACCATTCAAAACTTCTATTTATTGCCTTCGTAGTCTTCCTTTACCATTCTTTCCCTCCACTGGTGCAGCACCTTCTATTATTGTTGGGGAAGCTTGTCTTGGCACATTTCCAATAAACGATGCTTTCATCTTCTCCAGATATTTCCATGTTTCCTTACCTTCTACCACTCTTCTGATGAACTCTTCATTTGCTATTCTATCAGCCCATCTTGCCTTCGGAATTCATCTGCTGCAACGTTTTCGAAGGCTTCGACTCTATTTCTGTCTCCTCTCAGGATGTTTCGTGTTTCACATTCATACAGTGATACACTCCACACTCTCAAAAACATATTTCTTATTTTCCAGACAAATGTTTCATGAGGTGAGATTTTCTTCATTTAGAATAC
Source organism: Hetaerina americana (assembly GCF_022747635.1). NCBI lineage: Eukaryota > Metazoa > Arthropoda > Insecta > Odonata > Calopterygidae > Hetaerina > Hetaerina americana. Next base: position 51,122,408 of record NW_027286874.1, on the reverse strand, counting down.
TTTCTTAGCTTATTGCATTAGACTTTGAATGCGCTTTGTGCTACTCTCATTCTTTACATTTTTATTGCCTAAATATGCATATTTCGAAATATTTTCTGCTTTTTCTTCCTCCCCATCCCCTCCAGTTCCTCCTCATTTCCTGGTATATGTTGACAGCTATATCGTCAGCTAAGTGCAGCATTTCAATTTTTATTCCTTATATTTTTACCCCTCCCTCTTTATCTCATGTATTTTTTCTATTACATGTTGAACATATGTACTAAATACTATTGGATACTGTAAACATACTTCTCTAAATCCGTTTTTTTCCATTTTTACCCCTCCCTCTTTATCTCATGTATTTTTTCTGTTACATGTTGAACATATGTACTAAATACTATTGGATACTGTAAACATACTTCTCTAAATCCGTTTTTTTCCATTTTCTTTCTCTTCCGTGAATTTACTCAATTAACGCCACTTTTTTTCTGAAGAGGGTATGTATTCTACTTTTTCATTAAATGCCTATTTTTTGAGCACACTGGAAATTGAATTTTAACCTACCCAATCAAATGCATTATCCAGATCCATGGAGGCGAAATACTTCTGTCTATTTTTCCTTGTTCTTTTTCAATAAGTACTATCAGGAATACAATTGTTTATTTTGTCACCATCTTTCTCTTAACCCCTCATTCATCCTTAGTGATTATTTGTTCCACCTTATGTTTGATTTTTAGTATAATATTTGGGTTAATAAGTTTGATAAATGAGCAGTGAAACTAATGATTCTAAAATGCTCTTACAGATTAGATCCGGTCTTGCTCCATAATACAGGGGGAGGCAACATAACTTCCTTTTTAAAGGGGTTTTGCTTTATCAAAAAGGAAGTTATGCTGCCGCACCCTGAAATGCTGGAGTAGATGGTTTCCGGTAACTTTATGGGATTTACTACTATTCATTTAGAATAAAACTTAGTATTTAGTATATCTCCAGAGTAATATTTTATTCTTACATGGTCATGGTTTCTACGATTAACGTTATGTTTGTCACATAGAGATGACCTAAATCGTCGAAACCATGGTCGTGTAAGAATAAAAAAATATGTTAAAATATACAAAGTTTTATTAAAAATGAATCACACAATTGCTTTTTATTCTCAAGCTCTTCATGTGTGCCATATATGTCTCTTAAAAGTATACGCATATACTAATTTGTTCTTTGGTTTGTTCCCCAGCGCACTGCAATAGCTTTGCTGATAAGTCATATGATTTTTTAAACCATTTTAATTGTTGCGCAAAAAAGTAAAAGAGTATAGGCTTTTAAAACAAATGATTGGCTATCCTGATTGAAATGTACACTGAATGGTGTATTCTATAATACTCCAATGGTAATGGTCTATTTTATGATAAATTAGCCGCACATTATTATCACGACAGAATGGGTTTGGAAATGATTGTTGTAGTTACCTTTTAACGATTAACTAGAAGGGGTGAACTTGTAAGCTAGAAATGGAAAAGGATAAAGCAACAGTATGATTTGTATCGCTGATTCTTGTTTTGGCCCTTATCTCAGATGAATCATACTAAGTTTATTTTTTTGGCCATGCCTTTAATTCTTTCCATCCATCTCTTTTAACAATTTGCGAATTTATATGACAGATTAACCCGAATTTACTCATAAGCAACTGCATTAAAATATCGTTACCATCTAGCATTGTTAGACGTCATCAATTAGCGTTGAAACCGAAGATCGGTTTGATAGGTTAGAGTGGAGGTACGAGTGCGAATTTCTGAATGCATAGAATTCACACGTGTAAGGCAGACACACTCCGACCTTCTGGTGAACATAAAATAGAACATAGGGAGTTTAGCTAAGAGCTAGGATATTAACCACATTATACATGTTATAAGGAGAATATGAGCAACGGGTTTAACCAGCCAATTCTCTACCGATCCGAGTATCTGCCACAAATGTCGATTGAAAAATTACTTCTTAATAATGAACAAGAATTAAATTATCTCTTTAGAAATCCGGAATACGGAAATCGTAACTTTTGAAAGGGTATTATTTTCGATTTGCTATCCAATTTCACCAAATTTAGATTAGATATAAATTGAAACGGAAGATAAACTATTTAAATTCATGTAGGTTGCACTATATATATCACCTTTTGCAGAATAAAAATATCGGGTGACTGAAAAAAGAGAATGTAAAGACATTGGAATAGAAAAATGCTACATTGTTAGGGAACAACATTTTCATCTAACAAAAAAGTTACTAGAGGAAATAATTCTTGCTTTTTGAAGGCCATCGTTTAAATAATAGAAAGAAAATTTTTCCAAGTTATTCATACTTTAGTAGTTACATAAGAATGAAAAGTAAAAATAGACAAATGCTATTTGGAGGGGTTATTGATTTAAATCATAGATTCAGGTGTGATGTGGTGGAACTGTTCGATAATAACAGAGGCAAAATCTATTACAATTTTCCTCCATAATTAAAACTGCATAATTAATTTGAAAAGAAGAAAGTTTTGTATTAAATTAAAATCGAATGTGTAAGCCCCAAAGCAAACGCGAGATTATATTTTAAGCTCCCTTTTTTAATGCAACACTGAAAATACGTTGCTTATTTCAACTGCTGCGACTGTAGGGCAAATACGAGTACAACTGTTAGCTAAGTAATAAATAACTGCCTGCCATTTTTTATTTCCGCCATTCTGTAAACAAAAAAATATTTTTTCTGGGTAAATTATGTGAACTCTGACCGGTTTTCTGCGATTTTTATCTCTGCGCCTTTGAATTTTAAGAGAAGAGGGTTTATTTGATTATGAGAGATTTTGACCTCGGCGTATCTTGGAATCATGTTTATCTTTTCCACTCAACCATTGCCATTCGGAAGAAAGACATTAGTCAGAAAGGAAACTCTACGTTGAATTCATGGCTTTGAGAACAAAGTGATGTGGTTTCACGCGCGGGTGGCTTCGCTGACGGGACCGCCTCGATGTAAATGGACGCGTCCGTTTTCCCTCCCTTTATCCGAATCACTGTGTGGCTTCATCCAGGACTGATGAACTGCACGGATGAGCTGTGAGGATCGCGGGTTCAAGAAACAGACTAGTGGATCGGAAAAACGCGGAGGATGACGGCGGAGAGTGAGACCTGCCGTGGTCTCCCCAACCCCCCCCCCCCTCCCAGTTAGCGGAGGACCTGCGTTCTCTACCAGGAGACACGCCGTCGACCGACCGCCGCCGCCCCGGCAGCCGTCGCTGCCTCGGAGGGGGGCTCCATGGGGAGAGACCCGGTCGTGCCGCACCGTACACTTGACACCGTCCTCTCCTGGCTCCCCGCCTCGAACTCGTTCCTCGGACGTCTCCGCCTCCGCTCCTATAGCTGCGCGCACTCGCGGGCGATCTCTCGCTCTCCCCTCCTCCGGAAGACTGGTTTGTATGCGGGGGGGGGGGACGTAGAAGGGTGTTGAAGAGGGTGGGGCGAGGAAAGTCCCGTGCGAAGAAGAGGGGAGGTGGACGCAGGCCGGTCGACCGGTGTATAATGCGCTTTTGTCGTGTCTGCTTGTGTGTGTATGTGCGTGTGTGGTCGTACGTAAATGCGTCCGAGGACGTCGAAGTTAAATTTCGTTTTATTTTTATTTTTTCTAATGAATTCCTCCTCCCTCCCTCTTCGCTCTTTGCAGGAACTGCGCCGACGGGTTCTGCCCAACTTCCTGGTCATCCTGATCCTATGCGCGATCCTGTTCTCGACCGTGGCTGCCAAAAGGTGAGAGGGATGCAATGCGAAAGAAATGCGCGGTGCCGTCCACGCCCGCGAGGCGACGACGGTGGCCGCCATTACCATTTGAGCGTCGGCATCGATCGCCATGATAACACAATGCGAAGTGTGTGCCGTCCCAGGCACTTAGGGGGACATGGCGTGCCAAGTCACAAACGCTTCGGATGTGCCGGCGGTGTTTCGAATTTCAAACGGATCATCCCCTCAATAGTCGAACTGGGTTTTGGTTGGCTCGAATTTATAATTGGCCTTCGATAGGGTTGCATTGTTTTGCAAAACTGATTCTTCTTCCGTATTCACTTAATATTTCTGCCAAATCGATGATGAGCCAAATCACATACAAATACAAAGCACATGTACAAATCGATTATTGATGGATAGTATTATTTGTTGTGATCTAATGAAGGGGAGTCAATGGACCCCATTGCATAAATATTGGTCCAAGAATTCAATTCTCGGAGGAAAGTAAAATTAGTAATTATGTAAACGAGAGTAATTTCCATTTTTTTATTATTCCTTTCTCAAAGCATGTAATAGATATTGCCAGGGAAAGACTAGATAGTTGCTTCTCTGAAGTGACACCGTCAAGTAACCATCGCTTTTGCAATACTTGAGAGTTGCTGGCAGTCCTCATCGAAATGGAAAAATGGTTATTAATAGAGTACATCATTTTAAAAGCTTATTCGTAAATCCCGAGTGGGTTATTATTTCTTATCCAGGGTGCGTTCCGAAAGTTATGAATTATCTTTTATGTTCAAATCAGGTCAATTATGTTAACATTACTTGTTGTTATAATTTTCTAACTACTGAAACTATTAAAAATAACTTTCTTAAAAGAAAAGAATTTTGCAACGCAAAAAAAGAGGAGGAATTGCTTTCACAAAAAGCTGAAGTGCTATTTAAAATGTGCTCTATATATTAATCCCTCCCATCATTCTAATCATGTAAATGACTTCGCAATCCTTATTTTAAATAATTCTATTTTATTCTGAACAGGAGCCTGATCAATTAAAATGCTCCCAACATTTGGAATGTTTATCCAAAAGGGTAATCTGTCCACAACAACAAGTATCGCGAATTCAATTGATTGTTTTCTATATATGTATAGCTATAAAGCAGGATTTTCATATGCTTATGTAATTTTGATGGAAAATTCATGTATATAGTCCCAACATTTATGATAATGATCTTTTTCAAACGTTCCAGGCATAGAATCATTATTCACGTTCCTCACAAGACGAAGTTCGTGCATCACCACCACCACCATCACCACAAGCCCCCGCCGCCTCAACATCACCATTATCACCACCATGGACACGACCATGGGCACCACCATCACCACGACAACCACCACCACGTGTATCATGATGACCACGATCACCATCACCCGCATGGACACAGCCATGGCTATTCTCACCACCACGAGTACTACCATTGAGTAATTGCCGACTACTTAGCAATACGACAAGCGGAAGGAAGAGACAAGAGTCTCATAGAGTCACAACCACTTTACAGTGGATTTCTGCGTATGGAACAGGCGCCGCCTTCGGCAATTATCAGCTCCCATCAATCCCGAGTGTAGTAGAAGAATTGACACAATCATCATATACTATACATTATATGCCACTCTTAGATGGACATGGAATCGGTGAATGGTGGAAACAACCGAGCGCTCTAATAGCATCAAGCAAACAGATTGCTTAGAGCGTGATCCAGTAAACTTTTTCATTGTATGACATAGTAAGAAAAGTATGACTTCAATCAGGATTTATGAAGTCTACGAGACATTCCATGGTGAAAGAAAAATGAGTCATCCCTGTCGACGCATATCATTGCTCTTACTTCTGTAACGATGCGCAAGAAATACACTGAGATCTCGTAAATTTGCAATTGTTAGCCGTACACCCTTATATTTTAATAAAAACTTCAGATTTTAAGATATACTGTCATTAACTCCATGCGTATTAAATTACTTTTGCCACTTAATGGATATCTAAAAATAACGTCCTACTTCGACGATTGTATTAAAGAGTAAAATGAGGAGCGTAGAGAAAATTGCTCAAAATGATACTAAAAGAAATACCATTTTCTCAGCTGATTACGTAATTTTACTAATTTTGTTATCGTGAATATGGATCTATCTATTTCAAGTTGTATACTTAAAAAAATGTTTACATAATTGTTATATTTGCAATGTAATGGTTATTTATTATTTGTATGCGAAAAGCGAAGTGTTGAATATTAATAAATAAAGAATATGTTACTGAATAAGTGGGAAGTAATTCATTTTGCATGGTATGAGTTGCTGAAACAAATTTCAGATTGGAAGGTCCCACTCAAAGAATGACTTTTTCAAGTAAAATTCATTTGTCATTATTTCTCAAATATAATTTTAAATTAAAATTCACAGAAGACTAAAAGAAAATAATTTATAATTGCTTATAGTGCCATAACGTAATATAAGTTGCATTGGATTGAAATACTCTATAAGAATTTCTAAAATACATGGTGATTTATTATGGCAAAATTTAAATGATCAGCTGATGCAAAGAATTTTATTCAGCATATGAACGAAAACAAAGTTCGAGGAAAATTGGTAAAATCGGTCGATAACGCTTTCATGATGCCATATTTTATTTACATTTCATAATACTTAATCGCACAAAAATTAATCGAGTGCATCTTCAAACTAGCCATGAAAAGACTTTATTCTTATTACGTTTTCAAAATTTCCCGAAATAATTAAAACTCGTAAAACGTGTTAGAGACCCGCTTATGAAATCATTCTTAACCACTTCTGAATCTTTGCCCATCACTTCCCGGGTTTTCCAAGTCACACCCTCAGGAGAGACTTCCTGGAACGATAAATCTATTTTCTCCGCTATAATTCTGGATTCCCATGCTCACTCGGTCGTTATAGTCTCCGGTTCCTCAACTCACACGTTGAAGTCTCGAACATTTTACATTAACCAAATGAATACTCATATAACTGCCGAGTTATTTAACCGGAAATAACGAAAGTAGAAGTATCCCGTAGCAGTTTTAGCTGCTTTTTTTCCTTTCAACTCCTCAAATCTCAGAGACGATCGTTTCTTTTTTATTTTTGTTTTTAATTTCGCTGTGACCCTCACTCCAGATACTGGGCGGAAGTCCAGCCCTTGAGTCTCTTAGCATGGACGGAGAAAGCGGAGCCACCCCACACGACTCAAACAACACTCCACACGATTCTCCTTTCTCGGATCGGAAGAAGGATCGACGTACGATGTCGGAAGGGAGCCAAGCCATTCCGCCTACTCTCTTGCTCTCAGAATTTCTTTTTCGTCGAAAAGGGGACTGTAGTGAGAGAGGCCCAACCGAAAGTGAACGTGCATTGATGTGTGGGGGGCTGAGAGAGTGGGGAGGGGCAAATCAACTTGGCTGGGTGGGAGAAGGTGGAGGAGGAGGCTGTTGTACTGGAAACGGTGGTGGTGGCATCGCGTCAGCTTTCACTCTCTTTCCTCGCCCCCACGCTCCTCCTCTGGGGGAGGGGAAGGAGGAGGTGGGTGCGTGGAGGTAATTGGCGCGGGACGGACCACGAAGCCGTCGCGGCGACGAAAAAATAACAGGCCTCTGCGGCGGTGAAGGAAGAGGGGAGGAGAGAGAGTGAAACGGTAGAGGACGAGAAGACGAAAGCGTTTATTTTCCTCCCGAAGCCGAAGGGAACGGGAGCAAGGGCAGTGGGAATCTCCTTTTGACTCCAAGTCACCCAGTCGTATCTCCGAGCGAGGTTTTTGCGGTTAGCAGAATGTTTGTGGAACGGAAGAAAGTGATTTGTCCTTCGCTCCTCACTAGTTAATTATTTTATTTTGAGGATGAGAGACTTCGGGATTCCTTCACGCGTCTCATGCCCGGCAAAGTTGGCCAAAGTTGTAAACTCAGGTTGGCTGTTCATTTAGATGAGTGTGTGTGAATTGCACAAAGTGAATGATTTGTTTTGTATTTTAAGAGAGAAAGAGAGAGCAGATTGGAGGCAAGTTTCACTTATTACCCGAGCTGCATTCGTAATTGGTCCAATGACAAGAGATGAGAAAGTCTAGATTAAGCGAAGAGCCTTTAGAATTCACAATGGAATACACTAAATGAAGGAAACGTTTCTTTAACTCAATTACAAATGACCAAAAGTGTAGAATTGTACAGCATGCATGTCCACAGGTTGAATATTTAATTATTTTATTCATGCCTTTCTTGTTAGTAGGAATTCAAAAATTACTGGTTATCCGAATAAGTAATATTAATTATTCTTATCTTTAAGGTAGTAAATTATTTAAATACGATCACCATCAATATAAGAATTTCCCATTTACTTGAAACAGGACATTTATTAAATGACCATTCTCGAATTCTTAATACGTGATGAAACGGGCGAATTCATGCGACGCTTGCCAATTTATTAGAAGAGAAAAATTAGCATTTAGAGAGAAAATAAATTAGGGTAAAGATTATGTCAATTACATAGTTGCCCTTAATAAAATATGAACTTTTCTTGCCTCTCAAATTTTTATTATATTTTATTGAGATTTTATCAAGGTTTTTTTTCTGCTCACGTTGGTTTGATAACCATTTCAATTTCCAAAACTAATATTCAATCAATTTTTGCAAAGGGCATTAGTGGCGTATATAAAAGTGAAAAAATCTCCACTCAGCAAGAGATAGTCTTATTCACATTCTAAAATCTTATTCACAGCCAATAAATTTTAATAAGACTTTTATTTATTATCTATATCAGTCAAACATTATGTTATCAGTAGGCTATTAATTAGGATTATATTAACTAATCTATGCATTTTTGTATACTTGATTTGCATAGAACCTACTGATTGATAAGAAAAATATTTTCGAAACTTTTTGACACAGCACTGGATATTTTCCAATTGCTTTGGAAAGGGCAGGGAATGACAGCTAATGCCATTAAAGACAGGTAGGTTGTAATCAGAAATCATATTAAAAATAGAGAGTCATCATTTATTTCCTCAATAGACCACAATTATTTAATGATCTTCTTGGTATCAGAAAATTTGCGAAGCTCTTTAATTCTAAAACAAAGTATTTGACCATCGGCACGAATCCAATGTTTTTCAGATAAAGGTTGGCTTAGGTGAAGCTTTGACTGAATCGCGCACTACTCAATTAAAAAAATAGTGTTCTGAATAGGTTACTTTAGTGAATTCCAGTTAAAATGAAATATGGTCTACTACACCAATGTTTTATGATATCAATCCCAATGTGACCAATCAATCCCTTGATGCTGAGCTTATTTTGAATGAAAGCTTTTCGTGACAGGAGTTAACTCGCGATAAACTTGCTTGCGCTATCAAGTAAAAACATGTAAATATCGTAAGGGACCGAATTTACTTAAAAAGATCATTGAATCAACCTGGGCGATCGATATGAAACCTAGTTTTAATGTATTGTTATCAATTGAAAATTGGTTTAATGGAAATTGAAAAAAATATTCTCAGCAAATATTCAACCGGTATTTGCTGTATAGGCTGTTTTTTCTGATACACTAGCATGTAATTTCCTAAATGACACATTGAAAAGAATAGTTCAAAAAACTTCTGTTTTTAAACTTTTGTCCCCTATCAATTCAATAATTATTTTTCTTATCTTAAAACATCTATTTTCCTTTCTATTATGTAGGTAGTAATTTAAATTCTGTACTATCTTAGTGGTCTATTTATTTTGATTATGGTGAAAAATCTTCAATCCCCTAAATTATTTACATAATTCCCATCTTCAAAAATAAGTAGCAGAAAATATCTACGCTTGTCCTATTACGGAGATCTGATTTAGTTGAATCAAACACAAATTAATACTGCTCACTTAGACTACATACTTGTTAATACGGTAATGGAAAGATGACGTATAGCTAGTGTCCTTGAAGGAAGCTGCAATTTCCTGAATGGTATAGCAAATAAAATTACAATTGTCATTTTTTTGGAAACACGAATCACTGCCTTATTAATCTCCGATGCATATCTAGGCTACGTTATCCGTCTAAGTCGTGGTACTTGGGATTTTGGTTACTCACTGAGATTAGGTCCAACTATTCAGAGACAATTGCTATGCATTAATGAGAAAAGAGAACATCATCGGCGAACTCGTCAAGGTTTAAATCCGAGATTACAAACTTGTCGTGGTAAACGCAGCCCACTGATTTAATAGAGGAAGAGAATAAACAGGTATCACGGCATTGTGACGGAATTGATTCACTTGTGTGGTCAAGAAGGGGAATTTACTTTCTTATTTGTCACCAACTTAAACTTAACGATTGTACTAGCCTGCTTCTTGTGTCCGTCACAAAAAAGATTAATTAGAATAAAACATTAAGAAAATTCCTAACTAAAATTTTTAATAAATTACTTCAAGAAATGCGTGTATATAAATATGAAATATAATAGCACTATACTATTTCCTCTAGGGTTTAATGCCACATAATTTCACAGCGAAGATTAGGAGAGACAGTATTTGAATAAGCAGCTCTTTGGTGTTACTGTTGGGTGGAGAAAATGGAATTTTATTTTTTTCTTTCGGTACTAGATTCTCCTGTGAGAACAGCTCACTTTCTATGCGCATTAGCGTGGAAAGGAAAAAATGTCATATACTATAGGAAGTTTATTAATTACTCACATTTCGCTATTACGGGTAAGGTGAAAATGATAGGAGTCAGAGAAAGTTTATGTTGAGTAAGCAGAAGTTCACGCCAAGGTTTCCGGATTTTCTATCTTATGCAGGGGCAAGTGAGGCCTCCAGCCATTTGCTGCGGTTAATGATTCCCATGCCTGCTCGGATAGCGATTGAGCACTTAACGAAACTTTCGAATGAAGGGAATTATTCCTCTCTGTATTATTAACACGCCCTTCCACATCAATATTAGATTTTATGGTTTATGAGTTCATAGTGTTGGTGTTTAATGGAACACACGGAAGCTTAAGTTAAGTCTGCAAAAAACTTGACTAAATTAAAAATTCTAAACATAAACACTGGCAATCTAGTTCATAATCTGGAAAATAAACTGATAATTTAAGGATAATGAACTCTAAATGAAGAAATCTGCTAAACTCAGGTACAAACTTTCTCGACAAAATACAAGATTACCTTAACTAGATTTGATATTATTTTTTATTGATGGAATAAATTGATATTTGACCTTAAACTGAATATATAGGTATATTTAGGTTTCTCATTTATATTAGTATTGTTCATGACCATTTTTTTTGGTTCCTTCATGTTTGAGAGCCAATAATATTTCATATTTTTATTGTTAAATATATAACTGCAAGATAAGCATGTCACTAGGAAGGCATGGCCAGAATAATATTTCGGTGTAATTCGGCAAAATAATGAAAACACAATCGAAGCAGCCAAAAAAACTTCAAATTATTTAAGAAAAATGCACAATTGAACTAGTAGAAGAGTTTTCCTATTTTTGTGGCGAATTATCAACAATGGAAAAAACAAGCGGGGGGAAATAATTATAATTGCGTAAGGGTTCTGTAAGAAATAGTAACTAAAATCATTAAATTACTACAATCCCAGTCATATGGAAACTTAAATATAATAATATTCATAAAATCATACGCAATGTATGATTTTATGAATACAGGAAATGCCTTTACAGGAAATGTATTCTTATCGTTGTTAATGGCAACCGACAAAACATAAATTGCCTATTTTTTTCTTATTTCAACATTTTAGATAAAACTTCGCCATCTCTATTCACTAACATATCTCAATAATGTTTTCAAACCAATTTTCATTTCGTCCTACACATCAGCTAAATTTCATTAAATGAGCTCTAGCGAAACGTTAGCGTTAATTACGACAGACCTCACGTGAGGTTTTGTCTATTTTTCTTATTTTCAACCTAGAGCTTCAATGTGTTTGTAAGACATCGAAAAATAAGGCCAGGTGGATTTTTAATTTTCCCCAATGCAAAATCGGAAGACAAATCTATGATGGATGAATCATCTTTCACAAAGTAACTGACAAACATTTTTACATTGATATGCCAAGAAATTGAGTTTCCTCGCATAGCACGTCGTGAACGCTTTTTCAAGTGGTTTCAATTCTTCGGAATGGGAATTAGCCCTGCGTATTCCCGGATAAATGGCCATTCAGGAACTTGTCTAAACTCAGGGAAAGATTCAATCCGAGTGACATAGTGGATAGAGCTATGGGAAAGTAGAATTGTCGAGCGGTTCCTCTTTTGCCATTGGTATCCGAGACTGGATCGTAAACATGATATTAGAAAAAAATTGCAACACCCTTAACTTCGGTCAGTGGTAAAGAGTCAAAGGCCACCGGGGAAAGCTTTCCGGGTCAGGTTAGCCTTTGATTGGGCGGGTGACCTAAGAGCTGAATGTTATACATTACAAGAGTGGACCCGGGGATGGCGACACGTTACTTTGTGACCTGGCGGTTTTTAGGAGTAAATAAATAAAAAGCTATCGGATCGGAAAACCATACTTCCGTAAGTTGCGAAACTCGCAAGCAATTGTGCATGAAAAATGAGTCCCTTCTCGAGAAAAAGTAATCTTCGTCGCCATAATAACTGACCAAGAAACTCATGCAGTCCACTATACGTGAGGTGAACAAATTAACTCATTTATGAGACTTGCCAGTTACGAGAAGACCGAAGGATAAAACAATCCACGAGTCTCCTTCCTGCTTTCATAGTTTGAACCATTTGTGTATTTTACTCTAAAATAATAGCTGGTTCGACCAAAGATGAAAATATTTTCCTCATTGGGCTGCCTATTAATATGCACCTCGGATATCCTTTGAGTTTATCAGTTTCAAGCAAATAATTAACGAGAAAATAATGTAACTCCATGAGTGCTAGCAAGAAAATTATCTTGCTAAACTTTAGATTTAGTGGAGTAAGTTAACAATGGTGCCTAGAGATATTAGGCATGTGATATTTTGATAAAATATTCTGTATTTGTTGTCTCAAGTAAACTCACATCAAATGACGATGAAAAGTGAGGACCTTACCGTTTTAGTTAAAAAAAGAACTCGTAAATCCAAGATTCTACATGCTCTAGTGACAGTGGAGGACTTCATCAGAAGACTTACCACGGATTAATGGTTCAACAATACATGTCGCTTTGACGAAAAACTGATATCATGCGCGTATTAATGGAAGAGTTGTATTGGAATTGACATGAAAGCACCTGCCTGCCGTTCTTTAAAGGATATTAATTAACTTTGGTAGAACAACTAATTGCTTAATTAAAAAAATAAATGTGTCAACACTAATTCAAAATTAGTTTTAAAGTATGGTTCAAATATTAACAAAACTTTCTGAGTGCTTGAAAACTTTATATTTCGAATTATATACATATTTTTACGAACTACGCATGAATAGGCGCTAAATTACTTTACACTCGTCATTAATAAATAAACTATGGTGACATATTGGCTTGTGCTACCACAATCCAACACCCTTAAGCACCTAATGTTTAGGTTGATCTATATATTTCTGTAACGTATCATTGCTGGAATAATATATATATTTCGATCGTTTTCAGTCATTGAACTACGGCATTGCGATACGGCAATCCCGAAAGAAATATGAATCCCCATTCACGAGTAATTTTCTTCGGATTTCAATAGTCATAAAGTTCTACGTATATTTTATCTATTAGGTGCCATTCCAACAACTATGCCTTGGAAAAATCTCTCTCATTAATGAAATGTGGCCTTCGAATTTTCGCCTTGTCGTACCTTTATTATTTGGCTGGGAAAATTTGTCTATGCCAAGTTTATGTTATTAGTACAGTTTAAAATGATACGTTTAATTAAATGTAGTAGAAAAAAGGCTAAAATCTATTCCATGCATAAACGATGGAGTAATTACGCACTTTTCCGTGATACAAACCATGTTAAATATGTTCAACAGATTCAGGCTTGAGGTCGTGGAAGTTCATCATAATGAAATAAGGACAATTTGCACTTTTCCACAGTTTATTTAAGGCTTTATTTAGGGCTCTGCTTCCCAGAAAGTTACCTGTTTAACCCATCTTCCCCCCCCCCACTATCTCCTACTGATAATTCCTTCCCTATGTCCTTAAGCCTTTAACCCCCTGCTATACAACAACCCGCTCCCGATACTCCAGCCCCTTGTCCCCCACTTTGCGGTTTTTCCTGTCATTAACCCCCCATTTTTCGCTCTTTATAACCTCTCCGCCTCTCCTCCCCCCCTCCTCCTCTCCCCTACACGACTCTCCCTCCCCAACCACATCTTCTGTACATATAAATAAGGTCTCCTTACTATTTAGTTTGTCTTGTACCTGATGATGACTCTGTGAGTTGAAACGCGTCGTACGTTAAATAAACTGTGGAAAAGTGCAAATTGTCCTTATTTCATTATGTTAAATATGGATTAATATTGGGAAAATGATGGCGGAAATATATTATCCTTTTCCATTCTCTTAAATCATAAGCAAATCCGAGAAAAATTATATTTTGACTCTGCGCCTCACTGAAAGCATCACGTTAAAATTTTATACCTACTCGTTTTTCAAGAAAAAAATGAAGTAACATAACAATCCCTCGTAATGGTACGCTCGAAATTTGGCCTGAAGCAGTGAAAATGTATTCCTACTTCCTGTTATCAATTTTTTTCGTCTGAGAGCACAACAGAGCAAGTGGAATGCGTAATTTCACTTGATTGGCTTCACTTTCGACGGATTTGACACTCCCTTTCGGATAGCAGGAACTGAAATTCAGGCTCATCGCATCACTCTACATTGCGACCGGTTTCCACCTATTACGAGGACTTCCGTTCAATTTGCATGAAAAATCGTTTAATTTACGTAAGAGTTAAATATCACCATTGGAACAAACTAACGCAATCTTCTTGATCAATTTTTTCTGAGCTTTATGATTAGATAAATATTTCACGAATAAATTTTGACCACTTGATTGATTTTGACCTCATTTCAACCCACTAATCGTGGGTTGAAATGAGGTGAAAGAAACTGAGAACAATACCCAAGGTTCTCCTGTTATTTTCCTTAGTGAGTATGATGGATTGGCAATACATATTTGTGAATTTTATTCATCAAGCAATGACAATCCCATAAAAGAATAAACAAAACTATGCTTTGAAGTGTTCTAAAGTTAAGCGTCATATTTTCATCAATTTATTAGAGTAGTGGGATCAGTAAGAAGAGTGCAGAATCTTTCCCTGCCCCACCTTCACAAGAACAAAATCAGAAGATGATCTTGGGTATAATTCTGCTATGCTCTTACATTGACCAATATTATATGTTACATTAATGAAATGCTCAATTTTAGAGAAACTCAATTTTACCTACAAACAACAAAGAAGCCACGAAATTCAATTTTATTAATCTGATTTCCCGAATATATTTCTAAAACGTAGAAAATTTGACGGATGACCTGACGACGGCCATTGGACATTCCTCCAGGATCCTCCTGGAGGTAGGTTGTACCATCATGGGGTTTCTTCGATAAAATAATCATGCTAAGTTAGTTGTCAACTCCGAAGTGGTAGATCCAAGATATTTTCACTTCAGTTGAATTTACAGTGGATCTATCTCTCTATCTCTAGGATATCAGTGTGCCAAGCCAATCATTTCTGCGATCTAAATCACAGCCACTGACTTCCACTTCTATGAGCCGGTCGCGTTTAAATGTCCGTGGGCGCATAAGTGTGGTAGCTCGCGAGTTGCCAAACCGTTTGAGATTGATTTTATTCACTCTCTTTTCGTAATCGATGTGAATGATCGATGTTAGTCACGTGTGAATTGATGAACATGGATGATGGATCTTTTTGACTTGTCACTGGCCGGGACAATTCGTGATTGTGTATAATTACTGATTGTTTCTTGACATGATATCAGAAGATTCATCGCACTTGTAATTTGGAAAAAATGAGCACGAAAATTGCATTTATTTTAAATATTTTTTACTACCTGAAACAAAATATTAGAATTGAATCATACAATCCGACAGAATTATTATGCCTTGTTTAAATATTGCCAAAGGAAAAAGCATTTTTCATCAGCATATGTGTCCTCTGCAAGCATTTACAGGAGTAAGTTAAATATCGCACCAAAAAATTATAAGATTGAATAGCATATCTGAATTTCAACCATAAAGGAATATTTTATTCGTAAGATTTAATTGAAAACAGAAAAGTAGTGACCATGTTAATTTTTGAATGTGAACTTGAATCATTTCAATTATAGTGTCACCACGTATTTTCCAAATGGTAAAATGTTTAATTAAATATTAACATATACAACATTCATTCATTTTACCATGAAGAACCATCAACCGTGATAAAATACAAACGTCAAAACTGACAACCCCTTATGGTGCACAAGAAATTTATAAATTAGCCAGGACACTATAATCATTGACTGGGGCTGCTTTGCTCGCTCCGCAGATAGTCATGCCAAGGAAGGAAAAATAATACATTTATAATTTTAAATAATACTTTACTCAAAGGACTTCATAGTAACCGTGCCATCTTAACGGTAAGTGTGGATAAATGAGTTCATAAAAAAGTAGGTAAGCAAATGTATTCAAATTACTTTATCCATTAATTCCTTTCGGCCGGTTTCCCCCACCCATTCTTCAACAATGACACGGGCTGCTAAGGAGGCACTCTCCTAATAGCACTGAATTTGCGGAAATGTAGGAATATTTCTTGAGATTTCACCCAAATCCAAATCAAAATAATATTCGAGAATTGAAATTAGGAAGTTCATTCAAATTCCTAATTTACGATACTTCTCTCAAGGGCGTACGACTTTTATTTATAATTTGATTTTGCCAAAGAAATAAAGTTTATCATCGGTAAAAACCAACTTTAGCTGCATTTCTCATGGAAATTGAACTGGAGTCGAACCTAAGACTTTAGGTGTGTGAAACTTAGATCATGAATTTCAAAGAAGGCATATGCAAAGCCGTAACATTTAATGAAGTGAAATTTATGAATGTTGTTCCACTTCTGGCTCTAGAAAAAATATGATCGCTCCATTAACTAGTTGCAGTTTTAGGTTCATATTTTAATATAGGATAATATAAGATTTTGGTGATAGGTGAAATATTGAAGGTGGCCACAATTTCAAAGGTATTTACATTTACATTCCTGTATATCGAGGAATTATATCGGTATGAAGTGATTTGTCTTTGTTTCAACAGGGTCCTTCTTATATCCTTCTTTCTATTTCAATTATTTACAGCCATCAACCTCAATTTATCGAGGATCTTTCGTTTAATAGTTTTCGAAAGAAACTTAAAGACTTTTTTCCTGATGACTTGTTAAACAATTCACTTCTTGTCTGAGAAAGTAACTCTTTCTATGTTTTCTTACAAATCTTTGTATAATATTACAAATGTATGTTCGATTGACAAATAGATAATATTGCATTAATATATGTATATCTAGTATCAAATAATTCTTATCGTCTACAAAAGACAATTAAAAGCTAAACAAATAGGTACAAGAGATATAATATCCTTTATAACCGGCAATGCTAATGTGTGGAAGGAATTCTTAGGTAGACACGTATAGCTTTATTATGTTAAATATGATCTTTTAAAATAAATCACGATATCTATACACAATTGTCATCGAAGTGGTTCACACTAATCGAAAACTTCATTAAAGGTAGATACGGCCTTCATTAAAGGCGAACGGCCTTCGAGAGCTGCGATTGGAATGATTTAATTTCAATCTAGATTGGCCGACGAAGCAAGAATTTCGTTCCCAGTGAGGGGAAGTATTGTTGCCAGTCATGAGCTGCAAGCTAGAGTCATAACTGACATGGGGAATTCCAATCGCGATCGGGCATACAGAGCCGTCCGTCATCTGTGTGACCGAGATCATCAATCAATCTTTTAGAAGAGCCGGATCTCCTGATTGGATCATTTACAAAGGACCCATCGCTAGTTGTCGACTACTCGCATAAACATCTGGATGTGTAAAAGGAGTATATTGCGACACATATGATATGTGGAGATAAAGGGTGCAGCGCTTAAATCCGGACAAATGAAACTTTTGCTTAAAAGGAAATTTATTTAAAAAATTCAAATGAAAATCCTTTGGTATACAAGTAGTGGTATTTTTCAAGAGTAACATTACTCAATTTAACCCCTTTCAGCTGCAATGACCGCCTCCAATGTCCTGAATCGATCGCATGCACTCATTAAAACAGCGCAGTCCATATTCACGAACGCTGCTACGATAGCTGTGGGTAGAGATGCGACATTAGGGTGCCTCGTCTTATTGGTAACTCTTTCGACTACGCTCCAAACATAATAGTCGAGGGGGTTCAAGTCCGGGCTATTCGGGGACCAGAACTTCTTTGACCAGAACATGTCATTGTTATCTGAGAGCCAGTTTTGGACTAATTGACTCGTATGAGCTGATGCACCGTCCTGTTGAAAGACATATTGTCTTCCCGAGGTCACAGTTACCATCCACGGTTTCGCGACACTCTTCAAAATTTGCAGATAGACTTCTTTTGTGAATGTTTGTCCCTTTTGAAAGATATATGGCGGCATTATAACACCTTCACTGGACACAACAGCTAGGACGTGAACACTAGCCGGAAATTTTGTTAGAGGAACAACCGGGACATCTTTGGGGTCGTGGGCAAGCCAGCGATCATTTCTCCGGATGATCCTCCCGTCAACGGTGAAAATTCTTCCATCAAAAAAGAATCTGATTCGCTCTGGAGCTTCATTTTTTAGAGAAAACAATAGCAGGTTGCAGCGAGCAATTCGCCTAAGATAGCATATGTTGCACCTTTATTGTTTACGACTTGTATCTTAGTTCCTCCTCTGCCATTCAATGCATTGTTCACTCGCTACCATTCAATTCTGACGCCAATTCCCACAGTGATCGCCCCAGGTCCTCTGAAATCAGCGCTTGGGCCTTCTCGACGACTACCGCAGTTCATAACATGCGTTTCCTCGCCGGGTAAGCGAAACCTTCCCCAGACTTCTCCGAAGCATTAGAATTGGCCACAATATCGTAAACAGTTGATCTGGGGTACCCGAAGATTGCGTTTTGCGTTTCCCGTATTGCGTTTCAAGATTTCAGTTGCTCATCGTTCCGTTTCCGCGTTACCCACGCTTAGAGTCTAAAGGTTCTCTAAAGGATGTATGTTACGATTTTATTTTCCAAATGAAATAGATTTCGCTATATTATAAATCGTTTTTGAAAATTGAAGCTGCCATATTTATTCTAAATTTTAATTTTACGTGCTAAATTTGGCCACTCTGAACCAAAATTCATCTTAGCCGCCCCACTGCAAAGTTAGAAAACTTTCAATATTAATTAGGAACTAGAAACGCGATAAATCTAAACGTGGTGTAAATCAAATTTCGACGGGCGAAGATTTGGGTGGTAATTCTTTCTAATTTTACGCCTGTCACGAATAGGGGCAAAACTAGTGAGACCGCTTCACACAAAGAATATCAATTTTCAATTTAGGATACATTGAGATGGCATTATTTATTATTTGCGTTATGTAAATAAGAAATTTGCAGTTCTCACTCCACATTGTTTTGGACAAATATAAATTTAATCATACATACGTATATCTATCATCACCATACAGGTACGTCAGTATAATTTTCTGCAAACCTATATCGCACGAAGTGAGTATACGAATATACGAAGACCGATAGATCACCTAATGGGAGGGTGTGGGCGTAAGATTTTGCGATATTTTCCAGGTACACGCCCACACCCTCCCTCCGAGTCGAGCGATATGGGAGTATGGCGGACGGTGGAAACTTTAGAAGGGAAGTAGGCTGTGAAGAAGAAGAGATAAAGGGGGAAAGAAGGTTATATCTCATAATGACGCGCTATACGTGAATGTCCGTTAAAAGTCGACGTCGACGCCGAGAGGAATGGAATGGCGCGTTCTAGAACTTCAGTTGTCTTATGCCATACTGCGTTAAATCGTTGAAGTTCTTTTGAGGACTTAAATTATTTAAATTTCAAGAAAATGAATATCGCTCTACTGGAAATCGTTTTTAATTGTGTGCTCTCTTCCCACAAGTGCGGAGGCTGGATTCGATGGAGTGCGGAGTCTTTACAACTGCAGTATCACTGCAATAGGTCGCAATAGGTCTAAGGCCAGGTAGATGGATTCTCAAAAGCATTACGGATGAACCTGAGATTTTAAAACACTAATAAATAATGAAAATACCATTTTCCCTACACTCTTGCCCTCTGCATCAACTTAGAGCTTTTACTCACCTTCAAGACGACCGAAATAACTAATTCTCTTCCTCGGTGTCCCTCGTACTACACCCCCCTCTCTTCCCTCCACCCAATCTAGCTTCTATTCGCTTCTTTTTCTCGGCATTGCTTATTTAAAAAATATTTTTAAAGCCAACATCTCTAAATCCTGAAATATATATTTTTCTGAAACAAAATATCGTTATCATACAATCCTTGCTGCATACTGAAGTCATAACTGTATTTTCTCTGAATCTGTGCCCTGCATTTCGGTAGTGTTCCCACTTTATTGAATACTACTTCTATTTTGGTGCACTTCTTCTAATAATGTCCTTGATTCTATGTCCATTTCCTTGAAACCTTTCGTTACAATCAGGCCAATGCCGCGACAGGGTTTCTTTCAGCTCTTCTCATTTCCGACTCAAACCCTCAAGTGTGTACGTAACCTAAATTGCGGGAATGACCTTAGATCGTGAGTTCCAGGATAACGACTACAGTCAGCACAATAGGTGGTGATACAAATGCGTCCATTATTTGTTTCTTGCCAATGGATTGGCTTTGAACATTGACTTCCTGTCTGACTGAATCTTATTACGGAAACAGTTGTATAGCGTCAAGTAGATTCACAAATTTTGAAAACTAAGATTTGATTTCAAAATGAATCTCTTTTTTCACTCGATGAATGGTCCACTAGTTCTGATTTTTTATTCCAATACTCAAAGCAAGAATGTTTTTGGAAGTATCAAATGATCTGAGTTTGAGGTTGCACTTTGGCTTACTTCAAAATAATTTATGATTGGACACTTACAACTGACGTGAATTCGCGAAATCCGTTTCAATTCGATTATGCTAATATCCATGGCTCAGAGCAGAATGAAACCACGGGCATGGACGGGAAACAACGGTGTAATGATGTCACCATCGGCGGAAGCCGTTTCCAGTATTCTCTATCAATCAAAACAATGTCTTTATATAATTTTCCATTGAAAAAAATGCTGGGTATTTTAACAGCAAATTTTCCATTTTATGAAATAATCAACGCAGAGTCATGAACTCCTGCTAACAAGGTTTTGAAATGTATTTTTGAGATAAATTTTAAAAAATTATTAAAAATATTAAAAATAAAATTTTCTTCTTATTCCTTCGGCCAGCCACCATTTTCTTCATCAACAGGTGTCCTTTGACTTACCCCAATTATTCGCGAACCCTTTCCTGTACTTGTACCGATACAAAAACGGCACGCAATGGAACGCAGCTCTTTAAATGCTAATGTTCCAGACCGCTCCATCCCGTTCAAATCCCCCCTCCCGCCGAACGCCACACCTCGCGCACTCGTGCTCATGGATGTGTGCATTATGGAAGACGATTCGGGGTGAGTCAGTGAGAAGTCACGGGGAGGAGGGAGGGAGTGGAGGAGAGGAGGGAGGAGGGATAGAGAGAGAGGAGAGAAGAGGAGATAGGGGAGACGCTGGGAGGGAGAAAAGGAGAGGAAATGAGAGAGCGGAGAGAAGAGGCGTCGCGCCTTCGCTCGCTCCATCCCCTTCTCCGCCCCTCCTCTCAATCCTTCCCTCCCCTCTCGCTCGGACTGCCTAGATGACTGAGATGCGTCAACCCCCCCCCCCCATATCCTCTGACCACATACGGGTTTCACTGACGCAAATGAGCCGCCCCGGTGCGATGCCCGCAATCTTCTTTCTCCTCCACCTACCTCACTCTCCGAGGCAAGTGGGAGGAAGGGAAATGGCGCGTTGGATCCCGCCACCTGGACGTATTACATCGTTCTCGAAAAAATGTTTTTAATGTCCGCGTTTGCGTACTTCTCGAGCGTGGACGACTAGCAGGCGTAACAATGAAATGGTCTTACCGAAGTTATGAAAACTCAATCTGTGTCCGTGCGATCGTGAAAACGATGTTGACAATGGGATTCTGGTGCCATGGGAGAATGAATATCAAGTGACCAATAAAGTAATTAGGCGCCGCAAAGGGTAGGTTACGGAAGAGAGATCTGTGGAAAGTGATAAATGATAGCACAGAATCGGAGTATTTATTTGAAGTAGGGAACGACAAATGACATTCATGCGCATGAACAAGGAAGAGGGCACAAAGAAGCGTCTAAGAGAAGAGAAGAAGGACCTGCCCGGGACGAATGTAAAAATTGTTGATGACGATTCATTTTCATTTATTTTTTATGCTTTACATAAATTTCGACACATGGTGTGTACTTTAAATGAGAACAATGAAGGTCAATCAATGGTCTTGTCTAACTAACATAGCTACCAGTATGGAGATTCCACCAAGAGCATTACTTGTACGATAGTATGTTAAAAAGTTGAATTTGAACTACGTTATTTTATGAATGAAACATCATTTGATTGAATTTAGGTTATTCGGCGATATTACGTTCCCGCAATTCGTACCCCTTTGAATTTGAGTGCGGTCATCGATGATCTTGACACCCAAGATTGGAATCCAGCACCCTGCTGAAAGCGACCAGCTGTCTTCTCTCTACTAGGATATCGCGATTCCAATACATGAACATAAATATGAAAAAAATACCAGCAGAATTAGTGGAAAATTTAATGAATCCATTAAATCGTGGTTCAAGAAAAAGTCATTCTTAATATGATGGTAACTCCCATGAACATTTAATTGCAAGCATATTTCACCACGGTTTTCTTTATGGGTCACTCCTAAGGATCTTAATTTTCTGGTGTCCCACCGAACAAAAGACATTGCCAAATGATTGAAGAGAGACCATGGGCGATTGATGAATGACTTTATGATTTACCAGGGTACATAACGTTGAAAACCGCTTCCCAGATGAAAAATAATCCTTGTTATTCCAATGAAGCTACTATACTCATCAACGTTTTCCTAACTACAAGTGCCTAGTTTATTTTTAAATCTGATAAAAATTATAGTCAAGGAAGTCATGAGTTTTATCTTTGTACTGATCAATCCAAGGATATTCATATCTAAGAAAATTTAGAGAAATTTTTCAAAAGTGACTGCATGGTGTCAGGGTTTCTATCGTGAAGGACCATCTTGGTAGACGACATCTTCAGGTTTGAAGTGAATAAAATTGCACTTTATGTCTTTTGCACTACAAAATTGCACTTATGCACTTTATGTCTATATAGCCCCTGAGCTACCGGTGTACTCTCATTGGTTATCGAATCTCCCGTTTTATTATTTGATGTTTTTCCTACTTTTCTGTGGAAAGGCCGTTTCCCAGCATGGGTCGCCAACTCCCCATTGAAAGTTTTGGCGATTTTAATCGCCTTCCGCATCAACTGAGGAAAATATTTCTTTTCATTGACAACGATGTTGCATTCCTTGTCGTTTATTATATGACCGGAGGAGGACTAGGCATGAACTACAACAGACATTCGGAACAGCTCATTCGCCCTTTGATGTCCTTGTAGGCTTCCTTATAGGGATCTTGAAGTTTAGTTAATGTACTCTTGGAGCATTGGGATTCAAATACGCCGTCATGGATGCCTGCTGGATGACGGTCGTTTTCCGTTCGCAGTTCCGTAGCCTTTGTGACACTTTGGAACCAAGATAAGAGTGCACCGGATTAGACCAAAAGCCCTATTTTTCGTACGCAATAAGCTCTGCTATTTACCTTAGATCTGAAGGTACAGAGTGGAATGCCAGCGAAACTGTTTACCGACTGAGAGGGAGCCGAAAGCCATCGAGTCATCTTCGAATCACTCTACGCAGTCTTCGGAGTTCCTTTGTACCCCTTTTAGAAAATGTTTGAAAACCTATTCTTTACTCGATTTGCGGTTCGGTTACATTAGAACATAGTAAATTGCCATAGTATAGTTAAGGGATAAATATGTAAGAACGTAATGAAAATAATTCTATCGTTAAAATAACATAGTTTACGCAGGCGCGCTTGTTGCAAATTTTTGTTAATGTTGAAAGTTGTTGTTAATTTACACAACGTTAGATGCGTGGCGTACGGGTATCAATTTTAATAAAAGTTCGCCTACGTAACCACGTGATCTTATGGAGAGACGTGCTAGAATATTAAACAGTTTGGTTCGGATCCCGGTCAAGGCGCATGATTTTTACGCTTTGAAATGGTTGCATTGTAGTGCACATTTATTGACTCCGTTAAAAACTACTCTCGCAGCATCTCCCGCAGTTTCTTGGGGTTGTATTTTTAATTACGTGGCTTATCTACCCTCAGTCTTATAATTCGGATGTATGAAACAGAAACCGCAGGAAAGGAACAGGGAGAATGTAATACTGCTACTTCTCATCTCACACAACAATGGCTATCATCCCGGCGGTTTATTCATCTGACCAAGTAAAGATCGCCTAATCCCACGACAAATGGCGCTTATATAACCCATTTTGGGTAGAACATTTACATTTTCCCTGGGCCAACTTTACTTTCCAAGATAATTAAAATACACTGGTCTTGACGTCGGACATTTTATATAAAGGGAAATGGCCTTGAAATAGAAAGGTACGCATTGTGCAAATATTCTGGGGTAAGGTAGAAAGAGAATCTATCAATTCATTCCATTGAATTTAGCCTTGATGTCCTTGCGTAGAAAGTTTTCTAGTAAAGCTACTAGAGGAAATGATTAACTTGGCAATGAAAAAAAACGCTTTGTTTTAGCTTTGGTAGACCCATCCAAAAAATACGAGTTTCACTTTTTCTTTTCTGTTTCTGTGACCACAGAGTGATACGTGCCTGTCAAAATTTTGCTCGTCGTGAGATTCCTTTGGTTTAATCTGGCGTCATATCTTCAACAACTTTCGCTAAATAACTATTCCTCTCTGTAAGAGGTGTAATTTAATTCCGGAACTTGATTAAAAGTCATCCCATAAAACTTTCTGGACAAAGACGGAATACTTTTCTTCTTGATGCGTGTTACAAGGTTTCTTTAATTCATTACGAGTCAAGGGAAACCATGCTCATGTTTGGGAGGCATAAAAGGAAACTCATGAAGCCTTGGACAATGAAATGCTGTTATTATACGAGAACTTCCGATAGAATATTCTGTGTTCATCAACCATGCGGAATTCTTTGTGTGAAAGCCTCCTGGTTTCTGAATCAATCTTTCCACTTGCATTCTAGTGAAATATCATCATAATATGTAGTCATGAATCCTAGGAACAGTTTAATGCAGCCTCTCTCATCGTATTAGTCTCTGATCTCTTGCTAAATATATCTAAATTAATTGTAATTTTAGCTATAGGAGAATTAATGGATTTATCTTGGATGAAATTTACTCAAGGTATTCATCTTGACAAGAGCACACAATTATAGGGTGAAAAACATTAAGGCATATTACTTAAGTCAAAGGATCACAAAGAATATGTTAATGATTTGAAATAAATTAATCCTGTTCATTGAATAAGTTATTACTTATCTAAGGCTCCAACTTTATTGTAAATTTTAAGCTTCAATTCATGGGAATTTCATTTGTGAAGAAATTGTCACTATCTTAATTATTTTTGAAAAGCATCACGTTAGTCCAAAT
This sequence comes from Hetaerina americana, assembly GCF_022747635.1. NCBI lineage: Eukaryota > Metazoa > Arthropoda > Insecta > Odonata > Calopterygidae > Hetaerina > Hetaerina americana. The sequence continues at coordinate 51,096,858 of NW_027286874.1, read as the reverse complement.
ATATGGAAAAATTCCTCTTCCAAAGCTCGTTTTTGAAAAAGTGGCCGTATTTTACCAAGTAAGTATTTAACACATTGGCTACTTTATTGAAAATTTGTCAGTTCCACACTATTTCACTGAAGGTTCCAGCTTATGCTGCAATATGTTCATTCTTTTGCACATAGATTAAATTTTCTAAAATATGAAGCACATGTACTAAAAATTTTGTACGGAACGTAAACTTGGTCATGAAAGCAAAATGATAGGCGCGGGAAGATTTTTAGCTGGAAATGTGGAAGAGGATCGCAAAAGTAAAATGGACATAAAGCATAGCCAATGAATTAATAGGCAAACTGGGGAAAGAGAGCATTGTCGCGAGAAATCCAAAGGAGGAAGGAAATATGTATGTAGAGGATTTTGATTGGTAATGGGATGTTGAAGTCTATGAAAGAAGAGCATAGAGGGGGTAGGAAAAGGATAGGTATGCTGGACGAAATGAAGGGAGGAGGGAAGTACACGGAATCGAAGAGGGACTTGTAGCGTCGATGTCTGTATTTTGTTAGGCGAGGCGAGGAAGTGCAACGTTGTATAGACTGTTCCCATCCGAAATCTACCTAAACTAATAGAATTCCGAGTAACCATAATAATTATATCGGCAGAGAGGTTGCATGGTTTTACATTCAATCAGCATGGTTAACTGTGAGACATTGTTTCGCCGATAGTTATTCGTTTCAAAAAACTTAATACGAAGAAGGATCTTAAAAACCGGATTCACAACCTGCGAATTGTTGCCAACGGTCATGGAATACTCAATATTTCTTGCCATATATTTGGTAAGCGATGGAGAGCCTATTTAGTCTTATTTTTGCAACTCCGTAGGATGGATGCTTCCCTAAACTCCTATCCCAAGGAATACGACAACGTCAGCATCCTCTCCATCCTTTCTGTGTGCCTCAAATCTTGCCTTCTAACTGGTCTATGTATTCTACAGGGTGTCTTCCAAAAGTAATGCTTTTTTTAAAAGTTATTTATTGAAAATACTTGCACAAACACTTAAAATTCTTCTAAGTACTGTCCTTGGTCCTCTACCCATGTTTTTTTAGCGGCTGTGACATGACCGATACGCGCCCTGGCAGACGTCTTCGGGGACCTCTCGCTAGATCTTCGTCACGTCTGATTGCATCCCTTCTATGGACGAAAAACAGGTTCATTTCAGGGCTGCCTTAATCCGAGGGAGCAAATAGAAGTCTGTTAGGGCGACGTCAGAGCTATAGGGGGGGAGCAGCGTTGGCACCTGGTATTTGGCCAGGCACTCGCGGACTCGTAGCACAGCGTTGTCGTGATGGAGTTGCCAGGTAGCGGAAATGTCTTTTCTCGTCCTGATGACTCTTTTTCGGAGTCTTTTCTGTACACCCACGTAGTAGGCGGCGTTAATTGTCTGTCCTCGAGGAAAAAACTCTTTATGGACCACTCCTTTACTGCCGAAAAAGACAATGAGCATTGTTTTCAGTTTTGATTTGCTCATTCTTGCCTTTTTGGGCTTGGGGGACTGGTCGGTGTGCCACTCAGGGCTTGGGCGTTTTTTTTCTGGGTCGTTTTAAAAAACCCAGGTTTTATCACCAGTAATGACGTCCAAATAATCAGGTTCATTTTCAATAAGAGCGGTACGGGAAATTTAATTGCATTAATTTTGGATACCACCCTGTATATTATTTTGCTTCTCCATAGGAAATAAGCAGGTAATGAGATTTAATATTCAACTTTACGAGCATGATATGATCCATAGTTAGCAGATTTTGAAATCGAATATATGCGATTTGAAAAGATAATTATTTATTAATCTGAGAAATATCTCTTAATGGACAATTTGGATTCAATTGCTCATCTCCCTTTAATTTTTTAAATCATATCGATACCTAAATCGCCAGTCCATTAGAGATACCGATTATTAAAGAAGGGAAACATGAAAAGTACGTAATATTCAGCGACAATGGCCATTTAAAAAACTTCGACCAATTACTTCGTTCAGGTAAGAAAATTAAAATTTGAATCATAAATTTTGAAATGACAATTCAAGTTTTGTGGGAGTTGATTTCATACTATGTAATTTACTGTAATTAAAGGGCTTACAAGTGCAAAAATGAATAGCATTCGGGGATCGAGATGGTGCGGGGGTACTGGCTTCCCACCCAGAGGACCCGGGTTCAAATCCCGGCGGTGTTGAATATTTTTCTAAGGTATCTCGATCCCTCCTTGAGGTGTTTTGTGGAGGGCACTTTGAGTGAGTACGCCGTCCGTCGGATTGGACGTTAAGCTGCGGACCCCTTGGCGCCTTTCGTAAAGAGTAGGCTAATGCCGACGCCGGGTTTCTCTCCACACTTCATCCTTTCCTGTCCATCCCCTATGGCGCAAATGACCTCACCAGTCGGTCGCCTCCCCTAAATTGTACACCCCTCCCCTAAGTTGAACGAGCAATGGTACAAAGGGGCTATATAGCGTACATATTTTTAATTTTAAATAGTAGTGGCAAAGAGGATAGCACAGAGTGCACCGGATTGACATTAAAAACTATTTACACCCGGAACGTTTAAATGAGGGAAAGAGAAATTGAAGATGAAAAAATGAAGGTTAGGGTACGCATTACTGTGTAGTGTGGGCCGTAAAAAAGGGAGGATGATATTAATGGGGAATGTAAGATTCAATTGTCGCTGGTAAGTACTCCTATCTATGGCAGTTTTGATACGTTTTTTGACATTTTCCTTCATTAATACTAAATCATGCACAAAATTATAGTGTTTGTACACCGAAAAATTTGAACACATATGTTTTCTAAGCGCCGTAATTATTATGAGCATAATAATTTGCGAAGGATACCACAGATAAATATACTTTTTCAAAGCGCTTAATAGTAATTATCACTCAAGTGAAACTTGTCGGAATCCTAACTTTAGTCTGTCTACGCCTTACAGTCACCATGGAAGTATTATTTCGTCAGAAATTTCATAAACCTGACACAATGTCTTATTTTGTAAAAGAATCGCGCGTGAGCTATAAATAGCCAATGGTTTCATTCCATTTCTTCTTTTTTTCTTTTTTAAAGTTTACCTCGCTCACACTTAGCAGAGAGTTGGAACTTTTGTTAACAGAGGTCGCATCAGTGCAGGCCGCCGTCTCATTCGCGAAGCTCATGTAGTTCGCGTTTCGACTCGTAGAGCCCGACACCTGACAAAGCACCTTTTACTCATTGGGTGATATTATTCGCCCGCTAAAATTTACGAAAGGTTTGAACCAAAGAACATGGTGTTACATATTTCACACACTTTCTTCTCACTGATATGTAAAGTCAGTTTTTTATGTGTTTTTATCTTTGCACTAAAAATCAATCCAATTCTTAGATTGGCATAACCGTTGCTTGTTGATCGTGAGTCCCTTGAGGATTTTAGCCCAGCTTTTTCACATGGTTCATATAAATCTATTTACAGATTTTTTCCCCAAATAGTGCAGCCATATTACCCACTATTGTATTTTGAAGTTTGAAGAAAAAATTGTGATTAGGGGAGCCTTCAAATGCAACGGTAATTCTTAATCGATTACGGGCTTCCAAGTAAGGAACTTAGTTGGATCATTACAATAATCACAGTGAAAGTACTTTTTAAACATATATATGTTAACATTTATCAAATCGAAAAATAAAAAGATGAGTTTGCTTGGGAGATAATAGTAATGATTTTCTTTCTATTTAGAGGTTTAAAAAGACATTTCAATTTCATTGACAAATTCCAAGATACTGCGGGAGATGCCGCAACAGTAACTTTTATCGGAGTCAACCGCTAATATGCATTTCAATGCAACAATTTCAGTGTAAAAATGATTCGCCTGGACGTTTTAATTGAAAAACATTAGATAACCAAATTTCAGAGAGAATAGCCATGCAAAATCTATTCCTAAACCACTAATACGTTGTAACCACGTTATGCTCCAGTCGGCGGTGTAAGAGTATAAAATAATGTATTCATCTTCGTTCATTATTCACTCCACTTCTTCTCGCGCGTTACAACGAGTAATGAAGGAACAGGCTCTCCTTTATTCAACTTTCATTCTTTCCATCGCTTAGAGTAGATTATCCTCAAGGTTATACTGAGTAATAGTTATTCATAAATATATGATTGAAGATACTGGATTTAGAGAAACATGAATTTACAAGATTATGATGTAAATTTTTCCGATATTTGATGCCAAAAAAGTAGTGTACAAGGTTTATAGACCGTGTGATTGATTTCTAACGCAGCAAATGTAGACCTTAGGGTCATTAGCAAGAAGATAGAGAAGAAAGCAAATACTTTCTTAAGAAAAGATCAGTTTAGGTTATGATGGGGTATTTACATATGTGTATGCTAGTGAAGGAATGATATTTCTGATAAAATGGAATATAAAATACAACTATTTAACTTTGACGTAGTCATCCTCTAATATGCATTAAAATGCAATTATTATGCAAGTGTAAAAATCATGATCAGGCGAATCATTCAAAGTGCAGAAGTCAGACGAATGATTATCACACTTTGAAATTGTTGCATTTTGGAGAAGGAAAGAGAAGAGGGCAGGAGTAGTGGATGCAAAGTATATTGTGGGCAATTTAATTTTGAAGACTGTGATAGATGGAAGGATAATTCCTAAGCGAGATAAAGGATGAGGTTTGGCATGTTAGGAATGAAGGAGGCAGGAAATACGAGGGGCGGAGCTGAAGAATGATTTATTTTAATGCAGGATATGGAAATGACTGTTTGATAATGTTTTATCCAGGATGTATAAAGATACATGTAGCAGTGCACTTTTCTGGATCTAACAAAAATCAACTTTACCTACTAGACTAATATAAATAATAATTTCCATAATCTACTTTATTAAATATTTTATTCTCCTTGAATCTGATTCATACGGACATGGTCGACTACTCAAACCTTAAAATGATTATTTAAAATGCACAATATTTTTTTTGGGCAAGGTCGTCTTTTACATCAATTTCAAGGCTAAAATACCGTAGAATGTTGATTATTATTATTATTAGGTAATCTACCGGTTAAGGTAGGTTTTTGGATGGACGTAATTACTAATTAAATAATTTGTGGCCCCTAGCAAAACACAACATCCTACTCTACGTCAGGTCCCTCTTCAGCTCTGAGTACTTTCTTCGTCCCTTCATCCCGTCCAACATCCCTATCCTGTTCCTTCCCTTTCCTTGTTTGCCTAACATTCTCCCCTCAATTACAGTCTTCAACATCCCGCTGCCGGTCAATATCCCCTTCAACCACTTTCCCTGCCTCCATAGGATTGCTCCCAACAAACCCCTCTCTTCGCCCACGATACCAAGTAATTCCTCGTTTGTTTTCTTCTCTGTCCATTTCACCTTCTCCATTCTTCTCCACACCCACATTTCAAAAGCCTCCAGTCTACGTCTATCCTCCTGCTTCAATGACCACGTTTCCGCGCCGTACATAGTAGCTACGCTCCAAATTAAAGTTTAAAGTTTTGAGAAAGAATGTCGATCATTTGAGACTAAATAATTGGGAAAACCTCGGTTATGTTGATGCCAGAAATAAGTGTAATCTATCACCTCGGATTACCGATATTACAGGAAAGGGTCCTAATGAAAAAATATCTCTTATCTTCATGGTTTTGTACAAAAGTTTGGAAAAAAGTTTCGCAAAAATAGGTTTATTTAATATACAGGTATTGCTACAATGGCTCAAAATTCCTCAAAGAACATCCCTTGAACGTCGACACACTTTTGCCAGCGGCTTTTCCACCACTCGAAGGCCCCCTGGCAGGCGTATTCCGGAAGGTCCTAAAAGGTACTCGTCGGGACTGTAAGGGAGTTGGGGAATCGTCGTGATCCCGTTGCCAGAGGTCTTCGCAAGCAGCCACTCGAATCTGCTCTTGGTCATCCGTCTGGACCTTCGGGACGAGTTTTGCGCAGATCTTTCGTATTGCTAAATTTTCAGTGATAATTGTGTGCACTATTATCTTTCAATGCCAATACGATCTACGAACATGCGAACCCTTAACCGACGGTCTGAAATAAGCACTTCATGCACACGTCAGGAAAAAATTGCTACCAATAATTTTTAATCAAACCTTGTATAGTTCGTAATGCAAAGCTTTAACTTTCGGGCTAACAACATCGGCCATAGACAGTTAATTAGACCGTGTTTGGTATCACTACTTTGAAAATTAGGTGCACCATAGAAATGCATATTTGTATGTTTTCACAAATGTATCTTTCAAATCCGCGAAATTATTTTTGTTTATATTTACCAATAATATTTTCGTGATATCTTAATAAAATCTATTCAATGACGCCACTGTGATATCAAAGTTATTTTAGACCATACAAAGTGTTTCACTCAAATCATTAGGAATATTGTCTAACACCTAAAAGGTAAAGTTCACGATGAAATGTTAATTATGAAATTTAATTTGCCTTTCAACTTAATTCAATTCTAAAACTGCTATATAATCCAGAGATAATGCTTTATATTCAGTCATTAAAAATTAATTACTCTAACTTTAACAGTAATGCATAAAAATAAGGTTCCTTTTATGTTGGAGCTTTCAAAAATCTATTTGAATCTTTTAAAATTAAACTCAAGTGATGACTGTTGTTTTTGAATGACTATTAACGGAGGTATTTCGCATGCTGCTTGCTGCAACACCTCAGAAAACGTGCGATGGAATTCGTTTGTTGTATCGTAACTAGAGGAAGAGAATGTAAAGGAGGGAAATGCCCGGAAGAATACCTCACTCGCTTCACATACCCGTTCTCTTTGTTATTTCCTCGTCTTCGTCCAGCTCGTCGGAAGCCCTGGAATTGACCCACGGTTTAATTACAGAAACTCACCTACGGTTAACATTAAAATTCTCGGAAAATGGAAGTGAGAGGTTTGATTTGGAAAGAGAGGCGAGATGAAGAGAGAGGAATAGATGAAAGGAAATGGCCGTCTTCAGTGGGAAGGAGAATTCAGAGAAAATCTCTATTAGGTATCGAGTATTCACTGCCCTCCAATTCCAATCTAGCAGCTTTGCACCTATTTCTACACAAATTCAAGTCACCCTTCTAAGGAAGTATCTCAATGGTGCAAAATAAAATTTCTTCGTCCCTATCCTTGATGAGAAATTTAAAGACCTCTTTTCTTAGGCTCACTTGACTGTCGAACTCGTGGAAAACTGACGAAATGAGAAAAGACATTAAGCATTTTCATAAAACGTTCCCGCTTTTTGGTAGAACAAACACCTGTCATTCCTTCTCCCAGGGAAACTTCCGTCTAAAAAAACTGTGACTCAACCTTCAGAATGAAATATTCCTTAAGGACGAGCAATTTGGCAGGGCGTGTTTGGCCCACCACGACAAGTGCGGAGAAAGTAAATAAGTCAAGCATATCTCCTTGCAATTTATAATTGTGTTGAGTGTTAGCTTGTGTCTCTTTAGGCGAAGATAAAAATGTATGTGTGTAATCCGTATTCCTCCAAAACCTACCTTAAAACAATAAGCAACCAAATAATACAATCTGCTTATTTTTAGTCAAATTCCCCGAACTTGGCAGTGAAGGTAAACTTGGAAACAGGTATAACAATCATCTCGGAATACCGTAAGGCCGATCAACGCTTCAATCCTCATCTCAAACTCAAGGAATCGAATCAATTTCAACTATCACCAGTTTGCATTAGATAAAAATGCCGTCATTTTATGTTATGCGGAGTCCGGTGCAAATAAGGGGAAGATTTGAGCTGGAAAAGACTAAAGACAGCGTAACGTCATTAAAGAACAGTGGCAAAGCATACGAAGGGGCTTCGTTTAATAGCATGACACGTTTTTTGTCCCCGTTGTTGAGACGGGACAAATAAAATTTTCAGCAAAGTGTTAATATAATTTACTTCCACCATCACTCATTAAAAACTGAATCATGGTCAATAAACCCAGCCTAAAATACTAAAGGATGATTTGAAAGTTTTATAGTGCAGTATGTTTATTGGAATTTCTTGATATGTGACTCAATGGCTTGAAGAGATGTGGAGTCTAAGTTTAAATCAAATTAGGGTTGAGTTAAGAATGGTAGTCGGTAGGCATTTACAGACTCCTTTCGCTTGAAAGCAATAATAGTTTTTATTGTGATAAATTTGCTTTATTATAATGCAACAATTTCAGAGTGTAAAAATCATTCGCCTTGACTGGGACTCGAACCCGGATCCCTCAATATCCGGTCGAGTGCTTTAGCCACTTAAGCTACCGAGGTGTCCTCTTAAACTCTGAAATTTTTGAAACTCAAATCTGGGTTCGAGTCCCAGTCAAGGCGAATGATTTTTACACTCTGAAATTGTTGCATTGAAATGCACATTAGCGGATGACTCCGTTAAAAGTCACTGTTGCGGCATCTCCCGCAGTTTATTTGGAATTTGGCTTTATTATAAACTTAAAACTAAACTAAAAATAACAGTGCAAAAATTCATCCCCTTATACCCTAAAATAGTCGGAGATATTGCCCTGGTTGTTACTGCTTTGCCACCTACCCAAGTCCTGAGCTACCCAAGAGCTGAGAGGTAGTTGCTCTGCTCTTGGAATAATTATATGAGATACAGGGGTATCCATGCTCAAGGATCTGAGTGAGAATATTCTTTTTATATGGATAAATTCTTTTAAGATTCATTTGAATTTCGAGGTTGTGAAAGGTTATTGTATATGTTCATTGGACATCATTATCTGTGTTCAGATTATTTGATTCAAAATTATTGCAGTCTATTTATTCCTAATTTTTTATTATTAACCCTTATGTTGAAGGATTATTCTATTTGTTTCATTTATCGTTCATTAATAAATCCTACGGCTCTGAAGTTGATTATACTGATTCCGTGTCGGACAGTGGAAGAGCATAAGAGTGGAAATCGGAGTAAATAGTTTTCTGCACCGACTCCACAGTCCTGGTTTGCACGCATGGAATAAGGATGATGACCAGAGAGCGCCGCATTTGATTCCGATCGAGTCCAATTGCATGAATGAGTTTACTCGCCCCTCAAAATTCCTCATCCATTCCTCCCTAGTCAAACGAGACACTTATAATTTTAATTCACATACTTCTGGAAGTGTTTGTGTGTGGCAACACCGCGCTTTAAGATTTTTGACATTCGACGAGAAGCGTTCAATCACGATCAAATAACAAAGTGTTTCCAGAAGCCGTGTTGTCATGCCGTCGCATTAAACTTGTAAATGAAAGCAAGTCTCCTTAAACCTGCCCTTCATTTACAAGTTTTGGGCGATGCGGTCAGCAAAAAACAGGCGACACGGCGATTGAAAAAACATTAGTCTTTGATTGCTACAAAATGTTCCGCTTCGCATTGAGGGGAAAAAGAAAGTTTAGGGTTGACTTGCTCTTCATTTGCAAGTTTAATGTGGCACGACTCCCTAACATTTTCATAACTCGCCCTTGTGATTTAATACCTACTTGATGTGAAACAGGGTGGCCGATTTATGTGCCCTCTTTTTAAGGACGAATGTCTCCGGGTCTAAGCACATACAGTGGAAACGACGATATGACCTATTTCTTTAATTTCATCGGAACGGTGCCCGGACCCAACGGAGTGAGCTCTGTGTCAAAAAAGATCACTTCTGCATTCACTCAAGACCCCAAGGAAGTCAAAGCCTTGACTTATTTTCATGAACCTGTGCATAGTTAAAAAATTATGAAAGTAGTTCCCTCTTATTTTTGTGCTTGAAAATCACTCGTGCTCTATCTGCAACATATCAGAAAAACCATAACTCTATTTCACTGTTCAAAACCCCGGTCATGCATATACCATCAACACTTTCATAGGGTGTCATCGTTTGCTTGGGCCAGATCGTCTTTAAACTCTAATGAAAGTTGAATTAAATTATGTAATATCATCCTTGGGCATAATAAATACGAGGATACTTCGAATGACCAAAATACTGTACAACAGGAATAGGGAAAAATGAAAAATATCTCTCTCAAGACAGTCCAATATTTTAGAAATGCTGGAGATGTAAGCGGAACACAAAAGGAAACATGAGTTAGTAGTATTATCTGTATCCACGAGAATCATCCAGACGAGTCAAGAACACCTTTCACGCGACTCCACAGATTCTTCGAAGGGAGCAATTGAGTCCAATTCAGACGCCGTGACAAGCAATTTCATTAGAAACCACTCGGATTAAAAAAAGGCGCTGGGAAAGTGACCACGTTTCGTCTTTTTTCGCATCAATTATCGCTCCAAAAAGCGCAGTGAATCCGCTCTCTGCAACGATCTGCGGGTCGGGCAATACCACATTTTTATCCTGAAGGGAAGGGGATGGAGGGTGAGATGCGGTTGTTGGTGAAATCGAAAGGAATTGCTTCGGCTGGATTTACGAACGTCGTGGAAGTTTGGACACAGCAAAAGACGTGCCGACTCCGCATTCCATTTCCGATCGGAACTCAATCGTGATGGAGCGCCGCGCGTGTGCATGTATTCGCGGGGGAAATATCGATGGCGGCGGCAGAAAGGGAAGGCGGAGGGACGGAGATGAAGAAGGTCTCCTTGACCGGACGCCTGCACCTCCAGTGCTCTTTTCATTTCGCCTCATAACAACTCCATCCGAACGACGCCCCGCAAATCATCGGGCGAACGGTGCTTTTGACGGTGCCGATAATCACCAGGTAACATCCCACCATCATATTAATTAAAATGAAACATCTTTCTTCATAGAGTTTTTGAAAGGTTTAGGAAGGCGGCCCGTCGAAACGTAATGCAAGTAATTAGAAACAGGTAACCATATTTCAGGACCGAATGCTCGTAAAACCTCCATCAAAGATTTAACGTTCTCGACATAAAGGATATTACTTTTGGCGTTGAATTGACGCAAGACTGAAATATTTATACTAGTATACATCTAGACCGCAACAAGTAATGACTTTTTTTGTGTATTATTTTAACAAACATTAGTATGAAAGATGACAGTTTAGCTACATTCGAATTAATTTCTTTCATTCATTTAAATCTGATTCAATCTGGTGCTCTTTAAAAGTCAGCCTGTGGAATCAAACCCACTCAACTGGAATATTTTAAAATTTTTAATGGCCTCCCACATATGCATTCATTTTCTCTCATGTGCCCTGAATTCTTACAATATACAAATTACGATGCTTACCGTAAGCGGAATTTTTCCGAACATTATTTTTCAATTTCATTTATGACGGGGAAAATCTCCCTAATTTCTTGCTTTTTTCCTGATTTTCTGTTATTAATTTAAATGTTTTAAACCGTCTAGTAAATTCGAGAGCCGACCGTGGCGATCATTTTTCATTGCAATTTTCATCCTACGCTTAATTGGTGTAATCTAAGCCGTTGTGGGTATCCAGCGGCAGTGAAAAACAAGTCGTACTCGTATTAACCTTATTAACTTAATACTCTCCATCACTTGTGGCAAGGGAAAGCATTTCGTAGCACAACATTTAGAGCCTCTGGATGAGAGTTAGAAGTCTATAATCAATTCAAGACCACAAAGAATCGAGAATATGTTAAAAATTAAAAGAGAAGGATTAGGAAATTACTCTATGTCTTGGAGAGATGAGCATATATTTATTATAATGAAGGGGACTCGATGTAATACTTTCTAAAGGATTAAAATTTGGAGAGTATGGGAAAACAAGTAACGATAACGAAATAGCGAGTTAAATAACTGTAGGATAAAGGAACGCATGAGCGTTGATTGACTCACGCATCTGTAGCGTTGCAAGTACAGCAACTGCACTTTTCAACAATGACAGACGTAATGCCATTTGTAAATGGAAAACCAAAGCGGATTACCAGAGGAAATGGAAAGACTCAAACACTGCACTTTGGGTCGAGCAATTCGTATCATGATGCATGGGGAGGGACGCAAAAGAGTCAGAATACATACTGAAGAACTTTCAATAAATAAAAATGATGCAAGATAACCTAGAGTCAGCCGTACAGGCAAATCGAGAAGCAGGGTAATACTGAATTGAACCTTTTGGTAACCCATGACCGGGCCTTAAACTACGATCCCCAACTCAAAAATCTCCCTCCCGATGAATATCAGGCAGGCCCAACGTGAAAATCACGGCCAATCGTCGCGGCCTCAAATCCGCGGAGCATGTCCTTCTGCATTCGTCGAGGGGGGCCTCACAAGGAGAGGGACCGTTAGATGCGGGCCTTCAACGGTCCCGCCGAGGGCGAGGGGACAGCGGTGGCGATGGTGCTCCGTGACGGTCGGCACCACTCCGCAGTGATAGGGCGGCGCCCCGGGTGGGAGAGGGAGGGGAGGATGCTCGGATCAGCCGGCTGGCGAGTGCACCACTCCGCTCGGAGGAGGGGAGTAAGAGTGGTGCGGGGAGCGGGCACGGCGGGAAGATGGACGCGCGCGCGTGGGTGTGGAGGGAGGGCGAGGGATGGGGGAGGAGGGGGGGAGGGGAAATGTGAACGAGGCGTGGAGAGAGAGGGAGGGTGGGCGGGACGGGTCGAGGGAGTGGTAGGGGAGGGATAATAAGTGAGTGAAGCCTTTCTGCGCCGAGCAAAGACAGAGAAAGAGAGAGAGGAAAAAAAGGGCCTGGATAAAAATCCACGGGGTCTCGCCCTCGGGGTGATTTGTGTGTGGGAATCAGGCGCAGGAAAAGGGGGAGGATGAAGTGGGGGCCATAGGGAAACATAGGGGGGGAGAGAGGAAACGGGGGTGGGCTCCGTGGAAAAGGGCGAGGGAGGGTAGGGGGGAGGAGGGCGAGGGGTGAGTGGGTGTGTGGATATCTGCGAGGAGCGCGGTTTCGGACGGATGAAAAAAAAGAGGGCTTTGAAGCGGACTATCTCTCCCTCTTTCTCTCTCTCTCTCCTCGTCGGCGCAACACTTTTCGGGAAATGGACCGCGCCTCGGATCCCCTCTCCCAACGGGCCGAGTGGTACGCGGTGACCCGTGGTTCTTGGCACACAAAGAGAGAGAAGAACTACGGTGCCCCCCCCCCTCTATCTCGCGTGGCACCTACTAACCAGTTGCGTGCCACGGTTTTTGAGGCGGGGAGCGGTGATTCAGTTACTACATGGACGACACTCAGCAAATAATTAAAAATGAGAAACTATATCACCATGATCATTTACTGTTTCAAAAACCTTAGTGACTACGCATGAGTAAGTACTTAGTGCGTCAAAATATGTCACGCTTATTGGAAAGACGGAGGAGGAGAAAGCAGTTTCATATCGCTTCATACCATGTGCGCAATGGGTTGATCCAAACGTTTGTTGCCAAGATGATTCCTGGTTGCTTGTGCAAAAATAATTATTATGTTTAATCGAGTGAGACAGCTATATGCCAAACATTTGCGTCTCCGAATGTTATATTGATGAACTTTGGAAATACTAACCCTTAAATATTATTTGTATTTATGCCAAACCGATCGAAGTATTTCAATTTAAGGCTTAAGTACAGAAACCGCAATACCACCCCGTTCTCTGATTTAAAAAGTTTGTGCTCCATTAGTCTCACCTTGCATTTATGTAGAAGTGTGTGGAAAATGTCAATGGGAGAGTGAATGAGAAGTATACTTTCACTTCCATAGCCACATATCATTTGATAATCGTAAAAAAACATCATGTTTTTGGTGAGGGTAATAATGCTTACCAAAATATCTCGTTTTACAATTTGGCAGTGATGTCTCCCCATCAAACCACGGGAAATATCGCTCACGACAAATCAAACTACCCTAAAGTAAAATGATTCACCAATCACTCACTTATGGTGACCCAAATCCCCATTCGCTCGCCTTCGTGGTGGCTTATAGCCTAAGATGTAAATGCACTCTTAGATGCACGAGATCCCGAAGATCACAAAATTCTAAGTAGCTATTCAAACAAACTGCGTTGAAAGCCGAAACGGTGACGTTAGCGGATTTACCTACTGCTGTGCACCCTTGATGCGACAATTTCTATTTGCCAAATTGACACAAAACAAAGAGGAATTTTAATATTAATTATGATAGGAATTGATGAGAGAAAACTTGGATGGAATCATGTAACAATTAACAATTGCCCATTTAGTAAATGCTGGAGAAAAAAATCAAAATCATGTCCCCTGCCAATAACTGATGCGTGTAAGCAGCTTTTCTGTAGTGTGAAAGCAAAGGAAAAATTGCTAAAAAGGAAGAAAATGCCTCCAGAATCTGTCAATCCTCCATTGGAGATAGGAAATAGGTTGCATGGATATTTTTATATCAGTTTCCATCCGGTTATTGTGGACAGACGAGAAATAAAGAGAAAACTATTACAATTTCTTCAATCGCATGGATAATGACCAGTTATACCACTAACTCTAAGCGCTGAGCCAAAAGGGTTGGGGAAATAGTCAGTCACCCTGATTACTCGAAGGAAAAACATGATTTCCGTTTATCATTGAGGAAGTTGGTAAGTTTCAGCGACGGTTGGGCAGTAGTGTGAGGTGAATTGGTGGCGTATGTTGGGTGGAGAGGGAGATTGAGTTGAGCAGTTTGATATGGACTCGAGCGGAATGGAAGGAAGGGGAGAACCTGAGGCGGGCGGGGGTGGGTGGGGGGAGAGGAGGAATGCGAGCGAGGGAAGGAAAGCGAAAAAGGGAGGCTGAGCATCACCCGCGCTTTATTTTTTTTTCACGGATCGCATCTTGTTCTGACAGACCGCGGGCACGCTTGAAGTGAAAAGTAGAGCACACGGGGGAGGTGGGTGAAGGGGGAGTGCGGGAGGGAAGAGAGTGCTGGAGGGGGTTGCGGGGGCGGCGGGGGATGACGAGAGGGTGTGGGGGGAGATGCGAATAGGCGAGGGACAATGATGTGGGGGGGGTTGGTAGCGAGATTAAGAGAGAATTCCATCCCACTCTCACCCCCTCCTCCCCACCCCCGGGGGGCGCAAGGCACTGGTGGGTGTTGGGAGGAGAGGAGCGGCGGTGTTCTGGCCCCGGTGAGTGGAGGGCCACTTGGCTCGGGCGACGGAGAGTGGCCCCACGGCGGAGGCCTATTCCCACTGCTTGGGAAGTGCTCGCGTGTCCAGCCTGGTTCCTTCAGCAACGAGTCACAAGTGTTACCCATGAAAGTCTATTAAATATTTCGCGGAGAAAAAATTGCGGGCTACTTTTTATGCGATTTATTTCTTTGGATTTGAAATTAAATAACCACATAATGGAATACTCTTGACGTGGTTCCGCGTTTCTTATTCGCCACCCAATATACCTAGCGTCTCCCCATAGATTAGTTCTTTCGAATCGTTTTAACACCACAAAGACGCGACTCAAATACTAAAATTTAAAGAGGTATGCATTTGTTCCAGTCTCTTTCTACACTCAATCCTTCAGTGTCCGGTTTCATTGGGATGCATGCAAAATAATTCACTCACTCCCTGTGACACGCCTGTACTAAAATTCTCGAATTCGCTGCATGCCATGAACTCTCTCGCAGTGAGTGCATAGTTTGTCGTGATGCACCGTTATCTGACCAGGCCTGCTTGTAACTTCAACTCTTTCGGTTAACTTTTTCAAGCACTCATGAAATGGGATCGTGATTTCGCTTCTCGTCGAGGCTACGTATGTGGCACTTTTTCTTGCCTGCAAAACGGAGGGGCACCCGGTTTAAGTGCCTTCCTAACGCAATCCGCGTCACTCCTGATAAATCCCTCTCATCTCATAAATGGTAAGGTGCGATGGGAATTCATCGGTGCGCAAACTCTGCCAAAGAAGAAGAGAGTCGAATGCCGGAGTTCACGGACCGTACGCTCGGGCAAATCACGGCATCATGAAACGTCGTTTTCTTCAACGGAGGGACGAAGGGAGGCGAGGGAATGAGATCTTGACCGCACTGCGTCGTGAGCAGTTCACGAGCCAAAGATGGTGATGCATCACACGGCAAAGGGGAAGCGTGGAGGCGTCGAGAAGGGGGGGGAGGAAACTGCGGGCAACTTTTTCATCTGTCTCGTGAGAACGCGAACATTTTTTTTTCTTCGCTCATGAAAACATATTGACAGATCAAACTATATAAACAGTCAATTTTTTTTCACTCTCTAATACCGGTATAAATGCACGTACTTATAGGTGACAGGTAGCAAACCATCCGTCAACCGGATAAAATACGAGGAAGCGTTGAGTGCGGAGAAAAACATTTGATTTTGTTCCATAGGGGATGATCGAAGAGGTTAGTTTTCGAAAATAGGAATCAAGACTCAAGGTGGATAAACACGGAGAGTTGAGTCATCGGGCAATACTTATTTTGGAGAAGATTCCGGTGGAGATATTTAATTAATTCCACGTGAACCGCGTCCCTTCCATAAATGAAAACTCGGCTTAATAACGTAATCTCTCGATCCATTAATTACACTTCAATTTCATGGCGAAACGAATTGAAAAAGAAGCTGCATTAAAGCACGCATGCTAATGTGAACAAGGTGGGAGGAGCTGAAGTACAAGGCGTCATCCCGGGATGCAACGCTCATCCAATTGAATGCGGGAATGAGCGAGAGAGGGCTTGGAGAATGAAAGAAGAGAGGGGGAAGCGGGGAAAAAAGACTCGAAGGGACATAGGAAGACAGACTCTCTGGGTGGTGTTCACCGGAGAAACCACTTGCCAATTATCACAAGCAATTAGGTGATCGGGGGTGGGGAAAAGATAATACGGCTTCACCGTTCGATTACTTTCAATGAAGAATGGAATGATGTCATACTATTATTAAGGATCCATCCAACTGCCGACTGAATACATAAATGTATTAGGCGTTCAAAGAGCAAACATGGAGATAGGAATAAAGGCACCGCTCAACCGCCAAGATGGAAAGTAAAAATCAGGTTAGTGATGACAAGTAACAATCAACAGAAAATACACTAAAAGAAATAGAGAGGTCTTTATAAGATTGGATGAATACTAGGAGAAAGGATCAAGTGGTACAAATGGACCATGAAAACTAATCAACCTAAAATAAGCTCTTATTGAACTGTCCCGCAGCCCCAACGACGAAGCTGGATAAGTGGAGAACGGCCGCAGTCTTAGGTTTTCACATTGCTGAACCCATTTGAGGATACTTTGACGCGCAAGACACTACATCACAGGATGATTCCTAACAACCTGGGTAGCAACGCTGTAACCGTAAGGAGCCTTCCGTAAAACCACTCCCAAATTAGTGAAACCTGCCCTTTCGAAACGTTCCTATTCTGGGAATACCTCTGGTAACTTTTCTTCTCAACGAAACAGGAACAGTATAAACGTAATTTATGACAATGGAAACCGCTGAATATTTTGTCTTTCTCTAACTATTGAAGATAAGTGGGGTGTCATGGAACGATATGAAATAGCCGAAAAGTGTCGAGGAAACCGTCTACGGCATCATAAAAAAATAGCGAAAGGCGTCGGACAGCCTCGGGGTTTCATCTGTCAGTCAACGCCTTATTTGAAAGGTGATGCAACCGATACGTCCTCCACCCAAAAAACCCTTACGTTTAAGTGAGGACCGTAGGGTCAAGGACACTCCCCACCAGGCTCGCAAAGCAAACCGTATCGCCCCTGTGAATGTGAAGCTTGAGCACTAACAAGCTGGCTATTTAATTTGGAGCAGCAATCCTGGGAAATCACGCCCAGAATTTTAAGGTGGGACAAATTTTTCGGGATTGCTGAAGGGAAGGGATTGCGAAGAGGGAAGGGTGTCACGAAGCGGATGGTGAGAGGGTGCGAGTGGTGAGGCGAAGGGAAAAGAGGAATGGACGCGGTGTTTGTCGGGGAAGACGAAGGCGCGAACGCTGCGTTAGGGGGTGGGTGGGCCGCGGGGATGAGTGGACAGCGCTCGGTGCGCGAGGAAAGGGAGGGAGAGGGTGGTAAAGTGTTGGAGGTGAAGTGTGCGAGATGAACGAATCCGGCGAGTCATGTGGAAGAGAGGATGGAAGGAAGGGAGGGAGGAGAACCGTAGGATGTAGGAAATGAACACTTTTTCCTTTTTAACGAAAAAATGAGAGGAAGGAAATGAGAGAAGGGTTCCCCCCATTTCCTCTCCTCTTTTTCACTTCTCCACGAGTTCATACGAGGGGGATGGATAGGGGTGAATACAGAGAGAGAGAGAGAGGTCGGAGGGTGGGAAGGGAGATGAGTGAAGAGATGGGAAAGGATTTCAAAGTGGCAGACGTACGGAAAGAGTGGAAAAGTTATGGAAGAATATAAGAGAGCTTCATTACCCCCTTGAAAATAAGACTCGTGGGACCGCGTTTATGCGATAAAAGCGGTGCTTATGGCCGGCTTGAAGACCTGTATTTGAGAGCAACAGTTGAGTTTCACTTGAAGAATGAATGGCTGAGTCTCACGGCTTCCATGTCGTGCTTGTCTGCGGACTGGGTTTCCATACAATTACAAGCGTGTAATGCGCAATGGTGGTTTTGTGCAATGTATGGGATTACAATGCGTATGAAATTATCATGGCGTTTGAACCCTTGCCTATGGGATTTGGAGCGTGTCTAAGTTAACAACAGAACGGAAATGAAATTTGAGACTCAAGACAAGAATACTAATGGAGTGCTACTGTTGTTCCAAGGTGGCAAAAAAGGTGTATTCCATAGGGCGTCGAGGATTAAGTGTGAAATGAGAATGAGTTGAGCTCTGCAGCTCACGATATCGGAAACGAAAACAAATACATTATAAGTCTTGCCTTGGTTAACCATTTCTCTATTAAAGGCACTGCGGATGATAATGGGAACGAGCTATCAGAGAGGGTATGAAAAGAGGCCATACCTTCCTGTAAGTCTCCTTAAGTTATAATCGAAGAATGTTGAGAGTGATACTATCGCTAATATAGTCTTTTATCAGTGCAGAACCAAACAAATCCACGCTATAACACAAAGCTAAGACCGTATTATCATCATTGTATTCCAGCCATGAAAACATACCAAAGTCCCCAGCTCAATATTACTGCAAAGACTAAAGAAGCCATGAATAAAAGCTCATAAGATGACAATACAGCAGTCGATAATGTACCTGTAGTTAAATTTTAAAATTATCCAATTGGTATCGCATTTATTCGTTCAACAATAAAATTATTCCCCTTCGCAAATTCTCAATAGTAAACGATATTAAAGGAAAATTGCATTTTTCATGGCCCCCAGAATGTAACTCATGTGAAAAATAGGTTACGTAAAACTAGATTTGATTTTTCAGGGCAATACTTCTTAAATCTTGAAAAACTCACCTATTTATTGGAGATAGCCGACGCCTTGGGGAGTGACTCTCAATCGTTGCTAAAATTGGAAAATTCTCGCGAGACAAAACGGAGGGAGCAAAATACTTCTCAATGGCACTGTCGTCAACATTCGCTTGCCATGTTAATATTTATGCATCGGAGAAAATTTTCTCGCTTCATATTGGTTTATAGATATATTTCCAGCTGCTACGTTTTTATTTCTGCTGATTTCTGTGACAAATCGATTATTTATGGCACCCGAATATATTTTTCGCATCACGACGCATTCGGATTGCGTCCGAAACGATGAACCCTCGTGCCGCTTCCATTGGCTCGTCCGAGGATTAAAATTGCACTCTTATTTTGCTTGTGCGTAGCTAAAGCAAACAGCAAAGAGCGGAATTCTCCGCCAGCGTCGCGATCGCATAGGAAGGTGCCGGGAGCTGAGGATAGAGTGAAGAGGTGATGGGAGAGAGATTGGCGGTGGAAAGGGATTCCAGTGTGCAAAGGGGGGAGGGTCGAGCGGGAATAGTATCTTTGAGTTGCCCAGACTAAGTACTTTTCCACGATAAGATCCGAGCTCAAATCCAGGCGATGGGAGAATCATTGTTGAGACTTCTGTTCCCGAATCGACCGCGGAGACGTTGGGGAGACTTGGGAGCGCAGTACTTCTTCAATCGACTGGGGCGAAATCCTCCTCTCATCGAATCTCATAGGGTTCGCTGGGCGCCTCTCTTCAATAATGGGAGAACGATGACTCAGGGTTTCCCTCCTCATTCTCCTACCATTTCCTGAAAGTTCTCCCACGTTAGCCACCAATCCCTCCGGGCCGGGGAAAGTGATCTCATACAACTCTCGGTCGCCTCCGGGAATTCGCCGTCTATTCACCGGAGGGAGGGAAACTCGGTGGCGGAAAAGTGCGGGAGAAGGTGATGCTTCCTATACAGATGGAATGCGTGAGGGAGGGGAGGATGTTGGCCGGGGAGTGGTTGGTTCGGTGGCGGCGTTTGGAGAGCGCGTGGGAGGGTTGACGAGGGCTGAGAAGTAGGGTTGCGGGGAATTTTGGAAGCCGACAGCGGCGAGGAAGAAAATTCGACCCCCCCCCTCCATCCATTCCCCTGACGAATCTCTCTCGCAGCCCGGGGAATAAGTTCCCGAGGGAGGCAATCTGCAGAGGAGAGGGAGTTTTGGGGGTTGGTCGTGGGGGGTGCAGGAGGAGAGAGACAGCGGGAGTCTGTAAGAGACGTAGGCACGACAGGAGAGAAGGACAGAGAGGGAAAGAGACAAATAAAATGATCGCATGCATTTGTAAATAAATTAATGCTCTTGTGTAGACCCTTGCTTTCGTATTTTCATTCCCATAGCATCCATCTCAAGGGTTTGAGGCAACCTCTAATTTTTCACTCGTCGTGAATTAGCGATCATTTGCTCTCGGAAGCGGGCTCATTCCCTCGTCGGATTTCTCTCATAGTTTTTCATCTCCATTATCTTTTGTACTACGTTCATCAAATTAAAAGCAGGATTTCCCTCTGGAAAAAATGGTCTCATATGAAAAATGAAGTTAATTCTTTCGTTATTCTTTGATTTTCCTCTACTTTCTCTCTTTTATCTATTCTGTCTCACTTCAATTCATTGGTTTGTTTTTAATCGTGATTTATGCTGTTAAATAAGTATAATAAATGTCAACAAAATTATTTTAGTGATGTTAAGGTGATTTTACGTTAAGATTTGCTATTTTGAAGTACATATATTTTGCCATCGTATTTCTATAATTGTGTGTTCTTCTTTAAGTCTCTGTTAGTCCCATCTCTCATGCGTGTTGTAGATTATTTAAGTAAGCCATTTGTTTGTTTAGATATTAATACATAATAACATTAAAAAGTAAGGAATTTCCTTCTTATCCAGCAGTTTTACGGACATTCTTGCAGGAGTAAAATATAGACGGGAAATTTCGGAAACCCTAATAGATCCTATCAAGCTGTACAATAGTCAAAAGGTGGCTCCATAATAAAGTTTTCCATCAAACTTAAGGTATATAAATCTAATTTCATTAGATTTTATTCACCTAATGTTAGTTTGTAATTTATTATGTATTTATTAAATGTTTAACTCCTCAATGTCTGCTAATCGCGTTCACAGAACGTACATTTAGTCCTGAGTTACCGCTGACGAGACGCTTGTCCCAGAAAAAAATAAACTACAAATCT
Organism: Hetaerina americana; assembly: GCF_022747635.1. NCBI lineage: Eukaryota > Metazoa > Arthropoda > Insecta > Odonata > Calopterygidae > Hetaerina > Hetaerina americana. Next base: position 51,075,448 of record NW_027286874.1, on the reverse strand, counting down.
CTCTCTTCTCTTCCTTTTCTCTCCTTCCTCCGCGTCAAACCCCTTCCCTCCTCCCCAGGATGCGAAAGTGAAACGCGAGAGTCAAACAAAACGCGAGTTTCGGGAGTGAACTCCCGCTTTCGGCCTCTCGTCTTCGGAGGGGCATTTTTTTTGGACAACATAGAGAAACAATGATGGTCCTGGGAGGCCGACTGTTCCCGACTGGGCGCGCGGCGCGTGCTGTGTTTATCGCGTAATTACGAATGGGGTGGTTGTTCCGTTAGCCTTCTTTCCGGTGCTCGTGTGGAAGGGAGCAGTGTGTGCGTGTGTGTATGTGTGTGTTCGTGTTTGTGTGTGGGGGGAGGGGGTTGTTGAGGGGGAATGGGTGAAGTTGAACTGGGGTGGACGAACGAAATGCGGGGTGAAGTGGATGCGGGGACTGCCGCGCTCAACCGCGCCAGCGACGCACGTAGGGCGCCGAAACCGCCCGCACCCTCGCCGCCCGTTCGCCAGGAGGGCGTTGAGGAGGGAAAGGGGCTGGGGAATATCAGAAACCAAGGGCGGATTTTGGGGGCAGGAGGGTGTGTGTGAGAAGAGGTTGAAGTTTTCCGTAATTAGAAAATTTTCGGAAGGGAAAATCCCGGCATATGAATGCGTAAGCGAACAGGTCGGGTAAGAGCGCCCGTCTGAATGCCGGAACTCGGTAGGAGGATTGGAATGTTCATGCATATTGGATTATTTTTGAGCTACGGGATGGAGCGGGGTGGAGCAAGGATTATTGAAAAGGCTTCATAAGCATGCGTGTGGTGGGATGATGTAATTCCATGCCGCGGAGATAATTAATATTGCCACAGATCTAATTTCAATGCCGTTCCCGTGGTTTGAGTTGAATGCTAAAATGAGTTACTTACCATTTGGAAGTTGGGATAGGAAAACTAATATGACATGTTAGACGCTTCTCTTATGTCATAACCAATTCCATAAAATTAGCGGAGTGACTTTTCTGCACTCTTTATTTTTACCCGCCGCATCAACTCGCTGACATGTGAAATTAAACGCATTTGAGTTACGATGCTTGGTAAAATACTCCATGGACACTGACGCGTTAATTTCCGAAATGATTTCCATGAAATATGTCCCCAGCCAAAATCTCCCTAGCAGTAATTAAGGCGTCATGGTAACTATTTTAGCTCTCTAGATTCAAAACCCAGGTCAAAGTATTTCTATTGAAGGAAGACTTCTCTGTTATTTGTGACCCTTTAATACTTATAGGTATTAAAGGGTCACATTATTAGGTAATAAAAAGCATCACCCCGAGTTTCTTCATGTATTTAAGTGTGAGTAATCAAAAAGGCGAAGGACAGTGAAAAAGGGCTTAACTGGTAAAGTGCCGAGTGTAGAATAAACTGCTTTAAACCATTTTGAGGCGGTAAAAACTTGATATAACGATTAGTAAATTTTTTTTCCGTGGTAAATCAACGCTTAATATTATTTCTGCGAAATATGAAATGTTTTCTTCCCCTTATAAGTAATTATTTTTTTCAAAAAATTATTTTCAGTAACGAATGGCAAATCAGGTGTGATTCTCCGCTAGGCATTCAACGCTAACTACGGATGTACAATTAAATTTTACAGGAGATATTAAGATATACCTTTCATGTTCTGAAAAGTACCAGCAACACGAAAGGTATATGAAGGAGTTCATTATATGCAATCGAGAGAGGTGTTTTATCATTCTGCCGTCACTGATTTCTCCCTGCTAGGGATCTTTTTACCTAAGTGATTATACCAGCATTATTACATGCTATTTCATTACTTCTGAAAATATTCCGAGCGGACATGCGATGTAGACACATGGTAAGGATCTGAAGAGTCACCGATAGCAAATATATTTTCAATTTCCCCCCTAACTGGCACGATTTTTGCCAGCGAGATTACGTACCTAGTCGATGCAAGCATAGTTAAGATGTTGAATTCTTCGGGGTTCGATCTACCAAGCGAATGGTGGGCAAGGAGTTATTCAGTTAATCACCGGAGCGGAAATGATTCAGACGAGCTGTTCCCTTACTGAAACCTTTCCGATTCGTCCGGAGCCACTCAACGAAACGATCCCGACTCTCCCATCGATCAAAACACCGCGGAGAGTACCTGCATCGATAGCTTCAATTGACATCAGAGTGCACAAGTGCCGCCGTGAGTGTTCGAAGTTTGAAATATCTTCAAGGGGTCGCCGCGGGAATCCCTTCCTCCCCCCCCCACACACACACTCACACTACTACCCCCACGCTCCGCGATCGTTTAATTAAATAGACCGTCTTTATCGATTCGATCCGCGGACGGAAGAGGCCTGGGTGATGTGTCATTTTTTTCATTCCTTACCTCCTTCGTTCTCCCAGCAACAACCCCAGTCTCCCCCTAGATATCAAGGAAAGAGGGGGGGGGGACGAAGGAAAAAGATCGGGCCGACCACTCCCCCTACCACCCTTTCCTCTCTCTCTTTCTCCCCGCCTCGACTTCTTGAGTCCTCGGACCGAGAGGGCCCATGTTTTATTTTCGCGCCGGGACGGCTCTGATAAAGCGATTCCATCTCCCGATGCGTCCGTACACGCTCCATCGAACGCTTTAACCTCCCACCGTTATGCGAAGAGGTGGTTACATTATAACAAGAGTCGGCCCATTGGATGCACTTGCCTCCCTCACAAAGGGAGAAATAGCCCACACTATTCATAAATAAGTTCGCTTCTCTCGCTTGCGGGAACTCTTAACCGTCACCGCCGCCGAGTCGCGAGCCTTCCCCCGTCCCACGCGCCAGAGGACTCCCGGGTAGGTAAGGGGGAAAAAAATGGTTCACCGGGCGAGACTCCCCTCCCCGTGATTAATCCTCCTCCTCCGTCTTAATTCGCCGTCGTGGATTTAAAAGATCGTTCATTTTGTAATTCAACGTGGTGGAGGGGTGATGGGGCGAGCTAGGTGGGTCTGAAGGGGGGATATGAATTATTGTATTCGTTACACGTCCGCCAGAGGCCCTCAGCGTCCGTTATCTCCCTTCTTGGCCGAGACGGATAGATGGCACACCCCGCGAATCCACTATTCGTCGCCCACTTTATTAAATCCGTAACCGATTGCGCATGCGTGGCGCGGTAACGAATGGCTGTCATTCGTTATACTCTAACTTACCTCTACCTCCCCACACTCGTATTCCAAAGCTTTTGTCAGGGACCGTAAGGATTCAATATATCAAGCGGGACGCACAATGCCAAAGTCGGCTCGTCGTCTTCATTTTTTTTCATATTTTTTTCCCTCCGGCACGGGTTAGGCTTCTTTACGAGTTTACATTTCAATTTCAGGAATTATTTTGGTTTTATTCCGTCTCTTCCGCGTCCTTAGAGTTCCCAGCCAAGGGGCTGAGGTAGCCGAAAGTGCGCGGACAAAAGAGAGGGGAAAAAATTTACGTGGTTCATTGTGATGCGGAATGCGGCGTGCCCGATGGAGGCCGCATGCGAGTACGTGACAAGAGCTGGGTCGGACAATTCGTTCAGACAAAAGCATTTCCGCTACCTTTTGCCTTTTATTCCTTTCCTGTCATCTTCGATGGAATATTTGTCGCTGAAACTCTCCCTTCTGAATTCAGTCATGGCGTCCAAGCGTTCGCGTTCCTCCTGGATGTATATTTCTGCAGTTAACGTCATCTGAATACATCACTTTTCATGATGACTACCTCCGACGTTTCCTGTCCTCGAAAATTCAGAGCGGGTTCAGCTGCTCTTGAACACAGGTTGCGCGCTCTGAGACGGGTCTTAAAATTAAATTGGTATCTTATGGCTATGACTTGATTGCGTGGCGAAGTAGGAATATACAATATTTTTTCGTGCAGTAAAATAGTCACATCGGGGACGATTTTGGATCCCCTGAGAATTCTAGAACTTAATCTTCCTCATGTATTACACATGATGAGAATAGGCGATATTTTTCGGAATGAAATAACCATTTAATTTTGGGGCTACGCTGCTTATTTTTCGAGTAGTAAAAATTATCTTGGAATACGCCAAAACTAGATGGCAAAGACAAACATTAACTAATGTAGTCAACAACCTTCCAAGAGAGACAGCCTTTCTGACTGAACAAATGGAACTAATTCTCTAATGTGTAAATTCTCTCCGAAGAGTGCCCGAAATTTCTTACGATCATTACTCGATGAACTTCGCAGAATAAATCTATTTTTTCAGACGCGTGTGCACTTTCACCTATCGATTGGGGAAAATTCACTCAATCTCCTCCTATCAATACCGAAATCATTCAGTCCAGGGGCGATCCTGTTAAGTCCACCTTTTTCATAATTCAATCTCCTTCGTTCGTCGCTTTACTCCTTATAATCGTTACAAAGAGTATCTCATTTCTACTCGCCGCAGGATATTATGTAAATTGAAATTGCTAAAAGCTTATTCATTGGAAAGTGTTCCACTCATCGTGATCATCATATAAGCGACTTCTGTTTAGTCGAATACTTAATATCATGCCGCAGTTAATGCATAATTAGAATTACGACTAAGTCACGAAATGAGTAAAATTTAATAGCTAGCAATGTTTTCATTGGCCTTAAGGGCTTCAAGGAGATCATTTCCGGGTACAAATGCGGCTTCATCATATTTTGCCTCACAAACGGAGGGGAAAGGAAAATATGTTAGAGGACTGAAATACAACCTAAATGCCAGTTGCATGGAAAATTCTAATGCACCTCCAACGTAATCATTACGGAAGATTGCTCACACTATCCCTTCAGTTGCATTCCATTGTAAGTTATTTAGTGGTTATGTATGAGAGACATTTTGAAATGTGAAGCATAATTTATGACCCTCACTTGCTTTTGGCTACGAGAGCACTGCGAAGGGCACAAGTTTTCATCTGTTCATTTGAGACTTGATTTATTATAAACCTGTAGTTTTGAAATCCAACGTTCAATCCGTAGTAAAAATCCACCCATTGCTACTTCAAAACACCAACGTATCATATGGTCGTCCTGCTACCAAAGAAAACGAACGTATATAGGTATGCGATCATTTGTATAATCTGATTTCAGAGATGCGTGACCGATGAATGCATATTCCAGGTACTAATCACAATGCAGGGCCAGTCATCATTTTTTTTTTGACTTAGGCATGTGTCCATTTAAGCTGGCTGACTATACAGAAGGCATGCCAGAATAAAACGCTCGATTACAATAAATAACGATTTTGCGCGTTTAGAGTTGAAAGTGGCATGCCCCGCCCGGTTTTAAAACCGGACTATACGAATTTATACGATCCCATACGACAGATCTTAAGCCCAGTAGCCACCTTAAATTTTGATGAAAGCATTTTAAGAAAAGCGGGTTATATATTTTTCTTATGGTGTCCCACAGGTCTGCTTCCAATGAAATTTTTCAAATGATTTAATGCTCGAATAATGACATGTGAGAAAAGGGTGTGTGAGAGATAGAGGGTGTGACGTCAGCGCAATGAATTCAGGAATTTTTTAGAGCCCAGAATATTAGGTGCCTCTGGTTAAATAGGGGTTATCTTTTGCTGGGTGTCTTGCGGAAGTTTCCATTCGGAGGAGTGCTTCATGTGATGATTTATTTTAGATAGTAGATATTTTAATACCCTGCACGACACCGCTAGGGTGTGTGGCAGGGGGTGAATACACACGAGACTAATTTTGACCCGAATATTTTTACCCCTACTTCGGTTAGACCTATTCTGATCCCTTATCGTTCGTGGAAAAAATGAAATCTTAAATCTATCTGTTCTACACCTAATCTCTCTAATTTTACTGACATGATCTCTCCTACCGTAGTACTAGGGGGGTAATACTCTATTTTTAACATCACTGCTAAAGAGACATCCTTCCAATTTATGCAAGAGATTGTATTTGTGATTTAACCTTTGCTCCGTGAGCGATTCCCAGCTTAGTTCCTCTAATATTTTGGATGCGCTAATAAGTTTATCATAACAGAGTTTTACAATTATGGCTCCTTAACGCTGCACGCGACCCAATTCGGCAATCAATCCAACCTGGTGAGGATCCCATTTACTAGCAGCATATTCTAAATGAGTCCTAACCAGCGAAAGATAACATATCTCTTTCACCAATCCATCAAATTTTTCCAGTACTCTTGTCATAAATCCTAACTTTTTCTTAACTTGTCCACGTATTCCCAGTATGTGTTTCACCCGGGAGAGATCGTGTGAGAGGGAAACGATTAAGTATTTAATCGAATCTACACATTCCATTTCGGTGTTCCCGATGCAGTAGGCGTTCGTGAGGGAATTTCTCTTTTTCCAAAAATTCATCTCTACGCACTCTCTTAAGTTTAATTCAAATTGCCAAGTGTCGGACCAGCGTTGTATAGCATTTAGGTCATCAGATAAAGCAGCTGTGTCTTGTGGATTACGGATATCTCTGGATTTCCTTAGAGGTATACAGAGTTTAAAGGAAAAAGAAAAGTCGCGGTACAGTCTCCCTTGAACCTTTCGCATTATATAGTTGAATATATGACAGGCAAAACATCGCTCGTCATAAAAAGGTAACCTTTCATGATCCTTTCTCACGCTTTCGCCTCCAAGAAAGGAACCATATGTCCTCTTCAAGGAAACAACCCGGTCTGAAGGCTTCCCGTGGATACATCATTTGGGTCACCACCCACTACATCATCACTGTTATGTGTTGACCGTGAACAGTTTTAGAGCTCTCCTTTTCCAACAGGAAATACCCATCACCGCGCTTGAATTCGAAGAAGCGAAATCTTTCCTAATGCGCGAGACTTATTTTTAACTCGGTAACGTATGGGCGACTATTTTTGTGAAATTAGGAAGCGTTAAAAGAAATTAATGCCTGGAGGAAAGGTTGCTAGGAAATGGGTTAAACTTGTAAAGCTCAATACGCGTGAAGCCGAGTGAGAATGATTCATATCCCTCATAGATTTGATGATGTATGTTTCTCACCCTGAGTGAATAACGCATTCTCTACTGTATTCAGTGTGTTTTCCGCAATACAGTATTTTATATTTGAATTCTTTCGGAATTAAAAAGTATACTTTCTTTGCGTGCAGTTATGCGAAGATGCCCTTCACGCGAATGTAAGGAACACTTGATTTTGATATTATTTGCCTGGTTTTGATTCATCTCCTGCCACAAAACGCTGGCTTGCAGAGTGATACAAAGAATGAAATAGAATGAAAATGAGTCCTTAAAGATCATTTAAATTCTAATCTATTTAAATATGGTGTTACTGAATCCATTTCATACTGATACCGTGTTTACTTAATTATACAAGAAAAATGATTTATAATTAAGCGAAACTGAATACTCGGTATTTAAAAACGAACACATGATTACGACAGACACGTGGCGTTGTCATCACGTGAGTCGAGCAGAATAAGTACGGCATTTGTGAGCTAACTACTGGTAACGCGTTTGTGTAATCCCAGGGGTTAAACGCTGGACTATTGACCGAATGGTCCGGGTTCGATTCCCGGGTACGTCCCTGGGAACCCTTAGCTTCACCCGAGGTACATTATGTAGATGTAGATGAATGTGATTTTCGAGTACCAAAACTTCCCGGGAAATCACACGTGGCACAGGAAAGGGATCCGGCCCCCCTACACTGATGTGTGAATTTCACATGCCGTTGTGCTTAATATAGGGGGAACTGGACCATCACCTATCAAACCGACCTTAAGGTTTATAACTGTGTTATATAGTTTATATATATATATACATATATATATATATATATATATATATATATATATATATATATATATATATAGTTGTTATGCTTCATAACTTGGTTCTGATTCTAAGTCTTGACTTCTTCAATATGTTATAACGGACAGTTTTATTTGTCACCCATATTGAAGCAAGATTTTAACAAGCCATAAGTTTTATAGTAATAATTTAAGATAAACGAGTTTTTTTATGAGAGATCTTCTGTATCTATACCGAGAGGACTAACATTATTTCATTAATATGAGGTTGATGGCCATTATAACTTCTATTAACCTCTTCAATACATAAATGGTGCCATAAAATTCCCTGTTAATGGTCAAGATACCAATTTCTTATCTGAACTGAAGACTCATTTGGAGTTATTACGAATAAATTAAACGTGAGGCTCCAAAATGAATTTGAGCTATAAATAAGATTGATATTATTATGAATCAATCCTCTGAAAGGTACATTTTATTCAGGCCTAACTCATTTCTCTTCCATCTCTCTTCCACAAATGACATTTTTTTTCAGATACATACATTGCATGATATGATAAGTAAAGTTTCGACAGTTTGTTTCCCTGCAAGGCATTCCCACTGCTTTGATTCCTACAAATTCCAGTCAAGGTTGATGACGACATGGATCGATATTTGCTTACAATTAGCTTTGGGCTTTCATGATGTTCACCAAGAGGCGAACTATTTACTAAGTGTACATGAACTGCCTATTTTTGTGAAACCTTACGAGAATTACCTTAAAATATATATTTTGAAAACCCTATTAAGCCTCCAGAACACTTCGGAGTACATGATTAGAGCAAGTATTCGAAGTGTTTGCGTGAAATATAAAGCGTTTCAAAGAGCGATTTCACTACAAAGAGAATACGCTTCTCATTGTAAAATGTTTGAGCTACGTGGTAATTATGCTACATTGGCAGAATATTACAATGTTTATGAAATGAAATATCACATTTTAAAGTGACATCTGACGTATTATCTAGGTTAGTTTTACGACTTACTATGAACATACCATTGTTTTTAACTATTGCTTATTCAAATAGCATCTTCGTTATTATTTATGAAATCAAGTTTTACATAGGCAATACACATAAAATAACATTTTGACAAAGACAAAATTAGTAAATTATCGTAAATAAATGCCGTGTTTATAATTAAACAAAACTCTGCTCTTTCCTCATTTGTTGGCATTTTTACAGTGGTATACGTATCATCAAATCAGTGCCCCCCAATTCACTGGATACAATATTCCGTATCTTAGAAATAATAAATGTAGTTAATTTTAACACTTGGCGCTCAATATTGATTGTCACTATCATAATGAAATTTAGTCCAACATTAGAAAATTGATTCTCCTGTAGAAAAGGGTAATCGTCACCTCCTTCCAGAAGTGCGTGTTTCCATTTTAGAACTTCAAATTGAGTTGGCCCTCAGTGTCGTCTCCGGACATGAATGCATTCGTTCTCCGAATACTCGGAAAGATTCTTCTCTAAAGATAGTAAAAATACTTGATACATCCGAAGGTCACATGCTTCGGAAAAATTCGGGTGCACAAAAAAAAACGATCGGGAACTTTTAATCTTCCACGAGAGGTCGGTTTTCACCCGAAAAATCGTTTGGTGCTATCTTATAATATATTGCCTCTCCCTTTTACGGGGTCGTTTGAACGATCCCCGTGATCCCTGTGCGCGGGGAAACGCGATCATTTTTCCCATGAGCCGGCACGGCGTGTCCGCTCGAATCTCGGAGCGCATCACTGCAACCGGGGTCGCATTTTGATGTCCGCACGCATGCAACCGAGTCTTTTTTTGAGGAGGAGGGTGGCGAGGAGGGGCGAAGGAACGGCGGCAAATATTTCCGAACATTCATGGTCAGCAACCCACCTCCCGTTCCCCGAATTTTAATCCTTTTTTAATGGATCCGCGAAACCAGATTGTCGAAGGGAACTCGCCGGGCAGGTTTTCACGGTTCGGAGTTTTTGGGAAGGGATCGTGCTTCGCGGGGGGGTAGGGGGAGGGGACGAAAGGGGAAAGGGTGAAGGGAGGTGGAGAGGGGAGAATGCGAGAAAGAAGGCCCGTGTTCCGCCGTCGTGCATCAAGTTGACCGCATTCGGAGAGATTGCCCTGATGTATTGCGACAACACTGCGAGAGTCCTCTCCGCGTGCTGAGTGCTATCGAATGTATGCCATAAATACCGGCCCGGGGAAAGGGTTTCCCCCCTCCTGAACCCTTTCCTTCCTTCCCTCTCCCTTCTACCCTCCTGAGATACAGCCGAGAGAATAAAAAAGTGCGACCGTTGGGGTCGGTGCAACTGGGGGTGACTCCTTCACCCTCGTCATTGTCTGCCGTTCGCTCACCGCCGGTTCGCATACAGGACGGGGGGTGCGCCTACGTGTCCACGCCTACGCACTCCCTCCGCCCAGAGAACCCACTCTGGGGAGAGACGAGGCGAAAAACATTGGTCCATTCTAGCCCTCACACCCTCGGAATCGATGGGGATGATTTGGTAATGAGTTAGTTTTGTAGGCAGAGTTAGCCAACCCGCTGCGTCGATTCTTATCTCCTTGCTCTGTATTCCTCGCGCAGAAAGCTCTAGCTATCTCGCTTCCACCTGCCATTACTTCGCCTCCGAAATTTTCCGAAGATGAACATTCAATGCCCTTTGGCAAAGGGAGGGAGAGAACCCCCACACGCAATCTCCTCTCTCCAATCTAATCACGCACGGTGCAAGCAGTTTGAGAATATGCGAGCTATGCACTGGTAGAGCATGTGCATTTTATGAAATAGATCCATCAAGTTCTTTCAGGGTATTTCTCACGTTAGAAAGACCTCTCTCACCTTCAGAATTAAATACCTCTATGAATATAATGTTTAGAAACTCTGTTCATGAAATGACATCAATTTCTTCTGATTTGTCCGAACGAAAGTGTAAAAAGTGGAAAATAATGACATTTAAAATCATTTACTTTTTCCATTCTGAGAATTTATTTAGTTTACGCTGGTCTAAAGTTCACTGAACTGCAAAATATCACCAAATATATATTGGCCATGGTGAAATGAGATCGATAGCCAACTTTTTAAGCAAATTTCAAGGTCCACATCTAAGTATCCATATCAGCAGGAATTCATAATTCGTGGCAATTTCAACGTAAAAAGTAGGCAATTTATATTATCACAAATAAAAAATTTCCGTTAGCCGTACCAGTAAGTTTAAAATTTCAATATTTTCTAATCTACACTTATGTTACGTGGAACTAAACTGAATTAGGATGCATTCAGCTCTAGAGTTTAGGATATATCTAATATTATCATTACAAGTAATATGCAAATCAATGAAAAGTCTCTTGGAGAAAAGGTATATTAACTAGATAAATTAAGTGGATAATCTGCCTGCCTGATAACCCAAAGTTGGAATTGCAAGTCCCTCCTCGAGATGGGAAATCGTCCAAACTCTGCGGGATCGGTTGCAGGTAAACATGACGGTAATCCAAAAAAAACTTATCGGTATACCAAAAGTCAAGCGGGTCTTAAGAGGTAACTAAATTAAATAGCAGGAACTCCTGTGCAAGAAAAATGTTTAAAGGCGGTGTTATGCCGATTATCTATTGAATAAAAACAAGAAATATACATGAAGCATCTTGATAGTGGTGGGGCATTTTTCAGAATATGGCTTTTTACCACAGATACGTTGTCAGAGTACATAAAAATGAAGCAAAAGGACATTAAGTTTGTGCTAGCATAAAATAAAAAATGATGAAGTATATTAGTTACTTCTCTTCATGTCTAGTTTCTCATTAAATATTAAGGAATGTGATGTATATTTTAGCAGAATCTAATATTTATAGTGGAGAGCACTTTGTGTGAGTGCGCCGTCCGTCGGATGGGACGTTAAACTACGGACCCCTTGGTACCTTTCGTCAAGAGTAGGTTAATGCCAACGCCGAGTTTCTTTCCACCCTTCCTCCATGCCCATCCATCCCTAATGCCACAAATGTCCTCCCCTAAATCTACTAGTACTACTACTCCAATATTTATAATTACAGCCATTTGAAAAAATATAGCGATAGTCGTTCAAATTATTTTAGATATCTCAGAATAATAGAATACGAATGATGACTCGATTACGAAACTGATCATGAAGCAATTTCATGCGCCTGAACGACTTATGTGGCAATTAGAGTGGTTGCAATAACTTACAGAACTTCGCAGAATTTGTCAACCTTGCAGTTTTGACAGCAAATTAATCCTTAAATTCAACATAGCTAATGCTACTTCTTCAGATTTTTTTCACTGAAATATATGTGGAGTGAATGCATTTATTAATGGAAGGGTCACTCATTTTTTTAAGGCCTGGAGTTTTTTGATATTATATCCTTCTAATCCACAAGACGCGTGTCTACTCATGGAGCACCGCATGCGTACTTTTAATTCCAAAAACTCTTTTAATTCCAATCAGTATCATAGGAGAGGAGAGCCTTGGTAGAGCAACACTTCATACACGCTGTTACTAAAATAATAAAATTATATTAAGTTAAATCTGACTTTACACATTTAAGGTGATTACCATTGCTGGTACGCTCAATTCCCTCAAAATATCCCTTTATTGTATTCTTGTAATACACATAAGTAAATTATGATGGAGTATCCATACGAATTAAGAAGCATTACGTAATGATAGTTAATAAAATCTTTTCCAAGCAGGAGAAACAAATGAACTGTGCAAAAAACGTATAGGAATGGTAATTTGGCGTTTTAATTTTCATGCGGCAGTGGTCACATTAGCTCGACAATCTAGCTAAAGAATTTCGATTATCAGGTAACGCAATCTTTCTATCCTTCGAACTCCGCATTCAAACTAAACCTATTGCTTGATGAACGAGTCCGAGCACATGACTAACCGAATTTTGTCAAATCACAAAAAGACAAATTAAGCGGCTGAATACGCCAAGAAAAATTACAAAGGGAGACTATTAAAGGAAGCCGGGGATAGCTTAGAGCCAGACAATTTTGATTTGAATATTGATTGAGATAAAACCGGCATTAAGGGAATTGAAATTAAATATATGACCGAGGGGGGAGGAAACGTCCCTGCGGAACCTTTTTATAGGTTTAAGAAAACGTGGGGGGAAGGGTTTTTATGGGCTAATTTGTAGCATTTACGAGAGTGAAATTTGGCCGCAAAAATTCGTTAAATCAATGTTAGTTCTCTTGTCAAAATGGGAGGAGTTACCATATTTGAGACTGCAGAACAATTAGTTCGATTTCGCACGTAGCTAAAGTGATACTTACAATCATCAATAAGAGAGTGGAGAGGATGGCACAAGATAACACGTTCTTGGATTGGGGATCAGTTTGATTTTAGAAAGGGGATAGGCAGCATGATGCCATAGTGGTGATGAGATTACTGATAGAGAAGAATATGGAATACAATCAGGATATATTAGTCTGTTTTATAGATTTCAAAAAGGTGTTTGATAGAGTGACTAGGGTAGAACTAATAATTTCATTGCATAAAATAGGAATACGAGATTGGATGGATGGATTTATCCGCAATCTGATCATGTCTCAGACTACCTGGGTGAGGGTGGTGGCCAGAGAGTGGTAATGGGCAATATTAGGAGGAGGAGTGAGAATGGGCTGTCAATTATCACTAATGCTTTTCAAGTATATGTGAAGGAAATAGTAGAAGATACATGGGAGGAACAGGAGATAGGGATGAAAGTCGGCGCAGAATTTATAAAATCGATTGTGGATGATCGTGGATCGCTTCGATATGTGGATGATTGTGCTTTATTTTATCATTCAGCCAAGGGATTGCAAGAATTACTGATCGCATTGGAAATGTAAGTGTTGAGTTAGGATGTTAAGATTGGACTTACTACAATTTAAATGTGTAACGTGGTTTTGTACGGCGGGAGACCTGGTCCAATAGTTAACCTCTTACAGAAGTATTCAGAACAAAATGGTCAAAGTAGTAAGGAGACTAGAAAAAGATTTGAGTCAGGCAAAATAACTTTCACATGGAGGAGGGAGATGCTAGCAGGGTCGATGAGTAAGAATGTTGAGAAAATTCTCGTCAGAACTGTGGTATAGAGCGGTGTGCACGGCAGGAACATGGTCATCGAAGCAAGATGACAGGCGTAGATTGAAGGATTTTGAAATGTGGGTGTGGAGAAGACTTTACAAGTTGAAATGGGCAGAGAGGAAAACAAACAAGGAGGTTCTTGGAAAGAGGAGGGAGGAGAGGTGATTGTTCGGAGCAATCCAAAGGAGACAGGAAAGATGGATTCAGGGCGTTTTGTTTGGTAACGAAATGTTGAAGACTCTTATAGAGAGGAGCGCGTTAGGCGAACAAAAAAGGAGTAGGAATATGATAGACATGTTAGACGGAATGGAGTGAGGTAGGATATCTGTGCAATTGAAGGAGGGCCTATTGTAGAATTGGATTTAAGGTTACGATTGGTTAGGATAGGTATGTAGGATAAAAAATTCATCATTGCACCGTTCCGTTGGCTGTATCCATCCAAAACCTACCTTAACTGCAAGAATACCAATTATAATCACAATATTTCATGAGGTATTCATTAAGATGAAAACCGTTTCTTTTCGAAAAGGGTTTCAATACTTGAGGTTGAAAGATAATTTGAAGGTACCAACAAGTGAAACTGAAAAATTCAACGGCCAACTGAACTCCTAGCAATTCCATTGAAACTAGCATCGTAAAATATGGTGAAAGGTTTTCTTAAGCCACTCTATTTGGAAATTCTCTAGCCTCCTTTGGTCCCCTAGAGGTTATTGATGTTAAATTGCGGCGTACTACGCGGAACTCATCAATTAAGCAAATCATCGCCGCTCGCTCGTGCTCCGAGCACACCGTTGCTGGAAGTTGGGCTGGCGGTGAGAGACTCATGGGCCGCTGGACTCGCGAGCGGAGTTCGTTACGCGGACTCGCGCTATGCAAATATGTTTGTAAAACCACGCTGAAATTCATGGAGATCATTGTTTTTCGAATCCCCTGAGCAAATAAGCAACGCTTTCGTATCTCCGTGATCCATGAAAAACCCCCTATCGATGCGTCCTTTGCTGCTTCTGCTCACACGGATGTGAATTTTGGTATCCAAATACGAAATCACTTCCATGTTTGTTGTTTGATGATTTCCATGCCCTTATCATCAACGATGCAGTGAAACTCGGATGCGAGGGAACGCCGGGACCCCGTTTCTCTCGCCACCCCTCCCTCCTCTTATTACCTCTTTCACCTCTCAATCTTCGTCCCCATCCCCCCCCATGCTGCTCTTTCCTGCCTCTCCCCTTCCCCCTCTCCCTCGAAAACTCCCTGCGCTCCCCGAAATCGGAGCATGCCCTCCATTCTGACGGGAGCAGCACAGCCCTGCTCTTTTCATGGATTTCCATCCCCGCCGTGTAAAATTGGTGCGGGGGAAGGGCTTTAATTGAGGGAGTATAAACATTGGCTCCTCTCTCTCATTCTATTCGGTATGGCATACCCGTGCCTTCACCGAATCGCGCCGCTCTTTCTCCCGTCCGGGCCTCGCTTTTACGAGAGCAAACTGCACGCGTCGTGTTTTGGTCAGAGGTGTGCCAGGGGTCAGGGGAGAGGCTCCGGAATCCCGTTTCTCCCGGGAGTCAGGGTATGCGAGCTCCACGAGTTCCCAGGGCGCGAACGTTCGCCGCGACGGTTTTGTCCGCGCTCAATGTGCGAACGTCACGCTTGGGATAGCTGTAATGCATTTCTTAAATCCTGGCAATATCATGTCGTGGATTTCTTTCGTTAATCCGAGGAAAGCAGTTCCCTGTAATTTCCCACGCTTACTCGAGGGATGAAAATATTTGCGCAGGCCTAATTACTTCCGCTAACGTATGTATATGACGGCTATTAAATTACAAACATGAAATGTTGCTGTTGATATTCAAGTGAGATGCATCGTAGTGGTTCTGACACATATGCTTCCTTGGTTAAGTTTATGATTACCTCTCCAGAATGTAAAAGTGCGTTTTGCCGCTCTTTAGAAATGCTGTTGAATGCTTCGTGACCACTGCTGTTCGCTTTTTGACGGGAAGTGAAGCATTGACAGACGTCAAGTATTATGGCGTTAAAAGTTTTGGGTAAAGAGTTAGGGGGTAGAGAAGTTTCCCTCAAGAAGAAAACCAGAACAAGTATTGAGAAATTTGCAGATAATTTTTTCTGGTTAGTTTATCTTAACTTTTTGATAGAATTATAATCTTGCATTAAATTACTCATTTATTTTCCTAAATGAATAGATTATATCTATTGAAAAAAATTTCACTTCCGTGGTTCAAGAATGAAGTCGCTATAAGGAGGTAATTTCCCAGAGTTATGCTTACGAGTATTTATTCTTTACACGGAATATTAAAGAGCATACTTATTTCTCTTGCATAGAATTGGATGTTTCGAGGTAAAATGTGTTGAAATTAGTTTGAAGTAAGCGTGCATGTGCCTGAGAAGAATAGAACTTGCTGAACATCGATAGAAATTTCATTTCAAACGTGAGAATGCTTACTGATTCAAAAAAAAATCTGAAAAATATTCAACACATGCATGAAATTTCAACAGATATTTATTTCGAAGGTGACAATCGAAGTTGTTATCCAATATTCGTGGTTCGCATCTGCCATGGAGGCATAACAAATATATTCAGAGCTCGTGAACCAAATTTGCGCCATCTTTCAAGATAGAAAAGAAAGCATTTTAATAGCTTCCGCCTATATCGAATGGAAGAGATGCAATCCGGAAGATATCCCACTACAATGAATGTGGCTCCAAAGGTGGCGAGGCGCGAGAGGAGACGTGGCTCGGAGACGCAAACGACAACACGGCGGCCACCGCGGCGCCCAGAGGTGGGGGGAAGGGGGGGTGGGTGCGAATATGACTAAACGGGAACGTCGAAGAGAGTGGAGATACGTCGTGATGAGAAATTATCTGCCGCGGAAATCTCCGCATCCCCATGCATTCCGGGTATTTCTATATCTTTACGACTTCTCTGCCCCATCTCAATTTCTCGCTTTTGACGTATAAAGCGTCCACCCTTTCCAACGACCCCCACCCCCCCATATTCATTTGACCTCAACGCTTTCTCCCTCTCCTCTCTCCCTCCTCGCACTCTCTCCCTTCCATCCAAACAACCCTCACGCCCTCGAACCCCTCTTCCCATGCGCCAAACCCATGACCATCTCTTCAATCTTTCATGCACCTCATTAACTTTTTCCATCTTCCTCTCATTCGCAAATCCCTCACACTTCCTCTGCCAATTAATTTTACTCCCATCTCTCAACTCCTGTTTTTTGTGCTAATCCTTCCCCTCGCTCCTCCAACCCCCTCCTCTCTTCTCTCTCTCTCACTCATCCTGTGAAAGAATGGCTGCTCGCTCTTAAGTCTATGATCTTCTAAGCGGCGTGGCGTGACTGAGTTTGAGAGAACAGGAGGGGTGGGGAGAAGAATGAAGGGTGCCCCTGCTTACAGTTTCAGCGCTGAGAAGTGGGCACATAAGCTGTAGCTTCCTGCCATCCTAGAGAGAAAAATATCTTGCCGGAAAGGGAAATTGATACGGACTAAGGAGAGGACTGAGATAAAGTTATTAAACATGATATTTATAAGCAAGCAAGCGTAGCAGTGATAAGGCACCCTGTTAAACCAAAATTTTGACCTTTCCATGAAGAGAATCCACCTCTTTAAAAATTGCGACTTAATTTTCCATAAGAGTTGAAATAATTTTTAAAATTAAAGGTTTCTTCTCTGACCTGATAGTAGCTTTTCCTTTAGTTCTTAATATTTGATTGAATTTAGATTTGCCATGAAAATGTATTGTATAATACATTCCTAACAGTTGATTACTATTTGGTCAGAAAATTATGTTGATATTCTTCAGTAAATATTTATCCTTGAATAGCCACAATCGTGTCACATGCACCGCATCCCTCTTCCTAAATATGAAAAATCAACCTTGCATGATTGAAAAGTACTTTCACTAAGAAAGAGAAAAATTCGTAAAACATGAGATGTTCTAAGAAACAAGTAATTCCTCAACTTCAAAAGATAATGCTCTTTACCTTCCAACTTGAAGCTCACATCGTAGGCAGGGTTTTCAGCTGATTGATGCTTTCGGATGTTGTTTTTTCACACATGCCTGGCAGCATAGGACGTCCTGACTCCATGACAGTCAATTTAAGATATTTTCTTTCTTTAATCTTGATTTCTAATCAAGATTAATTTATGTATCAAAGAAGTTAATAGTGATTTTCATTAGTATTTTTTTTAGTATATTTTACTGATAAAAATAATTGTTTATCATCTAACGTTCCCAAGATTAATTTTATACAAACACTTTTTATGCATCAATACCACACATACTATTCAATTATTTCATACCCAAATACTTACTTGTAATTTGACAGAAAATAAAGCACGCTGAAGAAATAAACGCTGCGTCAAAAATATTCTCCAATATTACAAGTTTATCCTTATGATAATAAGTTAATGGGCTGCTGAAGAAATCAACACTGCGTCAAAAATATTCTCTAATATTACATGTTTATCCTTATGATAAAAGGTCAATCGGTTGCTAATAAGGCCGCTGTATGATGAAAGACGGACAAACGAATACTTGGTTTAAGCAAATAATGTGTACTCATACGCTTCATTGAGGGCAGCCAAAAATTTGTATCACTATCAGCGCTAAAAATCACCTGACAAAGTATTAAGATTAATTAACCTACTTCGTCTCTTTTATGAGAAGGAAATGGCAATCTGAGAAAAAACCATAAAATGCTTTTCTGCTAGGAGTTTGAGTAGGAACCTCAAATCCTGCATCACGATAAATGTGAATACCTTGCTCGACAATTAGCCCAAAGAATTTGATTCTTGGACCGTATTGCATTTTTATCATCTAGTGTTTTTTTGCGGATGAAAAAAATAAATTCTTCATAATGAAACCAAGTAGGAGTATCCAAATGGAAACCGGGGGTCCGAAGGATGTTCACGATCATAATGAGCATGATGACCTTTAATTCTCCATTGAACTGAGTATGATTAGACTTCGGGACACTGTGATATGGGAACGGATTACTCGCCGGAATGACTCGGGCGGCAGTGTAAATCTTTTGGATTCGGGAGAAGGAGGTGTGGGAGATTCCGCTTTCAGCCAAGCGACGGACTACTGCAGATTTCCGCCAAGGAGACAGCGGTGTGACGCGTGAAATGAGGCAAAGCTTCTAGTTTGAGCTCGAAGAGGAGGATGGATCGGTGTGTCCAGTTGGATATTTTTCGGGGGAGGACATATTACAATCCTCATCCCCACCCCCAGGTGCCGTTTTCTAATCCGGGAGTCGGATGTCGGGAACCGCGGGGTGCCGAAAGGGCGATGGAGTGCCACCGTACAAAGGGCTCAGAACTCATTAAAGTTTGGGCGTACTAGGGGCTCGCCCGTCACGAAGGGGTCCGTCCCACGCATGGGGGGGGGGGGTAAGTAGGAGCGGGTGTCTCTGGGAAGGGATGCAGAGGGGGGAGGGGAACCGGATCCATCCGAGAGGGGCGACCACCTAAACACGATGGAATGAAATGAAAATAATAATAGAATCGAATTCCTCCCCCTTTCCTCTCCCGTTCATGCTCAGGTGAAAGGGTGATCGTGGCCTGCCGGCCGCGTCCTTCTCTTTTCCTCCCTCGCCTTCTCTCTCTCTCCTGCTCTCCACCAAACACCAAACCTGACCCGACCAACCCCCATCAACGGCCGTGGCCGTCACACATTTTCCCACAAGCACCCAGATCTCCAACCCTCCCCCTGCCCCCTCGGCGATCACATCCCCCGTAAACCTTTTGTCTCCTCCGGGGTCCTCTGGAGGGAAAAGGGGGGGGGAGTTAGGTTCGGGCGTTCGTGGGCAGGGGTGGAGGGAAGCATCTCGATCCATCTTTGGATGGTGGGGATAGAAGTTGGGAGGGTGAGTGGGTGGGGAAGTCTTGGGATGCACGGCCAAGGAGGCCAATTATGGTAATTTTTCGAATTCTCCCACCCTCCCCTACCACCTCGCCACGTTTCCACCCGCCCCACTCCCGCCCCCTTCGATCCCCGCCGACCTCCCTCGTTTCCCCGCGGTGGACGACCCCTCCTCTCCCATCTCCCACTCCCTTTCCCACCTTGACCCCTCCCTCCGCTGCCTCTCCCGCAGATGGTTCCACGCGGCTCACAGGGGCCGAGTGGACGGACACCCGAGGGCGATGTCACGGACGGAAAAAATATTGCCCACTGTACGTCTATCTATCCTATCCTCTTCACTCCCCTCCCCTGGCCTCCTTCCCCGCTCAATCTCCTCCCCCTCCCTCTCTCTATACCCCAACCTCACCCTGGGGGTGAGAGCGGGTAGAGGGGAAGAGGCGAGGATGGAGAAAGTTATGCATGCAGATTTGGGCGTGCGGGCGCGAATGGTAGGTTCCGGATTCAGCATCTTCTCTCTACCGCCACTCACCGCCACTTCCCCATCCTTCCTCCTTACCACTCCATCCCCACCCCATTCCGACCTCCCTCTTCTCCTCTTAGGCTCCTCAACAAACCTCTCCCCCCCTAACCCCTTTGGAACGAGAACAAAGAGGAAATTGATAGTGGCCAAGAGGAGGACTTTTGTGCCTTTTCGCAGGGCAATGGAGTGGGGTTCCTCTCCCATTCTTGGCCGAGCCGGGTGATCGGGGCGCGACTGTTAGTCTCCAGAGGCTGTAAATTTATGGTTGTCAAGACTAGGAGGACGTGTATTCTTTTTCCATTGTTTTGTCTCGCAAGGGATCCAACAGAGCGGTCCTTAACAGGAGTTAGGGGATATGATATTTTAGGCGAGGGAAAACTCAGGATTTATTTTTGAACATGGGAAATGATTCCCATCAGGAGTAAACGTTCCCAAATAAGTCACTTGTCACAGAATTCCGTAAAATACATTTCTGGAATTTTTGCTTAGGATATTCGAAAGAGGGACACGTATATGGTGCTTTATTATTGAATTCCATGGTTTAATGGAATAAATCAATCAATAGTTTACGCTACAGCTTGCCCAAAGTTATCAGATAATCAAACAATCGTAAATAATCTTTTTATTTTCAATTTTATGATCTTCCTGGACCCCTCTTTTTTAATGGGAGAACCGTAAGTCTCACCATCTGTCCATTCGTAACTCAAAACATTTAGAGCAAAATAACTCTATATGGGGTACTTCATTCCCTTTGGGTTAAGGCACTACTGGGATATATAATTACGTAGATAAATAGATAGAGGTCTTTTTTGTGCGAAATTGAGACCTAATGGTCCCTTCTTAAGTTTATGAAAAACAAAATAAAATTATAACTTGTTTTAATGGAACTTATCAGAGGGTAATGTAAATGCTCACTCATAAATTACCTTGGTTGTTATATTTTATAAAATATTTGGAGGAGGATTTGTAATTTAGAATAAGAGATGTGAAACAAATAGATGCATCTTTTTTATAAAGCTTCAACAAAATGATTGTTGAAATTTAGTGCACATAATGATAGAGCTATCATTTAATAAATAATGATGGTGATACCTTTGAATAACCCAGTCTAAAACACAAGAGGGGGTAGTTTTATTTTAATGGGTTAGCGTCCGCAGCTGCTCAGCATATGGTTCGGGGTTGAAATCTGGGGCAATGACTTTCAACAACCGCATTTAAAATCCATGTGGTGCGGTCTGCTGCTTACCCTCGTGGCAATCCGAACTGGTATACCGGCAGCCATATTTATAAACGTTTGACTGTTCCCTTTACACCCCACGCCACGCACCATTGCGGCGGCTTGCGGGAGATTGTGTTGATGAACGGTGGTACAGGGGAACTGATCTCCTTATCCTTCAGGTGTGAATGTCACACTCCTTAAGTCTTAAGTTCGGAGTTAGTTCCAACCTCACCTATCTAAAAAAAAAGGCTTTGCGGTGACTTCTGCGATGGTGACGATAATTTTACGTTAAAAAAATGTACAACCATGGAAATATCTCAAAGAAAAATATCATTACGTATCTAGTTTCTTCGCACATCAAAATTTCACTGAAACCAGGTTAAATAACAGCGATTCTCTCTATTTGCCATCTCTGTCATCATTAAGTATTTTATAGATTTACTCTGTGCCATTCTAATTCAGTGGAACAAGGGTTTTTCTTTAATGCATTTCGTTTTGACTTTTTAGTCTCCTTTAAAAATATTCAATACATATTTATACTAACGTACATTTCCTGCGACCCTTGAACCAAAGAGTACATTTTCTTCTTATTTACGTCTAATAGCAGTGAAAACTTATTAACTCGATAAACGAACAGTCAACTGCACGAGACAAATATGGCAGAGGGTGATATGATGTTGAAGAACGCATCATGTATTGTATAAAATTTTATGATTTCTTTAAATTTGTATTGCTGTGACATGATGCGATGGGAAATATAATTAAATGGAATACGTTTAATCTACGCTGAATTGCAATCGATGAAAATGATGTGACCTTATAGTATTAACGATTCAATAACTAACATATATATAACTATGGTTCAGTCAACTTTTTTCAAGGTAATCGCCCAAGGCTGTAGTCTAAGACAGTGAGGTAGATTAAAGTGATATAGATATGAAAGGGGCCATGTGTTCTCACTTGCTTCGCATGCTCAAGAGGAGATAGTCGAGTGCCACGAATTTCCGTGACCGGTGCTTCCGCAGGCCTTTCTTTCTCTCTCAAATCGCAGATCACGACAATTCGAAGAACAACCGACCTCAACTACTCCCGCTCCAGTCCTTCTCTGACTATGCATAGTAAGTACTCATTTTACAGTATGCCGTGAAAGGGAGGCGTGAGGGTGTCGAGGGGAGGCCGGTCTGCATCGCCTTGTAGACGCGCACACACACACAAGAACGCAGTCAGTCAGCGTGCTGGTCCTTAGAATGACGCGCCCTGCACTCGTTTTGCCCCGCGGCCCTCCGAGGAGGGGGGGAGGGCAGCATCTTTCATTGCGGGCAACCTTCGCGGAGAGCGAAGGCCATTTCCACCCTCGGGGACCGCGCGGAGTGGAAGAACTCCTCCCATTGTTGTGTTAGATGGAGGCGATGATCTCATGCCTTGTCTCCACTACGCCAACTCCCACCCAACCCTCTCACCCCTCCCCCATGCCACCCCCACCTCGATCGCCTCGCGATGCCGTCTCACTTCCCCCCCCCCCAGAGACCGCCCCCATTATTCCCGAGGGAACCGCCAACATCACTCCCAATCGAATTCCGCCCACGCTACGCGCTGTTTTCCACCGATCCCTACCACCCTTCGCCCTTTTACCCCGGAGATATTTCTGTGGGTACCTTGGTGTCACGGATGAGTCTCCTCCAGGGATGGTTTCTTTCCAACTCGGCCTTCAAACTGAGCGGGTGGGTCGGGCGACTTAAGTCGGCACGGTCATTTCACACGTGGTCGGGTTTCTGCCTGGTAGGCAGGGAGGCACGATATCAGTGAGATAACGGGCGATGCGACGATGCTGCCCTTTTCTCGTGGAAAACGGATCATTTCTTCCTCACGCTCTCGGCTATTCCCGGATGTACCTGAAGCACTTGGAAATGCATGCGTCGAAAAAGATTTCGACAGGGAATTTTCGTAGAAGAAATATCCGACCTGTAACTGGTCTCATGCTTTCGTGCAGAAAGAATGTTGGGAATGTTAATTTCTTCTTAAATGGAGAATTTGAACAAGTAAGCGAAAGGGATCAGAGAGAATTAGAGATAGGAAGGAGGAAAAACTCACTCCCTCTGGTCGACGCCTTTCTGACCAACGACTGGGATTCCACCATCAACCACCGCGTGATCGCGAAGACTCTCTCCCTCTCTACCATTTCCGAAGAGCACGCGAAAGAAAACAAGGCGGTAAGGCGAGTAGGGCAATTGGGAAATGAAGGGATTTTCAAACAGAAGGAAGTAGCATCTGAAATAAAAAATGTAGAGAAGCCGACCGCCTTTTTCCAGCAATGGCGGCTTTTTAAATAAGTCTAAAAATATTTGCCCTTGATTCTACGATGGGGGTCTCCAAGTAAAACTGATAAAATCCATTATTATGTATTTCTGGGAGGAGAAGTCCATTTACCCCTACATATATAGTCTAGGAATGGTAAACATCAGCGCAAAGATGCACGAAAGGAACTCTGCTTCATTAAAGTGGATGAATAATCAAATGTAAAATGAATGGAGTGTGTCACGGTAGTCCAGGGGGTACATCGTTGGACTACTTACCGGAGGGTCCCGGGTTCGATTCCCGAGCGAGGCACTCTAGGCACCTGCAGCTCCACCCAAGGTATTTGATTTTTCGGGTAACATATCTTCCTGGAAAACCATAACCACGGAAAGGAACTAGCCCCCCTACCCTGGTTTGTGAATTTCACACGCCGTCGGGTTTAGTACTGGGTGAACTCTAGTAATAGTTTTTAGTGGAGGCGACCGACAGATAAGGTCATTTGCCCCATTAGAGATGGATGGGTAAGGAAGGGTGGAGGGAAGCCGGCGTCGGCATTAGCCTGCTCTTTACGAAAGGCGCCAAGGGGTCCGCAGTTTAACGCCCCATCCGACGGACGGCGTACTCACTCAAAGAGCTCTCCACAAAGCACCTCAAGTAGGGATCGGGATACCACTGAAAAATATTTGTTGTCTTCAGGATTTGAACCAGGGCCCTTTCGGTGGGAAGCCCGTACGTAAGCCACCGCACCATACCGATCCCCGAGTGAACGCTATCATCACCTACCGAACCGAACTTCGGGTTGATTATTGTGTTTTTGGTTATGATTTAAATGAATGGAGGGTGATCTTTTGCGGTGGTTGGATTTCATCTTAAATTCCAGTTTTGTATCTGGAGATTTTCCCCAGGACCCTTAATATCTGAATTGAACAAAGAACAGAGAGAAGCTGTCCATTACATGAAAACATGTTATTCATGTAAACGAACAGGCGTCAAACTCCAATGGCAAATCCTGGAATGGAGACCATAGAGATTGAAGGCATAGAGATTATATGCATGGCAAACTACTAAATAAATAAGTACTAGATGATTTTAATACTGTCACAGGATGAATGCTTATAACTTCGGGTGAGTTCTGCAAGGAAAGCTGCTATGAGGCTAAGGGGTAGAAACTTCCACAAAACAAACGTATCTCATCGTATTTATAAATACTGATATCAACCTGAAGGTTAATTTTGATACCTAATTAAGAAATCACTTTGTCTCACACGTTTCCCAAAATTTAAAACGTTATGCATGGTGATTCCAAATAGTTGAAGAAAGTTATCGAACGTTACCAATCAGAAATTTCCCTAATGGCTGGTAAGAACACACCGCCTGCCACACGCCCTTATATTGACAGACAAAATTAGGCGAGAGAGCAAAATATTAAATAAGTACGTACCAGATGATATTTTAGTTGGAAATGAAAAATTGGATAAAAATACTTAACTTAATTAAATAATACTTACTTTTAAAGGATTTTTCCAAGAAGAGAATAGAGGACAATGATACAGTGGTTAGAAAAATAATATATTTGATGCCACTACACAGAAACAGGATGAACTATTTGGAGACAATTATCATAAAGCATGAAAACATGACTGCGAAAAGACGACCTTCACAACGTCATTAATGAAAAATAGTTAATTTCTGATTTCATTAATGCTATGCCATTTTCGTGTAGTTGATTAGAGGGAGAAAATACCACTGATACAACAAACATTTCAAAATTCAAACACCAACTCACGCAATAAATATGAAAATCAAGTAAAGTTTTGAAATGAATGGTCATGATTAATTTTAGACGGAGGTTTTTGCAATGCTTGCGAGGAGTGCCTAATTTTCCCCGATGGGTACATATAGTATGTGACATCAGCCATTTTGCTACCGCTTCCGTGGCCTCATATAAACCCGAATATAGCAGCACTCGAAAACTGTAATTAGCTAGGATTCTAATGGAATGAGTATATGAATGCCCAATCCTCTACCCATGGGAGATTATACTCGCAGATAAAATATATCTCTTAATTCAAGCGCTCTTCCAACGAGGAAACATCCACTGTTCAATTCCACCATAATTGTTCGTTTGACCCGGAAAACACACTGACAATCTAATGCTATTTTTCGGCTTAAATGACAAAGAATAAAGATAAAAGTACAACGATACATAAAGTTTAAGGGCGTGAAGAAGTCAGTCCTTGATTTTAATCTTTTCCTACCATATAAAATTAAATGGGATTAGTCATTACAGTATTTATTAGGACAATACTTTTACGATTATGATAAAATATGATAAAGAATATAAAATTTATAAAGCCTCAGAGTTTTTCGTTAATCTAAATTATGAAAGGAAATAATGAAATTATGATAAGTATGAATGAAAATAATTCAAAGAAATTCTTCCGATACTCACTTTTTAGCTTAATTTTCCCCAATTTTTATTCTTAAAAAGCCACCTATTTATGGAGAGCGATTGAGTGTAATATAAATTACCTCTTAATACGCAAATATTACACAAAATGAGACTGTTTCGGATTTAATTTTCACGAATATCTTTTTGAAAAGTCCGGCTCATTCCTTTTCTCTAACACCGATAAGCTCCGGCAACAAGACTAGCCGCTGTCATGCGACGTCCTATGCGAAGTACTGCGAAATCCGCCCACTCTTCTGCACTACCTCAATGTATTTTGAAGAGGTTCCGCTATAAGATTCTCAAGAACCATTATTGGTGAAACTCGTTGATGATGGACTTATGCTTTTGATATTATTCGACTATACATACTATACTCGTATGTTAGCAATAGAGTTGCACGGTACTACATCGAGTAAAACCAATTTATATCACATTATATCGCAATCAAAAAGTTAACTTTCCTCGAACATTCATGATTCCAAGTTAAATAGCTTATATTACCTTTGCAAGCATTGAGTAATTAGCTCTTCATGGGGCAAAAATAGAAGGCAGGAAGATATAAGCACAAATTCTTTTGTCTGCGGCGTCGCAGTACCTCCATAGTTGGAATTGTGCAGGCATTGGAATCCTGTGCTCTGCTGTTTCCTCAAAATAAATATAATATCTATTATATACGAAGCTGCCTATATTTACTACAAAATCGGAGGTCTTGAAACGAGCATGAATGAAGAGAAAAAAGAACTTATACTTTTCTTTACAGTGTCTACAAATTTATCTGGGTCTCCGCCAAGCATTAGGACTCATTGCCATCATATCGGTCCGAAATTCGAGACAAGGTTAACAGGTTTAGTAACTACGTCCGCCGCCCTCCATAAGTGGCTATCCTAGTAATAGGATATCTACAAGAAGTGGAAGGGACACCGAGAGTAAGACCCTCCACGTGCTCATCACAAATGCATTCCCATCCTGCCTGCTGGCTGCTAGGAACTCGATATGCTCTATTAATTAGACTTTAACTGCTCCTATAATTAGAACCGTCATCTTTATTAGGTAACCTGGTAAATCTGCCAATGCTGAAAGAAGTTCCTTTTTCTATTTTAGATTCCTTTCACAGCCATTAATTTCTATTTCAGCCAGCATTAGAAACTCCATCACGAACGTGGTCTAACAGAAGCGTTCCACCCCTGACGCAGGAGAAGAGATGGAAATTCTTGTCCACTAATTACATCATTGTGACTAGATTATACTTTCGCAGTCACGAAAGATTCTATTCCATCCAACTCGTCCAGTTTTGCTAGGAAGTAGGTTTTCATACAGCATGTAACACTTCATCTACACTGTGGAGATATGGGATTAAAGAAGGGAGTAAAGACACGCTATTTAATGCATTCCAGCGTGTACTGAATTATTGATATATGTAGTCTCCAGCTCGGTCGAAGACTAAAGATATTTCAGCCTAATACACAAGTAGTCGTAGTATTTAGGGGAGGCGTCCGACAGCTGAGGTCATTAACACCAAAGGGCATGGACAAGAAAGGATGAAGGGTGGAGAGAAACCCAGCGTCGGCATTAGCCTACTCTTTACGAAAGGCGCCAAGGGGTCCGCAGTTTAACGTCCCATCCGACGGACGGCGTACTCACTCAAATTGCCCTCCACAAAGCACCTCAAGTAGGGATCGAGATGCCTCTGAAAAATATTGAACACCGCCGGGATTTGAACCCGGGCCCTCTGGGTGGGAAGCCAGTACGTTAGCCCCCGAACCATCTCAATCTCCTAATACACTATTACTACTGCGTATATGAACACATGTATGTATATAAGAATATAAATATGTATACTTTGTCGTGTTTATACCATGAAACTGAGTCGTAGAACAAAATTTGGCGACACCTGACGACTGATCCAGTTGTATCGCCTTCAATCCCGATTGTGGCATACACAAATAGTTTTATAACATTTGCCTGTTTGTCTTATAGAATTCCTGGATAGAATCACAGTGTGAAGGGAACATAGCTTCCGGGGAAATGAAGAAAACAACGGTTACTATTCGATAAAATTGGAAACCCTTCTTTCCACTTAGTCGTCACAACGATACGTCTGTGGGTGGTTCTTTGATCCCCACCGAGGCACTAAACTACGTTTGGAGACACTTGAATGAGAACGCTCTTAGGTCATAAAAAACGGTGGCATGGAATACTTATGCGAAAAGACAGAGTTCCTCGTTTTCGCTCCCCGAACGTATAGTTTCCGAGTTGAATTTTCTTCCACTCACGAGCTCTTAAAAGGAAACGGTCTTCAGCCTTATTTTATGGGCGTCAGGCCAAAAAGGGGATCCCGATTAATTGGCTCAAACGAGCACTCGGCGTCCGAATTTAACATTGGATTATTCGCCCGGATTCGTGTCGACCTCCTCCACGCCCCCCTTCCAATACTCCACTCACAAAATGCTCATGGTGACGAGGGGCACGTCCCGCACGGGTTTAGACCGCCACTGGTTTAGAACGGCCGCTTTGGTCGGACCTAACAACGGAGATAAATCACCTGAACCCCCCTTCCTCGTCGCCTCATCCTTCGCCTCGCCCCTCTTCACCTCCTTCCCTTCTCACCGCTCTCCCTTGCCTTACCCCTCCTCCTATACACACACAAAACTCCCCCATTTCGCTCCTTCAACCCTTTTCACCCACGTCCCACCGAGTCTCCTCCTCTTCAGCCCTCCCTCCCCCTCTCCCCGCCTTCAAAAACCTCGCTCTCCGCCCCATCCCCTCCACTACTTGCGATCTCTCGGGCCAACGATGGAGAGGAGGATGGATCCAAGGTGCCGTGGGGCGGCCTCGGTGGGGGGACCCTTGGCAGGAGGTTGGGCGGGCGGGAGAGGGTGGGGCGGTGGGGGAGGTGACGGCCGGAGGTGGAAGGCGGGGGTGTAATGGGGAGAGTGGGGTGGTGGGAGGAGGGAAGAGGGGCGGGAGCGAGGAATCGAATGGAAGGAAAGAAGAAATAAATAAAAGAATTGGACCCCGGGGGCTTTGATACGTGGCGTGGGGAGTGGGAGTGAGGGGGTGGAGGGAATGGTTCGACTCGTTGTGTGTAGGATGTGGGCACCTTGTACGTCGAAGCCTCCCTGGGCGCCGAA
Organism: Hetaerina americana; assembly: GCF_022747635.1. Taxonomy (NCBI): domain Eukaryota; kingdom Metazoa; phylum Arthropoda; class Insecta; order Odonata; family Calopterygidae; genus Hetaerina; species Hetaerina americana. The sequence continues at coordinate 51,046,118 of NW_027286874.1, read as the reverse complement.
CATGCCTCCCGCCCCCCCCCCTTCCCTCCACTTCCACTCCCTTCCGCCCGCTTAAAAATGCCAAATAGGCGGCATTTGTTGGGAGAGGGAAGGAGATATTTATGTATTATTCATGGAGGTTTTTCAATGATCGCCGATCGTTGTTTGACGTTGGCTAGCGGAAGGAAGGTTTTGAGTGGATTAAAATTACGTCTGTGGGGGTCGGAGGAGAATGGGCAAAAGAGGTAAACCAAGGGGAAAGAAGAATATGTGTTCATTTTCGTGGAATGATTTGGATTTTTCAATTTTTTTGGAAAAGGGGTGTTAGGCCAAAAAATACTTACTGCGGCTATCATGGTAAGGTATTCTCACGCTACTTCTTCGATGGCTCGTTGGAATCATGACGCGTAGAGTTCAACATTTTTCTAATAAGAAGCTCATGGACAATATTTTAAGAATTATCCTCCCCAGTGGGCGGAAAACTATGGTTAAACACTATTAGATTTTGGCGGTATAATTAAATATACAATACCAGTTGTCTTAGAGTCACTCATTTTACCTTCCATAGTTTATTAATAGACGCCAGTAAAAATTGTCTCATTTGAGAAAATAGATTTTTTATCACCATATCGCCAGAATCGCTCGCAATAAAACCTTACCATTTTCTCCCAAATTTTGAACTAAAATGTTAACGCTGAGTGGTTTTATTGCATATAAAGTCTTTGGATAGCTACTCGTTTGGAGTTTTGAGTTCGTTCCTTGCTTTGATGGGCACATGTCAACTTGCTGTTCAAACATTCATCTCTTGGCAGCAAATTTTCGCGTAAATATCTCTTGTAAACTAAAATGTTAATTTCATGTCATGCAATTTTCTTCACGATATTGTGACTATCATTATGTACAGTAAATTTAATTTTTTAATAGTTTAAAAAAAATCACTCTTGATTACAAATAAGTTTCTATGAGGAAAAACTGTTTCGTCAGCAAATATTTTACTGGTGACGTAATTTATATAATCCATTAGAGAACGACTATTCCTCTTTTTTGGAAAATAATTATTTTTTTTGGATTTAGAAGTTTACCACTCATTGAGGAAAGTTAATATCTATTCATTATTTATATGAAAATAAATTTATCGAAATCTTTCAATATGAATATGCGTTTACTACTTCCTTACATTTATTTCAATCTAATGCCAACAATTCTATCCTTCTGGTTTGTTCCCCATTCTCGTGTCCCCCTTTCTTTCATCTACGAATTTGTCCCCTGATATTCCTGGTGAGATCTTCCCTTACATTATCCCATCAATTCTACCATCTAACGAAATCTAAGATATGCTAAATCTAGTTGTCAGGCTCCACGCGCGTGACTGACAACTACAAATGGCTTTTAATCAAATCAATTTCGATGACGGTACCCTCAGCGATCAGTCTAGGTCAGCGAGATTTCCATACACACTGCCCGCAGCACCACTGGGCAGATTATCCCACAAAATAAAACGGCATTCCTCGGCCTTTTGTAATGACGAGAGAGGTGACGCAATCATGGCGGACGTATATGTTTACGGAGGACGGAAAAAATAATCCCGTAGCCATTTGGAGTCGAAGCAGGCAGTGAGACGACGTCTACTTTGTGTGACAGGCGGGATTCAGCATTAAATGGGCGCAAGATTGATTTATGGGCGGTGATAGAAGATAAGCGAGCTCGTAGATTCTTCCCTCGCCTCGGGGCCCGGGGTTCGAATCTGGGCGTCCTTCTAGCAGGATGACGGGGCATTTAGCGTGCTCCCGTTTCCCCTCCCCACCCCAGGCCACAAGACGGGTAGATGAATTTTTTTCAACACAATGGAATTCCGAGGGTTTTATACATCTGCTTTACATGGCGTGCATAAACTTATTCCGTAGCTCGTGGGCTGGGCGGGTTGTGGAGTTATAGCTGGCGGCGGCAGTAAAGCTCCTGGATGCCATTTTTTTTTCAACTTACGGAATTGCGTGGGAGGAGCTGTATAGGTATCCAAAGGTAAATGACCGGTTATTCCCGCCATGCAGTGCTTCCATAGTGATCGTAAAGAAAGCGTGTACTGAATCACGTTTTACTGGACAGTAGAATACTGGCTTAAGTACTGATCGTATATCATGGGATTAAATAAGTTCCCTCCTCCTCACACTAGGTGGCTTCCCAACTGGCTCGTTCAATATCTCACGCACTTTCAAAATTGTTACTTTATAAGATTTTGTGGAGGGGGTCGCTGAGAAGTTTTAATGCTTCTTTATGTATGGTTACGGCAAAGAACTTGGTTACCGTGTGAATACTGTAAGGGACAGATGAGCTTATATGATTATATCTTCTCACACAAGTAGGTAGGCCCTTCCCTGTGCTTATAATGTGGTATGCCATTAAATATGCATACTAAGCCCTACAGCATGAATATTGGACGAATGGAAGTTTACACATGCTGGGGGGTATATAAAGCTTTAAAAATATTTTTTTTTGATTCCATCCGGATATTATAGTGGGTGACATGCCCGCTGGTAAACATGAATGATGCGGACACGAATTTGAGTCTCAGTCATGAATGTTATGATGTAATAGACTTTTTTTTAAAGATGGTATGGAGTGAAAAACGCACACAGCAATTACATTGCCAAAATATTCCACTGAGAATTCAGTTTAGTTAAACATTTGTTTTTTCCACACAAAATTAAGCAATTATTTATGGTTGATCATTGACTTCAATTAGATATTCACTACGGTATGTTTTTTGTGTCACCAAAAATTAAATTGAATTATATATTATGTTTTGTAGAATAAGCATTTTGATTGGCGATGGGATGTTGTGATGGTTGAAAACGCTAGACAAGCAAGTTAGGGTTAAGAAAAGTAGAGAAATGTTGGGGCTAATGGAGGGAGATAAAATGTGTGCAGAAGTGAGGAACAGTTTATTGTACGGTGGGGTCTGTTACCTCATTATGATATACTTTTTTTTAAATATTGTAAGGAGTGAAAAACGTACACAGGAATCCATAGCCAAAATATTCCACCGCAAACTCGTTTTAGTTAAAATTTTTTTGTTTTCAACTTGTTTGTTTTGTCACGTTAGGAGAGGCTAAGAAATGCAAGTGTACAGTTTTTATCAAATCTACCTTAATTGGTGGACTACCAAAGGAAAAACTAATGAAAAACCACATCAATGAACAGAAAGTTTTTTTGTCATAGATTAGGATGGAGAAAGTATAATGCTAAGCCCTATAACATACGACTTCATGGTAGAGGGGCCCGCTCGTTTCTAATAGCCGCCTGTGGTTTCCCAAACGACTAGTACCCGAAAATACACTCATCTTGGGTCATGCTGAAGGTTCCGAGAAACGTCATTCGGAATAGACGCCGGACCCTCCGGTAAGTAGACCACCCGCTGGGCTACCATGACTCCCTTAAATAATAAAAAAATCGCAAAATATAGGGATAACAGAGTAAATGGCATGCATGTAACTAGTTGGTGTATTCAACTTATTCACAGTGAAAAAAACTCAAATAAGTAAGATATATTTTTTTCAGTTTAAGCGATAATCATCATCTGAAAATTAGAACAAATTATAAGCTTGAATTATTAACGATAAGGTTGATTTTTTGAAGAGGCCTCTAAAAACAGTAAGGATTTTATAAATGAGCAAGGGACTTTCAGTAATGAGAAAAGGCTGTATTCTTCATTGAGACAATTTAATAATTTTCCCTTTTCAACGTTGGCAACGAAGGTTTATGTTACCTATGAAGAGCTAAATATACACTATAAAGATTAACTAATTTCACTCGCACGCTTATGAAATAAAGATTAACACGAAGAGCATATGTAAATTTGCAATATACACTGGACAAGCAACAATATGCATACCTGAGGTAATTGCAGCATTGGCTATGAGGGACACGGTTGTTTCCGCAAACATTCAGCTTCATGATTCATTTGCGTTAATCTGCGGCAAAAGAAAAGTGACGGAGAGATACTCAAGACTCGTTAGACTCCTATTTGAGTATGGGTATTCATGGCAAACTCGTATTTGCCATGCGAGTATTAACTGGTTCACGAACAAAACAAGTGATTGTGATAGGGGGGTGTGGAATGCGAGTGACGGAGGAAATCTGGACCAATCAAGAATGAGGATTAAATCAACAGTGAACACTGATTAACCCCAGAGAGTTCGCTCACCGCTCGCCTCTCTGCATGATTTTTCCGCTTCAAACAGCGACGGCAATATGGTTGGTTACGGGCCGGCGATAGCGAAGGGAAACGCAGGAACAACTGTGATAATAAGCATATGGCGGGGAAATGTGGCAAATAATAATTCGTGGCACTCGCGACGCCCAGGCGCCTTTCACCTGTCCCATCCCGACGAAGCCCATTCTCTGGAGCGATGCCCCAGCTCCCAGCACCGATGTAGACTGTGATGGGGGGAAACATTAGACAAGCGTGGTAGGGTTACGAAAAGGATGACAATGTCATTATCCGCATGAAGTTTCACTGTGTATATGCTACAGTCTAACGATTTTTTTAGTGTTTTCTTCTCCAGACGGAAAAATGTTTTTCTTAAAGTAAACATAATGCCCTAAAATTCTTATTTGTTACTGGAAATAAAACTAGACAATGTTCCTACGATTATTTAGTGTTGCCAGCGCTATTTTTTATGCGCAAATTTGACATGAAGATCGAGCAGAGACAGGAGGTATCGTATGGGAACAGTCACATGTTGAACTGTTTATCGCATAAACATTTGAGCACTTTCAAGCATGAGTATTTATCGACTCCCCAAAAGCACGTCGTGAATCACTTCGGGCGTCGACGAAATCATTTTTGTGGGGAAGGTGATTTCGCCCACCCCAGTGTAGTATAATGCTACAATCCGGATGCGAGCTTTGACTCAATCCGAAATGAGACGGACGAGAAGGTGGGATGGGGAGGTCAACATTCCCAACTCAAAAGGTCGGGCGATTTGCGGCAATAACATTTTCGGAGACAGGACTGACGGGAAGGGAAAAGAGGAATACTTGACCCCAAAAATCCTTTTCCCGTCGCACAGTCCCCAGAAGCATTCCCGACAAAAAAAAAGAGGCCCGCGTCGAAATCCGGGAAGAGGAGGGAGGGGAAGGCGGAGGAAGTGGATAATTCACGTTCCATGAGAAAAAGAGTCGGAGGGGAGGGGGGGGGAAGAACGAGTGTTGTACCTAAACATTAGGGGAAGGGGTGTGGGGGAAAAGATTTGAGGGGGATGGGAAGAAAGGACATGAGGAAAAGCGCGGCGAGAATGGGAGATTTGAGAGTGGGGTGGAAGGAAAACGGCGAGGTTACGACTCTTGAGCTATGAGGAGAGTTTTCAAGGGTCAGAGCAGTAATTAACAGTATTTACCGCTGTTTTCCAGATGAATTTTCAAGCACAATAGTGTTAATGGCCCGTTAATATCACAAAGAGAATAACACTACCCCTTCTTGTTTTGCTTAATTCAACATATTCATATATTTACTGCAAGTTTGCGTCGATTTTGATTACTAGTTTTAAAAAAATAGGGCAGCACTTCACACTGACGTTGCTAATTACTACAGCAATTTATTCGGAGGTGAGTTACGATTGGTGAGATAGGGAGGTGAGTTATTATTCCAATGCCAACTGTGGTATTTTAGAATTACTTGGTACCCGAAAAATCACATTGCAGGACACCATTCCATTGCAGAACAGCATCTCTATTTTTGTATTTTGTAACCATTGTATTCTGAAAGATATCATTTACGAATTTCGGTATTAGTATTTTCATTTGAAAATTCTTTTTTAAATTTGTCAAAACAGCAGAATTCTAAGGAAGGCTGTAACAAATATTTTTTGAGAAAGACCTATATCCTTGGCTTTATTTTTATATGCATTAAATAAAAAGAGTAAAAATATTCCTGACAACTATCAATAATCCAATATCTCCTAAACCCAACACACCCGATTATGTGTCCGAGTGTTGTTAGACGTAGGCATGTTTTTTATGTTTACTCGAATACCTGTGAGTACCGTCAGAGGACAACCGGTGAGATTTCTCTACGGTTTGGTATTCTTGAAAGGAATGAATAATGAGTCAACAAGCAATGCAAATCAAGTGTTATAAAGATAATAAAGAATTGAATTCTTTTCTGGAAAGGAAAATCAAAACATCGATGATATATGATCGTTTGTATGAAGATATTTATGATATTATTGACATTTTTAAATATATGAGCGATTTAATAATCTGGTTTTAAAAACCTACAAATAAAATTTTTGAACCTATGGCTGTCACTATATGAAATTTTGAAAAGCTCATCTTCCATTAAGATTTTGTTAAGGACCCCTTTAATCGAAGTAAATATAGTATAAGGTTGACTTTGGCGTATTTATGCATCAATGTATAGAGCACGATAAAGGCCTTGTTTAGGACTATTATGTTTGTTAATTCTTCCACAAATCAAAAGGTACCCACGGTGCTACTAGAATTAGCCAAAACCAGTTTGTATGAAGCCTAACTGCATAATTTAAAGCGATGCTCCTTGCTATGCGTGATATAAAGCCAAATCAATTCAAAACTAAAAACTTTTAGCGGGATTTAGTGGAAATATTGACTCGCGTCCTACACGATTATCTTCTAATGTGAGAAATTTCAAATGAAATCAGTTTCAAGTCCCATAGCTCCACAAAAGACCCCAATGAGACACCATATTCTTTTAAAAGATCAACTCAAGCAACGTTACCGCATCGACTGAAAAAAGTTCAATGAAAAACACAATTGGTTTTCTTCGATAATAAGCATGGGTATTTTCTATGGATTCAACTTCTCTGTTCTGATGCTCACAAAATAGCCAATTTACTCTTGCTGATGCAACTGCAGTCACAGATTTATGGATATGGAGGAATTTTCAATCAAATTAATCAATGAATCAGCATGAACATAAAGAATCGACGATGCATTAATATTACTTTTCGAGGGATTTATTCGATGGTCGAGGTTCACACGGTGGAGTACCATCAAAAAAGATCCTGTGGAACTAGAGTGCGGGAGAGGAGGCGATCTTGGGGAGGGGGAAAGGGTAAGGAAGGTGGCGATCTCGGGTGTGGGAGAGCGATGGTGGGGGAGGGGGAGGAAAGGCGAACGCTTGGACGGAGGGTGGGGTGGCAGCCGCGCGATGGGTGTGTGTATCTGATCTGAGATCAGCGAAGCATCGAGTGGATGGGGAAGGGTGAGAGGAGGGAGCGGATCGGATTCTGGAAAAGAGCGAGGGAGGGCGAAGTGGGAAGGGAGGGGGGGATGGCATTCGCACAGAGAGTAGGAGGGACTGGAAGGGAAGAGGGGAGGGATGGGGAAAGGGGGAGGGAGGAGTGGGTGCTTTTGTGTGTGGATTCTATTGAGAGGGAGGGGGCGGAATTGGCGGAACAGAGAGGGAGGGAGAGAGGAGATCATAAGGAGCGGCCAAAGCGAAGAAATGGTAGGGGCACGGTGGAGGTCTTGGGAGGTCGCAGCGGGGAGTTGAAGGGGTGGGGGATGCGGTCCTATGGGGTCATCCGCCCGCAATACCTTATCTCCATTCGCTCTGCCCTCAAGGATCCCACGGCGGCGGTTCGTTTGCTTGAACCCGTGCCTCCTCCTCTATCTCTCCCTCCCTCCCTGTTTATAAATATATAGGTATATCTCTCTTTCCCTCTTCATCTGTGACCTTCTGCCTCCCCGTGCACCCGCCCCCGATCCACTTGCACATCTATCCATGCGTCCATCCCCCTCGTGGGCCGATCGCTCGTAAACCACGTCGCACCTTGGGGTCAAGAGTTTTGGGAGCGCGGGTCGCAATCCTTTCGGCTTCGTTTTATTTCCCCTGTCGTCGTCGTCCGTGGGGAAAATTTTCACGTCTCCGGGAAGAACGAAACGCGACCGGTTTTCAACGTTTATTTCCCCAAATATCAGCGTCCGATTCACGGATTCGGGCCGGGTGGAAGCGGGTCGGCAACCTTTTAATGTCCTCGGCTTAACTTACGGTCGGTTGTTGTGCTCGCAGACGCACTTAACAGATATTGTCGATTGGAAAGGTCATCATACATGTACCGATAAAGACGGGTTGAGTTTAGCGACTCTGAGGGATTTATGAAAGAAAAAGCTGTCTATAAAATATTAATTAAATGTGATGAGCTACTGCCATTGAATTGCTTTACTTTTATTTTTTTAATATTAATTGCATTAGGTACGGGTTACAATTAAGAACTAGTCTTTTAGAAGATGCAATGTGCTATAAAACATGTGATACAATTGTAATGATCAGTGACAGCGAAAGTAAATTGTTCAATCTGTATTAATTCAATTCAAGTAAGGCGAGAATAACAATACATTTAAAAGTACGATAAATACGTTAGAAATTTTGAATAAATTACAAACAAATGTGAGCGTTATTTTTACAAAATTAGATCAAAGTTATAATTGTTAATAAAAATGAGGTAATTTAATTTGTTAACTATATTGTAGTTTGTTGTTCGCGGTAGTCTAGGGTTAGAGCGTTGGACTACTAAACGGATGGACCCGGGTTCGATTCCCGGGCGAGGCTCTGGGCACCTGCAGCTCCTTCCAAGCTATGTGATTTTTCGGGTACCGGATCTTCCTGGGAGACCATAACTGGCACAGGGAAAGGAACTGGCCCCCTACTCTGATGCGTGAATTTCACACGCCATCGGGCTTAGTGCAGGGTGAACTCTACCATCACCAACCAAACCGACCTTCGGGTTAATTACTGTGTTTCTGGTTTATATTACAGTTTAGGCTGCACGTCTGCCCCTAAGTTACTTTGTTTTCTATTGCCAAAGGCTCATGGTATACATGAAAATATTTCACTTTTTTCCTGTGATTTCCTACAGAGAAGGAAAAAGTCTCTAGATTCGATCCCAGATGGATTTTTCCGGGGAATTTTGTCTATTTTTCGGTTTCAAGATAACGAGAGAAAATGAAATTTTCAGATTTGAACCATGTCTATTTGGTTAACCCATATACTCTTTAAAAAGTTTTGAAAGTAATAAATCTGATTGCTTTATTTTCGTTTCCACGTATCTTGCATTGTGCATTTCTCTCAATATATATTGTATATTCAATGCATTGTGTGTCTCAATTTTATGTGGAATTCCCAGATTTCTGCGTAGATGCATAGATGCATTTTAAGTCATATATAATGAAGCTGAATGCAGCAAATAAATTCATAAGTTTATATTTAACTTTGACAAGGGACAAAGTGGAAGTAAGAGTTATTTCAGTCCCAATTTTGCCCCAAAGAAGACACTTATTACAAACATAATTCTCCAATAACCATAAATATAAGAAATGAACAGTTCATCAGGCCAACCATATATATTAGATTTCGTATGTTGCACTCTTTTGTGATTTCAGCTCTTACATTTCAATATTTTTTCGCATCAACATTCGAAAGGTGTATTTCGTGAGGGAAAAGCTAACAAATCTGAGAATCATGTTTGTTAAAATGTTTTAAGTAAATTGTAAGTGGACATCAGATAATCACACATTTGTTATTAATACAACAAAATTGGGAATGTATGAGATATTTACGGCATATGCACAACATACGTTCGAAATAAAGGGTAGCCCACGACTCGGTAAAATTAGCCTGCATGGAGAGTGATCTGAAAAAGTTCATGCATCCGGAAACGGCCAAAATTATAAAAACAGCTCACAAATAAATCTAGTGCATACTTGAAATCATGATAAAATTTTTTCCTTGAGTGTCAGGAAATGGCGAAAAGTAGCAATAGCCTGTAAGTCAATAAATAGTGCATAAACATATACTATATGTATTATAATTTGAAAGTGGTTTATGCTTAACGGAGGTGGATGTAACTTAGGGCGTCCCCCAGGGAAGAGTAATTGGGCCGCTTCTATTCTTGAATTATTTTCGATTTAAGCTCATACGTAAGTAGCAACCTCAGATTATTTGCGGACAACGCGGCGGTATACAAGAAAATAAGGGTCCCATCAGATTGCGAGCAACTCTTAAGAGAGTTAGACGCAATATCGGATTTGTGAAAGAAATGAGGATTGGTACTTAATGTAGGCAAATGCGCAGTTTTGAAATTTTAGAACAAAGGAAGTGATGAGCAGGACAGAGGGTTTAGTGCTAACTACAGCAGATCAAATTAAATGTTTTTGGATAATTTTAACACCAACCTATCATGCGGAGCACATATCAGGATAACATGCGGATCCGCTTTAAAGAAGCTCGGCTTAATGGAACAGGTGGTGGGGAAATTTAATGAGAATGTTTATAAGATGTGCTATTTTGCTGTAGTTAAGCCACATTTGGAATACGCCGTAAATATTTGGGATCCTTGGGTGCAAGTGTGGCTAAAAGTATTAGATGGAGTCCAGTGAAAATCCTCCAGATTCGTCAAAAATTGCCACAATAAAAAGATGAGTTTCACCGGCCTCAGGAAAATAATGCTGGGAGCCGCTTGAGATACGAAGAGAACAAGCGAGACTTTGAATTTTAGAAAGGTTCAGGACAAAGGAGTTTAACAATGACGCTAAAGAATTATTATGGCCCCACACTATTCAGGTGGGCCAGACCACAATCATAAGAATAGGGAGATATACCCCAGGACAGATATATACAAATATTCGTTCTTATCCGGGAAAATCAGGAATAATAATATTAGGAAACCAAAGTTAAGTAAAGACATTTGATTTAAGCGTAAGGACAAGAGTGAGCGCTGCGTAAACATAGGGTGTATTTGAGGCTGCATGTGCATGTGCAAATTGTATGTAGTATATGTATTTGCATGCGTGTAAGTTAAAAAGAATACATATGCGATGTACGCCTCTGTGGATGTAGATTTTCGTGAATTGCAAGTGGTTATATTTTCTTTTACGGGTGATGACCTAGCAACCTCCGCCACACGCCCTTGTGGTGGCTTGCGGGATATTTTGTATATCAGAAATTTGGTGCTTCTGATGATGAAAATGCATAAAGAGATGGCTTATTTTATAAATACCTCGATAATAATTGAAAAAACATTGTGATTTTCCACACTTTATGAATATAAGCAGATTATCGAATAAATTAGCAAAGAAAACCATGAATGAATGAAGAGGTTGCTAGAAAACGTAATAAATTGATTGGGGTGCTACAAACTAATCTTGAGATAACCAAGTTTTCACTGCCTTAAAACGCCCCCGGATATAATTTTTTTAAAGTAATCATCCAAAATAGAGACTTCGTCGTCACATAAATAAAAGCCCCGAGAAAGCTACCAATGATAGCTTCTCTCAAAATACTGATTGGACCAACTGTAATATGACATGCATTTTTTTCAGAGCCAATCGCTAACGGGATTGTTTTAAATCACCCGCGGCAAGGGGGAATGAAATATTAATGTACGTCCAGCAGGGGACGAGGGATTTTGCAAATGGACGTCACGAGGATTACACTTTTGCTCGAGGGACAGCATTGAAAAATCTCCCGTGCTTCCCATAACTGCCTGTTTTTCTCCTCGTTGCATTTCACTTCCTCCTGCGGCGCGCCCTCCCTTCAGCTTCTCTCCCGTCCCCCCATCCTCCTCCACGCCGTCCATTGGGCCGAGCGCTCCGAGGGGGAAGGAGTTTAGTAGCGCCGAGGAGCCGTAAAATCAAGTGATTCCTCACGCGGCCCACGCCCAGGACGACTCCGGACTCCCTCTCCCTCACCCTACTCTTCTCCCCCCCCCGCGCCCCGTTCTTTCGAAAACTTCCCACTCGCCATTTCTTTCACTCAAAAGCCCTCTCTATCCCTCGCTTCCTCTCGGCCTTAACATGGCCCCCGGCGGCGCAGGACGACCGTCTTTTGTTCCACCCACTATTTTTCTCTCCCTCTCCCTTCTGCTCTTCTCCACGCTCGACCCGCGACAAAAACGGCCCACGCGCCCCCTTTCAGCCGTCACGATTGTAGCTCACGCTTTCCTCTCTCGTTCTTGTAAGACGTTACGCCGCTTCATGCGTTTTGCTTCTTATGCTTTTTTTTCTAGGACGTATCTAATGGCGATTTTCTAGAGCTCACTCCTGCTGTTTAATGGCAAGCCCTTATACGGGTCCTGTGTTGCGGGTTTATGCTCACCTCTCGTTAGGCTTTTATTATTTGAGTGGAGTCAGGCCTTTTGAATCAAGGATGTGTAGTCCAAATAGAAGTGGAACTTATTGATGAGGCATTGTTAGGAGTAGATTTGTCATGAAGTGGCCTATTTCATGCTAGGAGATTGATGCACTGAGACAAAAAGTCGTTCAAACTGTCATGTAACCAAAAAGCTGGTGGTTTACCTTCGGTGAACCTGAGCGTGCAATGACATCGCGCATATGCTTTAATAAGTCACCAAACGCGTGGTAATTCTGAAACTCTTTATGAACTGTGGAGTTTAAACCTTTAATCCTCACCCTAAATATTTCAACGGGGAAAATATATTTTGGCAGTACCTTTATATTTACCTTTGGGGGCAAAGGAACATCACAGAAGTTAAATCCAGACTCAAGTATCAAAAGACAAGCACTTATCTAGGGTGTCACAACTGCTGAGTTATTCACGTCAGCAGGTATATCTTGAGGACAAACTATCATCGCTTCATATCCCGGTCTACAGAATTAATTCAATAGTTTTTTCTTTGAATATGCTTGTAGTATGATTCATGAATCCTCGCTAAATAAATTATTTTATGGCCATGCAAATACATACTGGAATGACTGAGAACTTTTAATGTGTACCTCTGTGAGCTATGAAAAGCCTTAACGGCATCCCTGTCCATTGCTCCACGGCTATTTTTTGAGTTCATAATAGTCTCCACGAGAGTTTAAGTGCGCTCAAGGGAAGCATCCCCACAAATAACTCACGTTTGCCGTAATTCTCCACTCTTTTCGATAGGCAAAATGATCTCCTTGGTGGCTATGCTGCAGTTTTACTCGCCCTTCCGCCCCTCCCTGAATGACCGAGACCTCACTCCAGGAGACATTTAAGTGCCCCGCGAAATTATCCAAAAGGAACATCAAGGGGTACTCGGGGAGTTCGGGAATCGAATGAACGAGAAGAAAAGGCAAAAATAAACTCCCTAAGGGAACTTAAGTGTCATCATCATTCCCTCCTTACAAAAGCATCCGCCTCGTCGGTTTGCCGAGGAAAAAAAACGCAGGAGTGAAAGAAAATAAGAACTTCAAATATTTACAAGCTTAATAAAAACCCATCTTATCCACCATCCCATTTTATGTCTCCATTCTCCGTATATATATATATATATATATATATATATATATATATATATATATATATATATACATATGTATGTGTGTACATCTTCAACAGCGGACAAAGGGCCTTCTTCCTTTCCGCCTCTCCCCTTCCTTTCTTCCCGCCACAGCCGCCCGGATGATTTTCCCCTTTGATGGTACCCCGAATCTTTTAAAGGGATCCGCTCCCTCCCTCCCATTCTTCCTCCTAGTTCCCTCGCGTTCGTCCCTCCCGCTTGCCGAACCCCGCCCCCTCCCACCGCCTTCCCAAATCGAATTTCCCGAAGCGGAGAGACACGATGGAGAGAGAGAGAGAGAGGGCGGGGGAAGGGTAAAAGATGGAGAGACGGTGGTGTAGAACACCGCCCGACAGACCGTCTTTTCCTGCAACCTAGCTTCACCCCCCCCCCCCCCCCGTCCCATCTCGGGACCATCCGTCTTACACGCTTCCCTGATAAAGCGAATTTAACGACACCTCTCATCCGAAGGTGGAACTAACGCGTTTTGACCTTATCTCACGTCCGTGATGAAATGCGCCCTCGAGTCGAGTTCTCTCTTGTCCACCCTCTCCATCTTCCTAGGTCTCCTTCCCCCCACCAAATCCCACCCTTCCCTCCCTCCCTCAAACTCACCTCCCTCTCTCTCCGTCCAGAGCGCTTCCACCGCAATCTCGTCTCTATTACCTCCTTATCTCATCGCCTTGGCGCTTATCTCTCTCTCCCTCCTTCCTCTCTCTCTTCCCTCCGAAAACCCTCTCGCCCTCCTCGTCCGAGAGGATTCCCATTTGAATTTCTCCTAATTCCACATCCTTCAATTTAGTTAGAGGAGGGATATCTATCCGGTATGATCTCTGTGTTTCTCTCTTTGAGTTGAAACTAGGCCAGTGGTGACCGTGGACCAAGCAATACTGTTACTAGGCTTGTTTGGACAGCCATGATACCCTTTGCTAATTGCCAGAAATCAACCTAACATTTCCCAAGATATGCAATTATGACAATGAAGATGGTGCTTTCCTGAAACACTTTCCCGAGATTTGCTAAGAATAAATTCAACTGAATATTTAGGTATTCATTATTATTAATAACAAAATGAGAAGTTATTAAATACTAATTTATGAACATTGAAGAAGCATATGTTTCCATCATTGTATAGTTATTAACTCTAGAATAGTGAAGTTGGTGGACAGTTAACCAGTCAACCAGTAAATATCATTTTAAAAAAAGGTCGAAAATAAATTTCGGATTACTTGAGAAAATGTTGCTCAATTTAAACAGATTTAGTTAGTTACATGCTGTTCGACTAAAATTCAAATCGAAAAAAATGTCTCAATTCTGTTCGAAAAATAGAATTTTCCATTCCTCTTTCCTTTTCTCATCCAAACATTCTCGAGGGTGAAATCAGATGGAGAACTTTTCACCGGCTGGGTGTGCACTCTCAGTTATTGCCACTCAAACCTAATATGAAGGATATCCTCGGTTATAATTGTACCATGCCTGTATTTAAAAAAGTAATATAAAATAATGCTGTTACCAAGGAGAGTACGCCTAGTTTTCCGCATCATTCATAAGTCCTTATTTAAATTCGCAAAACAAAATTTGATACGATTTTTTCATCTCCCCAATCTTGCAATCATATTTTTATATATAAGGTCCTTCCAAAATGCTACTCAATCTTCACATCTTTCAATGAAAATACGGAAATTGCAAGTTAGTACTTTCATTGAAAATTTAACTCTGAGTTGGAAGTGCTCAAATCATCATTAATTAGTAATTCCACAGTTTTGCTTCATCATTCGATGGAAATTTTATGCGAAATCAATAGTTTATTTGTAACAAGAATTGCCATCACATTTTTCCATTATCATTTCTGTTACATAAATAAAATATATAATTCTTCCTTATACAATAAGAGTTATTGTTGGAATCATGCTAAAACAATGAATACCATGAAACTGTGCATCGAGGGTTTTGTTTGACATGAGCGTGCAAAAGCTAGCATTCTTCTATGGTATTTCTGGTGGTCTATCTTAGGAGGTAACCGCCAGCATCCAGGTCATTATCACCAATAGGGTCCGGTGGATAATTGGGTAGGTGTATGATTTACAAAAATGGGGGATGGGCGGAGAGAAATCCGGTATTAGCCTCTTCTAATCAATAGCTCCCAAGCGTTTCACAATTTGGCGTCCTATACGACGGACGGTGTACTCCACCAGAAGTGCTTTCCGCACGGCACCCCAATGAGGGAATCTCCTATAAGTGAGCTAATTAAAGTTTATAGTGTTACCTGGAGTAACATCCATTTCACACAAAAAAAGTCGATTATCCAGAATAATCATATTAGGCGTTTTTCTCTAGGCTAGAGATAAGATAACCACTCGTTAGGAGAACCTTGGCGGGGGGGGGGGGGATACCAAGGTTTTAACTCTCATAAGAAATGTGATAAAATGTATCTGGAAACATGCAGCGCACATAGACAAGGAATTGGTGTATCACCCTGAAGGCCAAGCAGGAAGAGGAAACCAACTAATGATGAATGACTCATGAACTAATTGATCTTTGCGCCTTTTTTTTTATATTTCGCATTATTTGTCGTGAAAATAGTTTTTATCATTTCCTAAACACAAACGCGACCAAGATATGTAACTCTCCATAAAATTTTACACATTTATAGGGACAGAGGGAAATATTTGACATATTCATCCTTTGAAACATTTCCCACCCAAAAAAATAAAAGTTAGTTGGCTGATCATCAGACTCTCGTGTAAATGAAGCACGCCAACGAACTTCAGAAGGACCGTGACGACCTTATAATCGCTCAGTTTAGGGGTTCCCGAGTGTGACGAATGCTTTGCCCGAATTCCTCGCCGCTCGCAACAAATAGAGAGCCTCAAACGGGGTGAAGATCCCTCAGCAGACGGCTCCCGTCAACGTGGTCAAAAGTATGCAGCAAATTTCCTCGGGCGTGGTGTTCTCATTCGATTTTATCGGGCAAAATTTCAGAAAAACCGTTTCCCAAACACCACGAACTGGACGCACGGTGGGCAGTTTTGAATGACGCAAGCCAACCGTGACTAAAACGTGAGTAGCGAATAATTGGATATTTTATAGAAGTAATATTTACTGCGTCAGACGAAATTATCGTTTCGCAAACCTCAGAAAAAATGTAAAGCTCTGAATTGATTTATATACTCATAATATTGGTGTTTCCACGAATTTTCCTTATCAGATTTATCGTACTCAAATGATTGTATAGACTTTGAGGAGATATAACAATGCAACTACTAGGATGTGGTACCTTTCTGGTTGAGGATTTGGGTATCACATTCCAATTTTTCGAACTAGGGCTGAATTAGATATAATAAAGGCGGGCACAGTGAATGAATATTCAGTATTCATCTGAAAATACAGTTTTATAAGAAAAAGAGTTCTTGAACGAAGTAATAAAAATTTATCAAACTATTAAGTACTAATAATAAAATTAAATATCAGAATGCGTCCTGTCCAGTTGAATTACAAATCACCTTCTCCGAACAAAGTCATGACCAACGCGATGTTGCCCAGTATTCTGAGGGCTCCCTTTGCCTGTTTCCTTTAATATTTATTATCCGTCAAATTGAGAAAAAATTTGCACCAAAGAGTGCAAGTGTTTAATAATGTTCCATTGCTTAATGAACTTATGCATTCATTACCCACATGTATTGATTCATTTGAGAAATAATTACAAGTGAATAATTTCGCTATGGTGAGAGTAATAATATTACGCGACATTTCGTCTTCAGTGGATTGCTATTTCTTCCCTGTAACTTAAACTTAATTTAGCGGGTCCCTAGTTTGAGGCCATATCGCTTAATATAATATATTCCTATTACTAGTTAATCAAGTATTATTAAAATGATTTGGTCCTCTTTGAGTTAGCAACTATATTTAAACAGTTCCACCCACACCCACTAATTTACGTCAGAAGCATGGCGAATAAACATTATTATTTATGATCATGCCGAGTGGAATGATGCTGAATCAAATTATTTCCCTTGTTTCACCCATATTAATGTATTGAAAACTTTGGCATATTCCCGAAATAGAGTGAATGGAATTTCGACGAAAAGAAAATGACCTAAATAAGTAAAAGTGTACGAAACCACAATGAGAAAACTCTTCATCGAATATAATGCTCAAGAGTTCCAGCTTGGTCAAAGGGCGGTCAACTAGATTGTTTAATTAATATTACCCTAAAATAATTGTAAAAAATTAGAGTCATCCTTTTTTAAAATTCAAAAATTTCAAGAAATAGGTTAACCTTAAATATATGCTTGATATTTCAGGCGCCTTATTTACGGAGAGTCTACGGGATATAAATTTGGCACTCTTAGTTTTTTGATTTCTGAAATATTAAACCTATGATATTAAACTTTTTTTATGTGGAATAGCAAGGTTTTTTCACTTCCCTTATCATGAAGGAATTCCACCTATTTAAACTTGAAACTGTTATTTGGTGATTTCATTTGACGGATTATGCCAATTATATTCATAGTTAAAAATAAAATGTACAAGGAATCCAACATCATAGGGTGCGTTAGAGCCGTATGTAGCTCTCTATCATAAAATTATACATTCACGTATGAAAAGTTTGGGCACGTTCAGGAAGACTAGAAATTGAATAAGAGTAAATAGTGGTAGGATGGCTGATGCATTTAATTGTCGTGAAAAATCTAAAATTTTAGAATGGCGGTCGAAGTTGGAATTTCCTGAAAGGTGGTTGATTTGTTGGGTAATCCAATCCAGGAAGATTTAGTTTACGATTTTAGAACAAAAAAGATAAATATAGAGCAGTAGCAATTAGACTGAACTATCTTTGAAAGGTCTGCATTAATTTTTATTGTTTTTTTTTGTACCACCAGATGGTTTTTGAATCGAAACAATTACCGAGGTCAGCTTTCAGTCACTCGTTTTTCATTATAAGGTAAAATTTTCTGCAAAGGTTAAAACGCGTCAGCCGTCCCTTGACAAAAACGCAAGAAGGTAATTAGGTTTGATAAATAAGTGAGAAAATATAATTGGGATAAGGTATAATAATGAAGTAAAACATTATTATTCACAAAGCATTTGTATGACAAGATTCATTTGGTTTTGACACTATTAATTTAAAATTGTTGGGCGAAATTGCATTATTACATTAAAAATATTTATCGGAAAATAACACAACGACGATTGAGAGTTTTAAGGAAGTATTCACCCAGCAATGGGTGAGGGAGGAAAGAATGATTTAGGTCACTGGGGGAACAGGAATTGTTTTGACTTCGCCGACGACCTGTAGGGTCGATCTCCAGTACTTTGTTAGAATGGGCGTCGCACAGATTCGAGCAGAACTTTCGGAAAATGTAGAATTTTTAAGTGCCCAGGGATAAGATGCACGATAGTGACCGGGTGGAGGAGGGAGGTGGCGAGAGGGAGTCAGGGGGGCGGAGGGGTCCGACGCCTCTGCGAGGACTCCTCCCGCGCTCTCAGAGGTCGGTTGCACCCGTGAATCCAGCCCGGCCCGCCGGCCTCTTGCGGAAGAGTCGCACGCTCTCTCCTTTGGCGCCCCGAGAGGGACGGAGTGTGGGGATATGTGCCATAAAAACCATCGAGACGTTTGACCCGAGGAGTGAGGATTGATGGTCCGGATTGGTGAAACTTGGAGGGAGCGATTTCCCGAGACGAATCCTGCACATGGCTGCCGCCCGACCGTGTTTCCGGATTCGCGAGAGTCGGGATCTTTTTGGCAATAATATTTTCCGTTTGAGATGGAATCTCCTCCGTCCTAACGGCTCGGCAGTAGGACTGAGGGGCCAATAAATAAAGTGTTTTATTTTTATGTTAGAGGAAGACTAGCGTCATTAAATCACTTTTTTGAAAGTGGCCTGTCAGCTGCTGGAAACGGTATTAATACGAATCTTAGAGCTGAGCTATCTAATGAAACCTTTCTATGTCTGCTGGGCTCTAATTTCCACGAGCGTGGATTTAATACGACGAGAATTTTCGTTTAAATTAAAAAAAACCTATGAAAAAAGGATTACCCTTTTGAAAGACTTTTTTCTAGCTCGTCCAAATGGTAAGTAGATTAGAGATGATTGGTAATTGCATACCAATATATGAACTCGTACTCAAGAACTTATTCTAAAGGATTTCAGGCAGCTTCTCAATTTTCAAAAGTTTTAAATTTTGATGGGGAGGCATTCATCACTTCCGCACCGTCCATTCTGTGTAACAAGACAGAAAAAATAGCAAATTTTATGATCTCTGTCAGCTTCAATTACGTATCAATACACATGATGATATATTGTGCCCATTTATTATGTATAAATACATTCAAATGCTAAAAATTTATTTCTTGGACTGAAAATTTAGAAATTAATATTGGTAGGGTGTCTGAAAGGAAATTAAATTACGTTAACTGTGAAAACATAAAAAAAACTCATCTTCAGTGTTGCATGATAGAAAGCTTTTCCCTGAATTCACAGTGACGTCCGTAATTATAACACACAGTAATGGAAAAAAAAGACTCATAAGTTATTTATGAGAATTCTTTACACTAAGCGAACATCGTTAGCAATTATTCAGAGGGCGGAAATAGTTTTTTAAATGCTGTCAAACACTCATGTTATCCATCCATCATTTCCGTCCGATGCATAAATTATTTTCTCGGGCGTCTAACACATAATCATTACAGGGCTGCCGTAATAACAATGACGCTGGGGAAATAAAGAACTCTCGCTTTAAATTGGATGAAGGGGGGATCTTTACATACATTTCTAGAAGTGAGCTGGGATGCTGACGTGGTCGAACTTTAAGGAGAATTTTATTTTCCTCTTTCTCACTCCCATCCCAATTACGAATTGCGTATCTCGAATGGGAATGTGGATTGTAATTAGCAGAATGGGATGAAGATAACAGCTAACGACCACTTTGTCTGATGCATATCGTCCAATCCAGCCAGAAGGCGTGAGCGAAGGAAGTTCAATCACCCTAGGGGCTAATTAAAGCTGGTTTCCCTCCCGACCGATAGCCCTGGGCCAAACGTATGCAAAAGGAATTACTATCAATTCCAAGGAGGCCATACATGGGCATAAGATCTATGGCTTGCCCCCTGGGCGTACGTAGTCCGCGAAAAGTATAAGTTCTAACGTTCCCCTGACAAAGAAAATGGATTAGCGATCGTAGATAGTATTCAGAAAACGCTTAACTCCGCTGGAGGATTAAAATGAGAGTAATATCTCACGCCATTAAAAAAAATTTTGTTCCCTGGCAAGAAAATAATTATGGCATAAATTTGAATTGCCTCGACACGCTCGTCCTTTTTTTTCTGAATAATAAGATAAGAGAGTCCAAATAACTTCCAATGGCTAGGGTATGGTGTTCATGGTAATGCGATTAATTCAAAGAGATTCAGTGAAATACTAAAATTATTTAATTCACAAATGCCCAATGATGTCGTACGAAAGTGTGTGTGCGTCAGGAGTGAAAATAATTTCTTATCTCCCACGCTTAACTTAAAAGTAAGAGGAGAAAAACGTAAACAACTTGAATATTGATTGCAATGAAAACATATTGGACCATTTGAGGAAATACACTATCAATGTTTACGGCAAAGTTCAATATCTAGGACGTCTTTTAGAATTTTGAGGGCGGTGACTAGGCTCGAAGAAATATATGTACTTCTTCAAATCGCGCATGTCTCGGCCATCGGATTCAGTCGCAGGGTTAGATGTTAATGTTAAAAAACTTAAAAAGATCACTGTCATATAAATTGGTAATTTTCAAGTAGGGTAATTTTACTCGGATGAAATTGCTTTATGCATGGCTTTATATTCGTCAGGAGAAGTGTTTCTCATAAATACATCATGTATTGAGCAAGGGTCAGATCCATTTTGATCCTGAGCTTAATGTAAAGGAATCCCTTCCACCTCCAACAAACAATAAAATGTGAGAATCACTTTTCGTTCAGTATCTCTTGCATATATTTTTAATTAAATAACAAATTCATATATTTACGAGATCTAATTCATTCTAAAAATTCTAATTTACGAGATCATGCACGAACTTACGATATTACGTAAATACCAGATAGTTGGCATTATTGAAAAATGAATTTGAATGGAAGAAACAAGTTAGTGCGTGGTCTGAATGTAGCATATTTAGTCTAGATACTCTTACAGCCCAAACTTACACATATACACGTAGCCAACAAAAGGATGCCGCGTACTTGTTACATTAACTACGTTTGCCACTATATTCCCAACATTTCACGGACCGCCACACGAAGCAAAATGGGAGAAACGTGATACTTACGAGAATTTGTAAACGGTCGTGAGCAGCTCACTAAATTTCCAATTTAGCACGAGCGAAATAATTACTCCACTTTGGTTTATCCAAAGGCTTAAATTTAATGCATGACTGATCGGTCCCGCGCACGGAACCCGCCCCTTATTCGCCGCCGAACTGCACGAAAAAAAACAACCCGGAGCGAGCGGGCATACCCCGAGCTTCGAAACATCCTTCTCGATCCGAAATGAAACCGATTTTTTTTTTCGTGATCTCAAAAAGAACACACGGTTAGAGAGAGAGAAGGCTTGAGCTGTCTAGCTGCGACGACTTCCTCGTCTCAGCCAGGAAAATGGTTCTCGGGAGGGTGAGGGTGGGAGGGAGGGAGAGAGAGAGAGAGAGAAATGGAGAGGGAGGAGATGTTTCTTTCTCTCACCCACCCACCCATGTTGATGGGTTATATATCTGCCGCTCCGATCTTTGCATTTCTCGGCAGCAGAAAAGAGGTTGATTGGATTTCGATACATAGTACGTAAAGAGGCTTTATCCAGGAGGGAGCGAAATTGGTCCGCGGCCGTCCTCTCAGAGCAAGAGCTGGATTGGAAAAGGCAGGAAGGACGAACGGGCGCTCATCCGAATAACAGATTTTTTTGCTCCCCTCACCCACACCTACCTCCCTCGCTCCATTCCTCTTCTCCCTCCCACCCTCCTCATATCTCTTGGCACTCCTCCTCCTCCTCTACCCTCGCTCTCCGAATCGCGCAACGGGCTTCCATCTCACGGAGGGGGCGGATTGGGGTATGCACGGGATTCCTGCGCGTATTCCTCCGCTTGATAAATTAGATCACGGAGATACACCACGCGATGGAGAGGTCTCCTGCCTTTTTCATTCTCTTCCGTTTATCGGGGCAATTTTCTCTAAGGGAAAGAGATAGAAGGAGAGAGTGAGAGAGGAGATCGAAGAGCGGGATGGGAGAGGGGGTAAAATGCTTTGTGTTCCTTTTCTTCCTTTCAAAAAGTTAAATGCGCCCTCCTTTTTATTTCCCCCTTCATTTATTATTAATTTTCCCGAAGGAAACTCATTACAACTATGGATTTAAGTAACTCATTAATTATTTCTAATCTCACCTCCCGTATCTCACGATGATTTATCGGCTCCGTAATCTCGCGGTGGAGTGGTAGTGGAAATCGAAATTGAGTCCGTCTCTCTCTCTCTTGTTTTCCTTCGCCAGATCGAAAATGTTTGCGATCCGTTGCGATTTTGAGGATTTTATTTTTACTGCGGCGAGCAGACTTTTTGCTGTTGATTTTTACATTAAGGAGATACTTTATCGCAACGGGTTGATCTCCCTTAATTGTTGCACCAATTTCTTTAAAATGCTTGTTATATGCTTAGCGATTTATGATGCTGATTAATTTTTATTTCGCTAATCATTTGTATTGATCTTTTTGAACTAAAACTGTCAGCAATCTTCGGTACTGTAATCATTAATTCCAATTAATTTGCACGCGGGCGTGAGAGAGACTATGAAGGCAGGCTGAGGTTCGCATAACCTAGGATCGTTTCGAAAAGGAAAAAGAGAAAATCCAATCATTGATGTGAATGCCAGCGACCGGAATGAAGTTTTACTTTTCATTAATTACAATTCATGCTCAAATCCATTGGCCATTGGTTGTCTTATTTGAAATTAGTTAATTCAACATATCTCAATATCGTTTGAACTAAGGCACTGCAGGAGCAGGATATTTAAATTGTCATACGGATAAAGACACAGAAAACAATGAACCATTTGGCTGTGTAAAACGTGTTTGAATGCAGCCTTGGGTTTAGTGTGAGTTCAATGAGCGCCATATATATATATATATATATATATATATATATATATATATATATATATATATATATATATATACTATATATCTATATCTGATTAATCTATCTAAATCTACTAATCTAAGTCACTCAATCAGTACAGAAAATACAAGAGGCGTAGAATGGAGTTTTATGATTTCAATCAATTACATTTAAATGTCAAGAATACTTATTGGGCGAAAAATATATTTTTTCAAGCATTTCAATACTATTACAACTTAATCTTCTTCGGCCACTATTGTTTTAGTAGAGAATATCAGAATCACATAGTTGTGAAAACTCCGTCCCCACCAATAGTCTGACCATAAGGCAAAATCTTTTGGCGTAATTCTAAAAATATATATTTGCTACCAGCTGACAATAAGGAAACCTCTGAATTAGGTTTTTTCTGATTTTATACTTCGGATTTCACTGGTCTCAAAATGATATAAATTATTACATTTTCAACGATATTTATTGATACATTGAAATTTTAACGTTATTTTTTCAAAATGTTAATTTGTTTGGCATCAATATTTTTCTGTTTTAGACGCTAAGAGTGCGAATCAACGACCTGTGGTTAGAGGCAAATTCGATTTAATCAACTTATGATAACTACGTTAAAACCTGAAAGCATAAATAAACAGCAAAAGTAAGATTTTCTACGAGACAAATCACCTAGTAATTTTTTTCTTGTAGCTATTGCTATGAAAACCAGATAAGATATATTCAAAACTCTATGAATGAAGTTTCGCTGAAGCGCTGCAGATGAACAAAAATAAATCATTTAAAACATAAGGTAATATATAAATAAAATTTTATTTTATTTATAATGCAGGTGTTATTTCTCAAAGTCAAATTAATCATGCTATGGGATTAAAATTACACATTTGCAATGGTCTGCTGACAAAATATAAGAACATACAATTTTAAATTATTACTTTCCCCACTGAATTTCAACTGTACATATTCCAGTCGTAGATTTGTCATTGAAAATGTATTCCAGAAATGGAAGATACTGAATATAGAAGACCTGTGAATAAACAAAAACACCTCACAACTTCAACTTTAATTCTCCTAAAATTGTATCTGAGAATATGGGGCTCTAAATCTGTCGGGAGGAGCACATTACTTGCTGGTCGCAACGTATACAAAATTAGGCAAGTAAGTTTTATCCTCAGGCATTGGAGGGCGAAAATAAAATCAGGCAATTGATATGTAGAGACCCAGTTATCCCTGCTACTCGAAGTCCCTCTCACTTAATTGCCACTCTGGCAGTGAAAAAACTTTTTCCCTTGCAAGTTCAAGGCGTTTTTAATGAGCCATGATTTGGAGAAATAATGAAGGTTGAAAGCACTTCACCCTGAAGACGATGGCAGAGTCAGCCTTCGAAACGTCGGTGTACTGCAACCTGCCCCGGTGGGAAACCCGAGAGAACTTCTTGAATAATGAAGGTTGTTTGTTTATTGAAACTAAACTTGGGAACTTAAATTTTCCAATATCCAAGTAAAAATGAATTGGAATTTTCGTACATTGTCATGAATATCTGTCATTTTAATTATTCATTGACCATTTAATACTTCATATACTCTTTAAATGAATTATGAGCCTAACGTTAAAACGCAAACTTGCTTCAAATATAAATTTCAATTCTATGTTACCATAGATTTCAGAAGTTTGTGAAGAATACAAGGAACAGATGAAATTAAAACAGAAAATTTTAAGAAATCTCTATTTGGTTGGTATGACCGGTATCTTGATAGGGAAATAAAATCCCTAATGACCATGAGTTCAACATTACAACACATTATTATTAGTTAACATACACATGATACGTCGAAATGCTACCTAGGTAGTCAAAGCTTGTTCAATTTAATATACGGCAGGTCATTAGATGAAAATGAATATTTCAAAATGCTAAAGTACAAAGTACTAGAATAACCTTTGCAGCTACTTTTCCGTAGGGTCTTTCTCTGGTGGAAGATAAGCAGGTGTGTTAGTAAAGCAATTATTCACGTTAATTGTCAGTTTCAGAGCCTCAGGAAAGAAATCTAAAAAAAATCTCAGGAAGCCAATTTTCACTCTGGACCAACATAAATCTGTCACAAATGTCAGCGCAAAGAAGGTGCAACTGAACTTAAGGGAAGGTACCTTTGATTCATTCATTCTTCCTTCAATCGAATGATTGATTGGCTAAAGTGTTTCAGTACTAGCTCTGTTACGATTTCTTAGATGATATTTTGTTTGATCTACGTACCCAAAAAACAACAAACCCAATGCGCATTCAATTGCTCCTAACCAATCTGACTTTTCTTTTCAGCATAATATTTTACATGGAATTTTCCTTATCTATTCCCCGTATTCTTCTTCTTTTCTGAAACCACCAGTCAATTTGATATTCAGAATATGCCTACAGACCCAGATATCTAAGCTCTTATCTCTCACTCGCCTCTGCCTTGATCGTAACCGCTAAATCCACCCACATTTCACGGAAGTGTACGCACGTAAAGGTTTCTTGCTTATGGCCATATCTTTAAGCGACCGAGTTGGATCTTGGCAGGCTTCCACAGCTTGAGTGATTCCGCGCTTGTGTCGTGGAAGCTTATTCCATCCACAAGTTCTGCTGCTTCTGTATGCGTAACTGTAAGATTCCATTTACTCTAGCTCCTATACTTTAAGTAAATTTACGTTCAGTCACTAAGTTTCGCCTTTATTATTTAACTTTTCTTCTTAATCATTTACAAGTATTACTGATGAAGTAATATTTTGCGGTCAAGAATGACAGCAAAACCTATCCATTCTCTGATAATTTTGCGATATCAACTGAAAAACGGGGCACTTCAATTTTTTTCCCGATTCTGGAAGAATGGACCCTACGGTCTCAATTTCACCTGAATAATGACGTCTATCTATCTATCTCGTATCTATAGTTAGCTCTTTGCCTAATATACTCTCTAACCTAATCTGATCCTTAGTTTTTGTTCCTCTGATTGCTACTCATTGTGCTTATTTCATTGACTCTACCAGGGACATACGACAAAACATTACTGCTCAAATTCCTCTCCAATTTTATCATGATTACACTCCTGAGAACTGTTTTTGATATCGGAGTACAGACATCATTCTGAAATAGAGTGAAATTTATACGTTGGAGGTAGAGGGGCCAATCCTGTACCACTAAATGGTTTGCCACTTAACTCTGATATCAAGGATTACAAACCACATTTATGCAATTCAAACGTAACTCTTCGAAAATATCACCCGGGATTTAAACCCACGCTCTTTGCACTAGAACAACTTCCTTGACTGATTTTTATTGCTATAATATGTTTTCTTTCGTATTCAATAATTATTGATACGATTTTGTTCTTGTGAATTTGAAAATTTATTTTTCTGTCGTTTTCATTGAAATTTTTTCAATACTTCGACGTTATTAAAGGTCTCCAATTCTGCAAAGACCGCAGAAAATGACAAGTGAAGACAGATTTCCTCGCTCATCTGTTATTCCAGGATTTCTATTCCTGGTTTTCCGAAAGCGTGTCTTCCTTTCCCTTCTATATTTGTGCTTACACTACTACTGCTGAGCAAAATGTTCCTTTTCTCGCCTTGAATTGACGCAATAAGATAATTATATAATTATTCCGTTTGCGGAACCAAAAACCGTTCGTTAGAGTTAAGAGGATAACAGGGATTTTAGAAAATACTGGTAAATTAAACAGCCCAGTGCTCTGTGAGTTCAGAAGGAGCAACCAGGTTTAAACCCATGCCCCACAGCAATAGCCGTTCGCTCTACTTTCCGTATTACCAATACTCATATTCTATATGTTCGTTTTCCGTATTACATATAAGGAATGTACTTTTTGTTCATTTATCAAGCAAGCATTTAGGATTTCTCTAATTCAAAGAAATGTTTCTCTTGCGCAACTCCAATAAGTACTTTGATATTATCCAAGGTAGAATAAGGGAAAATTCTTTGGTTATTGAAAAATACATTGGAGTTCACAGAGAAATACGTCTACATATGTTTTGAGGTAACCTGCTGACTTTATCAACGTTTCTTGTGGTCCGTCTACCTATGCCCGTACGCATAAGATTAGGATTTTATCGGTACATACGAGTATAACGAATGTTGAAGTGAGCACCAACCATATTATGCGTCGAAATAATTTATGTAAAAGTTTAATAACTACTATATAATTAAATTTTCGTCAGGATCAACCATATGAAGTGAAAGTTTGCAATTTTTTTCGATTTACTTGAATCAGTTTAAAAACTATAGTTTTTATGACATTAGGACAAAGATGTTCTAATTTTTAAGTATTACGAAACTGTTGTTATTCAAAATGCTCCCAAGATAAATTGTTTATAAAATATTTTCCTTAGCTCAACTTTTTATTGATATTTTTATTGATAATCCCTCCTGAATCATCAAATTGAATGATGATCGTGGGTGGTAGTTTTTTATAAAATTAAAGTCTAAAGGAAAATTGGATCAGCTAAACGTTCATAAATCCTCTAATTTCAAAGACACAATGCCGACCATTTTAAAATTATACCTTAAAATGAGTTATTTCAGAGACCTTTCATAAAAGTTGACGACTTGAAGAACGCCACATTGCTATATTTGCTTAGCAACTGAAAGCTTAATTTAAAATTAAAACAAGTAAATGACGATTGCAATACAGGAAGTACATACGTAAGCAAAATGATCATGACAATTATTAAGTAGCTCTAGATCACTCCAGGCTGTAAGTACAAGGAATCGTATTCTATACTTGCGATGGAAATTAATTATTCGTAATTGAATATTAGTTTTGAGAATAAGAATTAATGGATTTTAAAAAATATGACGTGCTATATTCCTTTATAACGTGGTGAAAAGTGAAAACAAAATTTGCCAATCTATTGTTGGTAACGGTAAATTTTAACACAGCTGACGCTATAATTACTAGTGGGCGAATGTTCTATGATGAAGAATATTCTTATGAAAGCTGAACTAATTTCACGAGTTAGATTTCACAAATTATTCACAATTTCAATCATGTTTGCATGGAGATATATGGATAAAAAATAATATTTTTATATGGTGCAAAAATAAAACGCGTATTATTTTAACACAAAAATTACATAGTGTTACAAACATTTAACATATTAACAAATAACCTGGACCATAATATGTCTAGAATTTTGTTATGAATGAAGGAAAGGGTTACGTTAAAAAACATGCTCAAAAATATATGATAATCAATTAATGCTTGAGAGTCATGCCAGTCAATTTTTTTTAGAAAAATATCAGGTAGCTCGATTAGAAAATAAAACTCAATATTAAATTCGTATCGTTCGAAACTAAGGGAACGTCATGAACAGAAATGTAAATGATGATATTCACAAATGTATACCCACTAATAGATTAAATACGTAGACCCTTAGGTATTTAACTTCATGAAGTGTAATAACACGAAACTCATTGATGAAGTTAATTCAATGAATAATTGCGCAGGGATTTCTTTACTTTGCTTGAAAATCATCCAGAAACATATCGCTCAGTTTTCTAGAATGGAAAAGAAACTAATAAAACGGAAATCAAAGTGGATTGCGAGGGTAACCAGCCTTCAAAATGCGCTTGTTTCTCCTGCAAGAATAAAGTATGACAAAAATCTTTCAACAGAGCAATGACCTAAATCTTAATTACACGGATGACACGGGTCAAACACCGAAACTTTTTGTGTGTCCCATAGCTTAAAAATTAATGAGCCATGGAAAATAACCAGGAAAATCCTGCAATGGACCACCTCCGTAAATGTCTTTAAAAAGTATGAATCTTACATGATTAAAATATCCTAATAATCAACTTCGCGCAAGTCTCCATTAAATTGTAATATATTCATAATTAATGTTGGTTATAAGATTACAAATATTCAATATAAGATTTATTTTTAACTCATTATAATTTGTAAACATTTATCTTAGAACTCAAAATCCACGTTTCATGGGCAATGGGCGCATGACTAACAATAAATTGAAGTTTGACCTTTCATATTCTTGATGTGATACCTATCATGTTATTGTTAAATTTGCAAACACAGTTTTCAAACGCGAATTGGATATGTTTATACAGGTTTTCGAACATGAAACGTGTTTTTTCCACATCAAAGGTTTATTCATGATTTTATAAAACCTAGGCACGTGGGGCATGCAAAAGACGTCAGGTAGCGTTGCTAATTATTTTTTATCCCTAGAATCTTTATTATGGCGGAGAAGGAAGAAATTACTTTTTAAAAATGAGGTGGAGGTATTTTATGAAGACTCGAGACAGCGCTAATTACCCATCCGCTACAAACATTGGAGATCATTCCGATTGAGATATTTGACGGAGTTTATTAGTTTACTTAAGCCGATTAATTTGGAATATGACATTTCATAGTATACTACCCTGTAATGATGTTCACCCAGAAACAGTACATAAATCAGAGAATTGAAAAATAGGTCATGAAAGAAGGGCTAGTGTGTTGTTCATTTGTTGTGTCAAGCACTTTCAAATTCTGTGATACTCTTCTGATTAGGCACGGTGATTGGTTATCCGTGACTTCACGAAATATGCGAATATCATAATTGCAGATGTACGAGCCGTGCCACGCTCGGAAACTGACGTTGAAGGCGTTTGTTTTGCAACTGACGTGATAATCAACTAGGTATTGTGGAAAGAGGCTACATTCTTGTATTCCAAGGTTCTGTTCTAAACTTGATCTTTTAAAAGGCTTTGGTTTGGTATTCCTTTATTTTGTTTGTGATATGAAGACACGTATATCGTACCTCCACTTGCATGGAAAAATGATCCAAATTTAAATCGCTTCACCAATTTTCTTTCAAAATTAGTGTCAAAAACTGCTCGTGGGAGCAATGTATTATCATTTTATTGGAGTATCTCGGATCGGCTGCTGGAGGAGACACAGTAATGCATTCTAACTATTACGTTGGTTTTAATTCTACACATTAGCACCTATCACATAATTTAATTTGACTTCTAAGGTTTTTATTTGACTCTTGTAAGACGGATTACACCAAGCCCTACGTACATTTTAATATCTGACTCCGTGATTAGTCACATAAATGGTATAAACTAAAAATAAAACGAACTCAATATACCAATAAAAAAGTAAGTATATTCATTGGATCACGGAGGTTTAGTCGAATAAACACAAATGCTCTTTTTAATATTTGCATTGATTAATTCAAAATCGCCAAATTTTATTTATTTTGATTTAAAATCCTAATTTATTTTTCAAAGTTTACAGAGATTCATAATCAAATGTTATGGCTATTTCAAAGCAATTAATTTGCCTCAAGGCCTAGACTAAAATCATAAAGATATAATTATTCTTGGTGGAGGGCTGACATTGATATAATTCAGTTTGAGATACTTTGTTTTTGATGCGTCCTGTAAATTCTATTGAGGAGTGATTGTATTTCATTTAAAATAAACATATGCCTAGCAGGAAGATAAAGGGCTCTTCTTCAAATTATCATCTAATTTTGCATTGCAATAATTATTTAAGGATATAATAAGTACAATTTTCATTTAAAATATTTACTGCGAAAAGTTCATTTTGACTAGACTTCAGCTCATGTAATCAATAAAATAAATGCTTTTCTTTCGTTCCTATTACCTTTTCCAATTGTACATTTTTACCGGCAAATTTTGAATATTATAGTGCCTGAACTTCTATCTAACCTCCTGATTACAACATTAGCGATTACTAATAAATCATGTCAGCTGGGATTAATTTTTAAATTCAGCAGGAGAGTTTTGAAATCGTTTTTAGCTTCATCTAACACCGATCAAGCAGAAATATTACATATTCCAAGGGTGAAAACTGTCTAAAATATTTTTCTCATGGACAGTTACACTATTCCAAATGCGTTTTTTTTCAAGGGCTATGCTCTGGCATATTAATTTGGCCTTTACAAGCCGTTGTCTGTCGACCAGTCCGTCCGTATAATTACGAGTAGAATATTCACGACAGCTGCAGTTCTCGTAATTGAAGGCGGGCATTCTTGAGAGCACTTGAAAAACTGAAGCTACTTTTTTCACATGTAGCAACAAAGAGCCAAAGTTACCCGTTCCTTAGTACGTAAATTCTACAGTGTATGATAACTGTTGGTATTGGAAAGTAAATCAATGTGTTGGTAAAATAATGCAACGGACATTCAAAATTTGCATACTGTAATATAGAACTGATATGTCCTCAAAACATTGATCCTTGAAAATTATAAGACAGAAAAAATTCCACTCCAGAAAGTTTGCATGGCTCGTGACCTAGCCCACCGGCTGAACGCCCTTGTGGCTGCTTGCGGGGTATAATGTAGATGTAGTCTGTAGCCATTGATGAGTAACCAGTCGGTAAGTAAGGCTTAAGTAGCGTAACTGTTTGCTTCTACGATTTCGATGATCCCCTTATTCTAATTTATAACGGCATATATAAAACATAAACACAGTAATCAACCCGATTGTCGGTTTGGTAGGTAATGGTAGAGTTCACTTAGTACTAAGGCCGACGGCGTGTGGAATTCACACATCAGGGTAGGGGGGCCAGTTCCTTGCCCTGTGCCGGTTATGGTTTTTCGAGGTAGATCTGGTACCCGAAAAATCACATAGTTTGGGTGGAGCTGTAGGTGCCCGGAGACTCGCCCGAGAATCGAACCCGGGACTTGGGTGGAGCTGTAGGTGCCCGGAGACTCGCCCGAGAATCGAACCCGGGACCCTCCGGTCAGTAAATCCCCTGGACTACCGCGACCCGTAAATGTATATATATGATGATTAAATTAATTATAAATAATTGTGAATGCCTAAGTGAATAAGTACAAGAAGAAGAATTCGTTTTCATCCTAACCACAAAAATTAAAATTTTAAAAATCACCAATTATGATTGGCCCCGGAAAGTATTCAGAGTAGAATTTCTTTTGGCAAAGCTAAGAGTTACTGTTATTATAATTCAGAAAATCGCATTCATCCAATAAACATTTAATTCACGTTTGTTCTTTTGAATATTCCAATGACGTCACATTTAGAGGATTACTAAAAACATTTTTTTAAGACCAAGTTATCTGGCGTCAAGGATAAGCTGTTAAATGTGGTAGGGTACGGTAGTATCTTCGCGTATATTATAATTCAGGCGCAGAAGATAAAATGTGGAACTTTACCCAAAAAAGAAATATTTACGCCTTACGTAGGTGTATTTTTCTTCCCTTTATCAAAAACATGTGTTCCAGCAGGCATTAGATGTGATGGTTTGTCACTTCATATGGAATGACGGAACAGAGGTTAATATATAAAAATAAATAATCAGAAAAGCAAAAAAACGTGGTGAATGGCGCGAAAGAGCAACTGTGCTCCAATTGAAACTGAAATCGATCGAATGCTTCACAGGATAGCGCTATTGCAATTAACGAGTTCAAATTAAAGGAGATTGTGGCCATTTCATTTACATTTAGATCATTTTGTCCGCAGGTCATTTTGTGGGATTCAAAAAAAAATCCCTAATTAAATGCCATTGAGCGCTTAAAACCTGTTTATTTTCTTAATTTTATTTGATTGGCAAGCCTCTCCGTAGTCGTTAATCTTCAGTCGCTTAAGTGTCTATTATTAGTATCGCAGAAAAACAGTTGGAACGTTATCCAGAGAAGTGACCATGCACGTTACGGGCGTAGAAACAAGAACCTTGAAATGTGCATTCATTTGCTGGTAGTCTATTCACTAACGTTCAGTAATTTCACGCAAAATAGATTCGAATTTGCGAGGCAGTTA
Organism: Hetaerina americana; assembly: GCF_022747635.1. NCBI lineage: Eukaryota > Metazoa > Arthropoda > Insecta > Odonata > Calopterygidae > Hetaerina > Hetaerina americana. The sequence goes on along the minus strand of NW_027286874.1, from coordinate 51,012,895 downwards.
AACGGCAACAGATTACATGGAGAACTAAGCTTCAGCAAAAATTTAAAACATACAGTGAAAATTCGGGCTAAATTCAAGGAATTTGAGCCTTAGTAACATCAATGACTGTGGACTTTAACTGGCTGTATTTACTGCTTCAATACACTCAACAAAGCATTTTTGTGTTAGTTTAACATTTCATTTATATTATGTCCAAATAATTGGCAAAGAAGATGCGAGGTAGTTAGGGGCATTTTAATGAGACACGTGAAGCTTACATGTGGAAAATCAAGTAATTGAAAGGGCGCGGAGTTCCCAATCAATGGCTATAAAAATACTCGACGAAGTCGATGTCTTCCAGACTTTGTTAGTCTTACTGATAAATCATTCAGAACGCAGATCTGCAATCCCTGGTGATCTCGACGAACTCAATGGAAATACACCATTCCTTGCCCATGTGTGTTTGGCATTCGCCAATTGGCAACTTTTTGGCAGACACCATTTTAGCCTTTTATAACAAACAATAATAAAATGAGTGACCAAATACTTCAAATGAGAAGACAACTGTCTCCCCAGACCGTTGGAATTCATACTCATTTTAATGGCCTTCATAAAAAATCAAACATTTAAACACTTTGAAATAGAAATTAAACCACTTGGATTTTCCACATAGAAAAATTTTATTTTATTTTTGATTTATTACCTAGGTTTCGTTATGCTATAATATCATCAGGTACCTGATGATGTTATACCATAACGAAAACTCAAAGAGTAAAATCAAAAATTTTTCTATGCAAAAAACTTTTCCAATGTGGAAAAACCAAGTGGTTTAATTGATATTTCAATATGAAGATTTTCCATCAAGTGAGGCAAGACACTGTTTTATTTATGTTTCATTTAGATACTGTTATCAGCACATTCTTGTCTTCCTTGAGAATATGTGTCAATCAAATGGTTTTATTAGCTAATTATTGTAAGTGCTGAACAAAGCTACATACTATTTAGCATTTCCCAGACTCAGTGACGTGAAATCTTTGTAGGTTTAGGTATATGGAACCTACAAGGTTTTATAATGGTAGAAAAAATCATTTGGGCAGTCAACTAACAGCTAAGGCCATTTGAGAATTAGGGATTGGTTGGTAATTTGATGGGGTAAGTGATTCAGGGAATTGAGGGAGGTTGAAGAGAAATTCGATATCGGCATTAGCCTCTTCTCAATGAAAGGGACTGAGGGATTCACAGTTTAGCGCTCCAACCGACAGAAGGCGTACTCCACTTAAAGTGCTCTCCCGCGAACCTGGCCACTCAGAATAGAAAGCCATTGCATTAGCTTCCCTCACCCCCAATCATCCTAATCCCCAAGAGATTGGGACCGTTCCCATTCGTATTACCTTTCAACTACTGAGTAGATGGAAATGATAAGGTCTCGAAATGTCGAGGAATTAATCATAGTTTTCCACAATAAAAATGTGTTCTTTAATTAATTGCTCTTGAAATTCGGGTTACAAATTCCGAGTGACAGGACTTAAATTTTACCTCACTGCACAGAAAATTATTAATTTCTCGTTCACAACTTAATGGAATACTTTCTTCCGTTTAATCGCATCCGCAAAGCCAAATCGCTCGATACGTCTTTTTTGTGCTACACAATAATACCATGGCGCACATTCCGCCTCCCTTATTGAAAATTACTCGAATGCAGCGATATCGGGACGATACGATAGTCTTAAATTGCGAGACCATGTCGTTCATTATTTTATCAACAAGACAAAATATTTCTCTGGCCCGCCCATGTCTTCAAATAACATATTTTCGGATAGGATCTGAGATACCTCACCTAGTAATTTCAACATCGAACTTCAATCGGATATGTGTAACTCGATACTCCACATTAGCGTTTCACTAATACTCAATACGCGATACAAAGAACAATGAACATGAATTTATAATACTTTGTTGTTCTATTCAATCCCTCATGGACTTCTAATTTCTCACTTACCAATCACTACTTGACATTGAGTAGTTTGTTGACGGTATTATTCATCAACCATGATAAAAGTTATATTTAGATATAGGTACAATTTAAAGAAAAAATATTAATATTCCAAGAAAATAGACATTGCTCATGCTTGGTTAATATCCGGAGTTAATGCTTTGTTGACTCTGAGTAAATATTGCTCATTATATATATGTAAAAACCAATGATTCATTTTTCAACTTACGGCCTCAGTATTATAAAGACTGTAATTTCAAACGACCATTGCCTCTATATTCTACTGTTTCAGGATTTGCTTCGTGGAAGTATTTAATATCCATATTAAAAAGGCTTTATACTATTCCACAGATTTTTATCATAAGTAACAACGTGTTTCACCGACTTGCGGCATCATCAGGTTCAAATTTTCTTAACAAACATTGCAAGAATATATACGCTCAGGACAGAGGGGAGGCGGAAAGGGGCTGAAGGGCCTGAGAGGGAGGGGGCGATCGGATGCGTTTAAGGGTTGGTTGGTTGGAAAGAAGTGAGGCGGGGGACGGGAACAATTGCTCGTTACAAAGGGTCGCGTAGGGGCTTGCTAAGAGCCCCCCATCTCCATTTGCTCGAGGTCGTCCATTTTTAATCCTTTTTGAAGAATGTGTAATATTATTCTTGGACAAAGTCACTGCTGCAATCGTGCGTTATCACACTCTTTGTTAAGAAAAGTTTACCTAATGAAGCTGCAAGTCGGTAAAACGCGTTGTACCTTATAATAAAAATCTGTGGAAAAGTACAGTCTTTTGAGCATGGAGACCATTATGTCAACTCAACATATTATTATGGATTAATAAAATTAATTTGAACTGTTAAATTCTACGCATCTGAAGAATATTTTATAGATACAACACAGCCGCTAGCTGATAATGCAAGACATGGAATTTAGCACGCCGAAACGTTGGAATCAGACTATGGTCTTCTTCGCGGTCGCTAAAATTCTCTTAAGCCCAAACATTACGATAACAATGAAATAGGATCCCGCATCGATGGAGTTAACTTACCACGCAAGATTGTTAAAGCCTGTACAAGTAAGTGCGTTATCTACCAAGTTCAGTGGTATAAAATCAATTCAAGTGAATAAAATTATTACCAAAAAAAATTGAAGCTCAGTTTTTATCATAAGCCAAATTAAATCTTACGTAATTAGGTTTACAAAATTTTTAATATTTAGTGATTAAAACGAAGCCAAGAAAAATCACACACTTGCATCCGTACAACGAGCATGATATGTTAATGAGATGCTTGGGGATCTATCGGTCAAAAGGTAAAAAATGCACTAAAAAGTTTCTTGCCATTTACAGCTCTATTACCTTTGAATTCCGTGTTTCGATACTATTCCCATTTTATAACATTTTTTTCCACGAAACCTCTTCCCTCACCCAGAGGTTGATGCGCAAAAAAATGAAGAAAACTAAACGAATGTAAAGTTGGATTGCTCCATGGTAGAATTTTTTAAGCATTATAAAATAAAACTCGTTTAACCTTGGAACGTTCATGGGGTGAAATAGGCGATACATCTTTCAAGACCATTGTCACGAATGAAAAGTATTAAAAAAATTTGGAATGCTCAAATGAAACCTCCCAATCATCTTTGTGGAAACGAAGCAATCAAAAACAGAAGTTGAGACAAAAAGGTAGAAAAGAGAAACGAAGCAAAAGATGAATTCTCCCAGGGCATATGAAATGCCTTACGCAGAAGAAGGAGAGGCGTATCTGATGCGGAGCAACGGAGGGAAGTACAAAAAAAAGACGACAGGGTATTTGAAATCGGGTATTCATAATAAAAACGTCAGGGTAAATCCTAGTAACATGCAATATTCTTCTGGATATAGAATATTTCTCTTTTTGATTCAATTTCAAAAAATATTGCCTCGGGCGTTACGATGTTGATTGTTGTTGGCGTTGGGCAAATAAACCGATTCTTGCATTTGGCTTGATGGAGGTGGGAACTAGGAGAGATAAAGGGGAGAAAGAGCTCAGTCAATAACAAAAAATAATTAATCACCATTCCTACAAAGAATGAACAAAAATATCTTTGTAATATTTATAGTTTCTCGGACAACGTATTTCCACACTCGAGAAAATTCTGTAGCTATAAGGACTGCACCTTTTAAATTAGGTAGGTAAATCATTCATTCTGCAACAAAATTGGTTTGTTCGACAGATCAACAAAATTTCTATTTCTTTTGATGGCGAATTATCACATTCGCGATGCCGAAGGCTTCCTAGAAGTGGGGAGGGAAACGTCGAGTTTTTCAAGAGGGAAAGGATAAAATTTCAATTATATTTAACTAATTTCGGAAAATTATCTGACCTTTTTTACGCCCATTTTTCAAAGATTATTTATTAAAAGACGATAATAAGTGATTCAACTACCAGTAATGCAAATTTTTAAGCTACATCTATTCACAATTACATTTTTTAACATTTAAAATAAAAATTATTTTGAAATAAATTTGATAAATAGCTCGAAAAGTCTGTTAAAATCTCGAATCTTATTGCTATATTTCTAAATTCCAATAAATTTTACTTTTCCTCCAAATACGGAAACAGTTTTTCTTCCTTAGATACTTCAATACAATAGCCAGATTATAATTGCTTGTATTGGAATGACTACAAGGACGCATGAAGATGACAATTTTAAGCCCAGCTGACCAAGAGTACGGGAACTACAACAAACAATCCCCGAGTACGGAAGCCCGAGACGGGGTTAAAACTACTTGAGTTGACGTAAGAACATCAGCGCCGTCCTTAATTCCTCTTATCCCATCCACCTTTCAACCGTGGACCGACGAGCACCGCAGGAAACAGACATGAAATTCCTCGCCGAGAAAATGGACACGAAATTTTCTCCACCTCACTACCGGGAGGATCATTCGCAAGGAAGACATCGCCTCCGTTCTGGGAGCCTGAAATGGATTCAGGCTGAAAGGGAGCTATGGAATAGTTTTAGGTTTCGTGATAACTTCCCGGCCAAGCAGGAGAAACAGAGGAGGGGAAAAGGGATCTGGATGGTAGGGTGAGCGTTTGGAGTGGCAGTTAGCGGGAGAGGAGGAGACGAGGGATGCTGCGGCTTAAGGAGCGCTGCGGGGGGCGCCTGCGAACGTGTGGGGTGAGGAAAGATAAGGGGCCTGCGGGAGGGCGGGGGGAGTGAGTGTGTGCGTGAGTTGTGCGAGGGGGCGAGATGGGTTTGCGAGCGAACGGGAGGTGGATGGATGCGTGGGCAGGAGGTGGGTGGGTCGGGGGATTGGGGAGGGTGAGGGAGGGCCCACGCCTGGAGTTGAAGGGACCGCCGGCGCTCGGGCGCCCCTTTCGACTCGACGCCTCTCGTCCTCCCCCACCACCTCCTCTTCGTCCCCATCCCCCTATCGCACCTCTCCTCAGCCCCTCTTACTTGCCGAATTGATGCCTTCCATCCTCCGTCGCCGCTCATCCTCGGGAGAACATGGCGAGAAGCCGTCGCCTTCCTTAAGACGATAGTCCCATCTAACAGGCCGCCTGTCCCCTCACAGTTCCCTCTCCTGATCCATACCGTCTTTCGGTGATGTGACACGGGCGGGGCCTCGCGCAAGGACGGGAATTTCGATGGTACTTTTCATTTTGCCTCGCCATTGTGAACTAACTGCAAGCGGCGCGACCTTCCAACCACGGCAGTTTGTGGAGTGCCGACATACTGTGTGCGTCAATGAAGCGACCATTCAGCTCCCTCACTAATTCTCATGCTATACAAAAACGGAGGCTAATTTCTTGACATCCCTGCTAGATATTGAGTAATTCTGATAATCATTAGTCTTAAATGGATTATCATGGATCCATCAAATATTTTTCTTCATCATCATCGTAGCTCTTAGGAATAATTTGTAGATTTCCCTTTAAGATTTTTTCTGTGCTAACCATTCATTCTCTCATGGTTTCTTTCATTGATATCTTTAAACTTCTAATTTATCCTTTGCCTTCTTCTGTTGCAGTTTTTCTCTGGTTCCTTCATCAGGGTATTCAAGTAAACTATTCCACCTAAAGATGCTCCTTATCAGACTGCTTTCTCTCAGTGCCACCACAGACTTCTTTCTCTACCCACTAGCCGGTCTTCTTAATTAGTCCTTTCTCATGTCCATTTCATTACAATAAATCATCTGTAGCTTCACTTTTCCAGGAAATATATAATTTTTGTCTATGATGCACAATTCCATGCATCAAAACAGTTAGCAAGTAAATGCATATGCTTTTATGAACCGATTACTTTTGTTCAGGCTAGAGCTATACTCTGCGTTCAACCTCTAGCTATTTCCTTCACTGGGTATCCAGTTACAGAAGGAGTAAGATTGTTTGTATCCATCTGTCATTTCATTAGAATATCAATTTGTCGCATCGGAAACGAGCCATTATGGTCATTTTTATTTATTTATTTCGAGCGGTGCTATTTCAACTTTTCTTACATTTACAGCAATTGTCGTATTTTTTTCTTTTGTTCAAATATAAATACTTCGCCCACGCACCACAGTCTTATTTTCCTTTCTCCGTGATCTTTCATATTATGTACTTTTACTTCATATATTGCTTTGTCGATGTATGCATTATTATTCAAGGATGGGAAACAATACCCTGACTAACTTTAGCTCAATCCGTATATACTCCACATTTGTTATCACGTTTTCCCTCGAATTTCTCTTCCGAATCATGGCGTGTTAAGTCGTCGTAAATTTTACCAATTTCCTTTATAATCCGTAGTATTATTCTATTGGCTATATTCATGTTGCCCAAGGTTTCTTGAGACACCCAAATACAACAAAGGTCAGTCGTTATTCCTATATACTCTCCTATATCGAAAGCTTGTTAGAAATAATAATATTCCTTATCATACTACTTCATCAAAATTCATACGGACACACATCGAGGTCCCATTCGGATACTTTGACTTATCCTGCAAGAATCTTGCATGGATAAGTCGGAAGGCTGAGTTTTCTATTTTTCACAATTATCTGCTCCCTACTTCTCTAGTATTGGGATTACTTTTCCCTTGGTGCATTTGTATATTTCTCCTTTTGTATATCTATCACGGATAAGTTGAGAGAATTGTATCAAGATTGAATGTCTTCAGCTTTTTCATTATTACTGCTGGCGTTTCGTTGATCATTGGCCCCAGATAAGATTCTTGAATTTTTTTTGAAAAGGATATATCGTTATATCACCATTACGTAGTCTTATGCCTTCACCAAAATACCCTGCCGGTAATCACTATTTTGTATTTTTTTGACCAAATTCAAAATGCTTTTCTCCTCTTTCATTACATTTCCCTTGAACCTATTTTCTTGTAGTTTTTCCTCATGGTATACCCTAAATACACACATAAAATCCGCTCATTCAGGATTGCTTATTTTTTTCCCCCATATTTAAAAAATTATTTTATCGATATCTTCATGCACAAATGTTAGCTTGTTGTCGTCCTAGTCTGTGCATGGTAGGTTTTTAAAAGTTTATCGCTAAGCTTTCTCCCCGTATTTTTGAAGTTTTCATAATGACAATTCTTTCATAACATTGAAGAATCCTTACAGTTGCGTTGAATCTCTCTTCCACAGAATAGTACTGCAGTCTTTATTTCCATTTCCAAATTGGAATATTATTCTGTAACTACCGTTCCATATGATTCTTCCCTTGGGCCATTTCATTAAACTTATCACTTGCGTTACTACTATAAGCTTTTAATTTATTTAACTCTCCACATATTTGGAGTGATTTGAAATTAAAATCATAGCCATTAGTTTTGTGTACACGCTTCATATACACTTCAGGGTCAGTTGCGCTCGAATAATATTATTTTATTCAAAAGGGTTAAGATTTAAATGGAGGTACCATCGCCCACGTTATTAAATCAATAAAAGTTAAAAAGGAAGGACTCTTGGAATAAAAATATCTTAGTACTTGAGCAGTAATGTTATCATGCCCGCGGTGAAATGAGAGTTACATTAACGAACAGGTTGGCCTCTATCCTCTCTCATATGGGGGAGGGCTGCTAGCCGTTCCTCCGGGTAGCTGGTAGCCTCTTGGTTGTCGGCAGCCATAATTAACCGCACCATAATAGTGTGTTTCATTGTATTTTTAGAATTTCTTACCCAAGGATATATCCCCACGCCATCCGAATACACCCGCTTGTTGTCAAATTAATTGACTTCAGATATTCAATTGTAATAAACGTTATGAGATCCAGTGAGGAAGTTTTGATCATTTTTTGATGTCCCTCTTGTGAATAGGTGTGAGGTCATTAAAGCATAAGATATGAAGCAAGATCCCCGCGGTACTTCAGTGATTTCAGGGATTACTAAGATACTATACCCCTAACTGTTTGAGGATAGCCCATGGACATAAACAGTAACTGTGCTAGGCAGCTCTTTAGAGTAATTAAAAAAATATACTGTCGCATATTAAGGGAATTTTAAATATTAACCATAATATACGATTGGCTAGGGTATTAAATTGAACATATATTGAAGGATTTGATAAAGTTCTTCATACATTTTATAATTTTGTTTTCCAATAATAACTAATTCGTATGCAAAATAGAAATTCATATTTTCAATTGAAGTAATTCACTTCAGTCATTATTTACTATTTTTGAATTAGGAATATCGGAATAGGTTTAATTCATCAGGATATTAAATATTTACCAGAAAATATTGGATAAAATGTTGTCAATCTGAAATGAGTACACCTTTTAGGGATAAATTTTAGAAGAAATATTCTTAGAAAAATTTATTAAGTACATCGTAGTTCATACGTAATGATCATTGAAACTCCCATATTTTATGCATAAAATACGAACTGGTTCTTGCATTATTAATCTCTAATAAATACTGTATCTCTCAGATACATTAAGTTCCGTAAAATAATGTTCATGTATAAAAAAGGATTTCCTCCCGAGAGTCATTCGACTCGTGGGGTTGTGATTGAGGTGTTGCCTGAATTTCAGGGGGAAATGTGCAACAATTAGGAAAATGCAAAATGGGGAAATGAGATAGCATGTTCAAAGAACTACGTTTTCGTAGAATGTGGTATCATTATTTTTATTTAAAAATTTAACCCAAATTTAAGAAAAGCTCCAGATTTTCACATGATCAGCATCAAGCTAAAATCAACTTTTATTTATATAACTCAATGCCATAGGTTTTTATTCATGATCATGATCAAAATATATCAAAAGCAAGTGCTGGGTTAGGGAGCAGAAAATGATGAAGTTGACTATAAATTTCAATCATTAACACATTAATTGGGGCATTTTCGAAAAATCGTTTTACTTTTGGCATTTTTGTATAAACCATACACTCCACGAAAACATAAACACAGATATATGCTACATATAGCCTTTGATATTATTTTCAATCGATCAGAGTCGTGAATCTACAAGTAAAGAATACACGATAAGTATGCCAAATCATTTGTAACTCATTGCAGTTAATCAAATTTATGCTGATCCTTAACATCAAATTCACCCATAAAGTCAACTAATGAGCTCATCAAATCCTATTAAAAAAAACTAATATCTTCTAAAACCAGCATGATAATTATAAAAAGAACATGGTAGAACAAATAATGGTAGTTAAAAACACCTTTTTAAGTAGAGAGGACCAAGTTTCTTCTAGCACGTCCACCACGACTGGAAACTGATCATGCCCCAATAGGTTCACTCCAAAGCCAATAACAGCAAAGCGGAAAAGGGTTCTTGTCGGCACAGGAGGGAGGGTAGTTAGGGAGCTTATTTTTTAGAGATGTAGAAAGATAAAAAATAATCGGAAATATCAGAAAATTATCCAGGAGAGATGGGGAGAGGAGGATGCTCGGAGAGTAGTCTATTAAGGTATGGCGAGGTCAGTCGATTCCAATGGGGGGGGTGGAAGAATAAAGCCTTTTTTTCCTCAGACGCGGTTTAACGAGGAAGCTAAAAGCTAACTCGTTGAAGTGGCTGGGGGAGGAGAGAAGAAGGGCAGAGGGTGAAGCACGGGAGCATGGGAAAGACAAGTGCTATTTCTCTCTGATATGCAAAGAAAAACTATTTTTTTCCTCTCTTTCGCTCTCTCTCTCTCTCACACACACTCCTTCGCTCACTCACCCACCCCTCCGCGCGTACCCTTAGCAGTAAAGCATCCGAGCCCACCTACCCTCACTCTTTCCTCTCCCACCGCCCCTCTCGCCTCTCCGCCACCAGTGCGCTCAGATGCCAGAAAAGAGAGCTCAGCCAACTTTTAATTATCTCCTTCGCCGGTTTCAAGGGCTGAAGAGAAAAGGAAGCGAGAGGGAGGGATGGGTCGACGGCAGGAGGAGAGAGGGCGGTGGGAGAGCGATGTGGAAAAAGGGTTTGCCCAAAAAAAATCATAAACGCCGGGAATAAAGGTACGAGGCAGCAAAGGGTAAGAGGGGTGAAGGGAGGAGAGTGGGTATGGGGCGGGATGAGAGGAGGATGGAGAGTCGGGAGGAAGGAAAGGAGTACGTAATGCGCGTAGCGTGTTTCTTTACCTGGGCCCCACGAATGCCAATATTGGACTTGTATTCACCCTTCCTATTACGCTCCACTCGTCAGATACTCATATTAAAACTTCCGTTAACTCTTAAGGATTATGCGTCGATGCCGGCGCTCAGGACGTCATCCATCCAGTCTAACCGAGCATTTCTCCCTTCTTTCGCCCTCCCATCCCACCTTCCTCGTCCTTTCACTAACCCTTCTTATCCGTCAAACCGAACCATTTCGTCGTATCGCGTTTTACTGACAACTCGAAGAATGGCGAGAGTCCTCCGCCTTTGATTGTCGGCACGTACGCCCTCCGCCGAACGTCACGGCGTCCAATATCCTATTTACTTTTTCAAACTTCTTTGAATACGACTTGCATTAGGTTTTCCTGCGACGGAGAACTACACGAAAACATTTGCAGAAAAAATATCTTGTGGGGTCCTAGATGAATGTGTTTGACGGCAGGCTCAGTCTGGTGAAGGCTCTCATGTTTTTTCCAGATGCATGTGGACTCGGATTCAGCCTACGAGGCGTTTATTGCTTCAAAATGTGGGTTTGATATCAATAGTAGGCCACATTTTATTTAAAAATGTCAAAGAAAACCACCGTCCGGGCATCAAATCCTCTTAACAGCAACAGTGGCTGTAATTAGAACGACATACGTAGGCTTCTACTATGGGGGCAATTTTTGAATGAATAATGAAGTTTTTGGCATTTTTTTATTTAAAATTGAAACTTGGCATATTTATTGCCAAGGTCTTATTTTAATGAAAATAATTTCTTCACTCCAGGAAAAGATATTAATAAATCAATATTGATCGATATGACTGATTGACGAGAGAAATGGAGCGTGCTGTCAGAAACGATTTCTAAGGTAGACGAACAAGTGTTATCCCGAGTTGCCAATTTTGATCCCAGAGGAATCTCTACCCTCATTAAATATTTTACGAAATGGTAGTGTTGTTGAATACATGAAGTTTCCATGTATTTGATTTGATCAGAGCTTGCATTACAAATCCAATTCGATGAATCCAAGTGGAAATGTAAGGTCGCCAGTTCGAGTCCTGCATCGAACATTAGCGCCACTTTTGTTCTAGGATTGGTTAAACCCTTTTCCCTATAAATTGAATATATTGTGAAACTTAAGACTTTAAAATAAATTATGTCAATTTATCCAAAGAAGAGTTATTAACTCAAACCCCTCAAAAGAGAGAGAAGATTTTTAATTACAAATTATCTTGACTCCAGCAATGTTGATTGAGTATAAGCCTTATTCCAACCATGAAATCCGTCTAATAATTTGAATTCCTTCAGTTTAAAATAAGAGATCCTCAGTTCAAATCGGCAGGTAGGGGATATACCGATAAGGGGACACATAATTATTGTACATACCTAAAACAATGATTCAGAATCAAAGAAATGGGTGTATTATATAAAGGAATCGGGTAGGATGGACCGAAGACACAGTGACACTAGGAAACCTGGTGGAGTGTTGAGCTTTGGGGTTTCCATCCTGGTATTTCCTCTATCATTTAATTAAAAAAATGAAAATAACCAGGGTACGTCTCACATCTGTCCTTAATTGCAAAATTATTTTGATGAAAAAACTCCAGTTATTCCCTGTAAGATAATATTAATATAGAATGTTGCTGTTAAAGTGTTGCATTTTACGGATCGTATATTTTCAGGTCGGTAAGAATATTATTTTAACTTTGGACGACAGAAATAATTTCCTATCAAAGAATTGTAAAATTTTTCTTTCCTTGGAATATAGTTCATTTGTTATGCCCAAGGAGAATAACTACACACAAAGGAAGGGTATCCATCTTTGGCACCAAAATGCTCCGGGTCGGCGTACTACCGTAAGCAAAAGAATGAAATGATGCCTAAACAATTAGTGTGGTTAGATGAATGAAAATAAAGGTAAAATTTGAGCTAAAACAAGTGTTTTAAGAAGGAACGGCGATAGATGGAATAGAATGGTGATCTCGAGGGGGTAAGCAAAAAATTGGGATTTGTGTCGCCAAAAAAATACTTCCAAGCAAATGACTTGGTAATAGTATTTGAATGGGGGTCACTCAAAGAACGGTAAAGAATCGAGTAGAGTTGATGGGTTATAGTGAGCTAAATATGGATAAGCCTCGTGATTTGTACATGGGATCATTTCGAAGGCCAAAGAAGTAGGTTAAAATAGAGAGGCTTTCACTGCCATTGGATGTGCGGTAAGTATATGAATCTGGGGCATTGTGGAAGCAGGTTCTAGAAATAATGAATTTCATAGAAAAGTTGGTGGATTTTACACCACTTAGGTTATATTACGGATCTAATATGGAAGTTTTATCTGAGATTTATGCGTAAATATTTAGACAGAAAAAATACAACGAAATGGCAAAATTATGACCGCTTGTGATTTCAATCTCTTTTATATCGAGGATGGTTCTTTGAAGGGGTGACTAGAGAAGGTTGAGGTCTCTTTGTATAAGATTTTAGGTCCACATTGTGCTCGCCCACAGGCACTAGTCTCTCTGATGGACCTGATGATTTGCTTACCTCAAAATGATGTCATTTTCAGGGGTTGGTATTCCGCTTAAAATGTAAAGGTTGAAAGTTCACTCATTCATATGATATTTTATTTATATGATATTTTTTAATTTATGATAGTTTAGATGGCTAATTTCAGAAATATCTCTCCAGAAATCACATTCTTCAGCTATCGAAATGTTTAAATAATAAAGTTACCCGGCATGGTAATGCCATTATAAAATATATAATGAAAAAATATCTCGTAGTGTACCTTTAGCTTTGTTTGAGGAATATGGAATTTTACTCCCTGAAATGCAACCAATATTGCCCAAGAGTGTTACTTAAAGATTTATCCTAATCTACGAGGGCTGTCCAAAGAGTAACCTCTGTTATGCTGTAAACAGGATAGATACAGATAATGTATCTGGATAGATACAGGATAACTGGATAGATAGAGAAAATGTATCATTATCATCTAAAAACTACATATCTCTACTGTTTTTATACATATTTGCCAGACAGATATAAGCATTCGTCATATCTCTAAACTAGTTTTCAACTTCCTTCAGCATAAAATTCTGCCGTCTGACATCACAGTCAACCCATGACGGTATCTTCAAGTTACTCGTGAAAACGAGCGCAAAATATGTATCAGCTTTACTTTTCAGTCGTGCTTCCATGCAACAGAGTCTTATAAATCTGTGGACAACTGACTTTCTAAATATTTCAGATACCGTAAAACACCAGTTTTTACGAACTTTACGTCAAATTTCTGGTGAAGCTCATTGCTCACCGAAGACGGACGGCCAATTCCGTCATCATCACGTACATATGTGTTGTTTCCATGCAAAAGAGTCGTAGAAATAAATCTGCGGACAACTTTCTTAATTTTTCAGATATCGTAAAACACCGGTTTTCACGAACTTTTCGTCAAATTTCTGGTGAAGTTATTTGTTCACCAAAGATGGGCGGCCAATTCCGTCATCATCATGGACATTTGTGTGCACTCGCAAACGAACGACAACACTGACGCACAACTCTTGTCACTCATCACATTTGGTCCGAACGGAGCGCAAATTTCCCGATGAATGTCAGCAGCTTTGAAGTTTATTGCCAGTGCAAACCTTATCACTAAACAGATTTTAGATTTGGCGGGATTTCCAATTGTATTGTTCATTTTGACTCGCTACTGTAAACAAACGACACACGGCACGTCCTCCCGAACACTGCAGATCGAGGAGTACTGCCCTAATGTGTGTGTGTGTGTGCCAATACAGAAAATATTCGGCTTCCCCAATTACCTTGCTCACTACACGCAAACGGAGGTTACTTTCTGAACACCCCTCGTAGTATTATAACTGTGGTAATTGCACATATATGACTTTTACCTGCAATCTTCTAATACTAGGAAACATAATACGAAAGTTTTAAATTTATTCCAATTGAACTCACCCCTATCAAGTATAAAAAACCATTACCACAGTATGCAACTTGAAGATTGGTTTTGGTTGGTGATGGTAGAGTTTACACAGTACGTTAACCTGGTTTTCCAGGAAGATCTGGTATCCAAAAAAATCGTACGTTTGGGAAGAGCTGGAGGTGGTGCCTGATTCGGCTGGCCTGGGAATCGAACCAACAACTGCTTTACAACGCTCTACCCCTGAACTACCGTACCCCATACTATCCAGGGTATGAGGTAAATAGAGCGGAACTCGTGCCTATGTTTCAAATTTTTATCCGAAAATAAAACTAACAAAATTAAATATATGTCACAGTGAGAATCTCTCTGGCGTAATTTTTGTTTCTAACTCATAATTTTTCTCTAGGATGCAGTTGCTTTTTAAATACTTTCTTTTGTAATTTAAATTCTGTTGCTTTTAAATTAATCTCCAATCAGATTAATTGATATAATAAATTTCGTTAAAATACACTTGGTACACTCATTAAAGTCTCCATTTAAATTTACCTCTGCTCCAGGCCTGAGTGGTCTCCTAGTTATAATATCCCTCTAGGTGATATTTACGTAAACAGAGTAGAGCTCACTTAGAACTAAGCCCAACAGAGTGTGAAGTTTGCATAACAGGGTAGCTAAAAATCACACGGCTAGATGTGAAGCTGAGGGTGCCCAGAGGTGTTTCGCAGAGTCAAACGGGGGCCCTCTGGTCAGTAGCCAATGGACTACAAACGCGCTTCCCCCACCTCTCCTCTCTCTCTCACACACACAAACATATATATCTTTTGGCCTAAGACCCGAGTAACTTGGTTACATCCAGCCCCCGCGGATTTCAGTAATAATTACGTTGAAGCATGGACCAAAAATGTCGAAGGTTGAAGTCCATAAGGTTGAATCATTAAGGCTGAAACTTTTTTCTGATTGGAATTCGCACCTTTCTTCGTTATCTACCAACCTTTTGATTGCCCTTATGTGTTCCTGAGGGGAAATGACGAGTAGCCACAACAAACATACTGTAAATGTATATAAAGGTACTATTAAACGATTGATACAAAAATTAAGATACAATCCCGGTAGTATTTTACCTTTCACGGGTCATACCGCCTTTACCGAACGTAGAAGAGTGACATTATTAGGGTGAATGTGAGAGGGAGTCGTTTTAGGGGTTTGAAGGAGATACGTTATAAGGGGCGTCTTGGGGGTGGTGGGGAAGGAATGGTGACCATTAATTTGCTTGATTTTTACCAGGCGGTTAACTTGGTTCACACCCAAATGCTGTTTACTGATTTTTGGAGGAATGCTATTGAAGTAATTATCATGGGACTGATTGTGAGTGTCCGTATGTTTAGGAATGGGATTATCAAGTACTGTCGGAGATTTGAGGGAGTGATGGTGAAAGCTGAAACGGATGGAAAAGATGCTGGCGCATGTTCCGGTGTAAAAAGAAAGGTGGTATAATGATCTTTCTTTAAGCGCAAGTGAGTTTTCATATTTACTTGGGAGAAGAAACTGTGTAGCGGTAAAGATGGTAGAATTTAAATCTTGGGTGGTTAGCGGGCGACAAATACAGAGGAGGGAGTTTGCGGGGCGAAGTGGGATCTCGTGGAGTTTGTTTATGTCGCGAAAATTATCTGGACGTTTGAAACAGACGGAAGACCATGTTGGAGTGAGAAGGAATATGGATTCATCATTTTTTATTATGCGAAGTAAGCTAATGTTCCTTTCGAATCTTACGGATTAAATGAGTGCAGAAGAAGGTGGTGACATGATTGAGGTGTACGTATGTTGGTCTGAGGAATGTATCTGACAGTATGGGCAGGATTTTTTGTAAATAATATATCGAGGTCCAAATCCGTTAGTTAAAGTGGTAACTTTATATTAATATATGTAATATATTCTATGCATAATATAATACATAATTCCGAAAGCTAATCCCACTATTGGTTCCGGAAATGTTCGATGCACTTTGCCTAAACCTAGTACGCACCTAATTCATTGCATTTACCATCACACACCATATTCGCGGTTTTTTTCTTATTTTACCAGAGGGACTTAACTCCATCATTACGCCAAGGATTTTGCTTCATCACAAATTACCTCATTCTTGTTCGCCCTTGGGTTCACCCATGAAAAGAGGGCGAGCCTGTTTCCGTAGCTTTACATTTTTTTCACGTCTCAGCCACGCCCACAGTTTTTCCCTTTGAGGGATAAAGACTTTTCATCATCATGTTTTTCCGAACACACTTCTCCGCCTCGTGTTCCCATATGGCCCCACTTCTCCCACGCGTCAATCATAACTCCATCCCCACCTCTTCCGGTATAACTCTCTCCATCCTCACCTATATCTTCCACTCCTCTCCCACTGCGACTCCCTTTTGTTATTTCCTCGACGGGTCAAAGAAACAAAATGATTCCTCTTTGGTAACAAAGTTCCAAACCCTCCCAAACCACCCACCCATCCTTCCCTCCACTCTCCTATCTTCCTCCCTCTTCATTACCTCAAAAATATCAGGCGCTTAGAAAAATATCTCGCCCCTCCCTTGAACCACTTAAACACTCCCGAAACAGTCTTCCCCCTCCACGTAGAAATTCAATGTCCACGAGCGCACCGATAAGTTTCGTCTAAGTTTTCGTTATATTGATACACTTAGAAAGCTAATTGCGAGTCGATATAGGGGCTGGCCATGAAGGGCGGTGGCGCATAAAAAATTTGACGTGGCGGCCAAAAGAAACAACTTTTTAAAGGAGCCTTTGAAATAATAAGAGACCGTAAAAGTTGTTGGGCAGGGAGAGGAAAAAGTTTTACCCACTCTCTCCTTTCCGAATGGGCGAAAATGTAAGTGGGGAACGGGATCTAACGTCTGGGAGAACGAGAAAAATACATAAACGCACTTGTGGCCGCATTATTACTAGTCGGTTGTTGAAGGGGTATAAATTCAAGGTAACTTCTACTGAAAAATCATTTAGAGGGCCAAATACTTGATACATTTATGTGGGATATTTTCATTTAAAACCGTCTTACCGATGAAAATTTACGCTCAGTACTCTTTTATCCTAGATTGAACGTTATGTCACAATTTCCAATTGTGCTTTAGTTAGGATTACTCAAACGCTCACCGAGAATTTTTCTCCGCCCATTCCTTGAATCATCAAAAGGGCCCAATCACTGTCACATTATCCGTCAAATCCTATTGGTACAAATGTCGACTGTCTTTCCAGACAACTATAACTATATTGAGTCGATAAAAGCAAGTCAGCTGAAGGGTGTGGCCATTAACCTCTAAATTAGCGATCATCTCAACGCCTGACTAGAAGAAAGCGCTCCTATACAAGACTTCACCGTTGGGAACTGATCGCCGATTGGCCAGAAGCAACGCCCCTTCGCACGAATTTTTATAACCGTTTCCAACTGCGCGGGGCGGCTGGAGGCCGAGGGAGAGGTGATCCGGGAACCGGAATGTGGCGGGACTCCCACTCGATCATGCGATTCGGGATTGACAGGACGGCGCGACGCGCGTAAACCCGAGAGGGACGAAACGGAAAGGGAGGGGAGAGAGGGGGAGGGAATGGAGAAATCAGCCTATGGGGGGATGGATGGATGGATGGGAGGAAGGGGGCAGGAGCCGGAGGTGGAGGCGGATTAGGAGGAGGAGGCGAAGGGAACGAGAGAGGAAGGCGTGTGGGGATGAGGGCGGGGGGTGGGTGGTTAGGCGCGGGCCCGGAGATTTCCTCGTATGATACTTTGACGTTAACGCCGAGAACGTTTTGTGTGTGAGACGCTTCCACGGCTCACCGACCCCCCCTCCCCCCTCTGCCGCCCTCTTGATGGCTGTGATGCGTTTACGTCGGGTGGGTGGAGAAGGCGGAAGGATGAGGGCGCGGGAGAGATGCGCGCGGAGCGATGCCTTGCTGGCTGCACGCGCCTTGGGGGCTAATCATGCTCCTCCCACCCTTCGAGTCCCACCCACGCTCCCAGCATTTGCCCACCCAAACTCCCGCCACACTTCTCACTCGGAAACGCGCCTCTTCCTCCCTCCTATTATATTCCCATCTTGAGACGAAGATTGGGAAATTCCGATCCGAAAGGAGGGAAACATCCTTTCGCCCCGATTTTTTTGTGATATAACCGCCGGGTCCTCGTCATCTCGGCGGACGGCGGAAGAAGGCCCCCCCCCCTCCCATCCACCTCACGGCCCGCCCGCTTCACATCTCTCGTAAGCCGGAGCGTTCGTCTGGCTGTCGATATCTCGTGCCAGCCTCCCAACTCCCAAGCAGCTGCAGACCAAGTCAGCTTGTTTGGCAAGGGTACGGCGTTTCCTCCGTGGAAGCTTTTAAATATATGCATTTGATTGGCATCCGAGGAAGAGCAATATACTTACCTAAACACAGGTTAAAGATCAAATTTTCTTGGCTCAGATGCGGTGCTGGCTAAGGTATTTCGCGTCACGTCCCTTAG
This sequence comes from Hetaerina americana, assembly GCF_022747635.1. Classification (NCBI taxonomy): domain Eukaryota; kingdom Metazoa; phylum Arthropoda; class Insecta; order Odonata; family Calopterygidae; genus Hetaerina; species Hetaerina americana. The sequence goes on along the minus strand of NW_027286874.1, from coordinate 50,993,952 downwards.
CATATATCATAGCGCAATTTTAGTGGGATAAAGGACCTTGGAAGAGGTATTCTGAGGTCCTCTGTGCTATAAAATGATGAAGGACTAAGTAGAAGAGCTCCTTAGGTCATAATGAGGTTTGACACAAAACGTGGCGATGAAAAAATGAGGTAAAACCTAGCTTCAAATCTTAAGTGGCGATTTTCGGAATAATGAACTTCACTCTAGTCATCCACACACGCAGGGTACTGACGACAAGACAGTAAGCGCATTACGCACGCGCATTCTTGAATCTTTTGAATAAAAATAAATCCCTCGCCAGGGGCAACCATAGCCTTCAAACGTACTACCTTAAACACTACTAGAAGAGAATTAGTGGCAGGAACTGAATAGTGTCATGGCTTCATAAACTGTGACCAAATCTCAAATGCTCACGGACATGGTGGTTTAAAATGTGACCATTAATTGAATGAAGTAGTCATTAATAGGAAGTTGGGTTGAATTTTCAAAATAAAGTATTCATGCCAACTGCAATGCGACCGAGATTAATAGAGGCATCTCATAGTTTACCAAAAGTATTATATATCAATTACACTCAATGAAATAGTAAAACCTTTTACAGTTATAAATTTCTCACATCACAGCTGAGTTGACATAAAGCTTATTCATAACCGTCATCTCTGTTATGGAGATTATTAAATTTTAGATTAAAGATTTGTTTATATTTTATTTTTACGAACTCAATGCGGAGAGTACGAAAAATGTTACCATGCCGTTGGCAGATGCTTTTCAAAAATATTCTAGTCATCAGTCATTTGAACCTTGTGGCATTCATAAAATATATATCAAACAAACCAGAGTAGATTCATTAGCAATGTTTTTAGACTCTAATTAAAATTGGTAACGGTAAAAAACTATCACTTAGTTTGCATTTAAAAACGTCATATATGACGTTTAGTTGACATGCTGGGATGCCTTTAATATCCTGTTAATTTACTTACCATTGAATACAGAATGGTATTCTATGGAAAAGATAGTAAGTTACACAGTAGTTGTAATTGTAACAATGGTGTTAATTTGTAATTTATATAAAAATACTATAATCAATACAAAAATAAATATTTAGCATAAATATGCTTTCATAGATTTTTGATGGATAATTACATGAGCCTTATTAATTACCTTTACTATTACTCTTTAAAATGAAGATGATATTGGTCAGTTGAAAGCAGTTGAATGCGATACATGATTATTTCAAAATAAAAGCACTCCAAAGCATGATAGCATAATAAATACAAAAATTAAGTAAATTAATCAACTAATGCATTGTTCTTCGTAAAGAAGTCAGTATAGCTTATTTTTTGCCCACACTTACATAAGTCTAAATAAATAAACTTATATAATGAAAGCTGAAAAATATAACCAATCTGACTGCATTTTTAGTACTTAAATAAATTAAGTCCAGGGGATAAATAAGAAGTGTACCATGAAATAAAAGGTAAATCTTGTGGGGAGGAGTTACTCATGAATGAAGTCTAATTTACAAAATTAAAAAAGGCAGTATCTCTAGATCATAAACATTTTACATAAGAAATTTAGACCACATACAATATGCCGAGAACTACTCCCCAAATCGGTGATTTTTTTCCACCTTTGTAAAATAGCACCTTTTCCCAATTTCGCCACTTGTTTGAACAGGATTCTGCAGAGATAAGTAGCCCAACGTAGCATAATTGCGCCATTTTTCTTGCTTCAAATTGACAAGAGATTGGCAAGTACCATACTCAGGTGAGATTACAAACATTTTGAAATTATGTATGCATAAAATGAAAGATTTTGGCATTGCAATTCAGAAAAGAAGAATGATTTAAGTATTCCTCCCTAATTAAAAAGCCGTTTAATTTGATAATTTAAAGACCAATGACGACTTACTGCAAAATGAAAAAAAAACCCATTACTATGTTACATGATTATATACGTATATCGTGTTTTAAAAATTTATAACACGATTTAAAACGGCTGGACAATACCTTGTAAGGTTCTACGATTTTTTTAGATATTTATCAGGCTTTTTCCAAATTTATAGTATAGGTAGAACAGCCGCTCATAGATCTAAACTACAACAAATAATGTTACTTTCCGTGATTTTTAAGCCCTGTCTATGTGTGTAAGTAAGCTCTCCGCAAAATTAATTACAACAACCGAAGGAGCATTCCCTCTGACTTGAAACCAGGATTCTAAGAAAATTAAGTGACGCGTCGATTACATCCTAATAGGATTGCAATCTATTACATAGGACAATGCCACGGCATAATATGCTTGCTCAAGAGAGCAGGGGCGAGTAAGCATCAGGCTAATAAATCGCCACCATGGGGACACAAGGTGGAAAACTATCGACCGAAAACTTCCAAAGTGAATCAACGAGGTTTATTCCAGTTTTATTGGCACAGCATTGCAAACAGACGACGGGGGATCGCTCCATTTTTCCCCACTCCCTCCCCTTTCCCGCACCGCGTCCACAATTCCTCCCACTCTCCATTGAAGATCGAACGCACCGGATTCTTGAAATAGTAATGGCTGCGGAGCAGATTAATTTTGAACGAAAACGACGCATTCGAAAACGCTGATATTGTTTGTTTCGCTACCAACGACTCCACTTCTACTCCCTCCCCGTCTACCTCGTTCCTTCCTCCTCTCTCTCACTCCACCCTCTCTCCCACTCCACCCTCTCTCCCTCACCCCGTTCCCGAGCGACTCTATTTATCCACCTAAGATATGTATGAGGTGATCTCGGGGCACAATGAGACTCCGAAAATCACCTCTAATGCTCCGGAACATTTCCGATTAATTTCGGAACAATACTAACCACAGCTCATAATGGAGTCCCTGCTGTTAACCCCCCCCTCCCCTCCCTTTCCCTCAACTCACCCACCTTTTCCCTCCCCTCCAGTCATCCACCCCTCCGGAAATCCTCTACTCCCTCCGTGCCCCTCCGTCTCTCTCTCACGCGAAACTCCCCACCCACCCACCCGCCGTCTATATCCCTTCCCCCCTTCAACCTCCTTCCTCACTTCCCAGTACACACCAACCAAAAGGGATTGAAAATCGACTGAAGCAGCAACCGGAGCAGAAAGAGAGATGGTGAGAGAGGGTGCGGGAGAGAGATTGAGGAGGAAAAGGAGTTGGGGATAGCTCGGAGGCCTATGTGAGCCGGAGAAGGGGAGTGGGAGGCTGCTGTTGGGGGGGGGGGGAGCGATGGAAGACCCTGGGGAAGGGATAGGAGAGGAAGGTAATGAGGTCGGGAATGAAAGGGGGAAAGGTCGGGAAAGAGCCATAAGACAAGGGGAAAGAAGATGGAAATAAATGCAAGTGTTGATACACATGTACAGTCGTGTGCATGTGCCCTACGTACCTATGGATACATATGTACCACATGCAAGCACTCACGATACGTATGTGTATCTGCTGAGCCGACACACATATATTTATATTTAAGACCACACGATATGGGATGGAGGGAAAGGCTGGTGGGAAAGGGTACGGAGCTGGTGGATGGCTTCGGGGCACACGATGACGGGAGGGTGGGGTGGAGAGGGTTTTGTGGAGGGGGCGGGGGAAGCAGGCGGAGGGTGCGGAGTGGGAGACGGAGTGTGAGGGGGAAGGATGAGGAGGAGAGGAACCGAAGCCCTGGGGCCAGGTTTGATGTGGAGAAATGAAGAAAATGGGGAAAGGGTGGGGAGAAAGGAGGTGGAGTGCGGGAGGAGTATAACGGCGAAGGGAAGGTAAAGACCGCAAAGTAGAGATGGGTGTTTATTAGGGGGAAATAGAGAGAAGGATAAGGACGGGGGGGCAATAGGGAAAGGCGAAGGTGTGTGGGTTAGGGGGAAAGCAAAGGGGCGTAGAGAGGCGGACAAAAAAGACGAGACTGGATGGGAAATGGGGAGTCTTGCTCTTTACACGTGCATTTGTATGGGCGGGCATATATATATATATATATATATATATATATATATATATATATATATATATTTATTTATTTATTTATTCATATATTTATAATGCTTGATGTACTCGCACGTATATATTCAAAAGAAAAATGATCTTTTTAAAAGATTAACCAAAACCAACTCATTTCAATTCCGGTTGTCATAGCCACCTTCATCAGGGGACAAGGAGTCACTCACATAAATCACTCGCATAAACATACGTGCATACATACACATACATACATAGCGTATATATATATATATATATATATATATATATATATATATATATATATATATATATATGTTGTATATATATATTCTTTTATGATAAATAATATTGGGTATTCTACCGTTTTAGATAGGTTTTGGATATACACAGACTGAGCAACGACACAGTGATAGATTTATTTGCCTATCCTAAAGAAACATAACTTAGCGATCATATTACAATAAGCCATTTTGCGATTCCCCATCCTTTCTCCCTTCAATACGTCAGACATGGCTATCCTCTTCCTACCCATCCTCATTTAACCAACCTTCACCCTATATCACAATCTTTAGAAGTCCATTGCCAATCGAAATTATCTATATTTATTTTTTCCTGCCTTTTTTAGATTTCGGTCAACAAAACCTCTCCTCTTTCAACATACGCAGCACTTCCTCGTTTATTTTCTTACTGACCATTTCACCTATTTCATATTTCTTCAAATCCACATTTGTAAAACCTCTAATCTACGCCTATCATTACAAATAATTACATTAGATCAAGCGAATGATTTTTACACTTTGAAACGTCCAGGATAGGTAAACTGTTACACTCGCTCCAGTTCATGAACTCCTATCATAATATTTAAATCAGTTTTCCTCTATCTGGAAATCCACATCACCTTTGATTAGTTTTCTTTGATTCTCATCCCATATCTATCGCACTGAATTAAGCCGGCCGGCCATTTTTGCCGGCCCCGGGGGCGGCGTGGGTAACGTCCTCGCCGGCAAACCCTTAGGTCACGGTTTCAGCTCCCGCCTAGGTAGTTTTTCCTCCGTCTAGGGCTATGGTGTATTTTTGTCAAAATTTTATATTATTATTTTAATTCAAATTTTATATCAAGTCGGATGTAAAGTGTTTTTTTCGGACTAATGCAAAATAAAATTGATTTAAAAAATTTCAATTAGATGAAAAAGGATTGGTTGACTGGATAGCGTGATTGACCGTAATCTGGTAAATTTCATAAGCCCTCTGACAACTTTCATTCCTATCTCCTGTTCTGCCTATAATTCTTTTACATTTCCCTCCACACGTACGCTAAAAAGCACCTTTATCTTACTCCTCTTCCAAACATGACCGACTCCGACCCTTCATCCGCCACTCCTATCTGAGCAGGCTCAGACATGTACAGTGTGTAGATGTCGCCTATCCCTGCAATATTAATCTATTTAATGAAATAAAATCATTGAGTCTAAACAATTCACTCTATCAACCACCTCCCTCAAAATTGGTGAAACAAAGAAATGCCCCTTAACGCACTCTATCTTCCTTTCTATTAGTGACCTCATTACTGCTAATGCATTTCGCGTTCCTATCCCCTTTCTAAATCTAAATTGATCATCTCATGGGCAATCATTTGCCATCCTCTCAATCTTCTAATTGATTATTCTAAAGAATACGTTTCAGTAGCGTGCGAAATCAAACTTATTTTCTCTATTTGTTATTAATTAAAAATGGGCAATTTTTCACAAAAAAAAATTTAATACGACCGGTTTCATTGTAACTACATTATCATAAGGTGATGATGTTGTAGTTACATTGAAACCGGCCGTATTAAAATTTTATTTTGTGGAAAGTTGCCAATTGTTAATTAATCATGATATTCCACCACATCACGCCTGAAACGTCTCTTTTTATTATTTTCTCTAGTTCTCAAATAAGATTGCCTCTACCATTTTGGCATGGGAGCTAATACTGATCTGAAGAAATATTTTGACCAAATTCCTCCCACATAAATGCTACGAATTAAAGCGGAAACAACTCTTCCTTCCACGTTTTCCCAGACTATTAAGCAGTTCGGCGGGAATTTTGTACACCCAATGGTCTCACTTGATTTTAATTCCCTAAATGCCATCTTACGTGAAAGTCTCACGGATGTGAATGATAATGCATATCAAGAGAGTAGTAGCAAACAAAAACACAGAAACACACAAAAGAAAAACACACGTAATCTGAATTTTCGGTGGCGCTGCCACCTTTCTCATGGGGGAGATGGAAGGAATTGAGAGTCAGTTCCTTCCATCTCCCCCTTGAGAAAGGTGGCAGCGCCACCGAAAATACGGAATGTGTGTATTTTTCTTTTGTGTGTTTCTGTCTTTTGTTCGCTAATGCTTTCTTGATATGTGTGTGTGTGTGTGTGTATGAATATGATAAAATATATATACATATATATATATATATATATATATATATATATATACATATATATATATATACACATATATACATATATATATATATATATATATATATATATATATATATATATATATATATAATGTAAATATATATGGTTTGCATATATGTATTGTCATATACATATTTTTTGTGTGTGCGTGTGTGAATAACGGCGAGTGGATGACGGATACGAATTAAAAAATGATAGACTTGCACTCACACTGAACAATGGGGATGATATTGATTCGAAAGAGTCGGACATGTAAAGGTTACTATGGGATATGTAAATAAATTACACGGACGAGATACATATCCCATATTAGGTCCTTTACACTGAATATGGGGAAAAGCTATGGGAAGAATTACCGCGGCATAGAGAGCTCAATAAATGCGAATGGAAGCAATTTCATTGAGTGGTTATTATATGTATACCCAGAGCCTATGGACAAGAGTTTCAGTGTAATATTATAAATTAAAAACTATTAGTATGTATTTTATCATAACTTACGCGAAATATTATTAGGAAACATGGGTAAAAAACTATGATAATGCCTTTTAGAAACGGAAGGATGCAAATGACCGAGCGTCATGAGGTCTTATGAATTTTTTAAGGTTATAGAAAAGTAAAAATATTTATGATTACATGTTTGCAGATTGGATAGGATGAAAAATGTTTTGTAGAAGACAGTTTACTCGGTGGATAATAGGGAGATTACGACCTGGGAGTGAACTTTAGAGCGACTGAAGAGATGGTAAGTAATGGCTCATCCAACTATGCGACTGAAAGCCATTACGGTGATTAAGATACTCAATTAATTATGAGGACTAACGAAAATGAAAGAGTATTAGTATATTATTCTTTAAACGCTTACAGATTTGAAATATGGAATTTAGCTCGACCCGGCTTTCAATGCCTTTAAGCATCATCAGACCACGACGCTTAACCATAGAAGCCCTGATCACGCCAACGCAACAAAGTTTCCAGCCGTATATTCTGATTTATAGAAGTTAATTAATTATATCATATTGACATTTCGCGCGACACTTTCGCATCTACGATTCTGTCTTGTCATTCCCATCGTGGAAGTGAGAAGGAGGTAGGAGAGTGGAAACGAAGAGGAGAGAATCATTCGGAGACAATTCACGAGTACCGGTTCCTCCTTTGAACCTGACTACACATTCCGGAGATATTGCGGGGATCAGCGACGTGGGAAGAAGGAAGGAAGTAAGGGGGGTGACTCGGGGATGGATGTGAAGAAGGATAGCTGCAGAACGAGAGAGATGATATAAGGCATATATATAAAGAGTTAAGACGGAATGGAGAAAATGGGAGAAATGGGGAAAGGTGGAGGCACATTGGGAGGAGGATGGCGAAGAGAGGGTGGAGATGGGCACGAGGAGAAGCCGCGGGGGGTGGGGTTGGACTGGTATACAGATAGAGATGAAGCAACGGGATAAGAAGGGAGGCAGCGGGACCCCGAAGGTACGGGGAGAACGGCGGCGGAGGGAGTGGCTGCCGCTGCGGGGGAGGAGAGGACGGCCGGGCGGGGGAGGGTAAGGCCCCGAAAGGGAGCGAGCGAGGTGGAGGGCGAGCTGGATTAACGCGGCGATCCTTACTCCCTTCCCTCGCATATCCCCCACCCCTGGTATACACCCATCTCCCCCCCACCCCCGAACTCACACACACTCACTCCATCCCCACTCGCCACCACACACACATTCTCTTTTGCCGCCCCGGTACCCCTTATATCCTCCTTCCCTTACCCCCCCCTCAACCTTCCTCCCCAAAAACCCTCACCGACAACCCCTTCCCTTTCCCCAGCACACCCTCTCAGTCCTTTCCCCTTCTCTCTAAGTCCCCCTCCTTCTTCCTCCCCGCCCCGCGCTCATCCTGTCTGAAAATGAAGACTTGCGGGGTTAGGGCGCCCGGAGCATTTTGCCGGAGCGGCGGGGAGGTCTGGGCGGAGGAGGAGCAGGAGGCCGAAGGTGAGGGGAGGGAGGAAGTGAGAGAGGGGGACGGGCACACGAAAAGGGGGCTGGGGATGAGAGGGGGGATTAGGAGAAGGGCTAGTGCGGCGGCGACTGTTACGCCTGGGTCTGGCGGGGTGTGGCGAGGCGGGAGGGGGGCGAGGAAGGTTTAGGCGCGAGGGAGAGGGATGGGACGAGGTGAGGGAGAAGAAGGATATCTGGGAGTGAGAGGGAGGAACGAGGGCAAAACCTTGCCCTCTGATACCTCGGGACGGAGAGAGAGAGAGAGAGAGAGGGAGATGGCGCAGAGGAATCAGAAGAATATAGTATAGAATAAACCATCTTAACAGAGATGAAGACTACTACAATTTTCCACCAAATAAAAATTTATTCACGACCATTTCCGATGCATTACATCATTTTCAAGTGAAACTCTCACTATGGTGCAGTGGGTGTAGTGCATCGAAACCGGTCGTGAATAAATTTTTATTTAGTGGAAAAATGTAGTAGTCTTCATCTCTGTTATTATGAAACTGTTCCACAACATCACACCTGAATCTGTAATTGACATAAATCATTTCTTGCATCCACACATACACACATATGCATACATACATATGAACACACACCCATACATGAGTGAACGTGTGTGTAAATATATATATATATATATATATATATATATATATATATATATATATATATATATATATATATATATATATATATATATATATATATATGTGTGTGTGTGTGTGTGTGTGTATATATATATAAATGTGAAAATTATATATATATATATTTGCATGTATGTGTGCATGTGCCCTACTCCACGAGTTGCCCTTCTCAATTCCTTCACTGTCTTCACTACTCATTCCTCATTCCATAACCCACCACGGCCCCCCTTTCCCTCCCCTCTCGCACAGTGAGAGAGATCTCCCGTCCCAGTTCTTTCTCCCTTCGAGGCCCTGTGGCCGCGGCGAGGCGGCGCCGGCATGTGCCTTTGTGGGCAAATCGCAAAGACAAGAAAGGGTATCCCACTAACGCACACTCTTTGCCTCGTGCGCCGCATGGCCGTATCTCTTACCCACCCTCCACCCACTCGCCCCACCCAGTCTCTCCTCCCCTTTCGACCATAAGCCCTTACACGCGCTTTATATGTACCACCGCCGTCTTCTTTCTCCTCGAGACGATCCCATTAGGGGGGCGGGGCGGAGGAAGGATTGCTACGGTGTGTGTCCCCACGTCGTCTGTTTGGCGTACGTGTCTCTCTGTCTGCTTAGATCCCCTTTTCCCCTTCGCCCGCTCGCGAGCCCCCTCCCCTTTACCCCCGCGATCCCTTTTCGGCGTGCCTCGGCACGGTGAGGCGCCGTCGCCGCGCTTAATTGACTCGGCACAGGCGGATGGCGCACAGGGAGCTCGAGCGCGCTAAGCGGAACAGAGCAAAGCGAGCGTGAAACGTGATTTCCACCATTTCCTCTCGGATTGTAGGCAAGGAGGAGGAAGGGGAGGAGGTGTAGGCGGTGGAGAGGGTAAATTTATCCTCTCGTCAATTGTCGACTGCTAATGTTTGATAGTTTTTGCTTAGCTTTCCGAACGGAAAATCAAATTGATGAGAGATTTGGATCAAGTCTCGGCATTCGGCATAAGAATTCGACTTTCTCTGTGGCCTCGCAGGGTTTCCGCAAACGATTTTCTCCCAGGAATGGGAGTTCTGTATGGGTTTAGACCAGTGTTTTGGTCGGCTGACCCGCGCTATACCGCGAATCTCCAGTCGTCTTTGGAGGTCGACCTTCCAATAAAGGTCATGTGTCGGATGATTCCTTGACTCATGACAGAGTAAAAATTGTTGCTCAGACATTAAAAACTTTTTAATAATAAAATAAATCTTTGATCACTTCATCTTAGTAGTTGGACTGAATTTGTATTCCGAAAAATACGGTCGAACCAAAGAATCCGAGTTTATGAGGAGCACGGACAGTTTTATTACTTTAGATGATTTAAGTATATTTACTATGACATCCACCTCTTAATAATCTGTTCAGTACTGTCATTATTAAGGAAGGGTTTAGTGCTGATGATCGTTGGTCAAAATATGAACACGAAAGACGATAACCCGATAATCGCCGATGGCTCCCACATGCGTCATGAGTAGAGCAAGTAGAACTGTATTTGTTTCGGAAAAAAGTTTATGTAAAATGATAGTGAGCGACATACTATCACTTGAGCGCAACGGGGAATACTAATGATAAAATTAAATATCGCAATCACTGACGAATCTATTTATTTATCTTCACTGAAACACGACAGTAGTATGGGCCACAACGAAACATAACTCGGTGCCAATTTATGACGCTATAAAGCCAGTAATGTTGATAGTTTAGGCAATATCTTCAATGGAAATTATTTTTCTTGACTTTGAAATGTTTTTCATCCGAGCTCAAATAAATTTTCTCGTCATGTATTGCTACATTTTCGTCATAAGGTCGGAGAATATATTAATACTGCGTAACATTCTATCATTGAATAAGTGTCCTAGTACCATTCTACGAGAAAAATTGCTCATCTTCCGCGGAGATCATTGTGAAATTAAAAGTGCAATGAGATTAAAGTGTTGATAATAATATAAAAAAACCTTAATCTCCTTTCATTTTTCATATTCGTATTATAATGGCCAATAGCCACCATCATATTCTTCCATCACAATTACTTCAGTAACCGCGGCAACTACAATGGTCGACGGGCCGGATTTTCCAATGCCATCTTGATTGTTCCGATTTCAAACTCGTTAGGGAAGATAATATGGAAGATAAATTGAATATTTCCTAATCATGAGCCCAGCCCATTTTTTACTTATAAACTTCTTATTTTTGTTTTCATTTATGTTCTATCTCTAATTTTCAGCTCATTTGTGCCCGATTCTGTCGAGGGGGCTGCCTGTAATTCATTATTTCACCAAAGGCCACATAACAATCCTATTAGCTTTGCAACGTGACACACATTCGTTTACATTTTCACCTCTTAAAGTTACGAAATGCTTCTTTGGCCTCGTACTTGCCTCAGAGACAAAACGCGTGACCTGCGATTGCGTTTCGGTGGCACAATCCAGTAGAAAGGCAAGGCTTCTTTGCATGATATTTGAAGCTTAAGCCACTCACGCTTCAGACTTCTATTATGGTAGGTGGCATGATAACGCCATATATGGTTCCCGAAGAAGGTTTCCACCAATTTCCTAAAAGGAGGTACTAAATGGCCTAGGTAAGTTTGCCCGTAAATGAAGCTGTCTCCATGTGCTGACATCTAATTATTTCAAAGAAGACATTGATTAATCGGAGGCGCAAGACAATCGATCGTACATGTTGTCAACCTATTATTACAACCAAATATACCATATAAATGGCAAATAATATAGTATGTCTGAAATATTGAACTTGTCATTAAATTAATATTTTACGAAAGAAATTTCAAACAAACTAGCCATAAATTTAGACAAATTAACTGAAAAGCTCTGCACAGGTTTCAAAGAAAAGTAGTAGCAGTAGTATTTAGGGGAGGCGACCGACTACTAAGGTCATTTGCACCATAAGGGATGGACAGGGAAGGATGAAGGATGGAGAGAAACCCGGCGTCGGCATTAGCCTACTCTTTACGAAAGGCGCCAAGGGGTCCGCAGCTTAACGTCCCATCCGACGGTCGGCGTACTCACTCAAAGTGCCCTCCACAAAGCACCTCAAGTAGGGATCGCGATACCTCTGAAAAATATTGAACACAGCCGGGAGTTGAACCCGGGCCCTCTAAGTGGGAAGCCAGTACGTTAACCCCCGCACCATCTCGATCCCCCATTCAAAGAAAAGAGATGACTTCCGTTACAGTTAAATTTTTTGTGCCTCAACATAATATTTTGCCATAATTGCCCTTGCATAGGGCAAGGAAAAAAAACATTCTTAGCTTAAATTTGACACTAAATTTTCTACGGAGTCAGAATAAAACTCTTGGAACTGATTAAGCTATATTCACAATAGTGTGCCTGAGTGCTGTAAATTCATACGCAATCCTTTATTTTGGGAAGCTTTATCGGTATAGTACGACTTGGGCTGCTTTCGACGTTCGTTCAAGCAAAAAATGTAAAACATTAACATGCGATTATATTTTCAAATTAAGTGTAACTATGAGAGTTAGAAAATATATTTAATTTTATGAAAATCCTAAAAATCTACAACCGGGAACGTTTCTTTTGGTAGAGTGATTATTTATGCATGAATTGTGTGTTTTAGTCGTATTTAAAAATACGAGGTGATGGCTTAGTAATAGAATATGAGTATGCGTTCAATGAGAAACATTTGAAAAGGAACTAATGGATTAAAACGAGCGCTCACGTACGTACTCATGCATATAGTAGAGTAAATATTTTCTGCTCTTTTTTAAATCCTAATACGGATCCATCGCTGTGGTAACAGAACTTATTCATGACTCGCCGTAAACGTTCTTAAGACATTCGAATAATCTAACGAAGGATGGAAAAGAGAGAAAGAAAAAGAAAACTATGATAAATTTTATGAACACCACATGCGTGAAATCCTAATGAACTTAGAGTAAAACTGCATAATTACCCAAATGAAGTAAAATTCTAATGCGTCACCATAAACAATTGGTTAAATATTTAGGATTTAACAAGTATTTTGCAAAAAAATGTTAATGGAGAATGATGAAGCTTTACTGTCAAAAAGTAATGGAATAGAGTTAAACCATTGGTCATTTGTGGCAAGAACCAACGACTGCTTGTGACATGAGGATTATGACATACACGTAAATGAACAACAGTCATTCAATATCATAACAAAAATGTATAGAGGATGCCCAAGAAATGTGTTTAAAAATTTGAGATCTTTTACATGTTTTAAAATGAAATGAAATATTAAGAAAATTGATTTTACTTCTTACTGCACCTCAAAATCATGTCTTCAATTTAGAGTTCATTTTCACTTTGTCGTCGATATGACATTCTTGTCGTGATCTGGGTGCCAGAACAAAGAGAGAGAACACTGTTCCAATATGGCTCGGGTTTTGCGCTTTCCCCTTTTTATTGCGGAGACCTTTCAAAAGCGTTCGCGGAGGGGTCATTTTCCTTTAATTCCCCTCTCAGGAAGCTTATTAAAATGCCATGACAACGATCGAAGCGAACCGACTACTGCCATTTGAGCTTCGAGAATCCGAGTTTCTAAATTGTGCCATTGGCTACAATCTTTTCGCATTTCTCACTGTCCTTGGAGGTTTACGTTCGAGACATACGCGTGCTCTAATTCGTAGTCCATCCTCCAGCATCCTTTCCCCTCCAGCAGACGACGCGGACTAGTCGTGGTGTTCCGTCGGTTTGAGACGGGATCGACTCCCTCTCCATCCTCCCGCAGCGGAGCCCCCTTTTCACCCCAATCCTCCCTCCCTTCTCCTCACCTCATTCCACCAGCACACCCTTCTCCCTCCATTCCCTCTCTCTCCTCCTCCTCCCATTGCACCCACGCGAACTCGTCTCCTTTTCCGTCCCCTTCCCCTCCTCACCTCATTCGACCCCATCGGTACGCGCTGCTTTCGAAAAGTACACGTCTCGAGGCTTGCACCCTCACCCCCCACTCATCTGTCCCCCCAGTCGACTTATTCGATTACATGCATATGTTCATACGGGGTTAGAAAGGAAACTGACTTCCCGTTTGTGCACCAGGCGATCGTGAGCGCAGCCTAGTTGTACGTTGGTGTCGCTTGAAGGGGGGAGTGGACTTGGATTCTGCGGTGCACGCGTTTGACCAACGACTATTTGGAGTCCCTGCGACCCTTTGGAACGTTAAACCATTTACATATTTTCACAATTCAAGGCCCTCATTTTATTTCTCTGGTGGGAGCTCACGGAGTCCCATGAAAGAATTTCCTATTGAAGAATTATGAAAAATTATTCAAAAATAGTAAAACGATAGGTTTGCCACAATTTGATTGTGCCCTTTATTGATTATGTGAGGATATGAAAATTTGCGGGTGGTGTTTCCTTAAAAAAATTTGTTCCAGAATCGAAAGGTTCACCAGAAAATATTTATTTCAAATTCATGGCATTCATTCTGAAGAAAGGTTGACTGCATCAGTTCAGCTTTTCATTATTTCCTATGCGTTCTATACCCTAGCTCATCGCAATAGCTATTAGGACTAGGGAACATTATTTGGCCTGTTCTATCTTTTCGTCTTGCTCATATTGCTTTTCATTTCCTTCAGTTGTACCTCTAACAAATGAATATCCTCAAGCTTGGTTCCTATTTATTTGATTCTTCAATTCCATTAAGTGAGTTACATTGCCTGTCCCACTCATTTGTTGTCTACTTTGTTTCTTGATTTGTCCCTTAAAGAATTATTTAGAAACATTAAGGCCATATTAATGAAAATTGCTTCATTTTGACGAGGAGACTACTTGATATATTAGATTCAAATAATCATTTCCGGTGGATTAATTTTTTTATGAATGCCTACTTAATACTTAATTAATGGAAATCAATTATGTCATGCCAGCATTTTCGGCACGAAAGATGATCAGGAGTATCACGGTTAGCAATTATGTTTATTCGCCTCAGGGAGTAGTGATATGCGTGCATAACTAGGGAAAATTGTAACCAAAAATTTTTATATACGTACTTACAAGTTAATATACAGCATATTTCATAAATCTTAGAATCGCGAAGAAGAGGAGGAATGTCACCGCCCTTGTGCCAGTGTTTGAAGAAACATAACCAAAATATGATCCAATTCGTCGGATACTATTTATACAAACTCTACATATAAGCCTTTTATGGTGATGTTTCTTTGATTAAAAAATAACATTAGCATGAACTTGATAACTATTATTGCTTAAGCTAATTGGAAAACCCTGAGAAAAATAAACAGGCCGGGCATGTCAAGAGACGTACCATCATAGAGTTGAGAGAGGTGCCGAAGAATGACCAATACAGTATAATCTCATAGGTAGATGACTGAGGAATAATGTTAGCATAATAAAATAAAGGACACATGACTAGGAATTGTAAGAAACTAATATTAAATAGTGTGCCGTGTTAATGTAACACTAAAAAATGATGTTGGGTTGCCTCTTAGAGAATGAGGACGGAATTGGAAGCTGCAGCAAATAAACCCCGGATTGAAGAAATTGCATTTAAGTTGAAATTTCTTTTAAAGAGAAATAATTTCTGAACATTTAATTCATTATACTTGACATGTAATCTCAAAAAAAATGCATTAATGAGTATACACTAATTATGGACATGCAAAGTGGCTGTCATTGCTTTAGCCCATCCACATTTTAAATTGATTCACTCTACGGCAGTTTTATGATAATATTTTGATCACCAATTATTTAAATGAAAAGAGGACGTTGATGGATAGGATAAAGAAATAAATTAATACAAAAAAGGTGAAGTACTAACGTTTCATCAATATTTGCACATTTTCAAACACATGAATAATTTTAATTATGATCTGTGAATATTTATTCGCGTGATTAAACCAGTTTATTACGGAAATGTAATTTTCAAAAGATAGCGGACATATTTCCGCAGATTTTGAGCATAGAAATATATGAATTGCCTCTAATTATTCCTCATCATCTATTGCGGTCAGCCGAATGAATGCATAAAGTCAACAAATATGATTCCGAATTGCTATCGCATGTAATTATCACTTTCATTCTATCCATTGCAGCCAGTCAGCCAACTTATAGCTCCCGTTCCTCATTCACAAAAACATCTTCATACTTAATGACCTGTGAGGGCATCGTCTAAATCACAAAAAGCAAATTGCTAATTTACAACCTACGGATATAGACAGACGGTATAAAGCCACATTTGATGTAAATTATGATGATAGTATTAATAAATTTTTCCTGCCCCTCTGAAACTTTCCTCTGCGTATATAAAGAGAAGTGATAGTGATTTAGTTATTTCAACGCCGATATTATTAATGGATTAGTAGCAACATCACAAGGCATAGGATATCTTTGAATCCCGTTACTCCCGAAGGAGGACAAAAAAGGGCGAAAACTACACACATAACTCGTCACTCTCAAGATTTCCATCCATTTAATAGCCCACTTCCAACATCTTGATCGGCATTAGCCTTCCAATATGTTAGTTTGTCCAAAAAAATGAACAAAACGGAAACACTTTGGCATTAGAAATCTAAGTTTTGAGGGCATGTTGTAGGTACGTAGTATTAGAAAGAAAGGCCTAAAATGGAAATAAAAGTTCCTTCTTGTTTATATCGATTTATACTCCATAAAATGGATAATTGTATTTAATGCGGTGGTAAGGTATTGGAACATCCATGAATCAAAGGGGGAGACTGGAGTAAAATCATGACAAGCTTAGGGAGGGAGTTAGGAAACGTAATGGTTCAAGTCAGTGATAGAATAGCAGAGTGTTAGGAAGTGACGGATGAGATGGATGAGTAATTCGTAGAGTGGTTTTAAGAGCATACGGGTATAGCTCAACCTTTACTTAAAATTGCGACGAGCAAAATCACGCACTCGAGAGTGGTCAGGTGGGTAGTTTTCCTGATCACCGTTACGATAAATCGAATGGTGCTTATGCATTCCCAAGGGAAATACAGGTATAATTACCAGAAAGGCGACATGACGAGAGGTATTGCAAGTGCCTTATCACCAAAACCCTCAGCTAACCAACCTTTTTCTTTGCGATTTATCATTGCATAAGTGAAGAGACTCATAGACGTGTGCATATACATGGATAAGCTTAGAGCCTTGAAAGCCTAATTTTTTATTATCTAGCGATGGAAATAAAGGAATTACAGGAAAAAAGAAAATATAACATAAAAAACCAAAACGAGTAATTTAAAATAATTAGATATTGAGGCACTCATTAATTTTTCTTCATAATTTATTGAAAACTCTCCACTCTTATTAAAACATTAATTTACTTAAATTTCTGGGCAGATGAGATCAATCATTTATACCTGATGCATCAATTCATAAAGCAACACTGTTCCCACAAACTCTTCCACACGATTCAGATACCTACCTATATTGAGTGAATATTGCTAAACATAAGTACCGGCACCAATTACGACCTAGCTTTAAATTCACAAAATACTGTATAGCTTTGTGACATTATTTTTCAAAAAATTACTATCACGCACTTATAAGAAGAAAATAAATGATAATAGACGAATATGTAAATATATTATGTTTTATTTTATTTGGCAATATTTCTCATTAGAATTAACGATACTCAAAAACAACGAGAAATAACTTCGTAATTGTGCACATCCGTACTTTAATGAATTCTTTCTGCATGTGTATTTAAATGCACCTACGTATATGAGCCACTTGAACCACAAGAGAGCGTAGAAATGATAGTGAAGAGAGAAAGAAGCATTTTATTCATACGTGCATTTATATGAAAGTTTTCTAAAATGGCAAAAAATTGATATTGAGGCGAATAATCTCAATTTTGTTGTAATTACACATTTTGTGTGGAAAAAGAGCAAATGAAGTACATAATTTACGAAGCCTATTACAATTATTGTGTTCGAGTGCTCCAATCTACCATTATACTGTGGAATCCTAATAATTACGCACATCGCTGTCGGGAGTAAAAAAGAACACCCAGTGCCTTTATAAGACTGACCCACATCTCTGAAAGGAAAAAAATATGCAAATTTGTCAAAAGAAGCCATGTAAATTATAATGATGTTTTCAATTATAATGAATGCTTTTCGCCTCTCTAATCCAAATTATGAGCATTATGTTGAGATTTAAGCTCTGAATAAGACTAAAGCTGCACTCGCAGATTGTTCATCGCTCACATCTTCTTGCAAAATCATTGTACATTGCAGACGAAATAATATAATGCATTATGCATGCTTCACACTGGAATTTTCCTCGAATGTCATAAATATTTCTTCCTCTGTCTTCGTGATTGGAGAAGTGCCCATCCTATCATTATCTGCCAAAATATATTGAGCTCGAAACTGGTGCTGCCCAAATGGGCGTACTTCGAACGCTATCTAATGTCTTAATGAGCTCGATCCGATAATGAACCAATCTTAAATTATGTGCCCCATGTATTTACATATATATATATAACGAATTGGGGTAAACGGATGTGAAATGGCCCTCCCTCTTTTTAATAATATTAATTCGGGTTTATTAGTTTCGGTTATCTGCATCGTGTTCATGCCACAGAGTAGGGAAACTATTAGCTTAATTTCAATCCTGTGCAAATAGAAAACAGTCTGAAATGGCATTTCACAGTCTTAGACTCAATTACCCCCCACGCTATTTAAAATTTTATGTTTTATAGTAGCCAATAGTAATAGTATTTAAAACTCAAAAGGTGTCTCTATATATTTATTTAAAGACCTCTTTTGATTATTTGATATATATTACCATCAAGTCATCGCTAGGGTGTTTAGCATGGTGCCATACCAAATTAATAATGTACTGCCCACAATATATACGAGTACATGCATGACAAACTCTCACGAGAATTCCTTGGAGAGATTTGCCGAAGAGTATTTAGCCTGAATTTTAAAATCTGCGGTGTATCGTCATTGAAAGAACACAAAATTATCATTGCAACAAAATTCTGGCTCAATTTTTAGTAAAACCCGTCTTTGCACGTTTTTTATTGGTTTCATTTTTCAGGTTAAGATCAGCGCGCTTTTTCACTTAGGAATAAAGAAAGAAGCAATAAGTGAACGGAGAGTGTATTGCTATTTCACCAAAAACATATTACCCAATCATGTTAGCACATTGATAACACTTCTCTGAACTCTAAAAATCCATGGTATGGTATTTACTTAAAAATTAAAATATTAGGTCTTCGTGGAATGCTAATACGCGATGTGTGAAAGAATTTTGTTTTCAAATGGAAATAAATTCAAAATAAAAGGAAACAAAAATATTACGCCAGAATGAATGTTCCATTTACTACAAATTGTGCTACATTTATTAAATACCCATACTGCCAGTTAGCGAAAAATGCGTTAATATATATGACACACATGGTTTAGGCAAATATTCTGTGAATAGTATCTCACTAAGTCCAAGAAATGTTTGACTATGTACATAACTGAAAATGATTGAAATATCAATTTTCATAATCCTAAAAGTTTAACATGTGGCTTTCACGTTGACATAATATTTATTTATTTTTATATCTTCTGATTCAAAGTACGTTGCGATACACGAGGGAAGTTCAACAAAGAGTAGTCGTATATTTTTTAATTAAAAGAATTAACTATTTTATTGGGCCTACTATATATATATATATATATATATATATATATATATATATATGCAAAAAAACATTTTCATATCATATTGATTGTTTGGTGCATATCCCGTACATGTTTCATTGAGTTAACTCAGGTAGCACGTTAGCGGTAAATAAAATGGTTAGTACTCCGATAAATATTTAATTTTTATTCTCTCAAATTCAATATATAAATTATTCATTCATAGTGGTGACATTCAGGCGTGCTAATACATTTTACAAAGACTTGTAAAGTGAAAAGTAGAGTCTATGCACTGAGGATACCTTTTGTGTTAGTGATGTTTTAATATTTTGTATCAATATGGTTATCAGTTGTCTTTAGAGTATGAATATTTTTAACCCAAAAATACAAATTGAGGATTCAAACAATATATAAATATTTTCATTTCAAAGCCATCACTTTCTTTAGATTATTTCTGATTTTTAACTATAGAGTGCCTCAAAACTAGATATAACGACAGTGAACTTCATAACAATTCGATCCTTCGTAGATGCTACTGGAAAATATTAATTTATATTTAAAAAATATCTAGATTTATACGTTAATTCTTCGAGTAATGGATTCAGGTGCTAATTTTGAACTTAATAATAAAATGTAAATCAGCAAACTTTTAAAATCCACTCAAATACTGTCTGGTGTACATGTAATGCTATTTACCTAAACCTTCTGAGTATACGGGGCCATAACTGACATTCTCTGCGCTCAGGTCCTACTGTTATTCTACCGTATGAGCCGCAAGAGCGAATGCTTCCCTTCCCAGAATTTATCTCCCGCACTTGAGGAATCCGTGCTTCCTCAATAATTTTCGAGGACGACACTCGTTTCACACCTCATGAGACCCGCCTCTTTTATCACGGGATAACGCGCTAAAACGAGCGTTAAGCCCGACCGCGGGGATGTCCGGAGCGAACGTTTATGAGAACACGTTTTTATCTGCCAGCGAGCATCGGATCCAGCGATCTTGCCGGCGTGACGGATGGCGCGTCGAGTCACCGGACCACGACGGAAAAGTGTGTCTGCGGAAAAATTCCTCGAGAGGTCGGTAGGGAGAGGGGGAGGGTGGTGGTGAAGAGAGAGACAAACAAAACGGCAGATGGGACAGGCCGACCCCGAGAGAGAGGGATAAAGAGAAAGAAGCGCCGTCGAAGAGGAATGCGAATCCCACGGCGAGCATTAAGTGTATCATAATTTGCTTCATTCCAGTTGAAAGCGGCAACGGTAACAGAAGAGCTTGGAGGGACACAGACCGATTGGGGCGAGGCACGCGGGGTTAAGCAAAACCGTTGGAAGGGAGGGCTGGAGGGGGGGGAGGTGTGCGGGTCAAAGGACAAGGAAGCGAACGCCGTTGTCGAGGGGTCCTCGGGGGTCACGAAAAGCATCAAAAGGCTGCGGACTCCTCTCCTGAGTCTCAGGAGCGCATTTATCCGCTCCTCTGGTGAGACAACGGAGCCACTTAACAGGGAATGTTGGGGAGGAGAGGGGGGTGAAGCGGATTGCGGGAATGTGTGGGGGCGGATGAATGACCCTGGCACATCGAGAGAGTCGCGAGAGGTGCCGACGAAGAGCCGCCGTCTCCTGGGTCGTCATCCGATCCTGATGCATTCGAATGCTCGGCAACTCCTTCGCAGGTGTCCCGTTTGATATTCCCCTTGACTCTCATCCACGATACAGCTCCGATTTTATTGGAATCCTACGGAAATCTGAACTCCCTCTTGCTCATGCTGTTCGCCCAACTCACTTTTCCCAGTAAGCATGTATTCCTTGTCGTTTACCGATCAGAACTATTTGTGCCGAAAACAAACAAAATGCAATCTCCATTGACGGTCAGTAATGGCGTCTAATATTTGGATTTGAATTAAGTCCTAGTTGATAAAACCACTTTTATCAAGTACTTCATGATCCCCGAATTCAATTTTGCCATTCTGAGAGAGGCTACCATCCAAAGTTAAGTCCCGATTTCATAAAGCCTTGAAAGACCTGTTAAGATCCAGAAACTGTTGCTTGTTCCCCCCACGCGCAACCTACTTTATCGTGTAAATCTGAGGCCTTAGCCGCGGGAGCCACTTATCTCACCTATCTTGGCAGAATACGATTCTGTTACTCCGCTGGAATAGGCAATTATTGGATGAAAGATTAGTTTTCTGCTTCGCTATTTGAATTTTTTTGGTATACCCCGCGTCTTTTTTTCTTTAGTTTTTTCAATAGCGGGAAATTACACTGCTGGAATCGCAGGACCATTCCTCCAAGGTATTTCCCATAAATGCAGATTACTTCGAGTAAAACGACCTCTTCTACAACGTGAGATCAAACTCTCATGTTTCCGTTGCGACTTTAAGTTATTCTCTGGCGTTTATGTGTGTAATTACTCACTATTTTAATCAACACTAAATTACAATTCCTTAAGGAAAGAAAAACAAACACAACTCTCTTGGTGAAATGGGAATCCCTCTCCCCGTGAAATATTTCCGCAATGGTGGTACAACAGACCGTAAAGGAATATTTCAAACTTCAAGACAGCCTTCTTTCCCCATAATCTGCATCCTATATACTCTTTGTGTCCCCAAAGACGGAGAGGACACTTTAATTCAGACACTGACGCCTCTTCCTCATACGGAAATGGGTGATCTTTCATGACGATGGTTTGACCTCTCATCCCTGATGACCCCCGCATAAGACACTGGTACCAAAGAGGGCCTCGTCTAAAAAATTCTCCTCCCTTGTCCACACTCATGTGCGCTCTAATTCATTAAATGTTACTAAATGTTATTAATGTTACTAAATAACCAAAGAGAAACGAGTGGGGGTTTACAATAATATGAAATCCGAATCTTCACTGTAATTAAAGTCATTAAATAAAACCCTCCTCCCTTGTGGAGAATGGGATGAGACCTTTATAGGGGGAATATAACGGATCCTACTTTCTTCTACCAAAGATCTTTTTTTGTAATAATCGGAATCCTGGCCACCAGCGCAGAATGATCAAAAAACTAACTTGCGAATTCATATGCTGAATGACTAAATTAATTCTTATGCGCGTGATTCTTTTTAATGAAGAAAATTTTGCTAGTCTTGCGAAAGTATTCCATTCTTGAAATGTTATTTTTTCGCTCATCATTACAGCCATAATTTTTATTCATCGAACCTACACCATTTTCTCTTGGGCAATATTCGAATTGAATATATTTACTAAACTTTCATGACCCAAGCACTTCACAAGAATTTGTTTTATTTGCCACTAAACAATACATTATTTTTTTTACAAATATTTCCGTATTTTAATCAAGTGGATTCTTCAGACAATTAGTTGCACCTAATTTTTGTTGTAAACATTGCAACGATATTAATTCTTGGCCAGTTTGGAATTCCACGTCCAAACAATTTTCTCTGATTCTTTGGCTAATGACTAATGAAAAAAGAAAAAGTGTGACGTGTCTCTTTATTGTGCTATGTTTCTTACTCCAGACAGCGCGCCCCTACGATTGCACCTCACGGCTTGCTTTTTCTTGAGATGAACACCGTGCGTCACGCATGCGGCGTATCTTCACACCTATCCTTGTCGGCAAGGAAAAAGCAAAATCTTTTGAGTAAGTTTGAATAGAGCTAAAGAATGTGGCTAATCTTCCTGCTTCCATCCGAGGTGCAAGGTCGGCTTCATACTCATACAAGAGGCAATGACCACTTTGACGCTGCGGTGTAGGAATTCCCTTCAAACGGAGGTAATTTATTTTGTGTTTTACGCCGATTTGCTCTGGCGAGGTTGTCTACTAAAACATTTCCTGTTACAGCGGAATACTTCTGGGAATTATGATATAATTAACTCCATTTTACTACTCTTCTATAATTATAACTGGACCATCATGCTCATTGAGATATGTACAAGCGACTAGTAGCGGGCCCACATGTATGCCTTAGTCACATAAAAAGTTAAACTAGCTCTTCTTTTATGGTGGTAATCACACCGTCTGTCAAATGCGAGAGAAAAATTTAGTGTAAAGGGAAAATTCTATGAAATTAATTTAATCAATAGACAAATCTCGAGGGCTTAAACGGCTATTTTTATTAGTGTACAATTATCATTGCATAGTTGAGTGATACTACCATTACCAGTTGCATTATATTTATAATTGACAGTATCAGCATTTACTGTTCCAGCATTTGAATTTACTAAACCAATTAATTTTTATTAAAGGAATAAAATTTAATTATTTTGGTCAAATATGTGACCATCTTCATTGAGAAATACTATAATAGGTGATTTACAGAGGCATAAACTTTTGAGTAGAATTCTTTGCACTAGACTCAAGAGTTGACTGAAGATCGGGTGCTGAGAATGGGAAATATATCTCCACTCAAACATCAGTCCATAACTTGCAACTTCATCGTTTTCACATTATAAGGACATCAATTATTTTTTATGAGACATTAATGAGGTCCTAAGTTTATTGGCAATCTGCGTAATCATCGTCGATGTGTGGACGCCAGAATTGATAGATAAGTAAATAGGACAGATAACATGTTTCTTTTATTTTCAGATCACCTAACCTTCAGTTCAAATAAATTTAATGAAAGGGCAGAGCTGAGAGAAAAGCTAATATAAGTATTGCTGAATACACGCGATTCTTGGAGGATAAGGGTCCGTATTCGAGACCTATGAATGAGATACATGAGTAATAAGCAAGGGCATCGGAATGGAAATTTTATTGGTTCTTGCGCAAGAGTTGCCCATTTTTCTCATACTTTTAGGAACATCCTAAAATAAAATTATAAAAGAGATACAGAAAGCAGACCGGGGATAGAAAGGCAAGTAGGCGGGTAGCTGATAGAGTCAGTTACATTTACAGACGTCAAGGTTTTATTTAAATAATCTATTGTGGGATTTTAGTCGTGACTCAACGTGTTACAGGACCAATGTGAGAGGCTGGTATAGGTACCGTTTTATTAATCATTACATTTACTTAATTTCAATCTAAATAAATGTGGTTGATTAGTTAAGTTAGCAACGTAGAAGCCATGAATTGGCATAAGCCCATATGGCAGTGTATTTTGGCAATTATTTAGTTGAAAAGGGACACGAAAGGACTTAAGTTAAAGAAAAGTGTCCACAAATATAAATTTATCATGAAATAACATTTAATTATAAAAATATTTTTGAAATCAATTACCCCATTGGGTATTTCTTTGGGAAGTGTTCATTCATATCGAAGTGTAATAGGGCCTCTTCTGTTCTTAATATACATAAATGACTTAAGCACACACGTTAGTAGCAATCTAAGGTTATTTGCTGACGACACGGTGATATACAGGGAAATAAGGAGCCAACTAGATCGCGAGCTACTCTCTAGAGACTCAGACAATATCTCGGAATGGTGCAATAAATGGGGATTAACACTTAATATACGAGACACTCGTAGATAAATGCGCAGTTTTGAAATTTTGGAATAAAGGAAGCGAGGAACAGGATATAAACTACCAAATAGAGGGTTCAGTATTGACTACGGCAAATCAAGTTAAATATTTGGGGGTTGTTCTAACACCACGCCTTTCATGGGGAGCACATATCAGGACAATATGCGGATCAGCTTTAAAGAAACTTGGCTTCATTAAATGGGTGGTGGGGAAATGTAATGAAAAAGTTAAAGAGAGGTGTTATTTTGCTCTAGTTAGACCTCATTTGGAATATGCCGTAAGTATTTGGGATCCGTGGGAGAAAATTTGGCAAAAAGAATTAGATAAAGTACAGAGAAAATCCGCTAGATTCGTTAAAAATTGTTATGATAAGAACACAAGTGTGACAGGTCTCTTAGGGGATTTAGGCTGGGAACCACTTGAAGTGCGGAGAGAACAAGCGAGGCTTAGACTTTTAGAAAGGTTCAGAACAAACGAGTTTATGACACTGAAGGAATTATAATGGCCCCACACCACTTAGGTAGATCAGACCACAAAGATAAACTAAGGGAGATAGATTCCAGTACAGATAGATACAAATACTCATTCTTCCCCCGAACAATCAGAAATCATAATAGTAAGAAACCGAAGTAACTTTAGAAATATTGAAAACATTGAATTTACAAGTCGGAGCGAAGTTTAAACACTGCAAAGCTGTTAGGTATACTTTCAGGTGCATGTGTATGTAAGATGTAGATTGAGTGTTTGCATGTGTGTGGGGTGTAAGTGTTCATGCATGAATGTATGCCATGTTTTTTTTTGTGGATATATGATTTTGCGGTTATTGCATGCGGTTTTTTTTTTCTTTTTCTTTTCTAAATTACGGGTGGTGTCCTAACACCCCCCGCCACACGCCCTTGCGGCGGCTTGCGGGGTATTAAGTAGATGTAGATGTAGATATAGACAGTAAGGATTTGTTGTATTTACAGAAACAGGAAATAGCTACACTCCAGTAACTGTAATGTTTCAAAAGTTCAGTTTAATCTTTGACTAATTATTTCACTATAAATTGATTAACATGCACATTTTTATGACATCAATCAGTGATTCACTGGGCCTCACTAATTAATGGGATTAGGCATTTTATTTACACTATAATTAAAATAAATCGATTCAACATCTTACCTCATAAAATTGTTTTGAAAATATTCTACGTGGCGCGAGGAAGGGTAACGTGACCCCTTCACATCCAATTGCACGTTGTTGACTTATGATAACACTGAAGAAAAAAAATATTTATTATTTGCCGGCGGCACAGTAAGTGAGATCAATTACGAGTAGTTGGCAAAACGGCAGAGTACGAAGGTCAATTAGTTGAAGTTTTCGCGGTGTATCTCAGTTATAAAGTAAATTTCCTCACTTCAGTGTTTACTAAAACCATAGTTTTCACTGCAGGTCTCTTGAGGAATTCCTAAATGATACACTCAAAGAGATCGGAAGTTTAGGTGAAGCGCCAAGTTTTACAAATTCTGGCCCGGACTCACCACAAAAGTTACTGTAATACTGATGGGCAATATTTCTTGAAGATAGCGGTCTCAAACTTACTCAAGTGGCACTTAGGATTTTGATATTAAATCACAAAAAACGAAGAAAAAGGAACTTTTACAGAAATAAATAAGAAAAAAATTCATTACTTACAAAATGGGAGAAAATTACTCAATTTTCTCATAGTTAATCAATTAATCAGGAATATTAGGGCTCTTGCTTATAAAATTCCACTGGGAGAGATATTTAAAGAATATTCTTGAATCAAATATACTTGAATTCATCAGGCTTGACTGATTGGATAAAGATTCAAGGAAAAGCGTTAAGAATAGGTGCCATTTCGCATTGGTTACTCCACATTTGGTAGATGAATTCCCGTAGGGACTATTACTTTCCCCGCCTACGAATACACAGCTAAAAAATAATGACTGGCTTAGCTGTTCAAATTCGATTGGAGGATGATTTACAAAATGGGGTTTTGAATTTTAAATCTATAAATATTATAATTTTAGAGGTTGTTCTTATTGTCTTGGGATTTAAAATGTTCTCTTTTTCTCTCGGTTATTACTGAGATTAGATTTCAACGCTAAAATCTACCAAGATGGGCTACACACAGTGTGTCAAAAGACCTATCATCTAATATTAGCATACCAATGGCTAAAACGCGAAAGGAAGAATTCGTATCAAATAATTATCAGTACCAGACATTATTATTCCTTAACCCGATTCCCTGCCGTCACTATATTCCCCTCTTGAATTAGCGTCTCTAATCATTCGATTTTCAATGTCGATCCTCGGTCTTTATTCATAGTTTTTCACCTCTACTTCATTTCATACATGTTTACTAAACCTATATGCATCGGAAGGTTTTAAATGAGTTTACCTCTTCCAATTTTACGTGTCTTTCTCAGACTACTACCCTCTTCCCCTTCATTCCCTCTTAAATGGTCTGTTTCCTTCGTCTTTGTTAGCCACTCGGTCTAAACCTTTTGATTTTCATCTTTTCATTTATTTTTTTAACTTTGCGACAAAATTTAAATCGCTTCTAGGTTACCTATTGTCTCCTTCTGCTTATGTCCTCGTATCGCACTCCTAGAAATAAATTTTATAGAACGTTTTTATAAAGAGTTTTAAATGATGATGAATGACACAGTTCCAGACGCAACATGGTGGAAATCCTTCATGATGAAAGAAGACACTTTGCTTTTCCACATAGAATTTTTTTACTACGACCTAGGTTTCGCTACAGCGTAACATCTTCAGGTTAATTGATAAATTTGAATCTTAAAGTTTGCTTTAACTGTCGTATGGTATATCATATATAGTAGTTATGTAGAGAGCTCCACGCAATTGTAGTATCTACTATTTGTTAAAAGTAGCATTTTGCTATATTTTGGGAATCGGAATTTAGTTTAGAATATAAACAAGTATCATTCCCGAATATCGCCATTTTCGTAGAATCCTTCTCATTAGTTTGATTATTGCGAATTCAGACTCGCAACAATAGATGTATATTACGAATACCACCCCGAGGAAGCATTAATACGTTTCACGGAAGAGGATGCTTCCACTAAATTCCGAACTACATGGGCAAGTCAAAAGAGATAGAGCAATTAGAGAAACAGCATATAAAACAGATTATATATACAAAGATTTTCCCCTTTCCCATCCAAGTACTATATAAAGAGAAAGATAACCATATTACCACAAATGTCCTATTTATAGAATGATTCCTCTCCTTTATCGTGCAAGTGTCTTAAAACAACTTGGCATGCATTTTTACGCCAAAGGCTCGCATAATAAAATGTAAATATAGATGTACCATCCTTTGCGATGCAACTAATTTTACTCCATTCATCTATATATAAGCCTTTCACCTCCTATCTAGTTTCCAAGAGTACTGCTCATTCTTCAACTCTGTGGTTTTTTCCATTGAGTCCGGGTAATTCATGACCCTCAATGGCAAGGGGATTGCATAGATTAGTATAGCTAACCGCATGCGTTGGTCTTAAACTCTTCCTGAAAAAAATCTCATAGGATTCCACTGTGAAGATAGCATCTAAGCTTGGCTTTTTGCTGGCGCTCGAAGCCGGTTGTAGGCTCACGAGATGGTCTTCTTTCCTTTTCTTTTGCACCCTCACACACCCTTGGGCTTCAGACCGGCTACTAAGTATTTCTCAAAAATCTTAAACGGAAATAGGAATGGGTTCTACAGATTTTAACCCAAGAAATAAACTTGGTGCTTTTTAGCAACCATAAACTTGAAAGACACTGTCAGTGGTGTGACTTCTTAATGACACTTATTATATCCGAAAGGAAAAACATTTTCAATTTTCTAGGAACGCGTTTTTCCAAACTGTGTTACTGTAAAAAGACTGTATTCTGAAGTAAAAAAGTGCATAGTAGAATAAAATGCCAGGTATCTATATTTTATAGGTAATATATATAGGTTAAGGTAGGTTTTGGATGGACACAGCAACCAAATATTTCTCTTTTATCTTCTAACAAAACACAACCCAACATCCTACTCTACAACAAGCCCCTCTTCATCTCCGTATACTTCCTTCCTCCCTTCATTCCGTCCAACACCCCAATTCTATTCCTGCTCCTTCATCGTTTGCCTTACATATTCCCCTCTATCGCTATATTCAACATCCCATTGCCAATGAACATGATTCGCATTCATTTTTCCTGTCTCCTTATGATTTTTCCCAATAATACCCCCTGCTCCCCACCATACCCAGCACTTTCTCATTTGTTTTCATTTATGTCCACTTCACCTTCTCCGTCATCCTTCAAACCCATATTTCAAAAGCCTTCAATCTACGCCTATCATCTTTCTCCACGACCATGTTTCCGTGCCGTACATAACCACGCTCCATGTTTTTACGTGCCTTTTCTAAAATCCTTATTCAGCGTCCCTGTCATCAATTCTCTCCTCTTTGTGAACACTTCTTTGCCTGACGTAATTCTTCCCCTTTTGTCCCTACTACTTTGAAAATTTTGTTCCAATGCACTTTCGATATACATTTTACACCCTATTTAAGCGTGTAACTTAGCCAGTCTCTTCTTGGATAATAGCATAACCTTTGTTTTATTCACATTTATTCTCATCCCATACGTATTGAACTGAATTTCCAATACACTTAGGAATGCTTGAAAGGCTGACTGAAAAATAAAAGCTTGATCATCAGCAATGCAAGATACCATTCTCATTTTCATTATTAGCTGTTACTAAAAATTACATTAATATAAATATACTTGTATTCCTTTATATTTCAGGCTAATATGTGGCCTTCGTGGCCGTCAAAGGCGATATTTTTGACAATACCAAAGAAAAATTGTCAATGCCAACGATTCTACCACACCTATCAGAAAAATGACCTCAATACCTAAATGTTGAAATATATAGCTCTTATATTACAGATAAAATTGTTATCTTCGAAAAATATTTTAGAATGTAACTATAAATATCGAAGGATTTGATACTGTCTAGTAGGAAATGCCTCGTATCCTAAGTTGAGGCATTTAATGCAAGTATATAGTATTAGTTTTAACATTAAATCCTCGTCTCTCGATTTCTTATGAAATTAATCTTTACTTAACCGCACTAAAAATAAAGGGAACCAATTGAAATGATAAAATATCACCTATTTGTAGTCTTTCAATAGCCTACTTTAAAAAGCTATTGACTTCTGCAAATCCGATTAAGGCTGCAAACCAAAGTGGCTGACAGTACCTATCTTAACAAGTAAAAAATGTGATTGATTGATTGATTGACTTATTGGTTGTTGCTAATGGGGTAGTTATATTTTGGAGAAGTCGCTGACTGCTAAAAAATTGCAGCAAAAAAATATCTAGCGCTACCAATCAATAGCTTTTTTCTGGCACAAAGCTTTCTTTGCTTGGGTCATCTATCTTATAAATGCTCTTCTGGGTCACTCATCGCTGATAATCTAGCTGCAAAAAAATTAATAGTCCACCTGTATAGGAACGTCTTTCATTCTGGTAAAAAAACGAAGGATGTTATTATACCGTCTAAGCATACCCATATGCCACCTTTTATCTTACCTATCTGCATAAGAGGAAGTTGATATAATATGATATTGAAGTTACACTCGTAAAGTTAGTTATTTAAATGAAATATATTACTGCCTTTGCATTTTTAAGATATACACATTTTTACCGTTACTATCGCCAAAAGGAAACACCTTTCATTGTAAATAACCACTTCAAAATATCAAAATTTGTTCGCAAAAATCTTTCTTTAATATTTAAAACGATAATTTTGCATATTATCGGTTATCGGAAACTCTCACAACCACAAGAGGTGACGAAGGGCACTCGTAAAAACCTTGTAAAACATTGAGATTTTAGCGTGGACCATACTTCTTACCTAAAGTAGACTTTAAAATAAACCATCAATTAGCTTTACCTTTTCATTTGATACTCATAGTGTCTGGTTAAGCGGTGCTATTTACGTATCGCAATCTGTGTCATTTGTCACGGAGATGACCTTAATAGTCCACATATATAGAGTATTAAGTTGAGGTTCGTACTCGTATACATGCATCTTCACAAATCACAAAGGGAACACCACTTTTCTTGGGATTTCATTAAAATGAAAACCATAAATGCTGAAAAATTTGCTTTCACAAAGTTTAAAATCAACTTTTACCGAGGAAATATTAAAATTAATTATTTCTCTTTAAATATTTCTAACTCACTCGACAGCGTTTCATAAGTCGTCTTCCTGAGAATTATTTACGAAAAAATAACATCATTTGAGTCGAATGCCGGAACTTTTAACGTCCGAAATTTATAAATTGAAGCCTTAAGGAGCGCATTCTTCACTCCGCGGTAATCTCACCTTCCCCGGGGGGGAAAAGAGAAGGGAAAAACCATATTCAACTTGTAGAGAAGGTTATGGCCCACCTTTGCCCGCAAACTCGACGAAATGAAGGAAATAAACTGCGCAAGTGGCTTCAATTTGTCCGACCGCGAGGACTGGAGCACAAAAATAACCAGAATCGTGGGAGAGGAGCGAGCGATAAGGCGAGATGATACATTTTACCACCCAGGAGGGCGAGGCGGTGGGACGTCCCTGGATGGATATTGGGAGAGAGGGTGGGGAAGGCTGCCCTGGAGGTTCGGGGGGAAAAGGGAATTCCGTTATCTCCACACACACAACGATTGGTCTGCACTTTGCTACCCCTTCTGCACGCCACTCCTCCCCATCATCCCCTTTCCAGCCGCTTGCATTTCGACCGTCTTAATCCCCTCCCCCACCTGACCGCGGTGCCGGGGGATGCGCCGACCCCCACCATCTCTCCTCACGAACCCATCACGGACGCACTCGACAGAGGGTCTCCCTCCAACCCCTACCCTCCCCGTCTCGCAGGGAATAACGTCGACCTCTTAAAAGAGTGCGCCGGCTTATCTCCCTCGCAAGGTGAGAGGGGAGACTCGTTTGTTCTCTTATCCCACGGAGGAGAACGAGTGGTATATGAGGAGATGCGCCGCAGGAGGGGGTCGAAGAGAGGGATATGTCCCCCTCTCAGACTCCAACCCAACGCAAGGCCGAAAGGGCCACCCTCCCTCTCCCCACCATTCGGAGTCACTCCTTCCTTCTCACAACCCCCTTCCCAATGGCGACCCCAATGTCACGCGGTAGAGCGAGCGCGGCGAATCCTAAAACATCGTTCGAAGAAATGAACGAAACGACTCGCGGGGGAGGGGGGAGCGAGTAAAAGTGGGAAGGAAGGCTCGGGAGAAAAGAGACCCGCGGAGGGGGGCAAACGTTGCGGAGACGGAGAGAAATAGCCAGAGAGAGAGATAGGGGGATTGCGGGAGGTGGCGGGGTGATTAGAGATGAGGGAACAGATGGGAAGGGATGCTCCGGTGTACGGAGGCGGAGGATGGGAAAACAAGACTCGAACCCGGGAGTCATACGTAGGGGAGCCTGGAGGGCGCATTAACGCACCAATCCCCTCATATACCTCCCGATCCATCCTCCTCAGCCCCACCTTCCTATTTCCTTAAACAGCCGCACACGAAACGACCGGCGCGGGGGGTCGGGGGCGAGAAGGGGTTGCGGGGGTGGCTTCTGAAGGGAGGGAGAGAGAAAGACAGGGAATCGAAACAAAGGCGAGAGAGGAGAGCGAGGCGAAACGGAATACCTACGGGATTGCGCCAAGGCATTCGGGGCCGAGGACGGCGAAGGGGTTCGCCGCCGCGAGGAATACGGCGAGGTGAGAGAGAGGGAGGGTTGGGAGCGAAGTGTGTAGGTGCGGAAGTGGAACGGAGGATGAAAGAAATAATACTCGCGGTGGGGAGGAAGGGGAGTAGTTCAGGGGTAGGGATTGTTCGGGGAGGATGGGAAAGGGATCGGAAAAAGGAGCGAGTGAAAGAGGGATAAGGAGGGGGAATAGGAAGAGGGCATGAAGGGTTTCATATTCCTCACTATCCCCGCCGAAACCCTCCGGGGGAAATTCCCGCCGACCCCCTCCCTCCCCCGACTCTCACCCTCTCTCACGAGGGAACCCTCACACCCCACGTTCCTCCATCTCGCCCCTTCCTCCTTCCCTAGGCTCCTTAAAGGCTCACCTATAACCCCTTTCCTATTCCACGCCTCCCTCGCCCTTTTCTCCACGGGACCTCACATCCTCTCCTCCCGCCCACTCATTCACCTATTCTCCCGCTCTCTTTATGCTCCGAGGTCCTTCCCCGCCACCCTCGTGCTCTCCACCACCTCCCTCACTCTCTAATTTCCCCACCCCACCCCCGCCACCCCCTACCCTCTGGACCCCTCAGGGCTCCGCCGCCGCCCGCGCCTTTCCCCACACGCTGCTTCTCCCTCCTCACGGGGATGTGTCTTCTACGACCTACCCCCTCCTTCCTTCCCGCTTCCCCTACTCACCCCCCCACCAACACCCCTCCGCCCCACTCCCTCCCTCCCTCTCGATCCACTTCTCCGTACCATTACACCCTCGGGCCAACTTCCAATTGGTTCCATGTCGGGGATATTGAGTTCAGTGTAACCATGGCAACAAGCTCAAGGGAACACTCAGTTTGTCCTGCCCTCCCACTTCCCCCTCTCTTCCTCTCCCCCCTCCATTCCCTCCACCCCATGCCCCTGCCTCCCACCACTTCCCCTCCTCCGCCGCCCGTAACCACCACCCCTCGTTCTCACTACACCCCGCCTCTTAGAACGGTCTGCCTCCTCAAACCGCCCCCCTCACTACGTTTTCCTTACCCTCCCACGCCCACACCCTCTCTCTCTCCTTCGGCATGCCCTCCAACCTTTCTCTCTCTCTCTCCCTCTCTCTCTCTCCTTTACCCGACTCCTCCTCGCGATATTCCGCTCCTCCAGCCTCCCTCCACCCAATTCAACCCTCATCCTCCCCGCCCTCTGGATTCCATTCTCCCTCCACCCTTTCCCCCAACAGCCCTCTCGTTCTCTCTCTCACTCTTCTCAACCTTTCCCACGGTCTCTCCCCCTCCCTTGACCCCCTCCGTTCCATCCCTTTAACCCCTCCTAACACTCCACGTCGTACGTACTTCCAGTTTCCCAAAAGGATATTCGATATTCAGTACAGGGAAAGGAAGGAGTGGGGAGGATTCAAAGCGGGAGTGAGAGAGGGAGAGACAAGTTCATGTGTGTATGTGAATGTGTCTGTGTGTGAATGTGTGTATGTATGTATATCAGTACATGAAGCCGGAAGAAGGAGGGGACACACCAATTGGGGATATGCACATATGCATATTTTTATTTGTGTGTGCGTGCGTGTGTATGGATGTGTGTGAGTAATATATATGTATATATATATGTATATATATATATATATATATATATATATATATATATATATATATATATATATATATATATATATATATATATATACATACATACATACATACATACATACTTATGTGTGTCTGCATATTTATATGGCAAAGACTAGGGGGTGTAACGTCGCTCCTTCCCCCAATTAAATTTTTTTCCCAGTTTTTAATCCTTCAACCCCGCTGGGCCTTCCCGTGATGTTCTTCGCTCGACACGCACACATCCGCAGGCGCACACACGCACGGGATCCCTTCCAGCCGGCCCCTTCCCGGGCGTCCTCCTAGCCGCCCCCGTCTGATATCTCGTCTCCCCTATGCTTCGGCACGCACACATTCTCAACTTGTCCCCACTCACCCATTCCACCACCCGCCTCCCTCCCGTCTTCCTCCCAGCTCCCTACACCCCACTTCTCCCACGCGCCGACGCCGACCTGTTTATTAAAAAGAGACGTTTCAGGCGTGATATGGTGGAATATCATGATTAATTAAAAATAGCAATTTTCCACAAAAATAAAAAAAAAAAAAAAAAAAAAAATAAAATTTAATGCGACCGGTTTCAATGTTACTACATCATCATCAGGTGTTTTATAAATTGACCGGTTTTAATGTTACTACATTAAACCTGATGATCTGTGGACCTGATGATGATGTAGTAACATTGAAACCGGTCGCATTAAATTTTATTTTTGTGGAAAATTGCTATTTTTAATTAAGACCTGTTTATTGTTATTTCATCCTAATTCTCCCATTTATTCCTTCCCTTTCTCCCCCTCCTCGTCCGTTCTCTCATCCAGTCCCCATCTCTGGGTGCCTAAAAATTCCGTTATTTCAATTTGACCTAGGCCATCCGACTATTTATCCTTTTTTTCCCTTCTTATTTTTCCCTTTACCTCTTTAACAGTGCTCTCATCCACACGACATCCACACCTTCCCTCTCCATCTTTTTGGCATAAATTCGCTGATCATACGGTTATCTGCCTGGAATCATTTCCCTCGACATTCCGCTGCGTCCTCATGCATGGTGTGAAACCCATATTATTTCCAGAGATAACTTCCCTTTCTCGAGATGCCTTTTCCCATGTGGATCATTTTATTATTTTACATGTACTGTAACCGATTGCTTGCTGATAATAGTGTACTATTATAAATTAAGAAGTTTTAAGAGTTATCATTTTGGCCTCCTGGTTTAGGACAGCTGAGGTAAAGTAAAATAACGGTCACAGGTAAGGAAGAGCACTGGGTGTATAAGAGAGGGAGTTCGAGAGTCCTTTTGGATATCAAAGACAGGGACTTAGGGATTTTGTTCGCTAAATTTTGTTCATATCTACGTTTAATCTAATTTTATTTAGTTTAATCTAATTCAGCAAGTGATTGCAATGCAATGTGTTACAGCACTAACAATTAAGGGAAATCAATGATAAATCGTAAAACTTGAGGACGAATGGATATATTAGTTTCATTTTCGAGTAGTATGAATGTTGTGCTGATGCTTTATCCTTAATTATCGCGTAATAGTAACGATTTTGCACGCAAAGTATAATCTCTCGTGTGTTATTTTCACAGCCTCTGTCCTTTAAATATGCCATTGTGGTCTTCCTGCCAATGGATTATGAGGATTACCCAAACTAGCGTTTACTCAATTTTGCACCCGATTGTTTGTGAACCCAGTGACTCCCACCGAACGATTCTAAAAGCGTGAGTCAATGCCAAATGTTTTATTCTGCCCACTCTATTCATGCCAATTCTCAAAAAAAAATTATTCATGTGTAAAGGTGATGGAGTTAATTTTAACGGAAATGTATGGGCACCGGTAGTACACACAACTTTAAGTTTACGCTGAAAACCGCAATCGCTATGCATAATTTTCAATAAAATATTCCACAAATTGCAATGCGTCAGCATGTGAACGATTGAACTGAAACAGTTGGCAAGAATGGTTTGTAGTGACTATGTTGAAGGCAACTAAAAAGAAGACACCTTTTCAGTCATGAAATCCAATCATGGAAAATCACGTTAGGAAGAAGAATAACCAACATACGTGGTGACATTCAAACTCGCGATTTGAGGGATAGTCGACGAAGTTGCACTTACTCTACCCCTCCACAGATGAAGATGACGTTGAACGTCGAAACCCGGATCCTATCGAAATAAATTTTCTGTAGAATCACAACGTCACCCATTTTTTCTATTCCAATAGGAATCGATTTCATAAAGTTAAGCCTGTAACCATAAATTCTACCATGAAAAATATACCACCATTACTGTCAATCAATGCGAGCGAAGCTGATTAGCGCAAGACATAATTCCTTCGACTGAATATTCTATTCTAAAATTCGTGACCAAAACATTAGAAAATAATTCTGACTCCATTCGAACTATCAGAAAGAGCTCTACAGTCGTATAATGGTAATAAACACTAAACACACAAGAGCTGAAAAACCCAACGCCAGCCGCAGGGTTAAATGAAGATGTGGATGATTTCACCAAAGTCATGTTTGCAAATGATCACTTTCTCCGATAGGAACATTTTTTCAGCACAAAATTGATTAGGAACAACTTTCTTTTTGCCTTTTTAAGGGATATTAAAGACGAGGAATCCAGAACACAACTGATAAATGAAACATCCGGGGGCGCGTATTTCTTTTAGCATAAAACGGATAAGGGAATATTTAAAGAATGGAATGCAGCACCGTTAATTGCAGGTGGAAACACTTAAAGTTCATGCTACCTTTCCAAGCATATTTGAAAGTAATATTTCAATGGTTTTGACATAAAATGATACATATTTTTGGAAGGAATTGGTGGAGACGTAACTAGCCAAGTACGATCGCGTAACTCGTACATGTAGTTGGAGGAGTTGTTCAGAAAAGGGAAGGAAGCCTTCCCTTTTATAAACAGATGGTAAAAGTTCAATGGAAAAGGAGGGAAGTGCATTCCTTATGAAAGAGTTTATTTTTGGAGTAATAATTGAAACTGTATGAATATTCGGCCATCGCAATAAACTTAAATTGTTTGCGTAACATTCTGGGAAATGTCAAAGGGTAAATACTAAGATTCCTTTTACAAGTGAAAGTACCTTTATTTTGTAAACCTTCAGAAGTGCTTAATACGTTCTCTAAAACTTAATTATATCCCATCTTAGTTTCTGAAGAACGTAAATAGCTATGATCATATATTACGAATAAGCTTCTTTCTTTGGATATACAAATAATTAGGATAGTATGGAAATGAAGACGTTCAGTGGCTTATGAATCCTATATGGTCACGATTTTAGAATTAATATTTCCTTCAATTCAGAAATCATTCCCATTCAGACTTTATTTTCCATGATTTTATTTCCTTCTCTGAAACTCTCTCCCAGTGACTATTCGATATTGAATTTTTACTTTTCAGA
Source organism: Hetaerina americana (assembly GCF_022747635.1). Lineage (NCBI taxonomy): Eukaryota > Metazoa > Arthropoda > Insecta > Odonata > Calopterygidae > Hetaerina > Hetaerina americana. Next base: position 50,956,079 of record NW_027286874.1, on the reverse strand, counting down.
TTACAGTCATGACGAAATTATCATCACATGAGTCATTTTCGAATAAATGTCAGAGAAACCAATGACAGAAGGTTCTTTTAAAGAACATTAAATACTCAAATGCTTCATGAAAACGCATAAAAATATCAACATTTTCATACTGGAAAGATATATAAAAAAGCATTATTAAAATGCTATCAAAACGAAGAAATCCTTTACCCCTATCTGACTTTTGTAAATATAATCGGGTATCGTTTGTTGAGTGGTGTATATTCTGAATTTCTCTAGGATTGTTTTAGTTACGAAGGAAACCTAGCGATTTGACTACTTGTAATCATAACTCACAGTTCATCTATCGTTGATGGAAAATATATGAAGTAAAATGGGTCTGTATGATCCTGACTCGTCAAAAAAATGCCAAATTGCTCTCTTAAGTCTAAGTTACAAACTGTCAGACAAATTCTTAAGTGCAAATTAATTATTTTCCAGATTTCTTCCGATCCCTTCATTCACTGAGGTGTATATATATATATATATATATATATATATATATATATATATATATATATATATATACATCTCATCTTTATATATGCTACATTCAATAACGGAAAACCCACCATATGGCGAAAAAATATTCATTCATATGGATGAATAATTGATACAGCCGTTCCCATGGATAAATTCACATAGATATCAGGAAAAGGCATAGGAGCACATGTAAAAGATGAGGTAACACAGGAGAGATGGGGAAGGCGGAATCGAGCAGATCACAAGTGCAAAAATATTTCCTTGACCGGGACTTGAACCACGGATCTTTCTACTTTCCACGACTTTCGATGCTCTAATTACTAAAGCTATCGATGAAACGTAATTCTTTTTGAAATCTTTGGGGGGTTAATGCAACCCAGTGCCACGATTCTTTCGACAGAAGATGGCGTTAAGCTGTTTCACCCACCGAAGGAGAAATGGAAGACAGAAGAGGAGGGCAGGTTTAATCTGTCTACTCTTTTTTCCTGAAATTATGTCCTTCGGCACAGGGACCCAAATTCTCAACATGCATTCACGGTTAGATCTAGTGGCAGAAAATAACACTTCTCATTAAATTTTTAATCGAATATTTTCCCATTCTTCGTTTGATGCAATCTAAGTTTTTCTAATGCAGCACCACAAATGTTCCTACGATCCTTTCTGCCATATTAGGTCTAATATTAGTGCGATTCCTGGCTGTTTTACTTGGCCCACTATTCTTACATGTACCCATCCGCGTATTTATTTGTACGGTTGTATGCATTTCTTTTTCCGGAAGTTGATCGATGTGCATTTCTTCAGATTTTATTGGAGACTTCACTCTAATGACGCCAAGCGCTAATATTTTTGAGATCCGCTACCGGCCACGGAACATGTGTTACAAGAATTGATAAAATTTAAACATTGCAGTTATTCACTATTTTGGGAAATTATTGACCAATTATTTTACTGGGCATAATATATCGTTCTGCTTAATGAAAATCTCTCTTCCTCGGTTTTAACTCATAGGTTCATCACGCGATAGGCAAGTTTTGCAGCTATTATTTTCGCAGTTACGAAAAGTATAGTTTTTATTATGAAGGATAGTATTTTTAATTTCATTTCTATTTTTAGTTAATCCATGAGATCATACGTTCTTATTGGGGTCCCAAAACTTCCACAATAATCAGCTTTTTATTGCTCCATAATCCTGACAAGCCGGAATATTTTTTCGATGAATACTACGTTTAAATTCCTGACTATTTTTATCCCGACAGTGAATATTCCTTTTATTCATAACCATTCATTACTTTCATTGAAAATATACTTAAAAAATCTAACCTAGATAACGTAATTTCGTCTCTTAGTTCATTCTCTACATGCGCCGAGTTTTTTTGAAGTTGTGCTAGTAATTTTCCTATTTTTCATCAAACTTTAAATGATCTCTCTGCATTGTACTGACATTAATATCTGGCATATTTAGTTCACAAAAGGTTGAGCTCTTTTTGGGTCACGTTTCAAATAAAAAAATTGAATCAAAACAGTATTTAAGCATCTGTCGAAATACAAAATTTACAGTGGAGGTTCATTCATCCGGGACAGTCCATCCAATTACTGTGATTACCTTCGCTGTTTTCCTTTATTTAGAATAACACTTTCACAAATTCCATTTATATCTGTGTGCCGTCCTCAAAATGTCATCGTTTCCCTAGTTTCTCAAATTTACGCGTGGAGAGCATTCATTTCTCTTTAGAATACAACAAAAAGTATACATTACCACTCACTCGTTTTGACCGCATTCCTCATTCATCCCACGTTATTTTTCCTGAACCGTTGTCAACACCTCCGCCAAGAGATTCGTCCGTTATTATTTTTGCCCGCTGCCGGTGAAATAAAACGATTCCACGAGCATTGTGCGAGTCGATTTTTCCTCCCACATCCGCCTTCCCATCTAAAACTCCCCTTTCCCTTCCCCTGCCCCCCCCCAAATCCCACCCTCCGCCACCGCTTCAGTTCCCGAGGTCATCCCCTCTTTATCTAGATGCATTTCCTTCATCCCACCCCCTCCGCCTCTTCGCCATTTCCTTCCTGCGATTTCCCTCGGGACCTTCTATATTCTTCCTCTCCCTCCAACCTTCACTCTAGTTTCCCCTTCGTACACCCCTTCCCCGTCCATTTCTCTCCACTGCTCTTTCCATCACAGCCACCAGCCTTTCACCATTCCCAAGTGGCGGGGAAACTGGCGAGCAGAGGGAGGAAGGTCGGGAATGGGGTGGGGAGAGCGGGGCGTCACGACGAGATTTCCAAACACACCCCCGCCCTCGACCTCTTCTCTCTCCATCGCGAGCGACAGCGCGAGACGTAAAGACACAAAGACTGGAAGGCAAGAGTTCACCAATGCCAGATGACGCAATTGTATTGTTGACTCCCGGGCTTCGGGATGCCTCCCAACCTTCCCCCATACCACCCGCTTCTCCATCGCTTCCCGCCACATTTTCTCTTTTTGTGAACCCCTTGAGCTCTCCCACCCTCCCTTTACGCTCCCCTGCCTTCCGGGTAGCGAACGGCGGGTCTGCGGGTGGGACGGATTCCGTCTGCGGATAGGGTTCTCCAAGTGTCTGCAGAGATGCAAGTGCGGGAAACATACATGATAGTGGGTGCGTCGGAATAGATAGGGTACATGTTGTTTTGGGAAGATTCCCATGGACGACACTTAAACATTTTACAATTTATATTCCAAATAATATAAGCAATGAGGTGGTAGGCAATAAAGTGCAAGAAAGGTATAACTTTAACCGGGTTAATGATGATTGATGTTATTATATTTGGATAAAATATGACACATCAAAGGATTAATTCAGTCACCTGTGCTTGCCAAAAAAACGCAATGAGTTTCAAATGGAGTGGTTAGCCAGAAGGACGCAGTGTTGGCTAAAATGATCCTAGACAACAATTTCTGTTGACGTATAGTTGGACATGGACTGATTTAAAAAAGTTTAGATCTACTTACTTTGAGCTCAAAGACTGACAAGTATTAAAATAATTCGAGTGTCAAAAAGGATCATCAAATATAGTTGTTCTCCATGGCCAACTTCCTCCCTTTTAGAAGCTTTGACAAAGTAGAAGGGGTTGATGAAAGTGACCATAACTAAAGACATATAGTAAGGTTAATGAAACCGCTTTTATATGGAGTTTAGAACTGCAACTTGGTAACAAAGTCATTAGGGAAAGAGAGTAAGCGTAAATTGCAGGCGTTTGAGAAACGGTTGTAGAAAAGGATTGAAAAAGCGAAATGGACGGAAAAAATAAAAGGGTAAGTTCCAAGTATGGTTGGATCGGAGAGCAGCCTGCTTGTAAGAAATCAAAGATGGTAGACAAACTTATTGCAGGGCATACTACATCTACATAATACCCCGCAAGCCGCCGCAAGGGCGTGTGGCGGGGGGTGACTGAGTGGTATGCTGAGTGGTAATGGACTACTAAAATCTGTGTAACAGAGCAGTATTTTGGATATACGAGGTAGAGGTCGGGTAACAATAGATATGAATGGAATTGGGTAGTTTTGATGAAATGAAGGAAAGCGGGAAGTAAATGCAGTATTTATTGTTGTGTGCTGTGTTAGATTGGTCATAGAAACGCAGCAATACTTAGGTAATCAATAAATCACCACCGTGCATTTAGAAGTGGACTATTCTTAGCAATATTAAAAAACACTCTATGGTGCTTATTTGAACGATACCCTTATACTAGGGTAAATTTTACGCACAATAGAGGTAGATAGTAAGATATGCCATTAGTTGTGCGCTATGTTTGGGGCGTGGCCCTGGTTCGTACTGATACATTCTACAACTGGGTTAAAGTAAGAGAGATATAAACCGGCACCGACAGGCTCAAGTGCCCGATATTTTCTCGGTTTATACATTCATTGCAGTATTATCCTAAGGGTTGACCTTTGGGGCATGGTTTAGAGCCGTACTGAAGGTATAAATAGTGTATTGAAAAATTGTTTTTTGTCGTTATCGAAGTGGACTTGATTGAATTTCGACCTATCCTTGGAACCTTTAGGGAACCTCTCAACCGTTGAGGAGTTCATTATACGAACGAGGCATATCAGAAAGTAGCGCGCAGTATACACAAACACACGAGTTAAGTTTAGCGGAGTTGGTAATTAAGAGATAGGGAATTTTTCTCAAGCAGTAAATACTAAAGAAAACTTCTTAAGAGCAATCAAAGGAGGCGCATACAGCTCTCAGAAAAAAGGTAATAACGGCATCCGTGCGAAGTACGTTTCCATTCACACTACCTGCAAACACAAGTTATAGTTAGAATAAACATTTTGACATTAAATTGCCGAAGCAAAGGAAATGAATGTTATAATATAGACATCATTTGTGATTTATGGCAAATGGCAAACGTCATGGAAACGGAAAATTGGCTTAGAGAAGATAGAGCAGATATCGATATTGAGGTTTTTCCGAAGGTTTCATCATCTTCAGAAAATGTGTGCCTGATAGACATGGTGTAGGAGTATTCATCGCAGTTAACTCACAAATTAGCAGCTACCATGCGGTATTGATAATGTTTTATGCTACGTGAAGGATTATTGTTACAGAATTTTATGTATTTCTTCATTTTACAGACCCCCAGATTCCAACATATATCGTCTCGCCAAGTTCTATGCTTGAATATTCACGATCTTCACAAAACATGGAAACAGTATATTTTTAATCATCGGAAACTTTAATCTGCCGTAGATTTGTGAAAACACTTACTCCGCTGTAAGACCACCGGAAATCTTATGAATAATATTTTTAATATACACGCAAAGTACTTGTAAGAACTTCTTAGAATATTACCCGATAAAGTATCCCAAGTGTTGAAATTTCGGAGGAAATAGCGACCAAAAAGTTATTTTTGTACAAATACATACAAAGTTCACGAAAGTGATTAAGGAAATGGATAAAAAGTATCCTCTTAAGTCTATTCAACTAGGGGAATAATAATTAGCTTTAAAAGAGATGAAAACATGAACATACAATTATTCAGGTTGAAACCTCAGGGCACTGACACAGAACACATTTGGAAAATGATTTTACATATTATACACCATGGCATAGAAAAGTTAATGCTATAAAAAATTAAAAACAATAATGAGGAACGAAAATGGCATGACAGGGAATTTAAAGTGGTGTTGAAGGTACAAAGAAAAGGAAAAATTCACCCAAAATTTAGAAATAAAATTAAACACATTGACGAAAACATAATGGAGACTTCAGGAGTAAAACTTAAAGAACGCCTAGTAAGAACAATAAGATAGTGCGCAAAGCTCTAAGTACCTTTAAAATTAAACTTATTGGAAATATTTAGATGATAACCATCCATTTTGATAAAATTTATAGAGGCAGAAACAGGCAAAGTTGTCTGCTGAGCTGTTGCAAACAAGGCCTATATTCTGAACAATTGTTGCCATAGCGTGTACAGCTAAAACATTAGTGCGCAACAATAAGTACGTATCTCGCCCAAACAAAGAGTTCATGAGAGACATATCGTCATCCCATGAAGACACAAACACTTCCGAAATATAAAAAAAACAAACAAAACCCCAGATCTGAAAGAAATACCCGCTAAAATATTGAAGGAACTTAATGAAGAATTAACGCAACTTATTGAAAACATGTTCTTCAAGTCAACAGTGTAGGTTAATAATGTTATTGAGTACACTTTATGACACACATGAAATATTAAATAAATAAATAATGTTCCACGTAAACATTAACCTTAGATTATTTGTAGATGACAGTGATTTATAGAGAAATTTTGAGATCGGCAGATTGCAGAGGCAATTTCTAGCGAGTTAGATCAGATATCGGAGTGATATAAGGAATGTATGGGCTACAATCAAATATAATAACTCGTGTAATACAAGAGTTTAGGATAAAAGAAAAGATGTAAATTATAATTGCAATGAGATGGAATTAAATAACTCAGAATAGGTCAAATACTCAATGTAATAATGTAAAATACTCTAATAGACTTGAATAAAACCTTTCCTGGGATACATACATTATAAGAATATATTGGTCATATTAATGAAATAAGATTTCATTAGATAGGTGGTAGGTAATTGCAATGAAGCGACAAGGGAGAGGTTTTATTCCGTTCCATGGGAAAAAACAATACTTAAGGATTTGGTCAAGGTCAAGAGAAAATTTGCTAGAAGTGTCAGCAACTGCCAAGAGAAGAAACTATACCTGACGGGTATGCAGGGGTAGTTAGGTTGGGATAGTTCATTCACGAAGAGAGCTATTAAGTTACACTTTGAGAAAGGTACGGGGCACTCAAGTTAGCGTATGACTCACAGAGGATTATTATGACGCCAAATTAAATTCTCAAGCACACAAATATTTTCCTTTAAAAACAAAATGTACCGATTAAGTCAAACAATCCTTTTTGCATGATTAATGCAGGTATATGGTTATTTATGAGTGCATAAGCAAATGTAGACATATTTATATGCATCTATGGATTCACAGTTAAGTATGAATAGCTAGTGCCATAACTACCGTCGCCATACTCCCTCGCGGAACTTTCCGGATTGTCGTGTTGGTGTTGCGGGAATCTAAAGCTTTCTTCTTGTTCACTTGTCACGACAAATATGAACATTGGGGAAAATAAAATCCTCTTATACCGTATCCACAACATGCAAGTTGGGAAATGAACGTCTGAATACAAACTTATGAATTACAAATGTAGGCATCGATATTCGGGATTGATCCATGGGGATTCTGAGGAATATTCAGGCAGAGACGATTGATGGAGAAAATGAGATTTGAAAAATATAGAGGAGGAAACGTTTGACTAAGACAACTCCCTGAATGGGAGGAAAATATTTAATCAGAGTACAGAAAAACTAAAGACAGTATACGAAGTTATCCGTCGAGCTAACTTTGAAAGTTTGAAATGAAAATGAAATCGGAGAACGAAAACTTGGCCTAAGGACATTCGAACACAAACAAAAGGGTTTAATCCAACCGATGGGAGTTACTGAGTGAAACCAAAGTTTCTTTTTGCAAGGATAAAACGATCGCAGGCTGACAAAGGGACTAAAAGATAATGGATGGATAATGTCTCTTTCACAAAAGACATGCCTTCTATACTAATAGTAATTTACGATAATCTTTCCAATATCCCTCTCTCTCTACTCTATTCCTCCTTTTTTCATTGCGATAAGCTAACTAATATTAGCATAATATGTTGAATATAATTATTTCTTGTAGTAACTTTTTAAGACGGATAATGTTTACATCTTAATACATTAGCTAAAGGGTGGAGAAAATTCTACACTACCAACAAATTTGCTTCAGTAAAGATTGAAAGTTACAATTCGGGATAATGAGGCATATTGCATATATTGTATTCAGTTAGTAAAGCTGAACAGAAGCAACACTAATGTACCCAACTCAAGTCTTGCCATTCTCTGTGCAATTTAATATGAATCCTATCTATCATAATATTTTGTAAAACAGCGCATTCGTCTACATCCTATCAAATAGACGATCAAAACATGAGTAGTATTTTAAATATGGGTGATATGAAAAGCAAAGTATTGTTACCGTATCGCGGCGTTTTAAAAACATAGATGATTTCCTAGGTTTTCCATACGATGTTGCATCCTAAAACTATTAAACAAATTTGACTGAGAATAAGATGTATGTCATATTAAATAACCTTCTCTCCCAAGGGTGCCATTTTTCTACATTATGAAATTTATAAATTATGAATATTAATAAATATCCCATAAAAAATAAAATAGATGCTACCATTCGCTCGCAGCCATTGTCTTTCCCTTTTGTGGGGTTGCATGCGAAAGATAGATACCACTACGGATGGAAAGACAGTAATCTTCAGTACAGACCATGTACTGTTAGACACCTCATTTCTCTTAGTTACTCTTTGCGAGGTGACTTTTGCATTGTTTTCTTTCGTAAGATGTATTTCTTGTTCTCAGATACTGAAGCACAGTCAGTGCATCCTGTCATTGCTCCTGCGTTTAGATAAGATACGTTCAGACATTTCCAAAGCCATTCCCTTTTTTTGCATCGATCGCTTACAACTATCCATTTGTTCGCCCGTATTCGTTCGATATAACGTACTCATCGCTAGTGCATCGCATACAATTCCCGCGACCTTAATCGAAAAACTGTTAAATTCACTCTCTCTTCGATCCTACTTCCTCCAAGCAAATATCCAGAAACACATTGAAGTCCATTTCTACATCCTATTCACTTGTGCGATTATCCATTTGATTTCTTTAGTAAAATCCTTTTAAAAATTTGAATTTACCGTACGTTGAACTCGCGATAAATTAACTCAATGATAAATCAACCACAAAATGGAGTTGGAGTCATTTTATTATTAACAGATGTGTTTTGAATTAGGCTGCCTAGTTATTTTTGGAAAACTTTCAGAAGAGCTTTCTACCTTAAAATCAAACCGTACTTAATATTTTACTTCACCAACATTTGAATTTATCTTGTTCAAATGAATTAATTCAATAGACCAATAACGGTCAAGCTTGCACGACAGCTTTCAAAAGACTTTCAACCATTATCATCATCAAATTTCACCAACGAAGGACCCACAATTTTCATTTGGCCCGGGTGGCTTGTTTACGGTAATGAGTCCGCGAATCAATTTGCCGATGATTGAAACCACGTATAAACACGAGGCAGTGCAACGAACTGGTTGAAGAGCAGGGACGCGCTGTTTCAAGAACTCCCTCGATGTTGTGGTTTCGGCGTCACCCCGCTGTCGTTTGCGCAGGTGATTCGTTTTCCAAACGATGAAAGAAGACTGCTGGGGACGTGGATTGGACCGCGCGGACCTAATGGCCATCCTCTCCATCCTACCCCAACACACACCCGCCCCTCCACCAGGGCGGACACGAATGCATTATACCCCGGGGGGGGGGGAGGTTGGGGGTCACATTTGTCGGTGGGATCGTTTTTAGAGCCTCTCCGGGAGAAGAGCGGACGGGACGAATTTGAGTGGCGAGCGTACCACGGCGCCCGCGCGTACTCGTCGTTTTTCACTCACCATTGTTTGATTGTAGTGCCAAAGGATGGATATATTTCCCTCCCCCACGACGTCCCCCTCTTCCCTTCTTCCAATCCCATTTTGCACTAACGTGCGGCGAACGAATCCTGGAATTTAACGATTCTCCTTATTGTGGACACTTACTTCCCCCCTTCACTCACGGATCCCGATCTTTCTACTGGGTAAACCACCTTTAGTGTCCCGGAGATGATGTGAGGGGGGCGGTGCAGGGGTGCTCTTGTAAGGGACCTCGCAGGGACAAAGATAGATAGAAGAGAAGGAGAGAGAAGGAGAGAGGATATGGGGGGGGGGAAGAAAGCTAGGCGAGTGCATACGTGTGTATACCGGCGGGAGAAAGGGATGCGGAGAGAGGGGGCCGGTGGGAAAGGAAGGGGTATGTCGGCGAAGCGTGAAAAGCACATTGCAGCTTATCTATGGGAATGCATCTGCGTGTTGTACCCCTACCCCTTTCCTCCCCCCTTTTCCTCCCCGCCAACTCATTCCTCCCGATCCCCGCACCGCTCTCAAAGGCCTCCCACTGTCCTCCCCGCCCCCTCGGCCCGACCCCTTCGACCCCCCCCCCAACCCCCGGGCAAAATCCACCCTCGTGGACCACCCCTCGTCCTAATTTGTAGTCGAGAGTTGAGCGATGTCGGTTGCCGAGGAGACCAATTTGCCACCGTCAAGCTCCTCTGTCCTTATCGATGGCACGGCGGTGGCACTTTCCGATTATTCCGCGCGCGCAAACTACGCCTTTGTGCCGGCCACAATCTCTCTCTCCCCCTCCCTCTCGGCCGACCAAGAAATGTGCGCGTATCTGATGAGAAAGGCCAGGGAGTCTGGCTGGCAGTATCTCAAGGAGCGTTGGGTGCATTGTACATCGGAATTATCCTCCAAGGACTGGCAACCCAATCAATTGATGGCGCTTCAAGTCGTTACCGAGGAAATTAGGTAATTGAAATCAGATATAAGATCTCTCCCGGGAATTTCATTACAGGTAGGCAATGGTCTTACAGTGTGCCAGGAGTCGAATTCCGCACAAATATTGTCTTCGCCTAAAATTCGTGAAACTCCACGCGCAAGCATCAGCAAAGACCTTGACATACGTTATATTCTTCCCATTTGCTATTCGGAAGCTATGCGCAACATGTGACGGATAGATTTGCCACCAATATTTCAGTCTTCGGGGAAATTCTCATTAGTAATGAGAGGAAAATCGTTTTCATGTCCTTTTTTGTGTGAATTTGGCAATGAATATGCTGTCAAGCGTGGTAAAATAAACAGTGTTTTCCCCTGAACTAAATCCATCTGATGTGACTCATCGTGATTATGAATATCTATAAAACTTTATGAGATTTGAATTTCATTTTATGAAAGACGAGGTTGGATTTTTATTTCCTATATAATTATCGTAAAACTTAATTAGGTTAAATAAACGTTGGAAACACTAACTAACCAAAGAGGATTTAACGAGAGAATTAATGAAAACCCTGTAACAAACGGATACGGGATATGAGTTAGAATTGAGCAGATGAGATATTAAATTTGAAATCATTTTGAGGTAGGTAAACTAATGCTATGATAATGTGTACATATATATAATTTAGCAACATTTATCTCTGAAAGTTTGGGAAAAGGGCCAGACTAGAACAAGACGTTGCCCACAACGGCCAAAATAGCTCAGGCAGACGACAGTTAATTTGATAGTTAAATCCTATTGGATCATTTTTCGTTTTTCTTGGAAATTCAATTAGCCAAGCCTAGTGTGGCCATGGCATACGCGATTACGGTACATAATTAATGTTTTCTTCGGAGCTGTAACAGTCACATTCACTTCTAGTGATATGATATACCTGGCTGAACGAAGCAAAGACCAGCAATACCGACTTGTGACGACCACATGTAAAAGAATGCGTATAAAATGCTGCGCAGACAGAAGAATTAATATGATAAAATTCATTTGTTGCTACTTTTCATAACTGTACTCACCTATTCTAGACCATTCATTATAACTTCAAATTTCTGATATGGAACTTTTAACTCTTAATTAGTTTTCTCCGCGTTAAAAATATCACGTGCTCAGTTTCATGGATGAAAAATAGTTAGTAGTGATAGAACATTGACCTCTATCACGTTGGCTACGTCAGACTTAGAAAAGGGATACAAATTACACCGATTTTTCCTCGCCTCGTGCGCATACCCAATCCATCACTGTTTCCAATGCCGGAAACATACGCACGATCACTTTTATTCTCCTGTCACGTGACCTCACGCTTGAAATGTTAGAATCAAGGGAGTGGAATATTAGAAATTGATGTCCAATATTTTATTAAAATTCAAATTATTGAGGTAGTCGGATAATACTCGAGGAGTTATGTTTGGGAATCAATTCCACAGTTAGATCAATTAGAATTGATTGTTACCGCAAATCTGAAAAGATGTATTCACTAATCCCCTTGCAAATATCGATTGTTTGGCAATTGAAGGCACGCAAGCTAGTTTTTCGTTCTGAACTGAACTTTTGTTTCTCTCTCAATCAATCCTAAGTGCCCACGGCAAAGAAACTTCAATCACGAATAAATTCACAACTGACATCTGTATCCACTTTGAAATTTTTAATTTCACTCCAATTATATGATGTATTTTTAATTCACAGTTTCATGATTTATTTCGAAATACAAGAATAGTTCAGCTTATATTTTTGCTACATCATCTGCCGTCTCGATTGTATTCGTTTAATAACAGACATGAAATCGCTTAAATAAGAAATTAAATGTGAGGTATTAGTGCCATTAATTGAATGGCAACCGTTTATTTAATGCTAAACTAATAGTTAAGCCATTAATAAATCAATCACTTGGGACAAAATTTCACAAGATCTCGAGAATCATACTAAACTACGTATATTATACTAAGTAAAAAAAATATTTTTAAAACTCTCATCACGAAAGAATAGTCAAGTGTAACATGAGGTGATGTAAATTTGATGAAACGCAAAAATTGCTGGGCCAAATGCTGTCTGATCAAACTCGATCTAAGAAAAGGGAATGAAGCAACAAGCGGAAAGCGTAAAAAATTAAAACGCTTTGGACGCATGTAGGACTACAATAGCCACAAAGGTCCACCTGCGATTGCAACGATGACGCGCTGCATTCCACCGTGAAGTGAGGATTCATACGGACAAAGAATAGTCTCTCCCCAGGTGGGAAGAATTCGAAGCACCGATTGTAACCTCGGTAAACAAAACACTTATCTGAATAATGAAAAAGTAGAAAAGGAATGCTTCAGGATATTGTACTTGAGCTCTTTCATTTTCGGAGGAGGTGAATCAAAGAGGACGTCGTAAATAGTGCTCATTCTAAAGTCACGTATCTTTCACTCTTCCGAATGCGTTCGAAATCTAAAGGATGCCGGCTGGATCCTCAACTCTGTTCGAGAACAATTGGCGTTCGCTCGCTGCATGTGAGCGGACAGTAGGCCTTAAAGAATGCGTTCTTTTTCGGTCCTCGCCATGTAGTGCACAAACTCCTTTCCGTATGAACAATCAGTTGCCATCGATCACCCCTACTCGACCCCCACCGCCTTCTAACTAGCAGTGATACAAGAATGCCTTCGCCCATTGTCCACTGCCTCCTCCCCCGCCTCCCTTGTCGTACATTCCCCATCGACCAACCATCTTCCCCCGCACCCATCCATCACCCCCGTTCTGTTCCATTCGCTCGTTCCACGCCGAAGGCCCGTGTTCGCTACCCCGCGGAGGCGGGAAATAAACCTGATGAGTACTTCACTTCCATTTGATTGCCAAAGGTGGAAATTTTAGTTGCCATCCTTTTTATTCGGATTTCTGCGGGCATCCTTCTGGTTCAACTTCATAACACTTTCTGCTCTGGTTGACAGATTACTGGATTTCAAATTGGAGTAAAATATTTTCCAGACTTTTCATATTCATGCCATAGAGTAATTCGGTAATCAAAATTATTTTCTCAAATTACGTTTGAGTATCACATTTATATCTACACAATAACTCGCAAGCCAGCCGGTAGTGGAATGTATTAGGGCACCAGCCACACATGCATAAATATATGAATTAATAAATGCATATTATATACATTTACTCACACACGTACACGTCCATACACATAAATTATGATATAATTAAGTGTGCTTGACTAATTTATTAAATTTTAGTTATTATTTTTCGGGCTGGGTTCAATTTTGTTATGATAGCGTATCGCGCGAGGGAAAACGACTACTTGAATCTGTCTCTGACAGTGACACCCTCTCTTATTTTCTTACGGAGGTTCATTCAAGTATTTGATCCGTTCTGAGATACTTCATTAAATGCTATTTTATAATATACGTCATCTCTTATCCTCTATTCCATTATTCCAGGGCTATATATTTCCTTATTGAAATCTCATTGAAATATAAATTCTAATTAACAGGCACACGTAATGAACAGTCGTAATGCAAAGCCCCTTGATTTAGTGAGTTTGCTTAATGTTATCTCCGCTGCCTATTACCACCATTAAACGATTTGCTGGTGTACTCATCTTATATAAGTGCATAAGATTTACTTCCATTCCATTTTATTGTGTTTGAATATGAAAAACGTATGTTAAAAAAATCACGCCTCATCAACCAAGAGAAAAAAGATAACGACCAATTAGATAGTTCAAGAAAGTACGAGTAAGTAGCTTAAGGGCTAAATAAAAACACCAGTTTCCACAAAGGAAGGGAAATATTTATAAATAGTTCATTGTTTAGAAAACCATAAAATATCGCAGATATTTTTGTCTAAGTTTAGGATGGTACTTTGATCGAAAATCAATGCTCAAGATTTTCACGGATGGCTCAATTCAGCAAGACCATGGTCGTTTTTACAATGTAGAAATCTCTACATCTCACAAATGCCATGACTTCATGTAAAGTTCAAAACGAGCATTGAATAAGTGGAGAAAAATTGGTAACCGATTTCCAAGCTCCGGGTCCGGAGAGAACTCTCCGTTTCGCATTTGCATTTCGCGAACGTTCTCACCTCCGTTCAAAGAGTTCACTTCGATTATTTAATCAGCATTCTCCTTCCTCGTCACTTGCATTACTCTCTCTCGGTATCTGCGCTGCCCCGTCCCACACCCACCCCTTGCTTCACTCCCCGGCAGAAAGGTAGGGAGGTACAAGTGCGCCTTTCTCGAGTCCCGCGCAGACTTCCCTTCGCCCGTCCTAGGGGGTGAATCAGATGTAAACACCCAACTTCACTCCACCCGCCCGCCCGCCCACCCACCACCTACGCCCGCCGATATGTATCTTCCTCGGTCCAGTGGGCACTTTGAATGGCCCGTTTGCATTGCGAAAGGTGGCCGGACGCCCCACACTCCACCATCCAGCCCTCCCGCATATGAGGCAGGGCGAGAGGAAAGCGGAAGGAGTGGGATGGTGGAGGGCTTTCGCGGGAGACGCTTGGGGAGCAGATGGGGAGGAGGGGGTTAAAAGGAGTCTCGAAGCCAGTACCCTCTGGCGGGGCAAGTGACCTTGAAATCCAATCGCGTTTGATTTTCATGCTCCATTTGATGTCCTTGGGGGGGGGGGGGGAGGGGGCAAGCGCGAGAGCGACTGTTTGATTTTTGAGAAACGGGATAGTGTTGGTATGAGGAAGTGGGTTTCCTTATGAGTGGGAGAGAGGGAGAGGGGATGGGCCCAAATCCGGTATTGGCCTTTCACCAAGTTTTCTTCTTCGTCTCATCGAAATACTTCGACAGTGTCGAGCGTAAGGGTTTATCCCACCGAAAACCCGATTCCTTCGGTCAATGGACCGCAAAACCTTTAATCAATTAAATGATAGAGGATCCATTCATCATTATTGCAGCCTCTTTCCTTTGTGGAACATCTAAATGTGAGAGCGGAGCGAATTCGCTTCGACCTCCCACTCCGGTACGCTAGCGCCTGATTAATAATACTGAAGAGGGGAGAAACCAAGAAGCAAGAGCTTAAAATCTTCACGCACTTCATGAAGCGATACATTGCGCTGCGGGAAATTATCTGAGAAAATTGTCACTGTTTCCTCGTCATATTGAATATTTCCATCAGCTCTAATTATCTTGAAACCTGTTTGGTGTATTAGACAAACCTTAAACTCTGCTGTAAGGTTCTGATAGGTTCTTGTGTAGTTTTTCAAATGGATAGAATACGCAGAATGTCTATTTAATGTCATGGCGTGCTATTAACAAGGCATACATCGACAATCAGACACGGAGTGAAATATCCAGCTACTTGGACAAAGAAAAGGACCATGCATATGTACAATGCATACGTCTTAAGTCTTCGGCCGATCCGGATATCTCGAAAAAAATCGTCAATAGTCCAGATTGAAGGAAATCAAGCTAATTGAGATAACAGTAGAGAGGGCTTCGTAAATAATATGTTAAAATATGTTTGCGGTTATCGTACGTAATTTCGTAGATGTCTACTCATAAATGACCATACATCAATTCAAAAGTATGAGATTGAATTCTCTCTACATATCAGTTACTAAATGACGTCAACATGGTTGTTACGATTCATCATTTTTTCATGCCCATTACATATGGAGTGAGGTTCATGCAGGTGGATACAGAAAATGTTACGGCGAAGTATTTGAAGAGATGACACAATAAAAAGAATTTCACCGCTAATCAGCGAGGACAGCCTGATTTAACGCGCTTTAACAAGGTATTTTTCTCTTAGCAAGGGGCCAGCAGCCTTCGAAATGTCCCGTAAGCATTCTTATTCAGCGTTTTCTTCAATTTTACTATTCAATTGGCAGTTGAATTGCTTGTTTTTTAGTGTCCTACAAGCCATCGCTAAGGTGTGTTGGAGGGGGGTGATTACACACCCGTCTGTCTTGACCCAAAACATCTTTGCCCCCTAGCACGGTCAGACAAACTTTTTTTTTTCTGATCCCATATCGTTCGTTGGAAAAATGGCATCTTAACTCTATCTGTTCTGCACTTAATCTCTCGAATTTTATTGTCATTCAAACCGTGGTACGATGGGGTTAATAATACATTTTCAGCACAATTGCTAAAGAGACATCCTTACAATTTATGCAAGAATTTCAATTTGTAATTTAAAATTGGGATGTGGAATCCTGTGCAATGTTTATTTGAATCGGATGGCCTAATGCTGTTTTTCCTGAAAAATATTTATCTCACCTTAATATTATGAGTTAAATAAGCATTTCGGAAATCTTTAAACAATTTCATAATCGATTACCTAACAACATTCCACAGCAACCCTCGTAATTTTTCATTCAACTCCTTACATTAGATTACGAAAACTCTTTCAATTTGCATCGTTGTTTCTAAGAATGCACACTAAAAATCACTCAAATCTTATAAATATTCCCGGAAATTGTCTCCCATATTAAAAAAAAGAGCGCTTGAATCGGCAATCGCAGTTGGTGTACCGATAAAATAAACTCATTTTAAGTGCATACTATAAACAAGAATTATATGTTATAAATAAAGGTTAGCCTTTGACTGTTAATGCCGTACTTCATTACGAATTGTAGGGCACTTCAATATAAATGTTTTTTAAAAATGTTGCTCATGCCGACGAATTAAGTCGGAGAGGGTACCATTGTCAGGATTTATATATTATAGCATGAAGACGTCAGTTAAATAAACTACTATCTTCTAGCAAAGCTAAACTGAGACCATTTCTAATACGTTTCATTATCTACATGTTACTTTGATGCCATTAGCTTCGGTGTATTATATTATTATAATCACAAATTACAAACCATGGGAATCAATATTGTTAATATTTTTATGAAATATTTGCGGACATACATCAACTAATAAAAAATCAAATTTTTCATCACAAGGGCAAGCTTATAACATATATGTCAGATAAAATATGTTATATTTCCAAAACCCAAAAAATCGCATCGACCGATTTGGATATGACGCTCAGTCGATTACTGTCGATGAGGTTTTTTTGCCGCAGCGCACGAGTGACATTAAATAAAAGTTATAAATTTCAATCTATTGATAAATATTCATCCCTACGACAGTTTTACAAAATGATTAATACTCGCGTGACAGAACTGCGAAACGTCGTTTCCCTTTTGTACAAAAAAGGAGCCGTAAAAATACGGAAAGATGCATCGAAAATTAATTTAAATGTATTTTCATATTTTAATTTTAAATCAACCAACAAATATTTCCACGATGATTGAACGTACCATGAGCAATACGACGCGGGACACATTGCATAACCCATATTTCTTTTTACACTTAAATCACTGGAGCCCTTCCAAACGCTTCGACGTGCCATAAACAAAGCGCGGCAAAAAATTAAATATTTGAATAATCAGAGTGGTAATATGTATCCAATATTAAAATGGGACCATTGATCAAAACTCACCAAACGGGTGACACACCGTCCAAGGCCTCGTCATTAATATCGTCCAGCCCTCACGTCACGTCTGCTTCTTCTTCCCTCGCCCTCGACGCACGCGTCTTCCAGAGTCGACTCCGGGTCCTCTAGTTTCGAGGACTGGACTTATCCATCAACACAGACAAAACTTCCTCCCGAGCTCCTCCTCACATGTGCACGAACCTACCGCCCCTCCATCCTGCTGGCCGGGTTCACTGCCAGTGCCCTACCCCCCGCCTCCAACTTCTCCACTCGCCAAATCCACCGGTAGCCGCGCCTTCCTTCCTCACTGGAAGCCACTTCGCAGGGCGATGATCTCACACGCGCTCCGGGGACATCACCTAGTTACGTTGATTGAACGGAGCCGCCTTATGCCAACCGCCTTCTCCATCCCTCTCTCCCACAAGTCCCATTCTCTCTCTCTCTCTCACACACTTACACAAGGACTGCCGCCGGGCCTTCTTAACAGAGTCGGGAGAGTTGTTTGACCCAACCGGCCGTGTTTATCATGTCCCTTTTTGTGCGGTTTTTTTAAAAGAAGACCTCTCATACCTCCTCAATCCCCCTTTCGCCTTCTACTCCCCCCCTTCCGTCTTCCTTCCTCTCTCAAACCCCACCCTCTTCCATCCCTCGCCAACTCCTCCATCCCTCAACCCCCGCCGCATAAGCATAGCTATTCGCTCGAATTCTAATGTCTTGTTTTCCCTGTTTCCTTCGACATACCCCTTTCAATCACTTTTTCACCTCACACCCTCTACTCAACTTCCACCCCTTCCGTTTCTCTCCGTTCTTCTTCCAGAAACCAACCCAGGTCTCCCTTCGGCGGTCTTAAGATCAGGAATTCTATTATTGATACGTGAGTCTTCGTGTGTAAAGTCGCCCATTGCTATCATAATTTTCCGCAAACAAAGATCTGCTACCGGAGTAAAACAAGGGACAATGGTGCACGACATTTGACAGCGATGTATAATTTCATGCCTCCAATAATCCAAATCTGTAGATATAATATTTCCCCATTAGGTGACCTATTCGTCCATTCCTATCCTGCATTTTTAACCTCTTCCCTGCCGATTGGAGAAATAAATCAGACCACATATGGGCTCAAATACATTACCAATATGGTGAGAAGAATCTAGATGTATAATGCCATTGACTGATCCGATGGGTAAGAAAACTAAAGATACTTTCCTAAGTGAGTAACTACTTCATTTTTCTCACTTAATTGTGACTAGCATAGGTACATAGAACGCCGTCTAAGATGGACCTTATATTATAGAGTGTTTAAAAATGTACATAGAATGACTATTGTCGACAGAAGTGAATAAAATCCGCTAAAGCACTCGACCGGATATTGAGGGATCTGGGTTCGAATCCCAGTCAAGGCGAATGATTTTTACACTCTGAAATTGTTGCATTGGAATAAAATCCGTATTAGTTTGCCAAAATACCATCGCATTCAATGTAAAAAATGTGAGAAATCCAATATCCAGTAAGAATATCGTGGAAATTGGTTCATTTTGAAGCTTTCATAACATTAATTCTCTGAAAATGAGTCAATCAAATTCGTAAAGTTACCCCATTGTTATTAGTAACCTTTATACGGAGTGAACTTACTTTCATCACGTATTCAAAATTACCATTCCAAGTATATTTCTGAAGAATGAAGTTTGTTTCGAGTATTTATCACTTACGTAATGGGTGTTCCTGCGGTGTTTTCTGGCGGCAAAGTGATGCCAATATGATCCCAATAAGTAGTTCTCAGCCTGACATTGGGTTCTCAGGGTTTAAAACACATGTTTACACAACACCGATACTCAAGCCAAGGCTGCGATGTGCGACCTTTGGGTTAGCACGAGGGAGTGCTTTCAGTCAAAATCTCTACTTTAGCTCTGGTAACATGCTGTGCGACATCTATGAATTTCCTGGTTAATGTCATAATGCTGAATCTAAGAACAGTTTCCCCACATAAAGTATGACATAGTCATTGTGAATTGCCAAACAATATTTTCCTTTTATAATGCAACAATATTCAACCATTTCAAGGGCTAGTATCAAGAAACCAATTTACTTTTCTTTGATACTCTTCTGTCATCAAAACTCATGGTACATATTTTAAATCACGTAGAATGAATCATGCCACATGAAAGTATTTTCTACTGCCATACCTATTCCATAGTTGCTAATGCCTTTCCACATTACGTAGACGCTCTCACCCTTTCAATTAATCCTTCACTCATCAACTCCTTCTACCGCCACGGCTTCTTCAAACTCATTCATTTTTCTCCTTCCCTCTTGAGCCTTCCATCTCCTCCTTGCTCCCCACCAAGTTCCGTTCTTCCCCCTCATCTCTCACTTAATCTCGATCTCCTGCTTTTCTCTCCCGTCCCTCACACCCTCCCACGTTGTCCTTTAATGCTTCTCTTGAAAGCCTTTCCATGCTTTAGTTCCAATCCGAAACGCGATATTCTTCCAAAGAGTCCGTTGGTTTTGCTCGAATTAATTTTTCAACCGTCTCAATCTGTCGAAGTTTTCAACGACATAAAAAGGAGCGGGTGATATATACTATATTTAGAGGCGCAGTCTTTGATGGCGGGAGCCCCAATAGGAAGTGTGCATGGAGAACCAGCGAAGTTTGGCCTTTCAAAAGGGAAGGAGTAAAAAAATGGCAACTTTGGGTTGATCAAATTCAGGCTTCCCTTTTCCTCTTCTTAACTCTCTGAGTAGTGCCCGGCCGAGGTGGCGAAGTTCCTCAAAAGATAAGCCGCAGAGGCGTCCCCATTGCGTTTCCGCTTCCCTTCACGTGTTTTTTGGTGTGCCGGTTACTTAAGAAAGAGAGATTACGACCATGTATCTTTCTTCCCTGAAATGAATCCGCCTCGAGGAAAAATCATTGCAAAGAACACCAGATGACTCTCGGGAACAGGAACACAAAATAATTACCTAATTTATTTACTATGGCCAGAACTTCCAACTGAATTTTTAATTAAAGTATTTTAGAAAGGATGCCATTATTGTTTCCACAATTACATTCATTTTTTGATAAATCTTGGAACGTTATGGAAAGTTTTATTTAATTTTTACAATTTTCTCGTCATCATAAGCACCCGAATATTGTAAAAATGTAATCTACGGAAATCTAAGCCATAATTTGGAAAAATTATTTCATCGTTCTCCTTACTCTTAAATAATGTATTCGTATTCCTAATTGAGTCTGGATAGTACCTGAGATGAACTCAGTCGCTTTCATTCTTTCTTTCGGAACATAAAAAAATAATAGAAAAATTAGTAAATTAAAAAAATATTTTAAAACTCTGGATAAAAAATTTACCCAAGACAACGGTATTAAGATATGATTTCAACTCCCAAGCTTGCCCGCACCCGTTCCTAGTGGAAAGAGAGTGAACGGCATTTTATCACAATAAAGAGCGACCGCCCTGAGGGGCCTTAAGCCATGGCATCCCTTACATCTCTTTCAATGTTTGATTCATTGGGCTCATCGAAGATTCATTTTAATGGCCCCAAAATTCCTGTGACGAGAAGTAGGGAGAGCGGCCAGCTTAAAGACTAGGATTAAAAAAAGAGGAGCGGAAGTAATTTGGGGCGGGGCGAGCTACAGGGGTGGACGGGCTGGGATTCGCCGTTCGGCTGGTGCTCCGGAGGGAGGGCAGTGACGGTATTGCTGAGCGTGTGTGAGGGTGGGGTGGAGGATAAAAGCGTTTAAACTTTAGAGTCACGAGGTATCACCGAAATGTTTTTCGCCCGCTAGCGTTGTTTAGTGCAGGGGAGAGCGTTGAAATGCGGCCAAAGCTCTCTTCCGATAGATTCAGACAACCGATCTTTACAGCGTAAAGCATTCTCTTCAGGCACTCGTCAGCAGTCTGCAAAAGAACATAGCATCTCTTTCGCTTTAATCGATTCACGATATCTCTCTTTTCGGAGTAGGGATCTAATGCATTTTTGTTGACCTGAAAGTATATGTATGCTAGTTAAGACACGCTGAGCAGAGTGAGTTGTCATATGGATTTATTACTCTCCATTAATGGACGCTTGTGAAACATTATAATGCATTATTTTGCTATCCAATTGCTTCAGCGAAATGTTCGAAAAAAATCCCTGAATACGTTCGCGTGGAAAATTAGAGCGAATAATGAGTTTCTTTATCACCGCAATCAATTTTAATCAAAACAATCGATTTATAGTATTTAAAAACCATGCTACTTCTGGAGCAGAAACGTAACGGCATTCTATCCACTCATAGTTTTCAGCCTTAGATTCCTCGGTTTACTATTTACCCATTCAAATAAAAATTTTATGAATGTTACATGGAGCATTTCCCGACAAATTTCAAATAATAAAACAAACCAGTTAAAAAATAATATTTCACGTAAAAAAATCTTTTCATGTTAACATACCGAATAGTACTGTTGTATTGTTCTGTAGGCAGAGTTTTCGATTGAGTTCGGAGCTCTGTGCGGGGAGATTCCATTCCAATTGATGTCCGTGGACACTCAAGCTTTAGATAAGCTGTCATATTTTTTGGATGTGTTCTATTCTTTGAAATTCTCAAGAGAAAAAGGGAAAGGAGCTGACACTCCTACACTGATGCGTGATTTTTACGCGCAAGAGGTTCTTCGAGGAACTTCGAGGTTAGCTCAAACCTTCTCAAACCAATCCTCGTAATGATTTTCCGGGTTTTTATTGTTGATAACCCGAAGGGAAAATTAAGAAGAAGCGAGTAATGAATATTATTTATATAAGCAACAGAGGAGAAAGAATGAACAAGGATGCAAGTCTGTATGGAGCAGAGTATTAACAATTACTACACGATAGCATCTGCACAAGAATAAAACCAAGACGATGGTCTACTTTCTACATTAGAAAGATGGGCTTTCAATTAAATTAAGGAAAACAAACTGTAGGCAGCGTAAGATTTTTCCTATTAGGCAGAAAAATCACCTGCGATGGAAGTTGCAATCAGGATATAAGCAAGCAGAATGGGGATGCCAAAGAAAGTTTTCAATTCTTTTCTTGTTTATTGTCACCGGCTTAAAAATTATTAGCAGCCATTTCGATAATTCCAAATAATAATTTTATTTTATCCCATATGAAACACGACAGTGGCTACGTGTGAGATCAAGCGCAAAACATAGGGCTGCACTTACTTCATCTGTAGAAGTGATAAAATTATGCCGCTGACCAATACATATTTCGAATGAAAATCGATGTCATACCAGATGGCAGGGAATTAACGTTTAACTCAAAAAGAAAATTCACACCCATGAGTTTTTTACACTCAAATCCGATTTGAGGGTTTTATGCGTTTTGGGGATATTTTTGGGTTCATTTCAAATGCGGGATCATGGAAATACGCTTGGCGTACCCATTCCCATAGAGCACCGGGAGTTAGCTATTGCGATTAAATTTATTAAGATGGAGACTTCAGGAATCAGCGGCTGCGTGTCCTCTACGCTCTCTTCTCCCAAGCGCTTCTTCTTTGAAGAAAGGGACTTGATTAATTTGATAAGGCTAATTTAAAATAGGGAAAAAAGTGGGGAAAAAGAATAAATGAATCATTAAATATGCAGGCGTACCACAGAGATTTAAGCATTTTATTTGTAATTACAGATTTGGCACACATTGGCACTCTAATAATAACATTTTTGTATTTATAAAATCCTTAAGGTGCTAGTCAACAATTTAAACAACACACACAGATATACAAATGAGACCTGTGAAATATCACTTTTATTAGTAAGAAAATTTCAGTCTGTTTGCACAGCGTCTCGGTCACATTTTTTTTAATTAGACCCTTTCCAAGTTTCCAACCAATTGCGTTCCTTTTCATTTCTTTCCTTCTCACTAATGACGATTAATCTCAGGAGTAAAGACATCCGAGTTTCGTTGAAGGGCTGATGCCCTAAATAACATGAGGAATCATTCACCCACACTACAGATATCATGTCACACCGTCCATCAATTAAATGAATGTTATTCGATTCAGAACTCAGTGTGGGGTTTGACAAAAAGAGATATAGCGTGCACACTCGAAATTGACGGTGTGATGTTCCCTCATTTCCAGCTTCCTAATGATTTCAATGCGTGAACATTCTTGACGCCTCCGGTTTACTGAGTCAAGGACATATCACTTGAGCGTTTCTGTCTGCGATCGCTGGGTCACTCATAGTAGGAATTTTACAAGTCCATGAGTTTCAATTGTTCAATCACTTAGCACTCGATTCACACATTTCCCTGTATTAGATCCATCAGTTTCAACCGCCACCGCATTTCTCTTAATGTTTTATTTCTGGAAACATCAGCAATAAATTTAGTATGAATGTAAAACCATTTATGGACTCATCAAGTTCAACATTAATAATGGAGAAGAGAATAAGTACATGGGAGTAGAAAAGAAATATAAACATTTTGAAATAATATGAACGACCCGAATCTGAATAAATTTTAACGCGGAACACTGACGATGTCAAGAAAATATAAATGTTTCAGTTGTTCAAATGCTTAATTGCAAAACGATTTCCGTGCTTTGAGAAAGATAATTAATTTTAAATACATGATTAAATTCATGATTAAATTCCAAATTCCTTTAAAATACAGCAGTCTGCCATAAATGTTTATACTTGAAATGTGAAAAATATTAGGGCTATTTAAAATGATTATGAACATTATTGGATGTGCAGATTAATTTCTTTAAAACCGTGATGAACAAATACTTTTCGAATGAACGCACATGAAAGCAGAAGAGCGTTTAAATACTTGACAACCTACATTACTGAGCCAAAGTTTTATAAACGCTCCATTCATGGAATTAATGCTTATTGTGAAAAAACTAGAAGTACTTGATCCATAATCACTTGAAACAGCAGAATATTTCCTAAAAATTTTTGAGGAATTTCTATCTCAGTTATTTTGATGACTTCACAGATCACAGTTAAACACAAATGACTTTTTACGTAGATAAAAATTCCCATCAAACAATCCAACGGATTGGTAAATATTGAGCCGTACGCGGTATCATGTTCTCGTTGTACAAGTCGCCAGCTAATGCACCGGCCGTTGGAATGCAATGCCATTGCTACTACGATGAACACTTGGAATCGTCGTGACTATTATTCACTTGGCGTATTATGAGAAAATCATGAGACACTCACTTTTCCTAAGATGTTGAGAGAAAACAATTCCTTAATAAATTGGTCCCGTTGTTTTTGAATGTTAATGGCTACGGCATGCCGTCGATCGCTATTAAAAAAATACAGCCTTCGCGTTTCCATCCGCGGATCTTATCCTTCAATCCTTCAAATATAACCACCCCGGCTAGGATCGACCCTCATAAATGTTTTCATATTTTCACATTCATTTTTCATACCATATTATTTTGCCGGGAAAAAATTGATATTTTTTGTGATCAACTTTGTGAAAACAGCGGTTTCATCGCTGCTGCTATTAGGAGCACCCTTTAACATTACGGTGGATCGTACCTCAAGGGCATTCGCCCACCGAGCATATTGCTTAACACTCATCTCCTCTTTGCTCGATAAATTCTATAAAAAACATTATTAGTATTATTCAAAAAAATATTTACAATGCCCTCATCTTCGGGGCACAAGTATGTTATTGGATTAATGAAAAGGATAAATGGTTACAAAAAAAATATTAGACACTATGGCACAGCGGAATGTTTGGAAAGCAGTAATTAAAGATGCACGTCAATACAACAATATTATGTGTGCTTCTTGGAGAGGAAAAAAAAGAGAATAATATATAATGCCGCTGCTGCAAAACGGGATATACGTCTCGTGGAGCGGAGTGATATTCTGCCGTGATATTTATGATGAAAATTATGGAAACATCGAAACAAAGAAAAAAAAGAGTACGAGAACACAACAACTAAAAAAAACACAAAAACGTGCGAGAGAGAGAGTAAAATGAGTCCTTTCTCACTCATCCTGTGCGCTCCCGATCAAACCTGCCTGGAAGCCTGGAATCCTAACGCCCCAACCCCCGAAATCCCCTCTCCCATCCCCAGACCCCCGTCCCGCGTCCTCCTGCCCTTTTATTCCGCGGACTGAGTAATAACAATAAAATTATTAATGATAGCAATTATAATGGAAATATTCCTGTTAACTTGGCCTCCCACTATCCACTCCCTTGGCCCTCCCTCTCGCCCATCCAGTCCCCATTATAAAATCGACGGGTGGGTGGGCAGGCGAAGGCGTGGGGGCGGGGGGAGAAGAGGGGATAGACGGGGAGGAGCGGGGTGAAGAGGTGGAGGAGGGTAGGTGAAGTTTTTGGGGGATGGCAGAGGAGCCCGAGGTGGGGGAGGGAGGCCGTGGGGGGGAGTCGGTGGCGGTCGTATGTATTCCGACCTCAGTCCTGCGGGGCAAAAAGATAGGACAAAGGGAGGCGGGAGTGTCGGAGAGGGTGGAGAGGGAGATCGGTGGGGGGGGAGGTGGAAGAGGTAAGGAGGGGGTGGGAGGCGGGAGGGGGGCAAGGATGGAGAGAGGGAGATAGCCCACATCCGCCCCGGGCAAAGGCTTCGTTATTTGCCGACTGAAATGAGTTGGCTGCCGCCGGAGGGGGGGTCGGCGCGGCGGTGGTGGTGTGTGTGTGTGAGTGTGGCTCAGGGGTGGGACGACAGGAGGGGCAGGAGCCGGGGGTTGTACTCGTAATTGGGATGTGGGGGGGGGTCGGAGGGGTGCAGGGAACGAAATGTGCGTCCACTTTCCCAACACACAGACCCTACCGAGCCCCTCCGCAACTCCGCGGCCTCCTCCTCCGACTCAGTCGCCCCCTCCCCTACTCACATTACCCCCTGGGGTTGTGGTGGGAACGGGGGGGAGAGGAAATATGAGAGGGGGAGGTGGGGGGGGAGAGAAGAGGCGCGAGGGGGGTAGAGGGGATTGAGGGAATAGGTATCCGGAGGGCATCGCTGTGGAATCGATAGAGGTTTGCCCCCGGGTGTGCGGGGTTCGTGGCGTCATTGAAGAGAGCTTCATTTTACATAAATATCATATATATCTTCCCTTCCTGTCTATCTCTCTCTCCCTTTCTCTACCCCGCTCTCTACACACACGATATTTATTATATACACAGGTATCATTTACATGCACATGGATTCAAGAGCATTATATATATATATATATATATATATATATATATATATATATATATATATATATATATATATATATATATATATTTATATGTGTCTGTGCGTTATATGTACATATATGCATGTGTAATGTACATGCTATTTCTCATCAAAAACTTTCCCCCGTTATTCCCACGGTCATAAACATTAAGCTTCGCTTACGTTTCTGTCAAGAGGGGATTTTCTGACGTTGATCCTCTCCGAAAAGAGGAGATTAAAAAATATGCAACTGGATTAAGTGAAGAGCTATGTCCTCCCTGGTTACACGGAAACCTCAAAATAGGTCGAAAGTTTGCAACAAATAGCGAATTCACAGATAAAAACAAATTCATTTAAATTTTTACACGCCGGGAGAAGTCGAAATATTTCCTCAACCGCTGGTCCTCCTTTCCACATCTCCGAAGTCGCGGAAATTCATTTAGAAACTTCCTGCACACACCTTCTCTCCGCATGATAAGCAAGCGTGTTTTTGAGCGCGGATTGAGGTGATTGCGTAGTAGAGGAGCGGTTTCATTTAACATGGATATAATCTTCGTACAGTTGAAAGAGGAAACGGTACAGAGCACCTCCGGGAGTCCAAATCATGCGTCAGTTAAGAAGAAATTTCCTCCCGTGGTCTTCTCTCCTACAGAGGAAGTCCGAGCCGGCGAGCCCAAGGGATACCGCGTCAGAGGGCACCCCATAGCCCTCAGAGCAGCTACGAGGGATAAACCCTCCTCACGAAGAGGTACTCGGAGAACTGTTGACCCTCCACGCCGCCTCCGTTGCTCGCGGCGACTCGGAATCCGGCGTTGAGAAGCCTCGTGACCGCCTGCACGGAGTTGAGCTTGCAGTAGCCGTTGAGCGGGAAGCGGATGACGTGGCGGGGGTCTCCGCCGGCCGCCGCGTTCCACGCCACATTGCTTCGCACGTCCATGAGCGCCTGGCTCGTCTCCGGGAAGGCTTCGTCGATGAGCGCCCTCTCCCCCGAGAGCATCACCCGCTCGCCCAGGTCGGGGCTGACATGCAGGGCCACGCACTCGAACGTCACCTCAGCCGACTCGTCATCATCGCCGTCCCCGCACTCGGCACCCCCGAGGCCGCCGGCGCCGCCCCCGCCGCCCTCCCCCTCGCCTCGGGCGCCCGACACCCTCACTGTTGCCGTTCCCCGCCGTCGCACGCCGCACCCGTCTTCGTCCTCGTCCACATCCTCCGGGGCGCCCAGCATCATGGCCCCCTCCCGACCCACTTGCCCCCCACGGCCCCCGCCCTCGTCGTCATCCTCATCGTCCTCCTCGTCGGCAGCATCACCCTCGAGGTGGCGCCGGCGTCGGTGTCGATGCACCAGCGAGGGCACACCCCGGTGGTGGTGGTTTTTGAAGGGGACACCGCCGAGGCGTCGGAGACCGCGGGGCCCGCGCCCCACGAGGGCACCCGCGCCCATAGTGACGGCGGCGGCCTTGCAGGCTGTCCTGGCGCGGTCCTTCCGGAGTTGTTCTAGCTGCCGGATCATTGCTGCGGGACAGAGAGGAGAGAGGGTGTTAAAATGCATACTTATGATTTTGCTTTAAGGATGGTATAATGTAGATGGATACACAGCGAGTGCATTATTTATAACTTTAGCCTCTAAATCCAACACAAATTTGAAGATATAGTCCTTCGAGATAGGAAATATTTCCAAGCCGATATAATGTTATACATAGTAGATGATATCATAAAGGTTATCCATTACAGTTTTTCAAAGCAATTTTAAACTTATTTCTTTATAAACCCATTGGAAATACTTGATTAAATTATTGTACGAGCTAGCGTTTTGTAACAGGTTAAACTCTAAAACTTGCAAATCTTCGACAGTGAACCATTTATTATAGTCATTACAACTCGCGTGTACTGGAAAAAAAATCAATATTCCCTTTTTGCTACGCCTCAGACCGTATCGATCCCTAACCCAGCCTTACGCTTTCAAACTTGAATGCAGAACCAATGTGTATTCAAATTATTACTAAATTATTACATAGAAAGTGTAATGTAGTCGGAGCATCTTATTTTATACCCTGCTGAAAAAACCGGGTAGTCGACATTGAAGATTCGTGACGATTAGACTGAAAATATTATTTTCGATTCCAAATAGCACATAGCTACAAAGCGAAGAAACAAATAAAAGTGTTGAGATGCAAGGGGGAAGACAATGATCATCCTTGCGTTGCCGTCCTTGGAGGAGAGAAGAGGGCTGAGCTTAAGAAGCCACGGAAGCGGGTATCATCACTTGAGAAGATGAGGGGGACGTGACGGGCGGGCCCCCACACATCCAACGCCGGAGAACGAGTTTACATTCCGCGCACCTGCCCCTTTGGGCCTTCCCGCCCGAAATGACCAAGATTGCATCTGTCTGGGTGTCTCATTTTTTATGCCCCCCTCCATATATTTTTATCCTTGATTATCTGAGAGGCTGGTGAAATTATCTCCAAATTTAATCAGTGATTCTTATTTTTTCCCTCGCTCAGCTCAAGAAAGTTCTCCATCATGGCTCATAATAAAACACTGAAGTAATATGCTCAACGTCTTTTCCCGTAATTTTTTAAGTGGATATTTAAAAGCAGTCACTTCGCGGAAGAACATGAGATCGATTTTAGCGCGGGGAGGAATGAGTGTCATAAATGGATTGATTTAATGAAATTTAGTTGGCCAAATTCATTTACAATTCTCATGGCCACCAATTCCTGCTCAACTTATATATTTACGATCATTATTGTTGCTTCACGAGAGCTTACTAAATAAATCGACATTAGCAGTGTGCTACACTTTCCTCCGCTCTGATACTCAGGATTAATTGGGCCATTAGCGATTTTGGCAATAAAATTGAACCCAAAATAATGACAAGATGGCTTTGTTCGATTCCTGTACTTAATCAAATATCTCTTATTGCTTTGTCGTTCTAAGCGGGGATGCTATGTACACTAGGTCAATGACGATAATGCGTACCTAGACACACCGCGCTTGCCGAGGCAAAGTCTTAGCTTTCCACCAGGCGCATTTCCATTTTATCTTTCACAACTAATTTAACCAAAAGTGTAAAGTCCTGAACGAACACGGCCTTCAAATTCCTTTCCCTATTCACAGTTTTCACCGCGGAAATATCAGATCCTCGATAGATATGGCAAAGTTGTATATGAGGAACTGATGTCTGGATTGATGCTAAAAATTTTGGAAAGGCAGTGAAATGATTTTCAAAAATTATTTCACTCACGGAATAGGCCGCTTAGGGGGCACAACGCATTCCGGAGGAGACGGACGGCAATGGGAGTCCATCGGACGATTGGACACACGAGGAAACGGCGGCGAAGAAAGAAACGGTAGCACTAACGAATGGCGAAACTCACCGCTAGGGAAAGGGTTTAGATTCACTGCTCCCAGGTCGCCCTGGCGCCGCCGTCATTTTCGCCAGCTCTCTTCACATGACCCGTTTGTCGCCACATTCGCTGCATCATTCGCTGACCACACACGACTCCCCTATCCGTGATTCCCGGACTATTTTCATCGGGAATACCTATCTTGCCATGTGAGGCTGTCACGAATTTTAACATCGCACGGCAATGTAAATTCATATCGTATGAGCGTCAGCCGATCGGAATTTCGGGGTAGGCAAATGGACTCCAACGAATTTTTGATCTGGACGACAACGGGTACAATACTTCACATTTTACGATGCTTAACTAAATGATGTTCAGTTACAAGCAAATGATAAAGATACGTGTACATGGCATTTGTGGTATCGATATATTTCTCGGTATCCAGGCTCATCACCTTTTCTTTATGGTATGAAAATTATCAAATGGTGGATTCACGCTGAAAAAAGAACTTCCCGCAGTCCATATTTCAATGGTAATCCTTAGAAGATGGATTTTGCTCTTGGAAATAAAAAAATCTATCATAATATATTCATTAAATTATTACACATTCCTTTCACAAAAATCCCACCGACGATGATATTTAAACCCTTCTTTAATTCCTCTTTTCGAACACCCACCCAGCTACTTGGGAAAGATGAGCATTTACGCTGTCCCACCCTTTCCTCCCACGGCTATCGCCGAGGTTATCGTACACCTAAATCCGTCAAGACGTGGGGTTCCTTGAAGAGAAGCAACTGTTCTCAAAGGTCTCGGGGATTCAGGGGGAAATGGGAGGTGGGTGGAGGGCGAGAGAGGGACGGGGGCGATGAGGCTCGGAGCAGTGGGGGCGAAGGGAACTCCGATTGGAATGAACGCGAGATTGAAACGGGGCACGAGTTTAAAATGCCGCGATCCTCTCTCCCCCGCCCACTCCTGGGGTAAAACCCCGCCACATGATTCGCCTTAGTTCCATTTCTTTTAATTTTTTTCCTCCCCACTCTCGAATGAAGAGGAAGGAGGGAGTCGTGGGTCGGCGGAATGAGGCGAGCTGCGAGGGTTCGCGATTCCACGGTGTAAGGATGGAGGGCGGTCGGTGTTTGGAAGGGGGTCGATGGGGGGAGGGAGTTGAAGGGTGGTGGTAGGGGGTAGGAGGCCGTGAAGGGAGCGGGAAGATCAGAGGGAGGACGGCGAGGCTTAAAAGAGTTCAAGAGGCTCGGGGAGCTGGGTGCTCCGGAGATCGGAAGAATTATACAAAGCGAGCGAGCCGTAGGGGGAGGGAAGGACGGGAGAAGGGATGAGGGTGGGAAAAAGGGGATTGATGGCGCGCGGGGCGAGGGTGGTGGAACAGAAAGGAGAGGGGGTTTTAAAAGAGCGTTCGCGGTGCTCCGAAAACTCGCTGGGAATGCGCAGGATGGAGGAGAAGGGGGATCGAGGAAGTGAGTCGAGTGGTGGGGAAAGGAAGGAGACCCGTGTACACATGGGCGGGGGAATGTTTAAGGGGCTCTAACCGCTTTTAGTGTTTGCCTTCTGTTACTCTCAAGAAGTTTTCTTACATATTTTATTCAACTGTCAACTTTTGTTGCGCGTCTTGAGGTGAAGTCATTAAAATTTTGATAAGTAATTCCAAATGGTTCATACCGTTGAGAAATTATAGCTAAGGGAAGCAAACCATGTCGATATATTTTCAGTTTCAAATATTCCTACTGTAAAAGTAGATGACAGGTTACATTTTGAACTCCAAATTTAACTCTGGAAGTAATTGTTAAATTTTTTGAATGAGGAAGGAGGATTGGTGAAACAGATACAATTGGCTCGAGTTCAATTAAATAAATCAAATGTCCTTCATTGCATGACGGTCTCCCTATCGTGATGGTAAACGGTTTCATTTTTTCCGAATTTCTGTCCACTACATCCTGAGCTAAACGGATTTAAAAAAACAGATTCGCTAGTAAAAAATGACATTCGATCTTGCCAATTCACTATGCTCTAATTCCATTGATATTTTAGACAGTTATTG
The DNA here is from genome assembly GCF_022747635.1 of Hetaerina americana. Lineage (NCBI taxonomy): Eukaryota > Metazoa > Arthropoda > Insecta > Odonata > Calopterygidae > Hetaerina > Hetaerina americana. The sequence continues at coordinate 50,923,525 of NW_027286874.1, read as the reverse complement.
TTTTTCCACACTTCCTGCCTCTTTTCTGTTTGCAAAGATGGAATAATTTCAGTCTCCTGTACGATAATCCGTGATGAATTTAAATGAAACTTGCAAAAAAATGTTAAGAAAATGTAAAAAGTTCAGGAGCAAGGAAATGAGCAAACAGGCTTTCAAAGATATTTGATTGTTTGTATTTGAATTACTGTAAACCATCTAGTCCTGGATAAAGGGAAAAATTCTCCATAAATTTTTCGGAATATTGGCAGAAAAAATCATATCTTTTACCAGAGTAGACGTAAAAATGACTGTTTAAATCTTACAGTAAATGGGAACAGCGGATACGAGTTTATTTGCATTGAATGCTTTTTCCACGTGGACTTAAAATGGCTGAACGGTCTGAGAGTGAAGAGGCTGCAGTGAAAGAGCATTAATAATTAAGTTGTTTTAGTAGGCAACTGCGGTAAATTGTATTGCGGCCAAATGAAGACACTTTTTCGAATACTTCGAAAAATATATTGACTCCCGAATTGCATTTACATAAAGGTGAAGTCATTTCATATTTACTTTACCAGGGGAGACAAAATGAATTATTTGCAGATTCTCATTTTCCTGGGATGACAAAAGTTAACTAAAGAAATCAACGGAAGTTCCCTCTTTGAAAAACGTATGGTGTAGAAAGACACTAAAATTGGCAGTGAAAATATTAAGCCATAATTCGTTCATCCACAGTCAATTTGCTAAAAAGTGAATGCAATACTATATGTAATTTAAAGCCATATATGAGGAAATCCGGTGACCGCGTACATTACGAGTATTATGTTTTCGTTATAATCATGTTTATTGGTACTTTTGCAATAATTACGTGAAGATAAATGCGAATTTCGCATTATTATATATATATATATATATATATATATATATATATATATATATACATACATATATATACACATATGAATATATGTATTTATTCTAATATACGTATTTGTGTAGGTTCATTAATACACGGTATGTTCCAAAAGTATTGCAATTCAATTTCCCGCGCCGCTCCAATTGGTCGAAGTGAGATCAAATTACTTGGAGTAGGTAGGGGGACACACTAAGCTTTGCCAAAAAACTAGTCTCAGTGCTCCCTAAGCTGTGCAAGTGGCAGGACATTAGTTATTGCAAACCTCTGCGCGCCGACCGTGTCACGAAAAAACCAACCGAGCGGGAATTTCAAGTGAACTTTTGCAACGTATTGAATGAAAGTGAACCTGATTATTTGGACAACGCCATCCCTGGTGATAAGACCTGGGTTTTTGAATACGACCCAAAAACAAAACGCCAAAGCTCTGAGTGGCACACCGACCAGTACCCCAAGCCCAAAAAGGCAAGAATGAGCAAATCAAAAGTGAAAACAATGCTTTTTGTCTTTTTTGACATGAGATTATATAAATAATTAGATATGTACTATGTTGTTAAACGAAAAGTAGTACTATGAGTTTTTAAGGAGGGGTATTTTTGCACCCATGAGATTTTTACGTCAATGCGACTTTCATTAAACAAATTGAAAAGTAACCAAAAATATATACGTTTTTACATATTTATTTGTGGGCCTAAATAAAAAAATACACTAGGCAATCCAACCTGATTTGGTTAGAGGCACATTGAGCGCAAGTGTAATATTGATAGACAAACTCGACGCACACCGGCAAAAGTGGGAAACAAAATATTCGCACAGACATTTTAAAAAATGAGGGACTATTACGTTGTTGAGTGTGAGTTCCGAGTGCGAACGCACATGTGTATGTGTGGGAATTTGTGAGCGCGAGCGACAAACAAGTGAGAAAGCATTTGCAGGGAGATAGAGAGAGGAACAATCACTATTGGAAACTGCGCAATTACCATCGATCCCCATTTTACTCCCGCCCGCGAATCGTGACCGTACGAACAATTTCTCCGCGAGACGGATCCGCTCGCCTCGCGGTCGTCACCCCCTCGGGCCCCATTCTATATACCTTTTCTCCCCCGTCTCCTCCTCTTTGGCTTAACCTCCCAATCAAGCAACCGCCTCTCTACCACGGCCTCCCACCTCAAACTTCTCCATCTCCTTCATTCATTCATTCATACTTTCCTTCGGCATGCCCCTTATTTCTTCTCCACGTACCACTTCCTCCTCCCCATTCCAGTGCCCCACTCCTCCCTTATTCTCTCTCTCATCTCTTTCACCTCTTCAGCGGGAGCCAAAAGGCGCTCGGGGCCGCTGAATGTGAGAGGTACGTTTTTTTTTGGCTTTGGGACGTTTTGAATGCCCGGAAACTGGAGGAACGTCTGGGGAAATCATCCAGAGTCGCGACTCCGGTTTTCAGGGTGTCTGGGTGAGTACGTGGTCGAGATAGACGGTTGAATGTATATGACGCGGGCTCAGGAATACATGAAGATTTCCAGATGTGTATTCTCATACTATATGACAGTTACTGCGGAGGATATTTAATTGCGTGATATTGCCAAATGGGTGAGGATCTTATGTCTACAGTTCTTGTGATTCTATCATCAATCATTAACAAAATAATTATTACTCTTTCCTCTGAAGCAATAACTCGCTTTGCGCAGCACAGAGGAGAGAAAGCAATCCAAGGCTACTGTCTTTCGGTAATAATTTGATCGCGATGATAGCCTGTTTGATTGAGCGTGACTGCAACAGATCCGTCAAGCGTGAGGGAAGACGACGCGTTGCTCTGCCCCGTATATTAATAAATGCTGCAGTCATTTATGCCCCACAAATACTATCGAGAGCTCATGAGTAAAATCAAACTTTACAATGCGAAAGTCTTTTCAATCATTCGCCGACTTGATTATTGCAAAGCTTCGTGATATTATATACCATAAATTCTGAAATAATGTGGACCATTAAGTGACATTGGCCAATATGTTGATTGGGAGTATTTAAAAAAATTGTCTATAATGGTTTTAGATCGTCAAGGATCAAGAAGGTGCGAGCGAAAATGACTCAGGTAAGTGGAATAGGAATCAAAACGATCCCAAGCTGGACTCGATGTTGGGAGCTTGCGTTAAATGCAATCTCTCGACTTCGCCATCGATGATTCGTGGCACATTTGACGATGGCATCCCATATTTGTTTGTCCACTCCAGTTCCCACGAACCTTTTCGATACGCCCACCGTGCTATATCATGCCCGCCATTCCACAAGCTCCTGACTCTGAACCCTCTCAAAATCTTGTCCCTCAATTCATTCTGATTCCTTTCATGTTTCCCGCTATCCTTTCAAAAATCTCGAAGCATATCGATAAGATTTAAGATCCGTTTAAGTAATTGATGCACACCCACTCTTGTGGAGTGACAAGAGCCAATTGCTGGTAATTAGAGACTTGGAAATTTTCCAAACTATTTATATTTTGCTTGTCGATTTCGACACCACGACGATATTTTCAAAGTAGTATTACCTTGGCACTCTGGCGTTGAAATTGATCGGAATAATAAGATTTGTGATATATTACAAAATGCTTAATTATCAACGATGGCTTTCGGTCTCCATCTTTCAAAGTTTTTTCCCCAGCATAATGCATGGAAGAATGCATGTCTGACTTCGGTAACAGCATTAATCTTACCTGTTTTGTAGTAAATTGGTGAAAAGTCATCCTTACCTTGTCTTTGACTAGGTATATATTTGTTTCACGAGTTCCAGATTTTGAGCAAATGTAGATACCAGGCACTTGTGAGCAACCGGCCACAATTTATGCTACCAACCCCAACTCATTTTTCATTTATCTCAGCCCAGAACGCGATCACGATGACCAATTAACAGATTAGGAGGTATGGATTTCTCTCGTTCGGTTGTTATTCATTAATCCATTGCCACCGCCACTAATTTCATTGAGTGAATGAACGACAATATAAAGGCACCATTTCTGTATGGCCGATTAAGGACGTGAAACTCACCCCTTTTTGCCCTGTTCCATCACCGTCCCCTCGCTGCTCCCCTTCCACTGCCTCTCATGTAACCAACAAACAACGTCCTCTGTCCACTCCCCACTCCGATACCTGCTCGCAGTCCAACCTCCCACTCCCAGTCTCCCCCACCCCCCACCGTCTACCGCGAGTCCCAATCTCGAAATTTTTCCGCCCGCTAATGGGCCCGCCGTCACTTTGGCATTTTCGCTCGGACCGACCTAATGGACGACCCCCATCAGTGATGAGGTTGCCTCCAGGGTATCCATCGCCAGGACTCTTTTATTTCCCTCCCCCCATCCTACCCTCCCTTCCTCTCGCCCCCATCCTTTCCCTTATACCGCCCCTGGCGCCCCCAATCGAGTATATATAGTCAGCCTCGTCCGTCTCTCTCGCTTTCCCACTCCCTCCATCCTTCTCTCTCTCAGGCTCTCCTAGGACCCTCCGACCTCCGGGACACCGCCTCCGGTGGCCGTGTCGCAAACTAACGCAATGATCGCCACCGCCACTTCCACCTCCGAGGGTATCTCAGAGGGAACGTTTCCCGAGCGCTAATTTCACTCCGGTGCACCCTAGACTTTCTTTACTTTGGCGCTACCTTTTTTTTACCATCTATAAACTCCGCCAGTCTCCTCTCAAAACAACCCCACTCTTTCTCGAAAATATCGGAATAAATTAAAAGGAGCTCGTTGCTAGGTTGACCTCGAAAGGGAAAATCCACCGATGCATTCGAGGCAGTAATTATAATACACGAGATGGAGCGCAGTGGCGCGCTAATTTAATTGGCAATTTTAATTAAACAAGAGCAGCTGGCGCCAATTTCGACATGTTAATTAACTAATACTATGGTTACATTTGTAAAAATATCAATCGACTGTTATTACCACGCGGTTAAAATATGTATACATGTATCGAATGGGCTGATTTCTAGACGGAAGGCAACGAAGTAAACAGAAAAATTGCGAATCCATGCATATTTAAAAAATTAGCTCTCTCATCAAAATTCACATAATAACTATTTAGAACGATTTGGTATTCATCTATAACTTCGAATTAAATTAAGTGTTTAAGGAGCTTCTTTGTTTGTGTTACGACTAAACTGAGAGAAGAAAATAAGAGGCCAGAAACTTTAAACTTTTTGCAAATTTGTTTGCTAATGGCTAAACTTAATGATAGTGTTGTTAAATTAAGGTACACCACTGTCACCAAGAAACCAAATGATCATTAAACAAATGGAAGGAGAAATATAGGGAACTCAGTCAGTGAATGTGTATTTTCCAATGCATACTCACGTGCTATTTCGAAATAACGCGCCTCTTCCAGCAGTAGGTCGAGGTCTGCGAAGTTTTCGGGAACCAGCAATCGGGCGTTCCTCATGAAGTTTAGTATGTGTCGGAACATCCTGCCATCTCTATCGATGAAGTAGTGCTGTTTGAGACTGTCTAAGACTATGGGAATGCTTCCATTGAACAGCTTTGCAAGTCTGGATTCCGGATACCTGTTTAGAAAAGAGAATGATAACGAATTATTTAATACGAAAGTTTTCATTCAGGTCTTTATGCAAATTAAAGAGTATTATTAAACGATGCCACTGAATAATATATTGAAATAAATACAAATATAACTTTTTATTAAGTGCTACACTCTATATTTAGCAATTACCTAAAAATATATATTTCAGAAAAAAAGTAACTTTAAAGCATAACTTTAGACATTTAATGGAAATACGAATATTATTTACAAATGGAAAAAATAGAATTTTCTATTATTTTTCATAGAATGTTAGGACAAACATTCATCTTGCATTTTTAACTTAGCTGAGGGGTTTATTCCTCGCATACATGACATTAATAGTAGTGTAAGAATAGTAAGGAAAGAGACTGGTAAACTCAAATCCTTCGGACTTTATTTCGTGGAATTTTTGGACATCCACTTTAGAGCAAAAGCAGTAGTACCTACTTTTCCACTCATCCGTACGAAGATTAGACACATATTGGTACGAAGCGTTCCAGCGTGTTCCGCCTTTCTTATTACCTGATGATGCCGTTATTCGGGAAACGCGCCATACGAATAAACATCTGTAGAAAAGTTCTATTCCATCTTTGTTTTAATATAAATAAAAGTAGCTACATGGGATTACATGAAGGCATCATGCTAACTAGTGGCAATCAAACGCAACAAGGAATTTTGTTCGCAAAAAGAAAGATGAGTTCACTTTAAATTCCAACTTAGATCTCATTTATATCAACGACAAATTCTTCACAGCAGAAAATACGTACTGTGCGAACATCACATTTAGATAACAAAGGTATTTCTATTTTCCGCGTAAGAAGCTATATATTCTGGTTGTTTTCATATATTGATTTCGTTTAACAGATGAATACAATATTGACATCACAAAAAGATATATTTTAAGTTTTTAGAGCCTTATTACGCCCATTTATTATTCGTTGAACATCAAATAAATGCGATGCGATGACCGATAGGAATCGGTTTAAAAGGTTCGTGGAATTAAAGTATGTGGATGTAAAATAAGAAATCTGGCCATCAACGATCTATGAAATGAATGAAAACCTCTATTCAAATAATGAATCCGAGAATGTCAAAAATATCACTCACTCTTTGCTGACCTAAATAACAACACAGTCAATAACATTGAAATTCGTTGGACACGCAGACGAAAAATGAGATCCTGGTGCCCGGGTGATAGACATAACATGATGTTTCTCACGATCCTAGGTTAGGTTGGGAGGTACTTCATTCACGAAAGGATGAGTGATTTGCCTTAGGTAGGGGCTGAAAGAGCCCCACACTCTCCCGGATGATAACGTAAAAATGGAAGCACGAAGGTGTCCCCTTCCCCAACCCTCTCTTGTTAGCGCTGGAACTTAAACGCTCACGAACATCATGATTTGATTTATTACCTGAAGTGCCACTCATAATAGGATTAGAAAATCAGAAAATAATCTGATTAACGCAACGGACATGCAGACCTAATTGGGATCCACTTCATCGAGGAAAGTTGGCTGGAGTGATTACGTGAGAAATTTTATTACGTAATACGATAGGTGCGTTACCTCTAGAACCTACTTAGCGTCCCCTTTTACTATAAGGTTTTCAACACACGAAAAAAATGAATGTTTTCGGAGCTTCATAGAAGTATTTGAAAAGAATCCATAGCAAACGCATGTAAATTAAATGCTTTATTCAATGAATCTGGCAGGATTTCAATCAATTTTACAGTCAACATAATAAAAACAAAGTTACCTTCACGACTATAGTTTCTTATTTTAGATCCAATAAGGTATTTGATATTTCATCATCAGACTTCGAGGGAAAACAAAAATGCAGTTTAGTTGGGGTGAAAATCAATTGAAAGAGAAATTTTTCGTAAGACGATTGAATTCCATGACATAAAATACGCTGCTGGGTAACATTGGCTCCGACAAGTTCCCCGAATCTTCAAAGGGGATAAAATGTTGCGGACGCATTAAAAGTCACAGGAAATTGGATCGGCAGCGGTTTCACCCCGTGTGGAACGAGTTTTTATTCGTCGCAGCCGGTATGGAAATTATATTTGTCAATTTACAAAATCAAATATCACTGCTCTCACAATTTGTAGCTCCGAACGAATTGCTTACGTACCACTGGTGCATTCCCGCGAGGGACGTGTGAAACGACCGCGAGTCGATTTGCGGGTGAAAGATATGGAACCTGTTTGGAAATCATTTTAACGAATAGCCGTGCATGAATCACGAGAGTCGAAGTCCCACTCCGGGAATCAACCCTATGACCTCATAGAGGGGGAAGAAGGGGGACAAGATGGACTATTCGTCGGGAGGGGTGGTAGCCCCCGGGGGAGAGGAGGGTGTGTAGAGGGAAGAGGGGGGGGTATCGGGGACGCGGGCGAAAATTGCACTTGCGACTGGGATGGGAACGAGGTAGTATTGGCGCTAAGGCCTGAAGGGACTCCGATGACTGCGCATTAAACTATTGAGACATATTGCGATCACGATTTAGAAATCGCCCTGTATTATCTGTGTCTAACGTTTATTGGAGGATGGTCGACTACGAGACAGACCGTGGCCCACATCTGAAGCATAACAAGATAATCAAGGTATGGGGCCGAATAAGAAAAATTGTGGGACGTCAAAATATATTGATCAGCTACACTAATGTCGTACCAAATACTCTGATGTTTTTAATAATAGCCAATCTCTTTCTTAAGCGATGGCATGGCTTTACATAAAAAAAACTACCAGGCACTTAAGATGATCAAGGACCAGCATATTTGAAGAATTTTTATTACATTTCCGGGGTCAGTATGTAATCCGTTTGAATCAAACAAAGAGGGAAATAAAGAGAAACATTTGTTGGATAAATCCCCTGGCGTAGAGACTAGAAGGACTGGAAAGTTATATTTTAAGGAACCTTAAACTATTGAATTTACCAAGTTTCCTCATGTACGAAAAATGGAACGTGACATTTACTGAACGTCGCTTTCCTGAATGCTTACAAAATGTCAGACCGGCCAGAAGCGGCTCTTTGGTGTCAGGTGTATCAAATGCATCATGGACCAACATTTTGAATGGCAGTGCCTTTATTGCCAGTGGTTTCAAGACTTTAGCAATTCAGCCATTGCCAAAGACTTTTATAGCCACTTAAACGATCTTTTAATAATCCTTTACCGGAGCCTGTCAGACAATTTTTCCGAAACATTCCCATTCTTTTGAATTTATTTTTTTTATATGACATGGGTCGGGTGTCGTGTTACGTCGGGAAGGTAATACGAATAAAGTAACTTATTTACAGATTCCACCACCTCAGGAAGATAATATCACGGAAGACGCACATCAATTGCATGAGTGAGCTCAAAGAAAGGTTTCACCTCGAAGAAGAGGGGGTTAAGTTAATGATGATGCCATATGTTGAAGAGCCATCAAAAGATTTTATTTTCCCTTCCGGATTTTATGGAATTTTGTTGGTTGAAAACGCATTCAGGGCCTGGAACGGGACATAAATTGAAATTCTTTCGATTCTCTCTCGTGAAACGCCTAAATATTTAGAGTTTTGACATTAACTTGTACAATAAAATGAAATAAAAGACTTGAGCAATTTCCTGGCAGAGTATCCCGAACGTGTTGAGAATTCCGCGAGAATGAATCCTGATTTTAGAATGAAAAAAAAGGTAGAAGCGGCGAATTCGGCAGGAATCATCACAATTGTCAAAATCACGAAGCAAATGCTTTTACGATGAATAACAATAAAAAAAGAGGTGAGAGAATGGGAGCAAGGATGAAATCTTCGGGATGTAGCGAAAAACCTGGGGAACAAAATCGGTCAACCCACTTATGAAGATCGGAACGATTTGACGAAGGAGGCTCCGGTGTTTTAGAAATCGTGATCTTTGGAGTGCACTCCGACGCATCGTACGACTGACTATTAGCTCTTCTCTCGCAGCGGGAACAGATGAAAGATGGTGAGAGCTTTCGTTCCTCTGGGGACGACTCTTTAATCTATGACCTTTCGATGGGGAAATTCCAAAGCTGGGATGCGCAACCTGTTTCCTCAAGTGCTAGAAGAATAGGCCAGAAGTTGAAGTGCCATTCCTCTGGTGGGTGTCAAACTCCTCTTAGTTTAAAAGCTCCTTTCTTATGAGGCATTAAACTAAGGCCGCAATTAAAAATTTAAACTAACAATTATCATATTTAATTGCCTGATGTAGCTATTTACACTTTGATAGGTAGATCATACATTTCCTACGGTATTATCAAAGGCATTAAGAACCGGCTATTAATAGTAATTTTGTAAGTTTTCCAATGACTTCTGTTTTTTACAGAATAAAAAACAGTGATTAGGATAAATTAAACTTGCTTATTTGCTCCTTCCTTTTATCCAATCCTTTCCCTCAATCTTGAAGCAGTGATATACGAGTGGAGCCTCTCCTCTCTCTTCATTTTCTTTCCTTCTTTCTGATAATGATTCTGATGCCCTGAAACTCGGATCGTGTGACTTTGTAACTCTGGTTTGTAAAAGTTTTCCATTAATCAATACATATGGATGAGAATAATTTGACCCTTCTACTCACACGTGATCATCATTTACGTCTACGTTGTATTAGGTAGCTGTAGGAGGAGCTTGGAAACAAATCATTTAAGGACTCTCCTCGCCTAAAAAATGGGAAAACACAAATCGTTTCTCCAAGCACACTTAAGATAAAACTTTCTTGGCCACTTGGACTAATGTGTGAACTTGACGATGATTTCCATTGTTATTTGCATTAAAACTTCAAGAGAAGTTTTTCAAGGGAATCAAATGCTTATTTAAAAAGTTCACTCATTCCAGAATGTCGTTCAAAATTTTTGAGAAAGACATTTCTATCCATCTAATATTGAGTCTCAATAGCTTTTTGATAAAATATGTGCGGCTGATATGAAATAGATTTTCTGCAACCAGAAAATGAAGAAAATTATATTATAAATCACATAGGGAATTCTACCGCGCAAGGCTGGACGGAAATTAGCCTCTACTCTACTTTCATTACTCATTGCTTAGCAATGAATTACCATTTCAATATCTGTTAATTTCCATAGTGTTATGGTGACCCGTTGCTTTAGTAATGATCTCCCAACGAAGGGTTGCAATCCATTCTAATCCTGCTAGCTACAATGTATTCATTTGACACTTAAGTAAGTAAGGGTTACTTTTACAAGAAGAGCCAAGTAGCACCTTAAAATTGAAACAACTAAGTAGCAGGTGCGAGGAAATTTAGGGAAAAGAGGTGTAAGAGGCTAACAGAAGAAGGGATGGTCCTTCATCAACGTCGAGCCACGAGCTCAATAGGGAAGAAAATAATGGGAGCACGAGAGAAAAGGAGCCGAGGATGGCAACGTTCGTTCATCTCCCACCTACCGCCTTCTGACCACATTACCCGTCACACATGTGGGAGAAAAGGAGAAGGGAGATGGGGGAGAGAGAGATTTGGACAAGGAGATGAATATATATATATATATATATATATATATATATATATATATATATATATATATATATATATATATATAAAGGTAAAGAGTGACCATAAATTCAGGAAACCTCGCAAAGGATGGGTGGCGCTTTCGGGAGCCCGAAAGAGCCCGTGTTCACGGTCCACCCGAAGCCATCAATTGCATGTGCGATGCTTCGGTGGAATGGGGGACGGCTGAGGGAGGCTGAAAGGAGGGACTTGGCTGTTGAGGAGAGAGCCAGGGGGAGGGAGAAGGAGATGGACCCGTAGGCTGCTGCCTTCCTCCCCCGGCACCCTCTCCGCACTGGACCCTCCTTCCTCCCGCCGGAGACTTCGACGTCGGTGGTGACGTCGGAACGACGGTTGCGCCAGCCTCGCTGGCAGCGATAAATTCTCAAAGCAGAAGGTCAAGTAGGGTGTCTGTTAAAAGGGGGAGGTAGGTGGAGGGGAAGAAGGGTTGTTGAGGAGTGGGGAGGGCAGGGTGGCCGGATGAGTTGTTAGATTAGAGTGGGTGACGAGAACGTGGAGACGAGGTGGGTGGAGTAAAGGGAGGATGCCGAAAGAGGGCCTGAGTTGGTCGGGTGAGGAGGGCGGAGGGATAAGGAGACTTACGACTGGAAGTTGTTAAGGCTGCGAAGAATTCGTAAGAGAGAGAGAGGGAAAACGAGAGTGGAGATGAATTGTTCCGAGTCTTCTTTGAATCATTTAATTTCGTGAAGTACGTGAAGGGCGAGTGAGAGTGTCGCTGGTGATGCGGCGAGAAGAAGTAAACAGCCCAAGGATTTCGAGGAAAATGGAGAGGGAAAGAGGGCAAGTCCTCAAGGAAAAGGGAAACTATGTTTGTAAGCGAAAATTCAGGGGAGCAATTAAGCCATGAAACCGAGGATATCATAGAGCAACCATAAGGCGCGTGGCAAATTCTTGGCCACTGAATTCATTCGGAGATGAGACCAAACCTTGGACAATCATTATGTGTCTTTCTGAATCGAAATGGTGAAAACATTTTCCATTTGAAGATGAGGCGACCATTAAAATCTTAAAATTGATTTAGTTTACGACCCTCATTTCAGAGATTTACTGATAAAACAAATAGAGAAGATAAAGAAGAAGTAGAGAAATTCTATTAATCGAATTACCCGGTCAATTTTATACCCAAAATGAGTGGAGTATAACTAAACTGAAGAAAAAGGTTTATTTAATTGATTAGAATTATTTTTCCGTAATTATTTATGAAGGAATTCTATGCCTCAGTAAGGTACATTTTCCAGCATCTTATGTTTATAATGGCATACTTTCGATAACATGACTATAAGGCAGCAGGCAAAACGGAGGGAAAACGATTTCACCCAAATTTTGAAAAACTTGCGTGTAAGTCAGCCAATCAAAGTTACGATACCAAAAAATGTTAAAACTGGGAGCAAACGTTCAAAAACACAAATTATACTTCTGATATTGGAAATATTCGGCGTTTTGATCCTGAAATTTGACGTCAATTGAGTGCCCAGTAACAATTAAGATAGTTCAAAGTAGATCATCCATTTGATTATCGACTCGAGAGCGCCACCAGCGCTGGCACTTCGGTGGGGTGGAACTTAGGCTCGCGGTCCTCCAACTAGCGGGTGAGGACCTCGCACGTGGACCTCTCCCAGGGGTGCAAGACTGAGGTCGCAGTCGGAGGTTCGGGAGCGACGCGGGTGGGAGCCTCGAGTTGTATCGAGTAGGCGGGAGGGTGGGAAAAGTGGAGGGGGAACGGCGGCAGAGAATAATTACCACTCGCAACACGGGGCTGATGGCAACCGGAGAGAAGAAGGGAAGAGAGGAGGCCGACATGGACGGGGAAGACGACGTGGAACCAACGACGAGAGAGGGAAAGAGGAAGAGTTTCCCGCTTCACACTTCCAGGGGACCGACAGAAAATAAAATTTAAAAAAACTCGGAAAGGAGCGACGAGGGGACTTAGGGACGAACGGGGCATGTGACGACAGTGAGGAGAATTGAGAACGAGGTGGAAAGGGAGAGGTTGAGGAGGGTAGTAGGATGATACGGCGAGAGGGGAGAGGAGGAGAAGTCCGTTTTTGCGTACAAACACCGGAGTCCCCTAGTTTGAGAGATGCCGGGGAATGGGGGAGGGAAAAGGTGAAGAGCGGGAAAGAGAGAGTGGGAAAGACGAGGCCATTAAAAAATAAAACCCCCGACTCCGTTGGCGGCCTCGTTAATTGACGGGCTTCAATGCATGTCACTCCGCCTCACCGAAGGAGAGGAAAAAAAGCCTTCCTCCTTTATTTTTTTTAAACCAATAAAAGTGAGGGGGAGGTGAAGTGGAAGGGACCCGACCATTTTTAACCCAGTCTCAACTCGGGTTATCAGGGATCCTTTCCCCAATTCCCCACCTCCCTAACCTCCCCGCACCGCCGCCTTCTCTCTCGATTCTCCCTCTCCCTTCCTTCGCTCCCTCCTCAAAAGCTCTCATCCCCCCGCTCAGTGTCCGCCCTATTCTTTCCTCATTTTGACGAGGGGAGCGCAGAGGGGAGGGGGAATTGCGAAATGGAGAGGCGCTCGGATATCGAAACAGACGAGGCAAGCAGATAATTTTTCACTTATCTCCCCCTTTCCTCCCCCCCGCATTCCACTCAATTATACTATTTCTTTTATTCTTTAATGTGCACCGAACAATAAAAAAAACCCGAGACCAGTTTGACGGCAGTGCCGCAGAAGAGGGAAAAACATTACGATTTGTTCGGGAGCAAGGTTTAATATTGTGTGAAATCCACTCGGTGCGTCTCCTTTTTGAGGAGGGACCCGCTCGCGGCCGATTTTAAAACGCTCTTCCCGAATAATGAGGCCAAAATGCGTACAATTAATCGCGTTCATGACTTTCAAATTGATAATCGAGCATAAATTGAGGTATTAGGTTTTATCTGTGAAATTTTGCCACATATCCATCTTTATTGCTCCCGCCATTTTCAGATAGGAATAAATTTTACCGTCACTCCTTTTGCATGATTGATTAACTTTTAAGAGCATTTAGAGCTGGTTTATTATGCATGCGCGGTTTAAAGAAATTAAGCGGAGAAATAATGAATGGATATCCGCGGAAATATTTATCGAGATCAGCGTCAAGATCTCTTCCAGCCTTCCTTTGTGTCGCGTAGCCAAGGGGAGATATTTTTATTCCTCCACTTTGGACTTGTAGAATAATAAATGTAGAAAGGGACTTACTCTTTCAAGAGTCTCCATGGAGGTTTCTTGAAGCTGGCCTAATGAAATCAGCGGTCGAGAGGGAGTCTTTGATGGGGTTAAATATTCCGTCCTTTCAATACTTAAAATCACGTTTATTTTTTAGAGGGGCAAAAAAAAAGATGAGAAGATACCTAACTCGTTCGAAATAGAATGCCCGAGAATTCATCACCGGTGAATTATTTTTCACTGCTCCTCTCCTAGGTTCAGCAGGGGGAAAACGAACTGATTAACATCTAAATGGACCAATTAACGCTGTTCTCAACTTTTACGACTTGGCACGTAAGTTTTACTTGCGTCATTGTTTCCAATTTTTTTTCCTCGTTTCCATCAAAGGCTACCCTTACGGAAACATCATTCAAACCGAAGAGGATTGATTATACACAGGCACCTCAAAGAAGAAAATACTGCTTAAAAATCATGCCATAAAATAATTTATCGCGATTCCGACGCTATTTTTCCCCCTCTAATCAATTAAAAGGAATATGATCGTAAAACAAAACTCTTTTCGTTTCTACTGCCACATTTTTTTACAAAGAGAGTCCCCATTTTTTTATAAAAAACTCTAGTTCAATTTATGTCTGATATTAAAGTAGGCTCCCGTCTACTAGCTATAACCCAAACAGTTTAACTGATTAACGAGAAGGAGAATAAAAGAATATTAGACAGCTAAAACGTGATAAGTTAACTGAACAGACCACTTTCCAAGCTGAGGTATTTTCATTGGTACTGCATATGTAAACCTACAACATTGCATTTCACCACCAAAGTAAGAAAACTGTTCTCATTTTCAGAGATACATTTTGAAAATCAAGCTCAATCTCTCTTTTCAAACCATAAAGCTGCCAAAAACCCCTTACTTCCTCACCGTTTTTAATCATTGCCTTAGATTGCGCGAGGTCTAAAAATTTCCACACCAATTAACGATCCAGAGACGTGTTTTTCTTTGACATTTCACCGTTAACGAGTTTCTCGCCACTTGCATTAGCACGCATTCATAAATTCAAGAGTCGTGATGTTGAGCGGCTAATTGCATTTCTTTCCCTGCCCGTCCCGATCTCTCGTATCCCGCGTTGAGATCGTCCCTCAGGTGCCCGAATCACTTCGCCCACTCAACATTTCGAGCAACGGATGACTGCCTCGAAGGATTGAAACAAAGTAAGGAATAAAATAATACGAACCCGGTACCCAAATCAACAAAAACTACGTCACTCCCGTTAACAGGAAAGTGGAGAGGGGCGCGTGGGACGCACTGGGGTGAATCAGGGGTGAGATGGCGGAGCAGGGCGTTACCTAGTATTTACTTGTGGTACGTACGCTCGGTACGGTGGGAGGGGCCAAAGAGAAGACCAAGGGAGAGAAGGGGAGGGAATAGTTTTCAAGGAGGTTGAGGAGGGAATGGACGGGTGGAGAGGTGGGTGGGACGGAGGAGGTTTGGGAAGTCCAAAAGGAGGAGAGAAGAGGACGATAGGGGAAGGGAGCGAGGTTGGCGCGGGGGGAGTGATTCCCGGTACGGCCGATGCGCGCGGAGGCCTCTGGCACATTGCCGGCCGTCCTCCCACCCTCGGCCGGCCTGTTTGTTTCTCCTTGACCGCTAATTAAAGGGGAAATAGCACGGGTCTCTCAGGCCTTTCCCTCCGTGTACATCCAGGCCCATCACAACCCCCTCTCCCCCCCCATCCAACTCCCCTCGCCCTCCCTCCAGCCTCTCACCTCAGTTGCCTTAAACTACTCCGCCCGCTATCTCGCGGAGACGAGCTCGCAGTTTTTCCTTCGCCCCTCTCACCCTGCCCTGCGTTAACTTTTCAACGCCGCCCTCAGCTCCAGTGTAAGAACGTTGCGTACGTATATGTGTCCGTGTAGGTGGATGGTTTAAAGAGAAGAGCTGCGGGGCGGGACACGGGCTGAAGGCGGGTGATATAGAGGATCGGGGAAAGAATGAGAAGGCGAAGGGAGAGGGTGGCGGGGGAGAAGGGAAGGATAAGAAGGAGAGGGAGGGGAAGAAGATGGGTGTTGCTAAGAGTGGCATTTCCAATTAATCTGCCATTGGATGGGGAAAAAGTGTTTAGAGATCTCCTCCGGGCGTTCCAGGGCGGCAGTTCGAAGGCATGCCTGCATATATATATATATATATATATATATATATATATATATATATATATATATATATATTTATATATATGAGGCGAGAGAGAGATCCGCGGAGATCTTTGTGAATTAACTGACGCATGAATCCCTTTCAGAAATGTAGAGAAACTGTTCTTTCACGTCGTCGCAACGAAGAGTGGCGGTGAGAATAGCGTGCATGTGAAGTGCCTCTAGCTCTTCTGCACGTCCACTGTGCCTAAGGAGCTCCTGGTGGCACTCGCGGTCCATTTCTTAATCATTGTACCGCTTAAGGATGTAAGATGCACCTCGTAAATCATTTTTCACACTCTTGCGAGAGTTTAGGCGAAATCCAAATCCTTCAGAGCATTACAAAATTAATTAATCACGCACGGGTACAACTGGGACGAATGAAAACGTCTGTTAGGTGTTTCATACTAAAATTAATAGTGCTTGGGATGCTATGTGTAGACTATGAAATACTGAAAATTAAATTAATTCTCACGTACAACACCAAAACGTTTTTCCAAAATCTTTCCCGTGATTCGCGGGATGTCGGAATAATTTGTGAATCATTATGGATTTAAAAATCGTAAGTGTCATCCGCTCATCCGAAGGTTACATTGATGAGCTGAATCATGAGGGAGAGAACGAGAAATTTCTACTTTGAAGACAAGCATAATAGTATTTGTAACTTTTTCATTTAGATTTTATTCATTTCATTGTTCCCTTTTTGTATTTATGGATCACCATAGAATCAATTATATGCAATTTAAGTTTTCATATTTTATCTAAGGTTGAAGAAAAATCACTTGATTCAATGAAGTAAAATTTAATCATGCCGCCACCACTTCCTTGCATTGGGGTGCCAAAGTCTGCCGCAATTATCCCTTAGAGTTGAGAAATGTGTCTAAGACGTTCGAAACTTTTATTAATTTTACCCTGATAATGAACGAAAAAGTGTAAGAAGAATATTTGATTTTGGTCGCCTTAAACAGCGCTCAAGACATCTATGCTCTGACAAGTTTTAATTGTCTATGTATCAATGCTTTAACATAGGATCCATCACATGAAATAACGACTTATACTTGCTGCTATGCCCATTCAAAAATATACATATTTCCCCGGATTCACCATAATGTGACTATTAAAACCGTAACCTGCGTAATTAAAAAAAACAGTACTTTATTTCAAAATTTCATCAAAGATGACCATCCAAGGAAACTTTTGATGCTGATAGGAGTAGAACTTTTGCTATGTAAATTTTCATGAGGAGCTAAAGTTTCTATCTTACTCTCTGCCGTTGCAAGTGCCGATAGTGAAACGAGAGAATAGACTTTAATGATGAAACAGGCGGAGCAAAGCGGCGAAAATTTTGAGCATGGAGCCAGAATAGAGAATCTTTGTCCCATTGTTCTTCCACCAAGGAGCCATTGTCGAGTCGATTTTGCCACGAGGGGGCGTAACTAAGCTCCGAAATGGAAAGCTAAAGTTGCATGTTCTCCGCGTAATGGAAACAAAATTGGCTTGACGTTAGACGGGACTATGGCGAGGTATGCCAGAATTAGGTCATGCCTTACACTTGAAAAAGAAAATGGTTTTTCTCTTCCTATTGAGTTCCTAAGATACCTTAAATGCAGTTTTTAGGAACTAGATCGGCCAAATGGAGGTAAATATACTCAAAGTTTTTAAATGTCATTATTAAATAAAAATGTTTCAATTGAAATCGCAATTCCATTCGATATTTGTCGTCTGGCTATTCAAAGAAAATAACCAGTAGCTTATTGAAACTGTGTAAAAATATTTCTTCATAATTTAAATATTATTAATATTGCTGCAAATCGATTTAGAGTATTCATGAAATATCATAAAACCGTTATTGAGTTGTAACGTCCTAAATTATATTAACCAATTAATTAATTACCAAAGGTTTTTTATCAATTTACTTTTTACAATAACATGCCGGGATTCATTTACTTTCATTTGATTAGAGTTTTAAAATACCTAGGTGTACCTTCCTCATAGTTAAACCCTTCTTTCAGAGAATATATGTGAATGTTATACATTTTTGTTCTCTATCAATATATCGAGGCATTAAAAAAAGACAATTTTTCAGTTTTCGAAGACGATTTTCATTCGTGTAAGGCAAGAATGTGATTCCATTTCACATGCATTAAATTCATTTTGACCCTTAATGTTTTAAGAGCTACGTGTATTTATTTGCTAGCGCCACTTAAGGCAAAAAATAATCCGATAGTGATTGCCTAACTGGAAAGCTAGGGCGAGAAGGCTGAGGAGAGTGGGATCATGTGCGAAGAAGCGAGGTGGACGAGAGGAGACGATATGCCGTCCTCTCAGACAGTGACGACACAATTTTCTCCTATGCTGCCGAATTTCCTCACATCCTCTCCTTCTCTTACTGTTACACATTCTCAGCGTTCGGAACTTTAAGAAAGTTTTGCAACTAGGCTTCCTCGATCTCTCTCCCTCTGGGAAAAAGCGTTATGTCGTCATCAAAATCCTTGAAATCACCCATTACCAATGGCAAACAGATTTGGTAATGCAATCGAGAGAGAGAGCGGGGGCAGGGGTGACCGATACCCGAGGCGCATCCGCAGGAGAAGAATTGGCGAACGGGAGAGGGTCCATAAAACATTCATTGAACATTTTTCCAATTCTCCTTTCGAACTTCAAACGTGTGCAAAGGCGTCGCCCCTTCGCCCCAAGCAAACCTCGAAACGCTACACATCATTTTCCGCCACCAACTGATCTTTTCATCAAAGGCTCTGGGCATGAAAGACACGGAAAGGAGTCCCTGTTACCTCTAAAGCTCGACCCCGCACTAAGCCGACACGGTCAAACGTCTTCGAGGCTCGTGGGAGAGAGTAAGGGAAATATCAAACCCCGGGCGAATTAAAACGAACGTATGTACCTTCTGTTGAGTCCCTCTAGGCACCCCCCTCTCCCAACGATTTATGTTATCACCACCGTCTCAAAATGTTGACCGCTCCGCGAACAGCCGGCCACTCCCTTTCCCCACCTCCTCTCCCTCACCACTCCCCCCGCGCTCATAAAAAAAGGCAGGAGGGAATATTATTCTTCGAAGTGAGACAGTCCCATTTCTCTCCTTCTCTCTTTCGCCTCCTCTTGGGAGACATGAACGACAGGGATACCGGCTGGGCTGGCTGGCGCCCGGACGGCGGCCGCAGACGCACAAATCATGTGGCCCAAGGCGCTGTTTGATAGCGCCCACGGCCTCCTTGTCTGACACATTCCCCTGCCCTCGGCTTGATGCTTCCACATTTTATCACCCGCCGCCCCATCTTCCAACACGGTGCGTCCTCGATTTGCGTTCATTTCGCCTCTTCTCTCACTCCCTTATATAGAGATACATGAATTTCAGTCGGTCGGTCGAGAGTCATCTAATTTCCTCCATTGTTACAACTCGCTGCTCACCTCATGGGGCGTGGGCGGGTTTACTTCCTCCTCGAAGCTGTCCGTGGTTCTTGCTTCGTTTTCGAGCCTACCACTAATGGGTGTTCATACACAAGGGTATTGAATTCTTTATGGAAGAATCTTCTGAAAATTAGAATGCGTAGCTTTGTCATTCCATTATATTCCATTCTCGCGCTGTGAGGCTACACAACGGGGACAGCGTTTTAAGGGAGGGATACATATTTACTAATTTGAAAGGTTATCAGTAATTTACGCGCTCTCAAAATTTACTCAATCAATATCCCATTCATTTCGTTCCGTTGGATACTCCTACTATTTTCAACGCTGCCATAATTCGTCTGCTGACATTTTCGATAACGTCGTCCCTAAATAAGACGGGAGTAACAGGCCAATCCAGTTGGGCTCACATAGTAAATCACCATCTTCTCGCCTTTTTTAAGTCCACCTCCATTAAATTGTTGACTTCAGTAGTGTTAATGAGCGGGCATACCGCGCGGTTGCCAAAGAAAGCTGTTCTGAAAAGAGGTCGCTGGGCCCAAGTCTCCTTAAAGAAGAAGAAAAAAATTGAGAGGGGGAGTGGGATCAGACCCCTGCGAGATCAGGACCCACCGCAGAAGCGGTCGGACTTCATCAATGACCCAATGGGGCGGCGCAATTTTGATGGCATCTTTTAGTTAGAGATTTTATGGTCACGACTCGTAAAACATAGGTGACGACGACGCCGGAGTGTAACGGACGACAGGAAACATTCATTTATAAATGATGTATAGCGAGAGAGAGAAATGGAGTGTGAAAGAGAAAATGTTTCCACTTTGAATTTTAAAAAAATAGTAACTATCATCATGTATTTCTTTGTGGAAGTGGATTACGTTTAATTTACAGTGAGAAAAGGGGCAGCTCTTTGCTACTTGAAGAACTGGTTAATGAGGTCTGAATGGCGTGTTTCTCGGTTTTACATGCTCAGGGGTTTATCTGATGTGACTTCGTACTCGAAGTAAATGCTAAGTATTTGTCGGGAAAGAAAAAAACATTCAATCTCATTTTACCTAGTCTTGCACTACTTTACGTCAACTAAAGGATAATTAGAAATATAAGATAAGTATGATAGAAACGCACCGAGCTGCCAAAAATACATTGTTTAAGGTTAGTTCCGGAAGTAGCGATGTAAAGCGATGCGATAATGTGATACAGGCGACAGGGGAGTAGGAATAAGAACTCCAAATTAATTTGAG
Source organism: Hetaerina americana (assembly GCF_022747635.1). Taxonomy (NCBI): domain Eukaryota; kingdom Metazoa; phylum Arthropoda; class Insecta; order Odonata; family Calopterygidae; genus Hetaerina; species Hetaerina americana. The sequence continues at coordinate 50,902,555 of NW_027286874.1, read as the reverse complement.
TCGTAAACTGTAAATATCACATTAATATACGAGAAATACCTATATTTATGTTCTTAGGGTTACAAAATTTTCGTAAATGTAAAAAAATAAAGTAATGCTCGACATAGAATGCAGTAAACGGGACCATGAAAAGGATTTAACACCATGAACCATCATAAAACTGTATGGAGTGCAGTCATATTTTTTTATGAGTTTCCAATCATTGAAAAGTACCATTAATCGGAGACCATTTGAATATCAAGAAGTAAAGAGAAATGCGCTTCTAATTGAGCTATATTTTGGGCATTCGAATTCAAAATTTCGATTTCTGGTATTCAAAACCAATGAAATGAGGCACCATAAAAATCATATTGAAGCTTAATTGGTTTGAGCAGCTGAATTGAATTCACTCACGTGAATTTATCGAAAAAACATTACTGGCAACTTACCTGAATTAAATTAGGCCAATTTAATGTACATTTTTGAAAATTATTTCCCTGCTAACAAAAAAAAATCTGGGTTAAAGTCACATGCTTAACAGCGCGTTTATATGGTACAAAAAGCCAATAAATGTGAACATTAAGTGCATTTCGTGTGTTTTAAGAGTGGAGAAGTAAAAAAGTAATATCATCCCCCAGTTAAAATGTCAGCTGTGCGCAAATATCCCTTTTGAGGGTCACTTTATTTAGCTCGGGGGCAAATAAAAATCCCAGGGAGCGGAAAACCTTTGACTGGGCGGCCTTTCAAATAAGTCGACTCGTATCTGCCCTAGCACAAACCCCCGTCTGCCCAATCAGTGGGGCCCCCGCGAGGAAGAAAAGGGGGAAGGGGATGGATGGATGGATGCCCCATTCTCCTCGGTCCGGCAATTAAACCATGATTACTGGATACCAAGGGATACAGATTGAAGCAGAAAAAAGGGGGGGCTGGGAGGGAAGGGGGCGAGAGGGAGGAAAGATTCGTGATCGACGCAAGCACGACTCCAATCACCGCGAACAATCCCTCGCAGCGATCTCCTGTGAGGCAAGAATCCATTCCCCCCTCAACCCCCGCTCTACACCACCCCCCTCCACCTTTTAGAACACACCACTGCAAGCCATTCGCCTCCGCTCCCTCGGCACAGCTCGCCAACCCTTCGGCAATCATGCCGGCCGAAGAGGAAGGGGGAGGAAACGAACGAACACTGGAGACCGAGGGTCCCCGGAGAGTAGTCGGCACATCTAGCAGGAGAGAGAGAGGGAGACCCAGTGACTCGTGACGGGAGGGGTACGTTGTACTTCGCGCGGGTCTCCTCCCTTCCTCCCTGTGTGTTTTGTGTGGAGTGGGAGGCATCCAAAAGGGAGACTGGGTTGAGGCGGTCCTATGTGGTGCACCCTTGTCTCGTTGACACGATGTGAGCGAGCGCCGTGGCGCGTTGTGTGATTGGGGGCAGCCCCTAAATTTACGAAGTTCGATCTTGCTAGATTGACTCCGCTTACGATCGATAGAGAGAACGTTTTGATAGAGCTATCCGAAATTGAAAGAGGAAGCCGAAAACGCTCCTGGTAACAACTGCGGGGGTGATAATTATAATTGGGAGGCAAAGCATGAAACACTATTGCTGAAATTATAAACCGGGACAAGTTAAACCCATCCGGAAGTTGAGAGGATCGGGTTGGTGAGGAAGCTAGCGTATTGGCTTCTCACCCTGAGGACCCGCGTGCGAATCCTGGAGGTGACAGATATATTTCAGTGGTATCTCAAGCACTACTTGAGGTTCTTTGAGTAGAGCACTTTGAGTGAGTGTACCGTCCGTCGGGTGGGATGATAAACTGCGGATCCCTTTGCTCCTTTCGTTAAGAGTGGGCAAATGCCTACGCCGGGTTTCTCTCCAAACTTTCAACTTTCCCATCCAACCCTAATGGTACAAATGACCTTAGCTGTTGGTCGCCATCCCTAAAACTACTACCACTATTCCGGAAATTGATTCAAAACTAATGAATCCAAAGTGAAACAAACACGTACTTCTGGTACACGCTGATAATGTGAAGGGCTTGGGTGAATTTACATATCATACTCACAGCCTAGGGATGATTTTTTCAAACAGACATGTTGTGAGCACACGGGGACTATCTAAAGGGACGGCGTTTTATATATGGAAGTAACTACAGAGAAAAGCGGCCCGGTTAGTGAGAAAATTCCTCGAATGAACACAAGAAAAGAGCAATTACTAACAACTCGGTAAAGAGAGCCTCTGGAGACACGAATACTCAGATGTACAACGCTACAGTTACCTCATTACAAAGGCTTCAAAAGTAAGATTTAACATGTCTCATAGAATGTATGACAATAACCGCAAAATACACCATTAGACAAAACATTAATGGCACAATTAGGGGGAATGGAACTTGGAGGGAGAAAACTAACTCAGCAGAAGATGGGATTACGAATTTTTCCCCTCGAATCCATCGTGACCACCACACGATAAGAGAAAAATGGTAGCATATTACAACCTGTTCATTCTTAAAATTCCCTCGTACTTCCTGTCCTTATTCACGGGTGAAGTTTTAACACCCCATGTTATTTATCCATATTGTGTTTTCGTGGCATTGCACAGATTTTGACCCCTGAAAGTGAGCCCTTATGCGGAAAAATGTGAGGGTGAGAAGTACAGCAAAGAGAGAGAAGGAAGCAAAAAGGTAAATCCATGCTACCCTGTTGTAAATTGAATGATATTTTCTCACTTGGGAAGGTAGATATGCATGGCGAGGTTCACAACATTGCGGCCAATTTCAGATATGGGTGATTTGAAACATTTCTTGGCCTAATTATAACTATAAAAAACTGATTCAGGCGAGATGTAGTGGAAGTTCTTTATTATGAGAAAAACAAATTTGCCCTTTTCCACAGATTTATTTGTAACGCACAACGAGTTTCAGTTCTTCGAACTATCTTCAGGTAGAAGACTTGTACCGTGAGGTCTTGTACCTGAAGATGGTTCGATGAACTGAAAACCGTTGCACGTTACAAATAAATCTGTGGAAAAGTGCAAATTTGTTTTCCTCATATAGCTATAACAATTACATAACAGCACTGGTTTTAACTTTTCGGATATCATGGCAAAAAATCAAAATTCCTGAGCATGAAAAGTTAACAGAACACCGACTGCAAAACCTCATCCCTTGAATCATCAAAATCTTTCTCCTCTACTGCGCAAGCACAAAATTTTTTGATACCGCATGGAGGAATTGCGTCGTTATCTCCATTCTTGACTATAAAAAGTTCGGGGTTGCCTTATATTTAGAGGGTACATATATTAAGCCCAAATTTTAATATCGTTGAGTGCTTCAGATGTGGAGAAGTGAGAATAAATGTGAGATTCCTTCATTGAAACGAAAAACCCCGCGCGGAAAGAAAAGTCAAAGGACGAGAGTCACCTTTCGGCTTGGCACCAGGATTAAGGGAAGGAGCGAAGTCTGTATATGTAGGAGAAAGAGAGAGAGGCGAGGAAGAGTTGGACGGGGGAGGGAGGCGAGAGCGTGGAAGGGGAAACCTTTCTCCGTTTCCAAGACGACGAACGTCAAGCGGGGGTATGAGGTGGAGGGGAGTGGGATGGAGGTAGGAGGATGAGGATTGATGAGGCGGCCATTGGGCTACCACCCTCGCGAATAATCGCCACCCCCTCCCCTCTCAGTCCCCTTCTCCCTTGGCGAAGGGACCGGGAGGGACGAAAAAGGGTATGGGGGCTCATTCCGGGCCGAAAGGCATCGCAACCCTTTCCCACCCCTCTTTCCTCCTTCTCCCTCCCTAACTACCCGCCGTTCGAGACGCGCCGCGGGGATTGTTTTCCTTGTCGGATGAGGAGGAATGGAAAAGAGGAGGGGATGGAGGGAGGGAGGGAGGGAGTGAGGGAGGGAGAGAGAGAGACAGAGGGGGGATGGGAATTATGTGGGGTGTAAGTGGAAAGGGTTTTGAATGTTTTTATTCGGGGATTGGTTTGTCGGATGGGTGTGAGGGTGGAAGATTGAGACTGTTTGTGGGGATGCTGGGGGAATGGAGGACGCAAGGGTTCGAGAACTCCAGCGAGGAAGAGATGAAAGGAAAATGAGCTGCAGGGGTTAGGGGCTTGGAATTGCGGCAAGAACAGTCCTTCGGATCGTGGAAGCAAGTAAAGCCGCTCCGAGGCAGTGCCCACGCATTAAAAAGGCCCGTCCTCCTCCCCGCGGGCTGGAGTCATTGTGTCGTCGGCTCTCCATTCAGATGGCCGCTCATAAAAATCGCATTCAACGACATGAATTATTCCTTCACTTTCGACCGATGCTCAAAATCTCTTCCACGATGGACAAAATGAGCACAGAGTCGAGGATGGCGGCCTTTTCGTGCCGCGGGCTCACTCGCGTGACTGCAAAAGAAAACACATTTACGACCCGGGCAAAATGCCCCCAACGGCCGCCAGTTCAGCGCGGTGGATTATGTAAGCACCGCGCGTCACACGAATGGCCCAAAGATTCCGTGTTCGAACTTATCTAAGAGCACAGATGTCGTTAGATGTAATGCATTTTCCGATGCGATAAAGTTACAATATCTACGATCGAGTAATTCACATAGAGAAACTGACGTAACTTTCACAACTGGTGTAAATATTCCTCATCGTTCTGTCATTTGCTTAAAACATTTAGAGACGGGCTTTTTTCATTCGGGATGTTAAATACAGCCAACATATAAAAATAAAAATGTCTTTGGTCACTAATCCTGAAACTTTAATTTCGGTATACACATTGACATTTGCTTTAGAATTTTTTGTTTACTGCTTTTAACACGTCACTCCCCCTTTGCCTTGGTATATATCATGCACTCAGTCCTAACGTTCAGCACACTTCTTTAGAAATCGGAATGACACTCATAGCTGTAAACGATTTGTGTTTTACACCAGCTTCTAAGGCGAACATCCTCCCGCATATTGTTTAATTTATCCAGGATGAACGGTCAATCGATAATTTTTTAACACTATTGTGTATCTTTCCTATTATCCCAAAAATTCAAACAGTGGTCATAATTTAACAATAGAAAATATAAAAAAGCACATTAATTCAGGTTCTTCCTTAGCCAAAGGCTGATGGCTTCAAGTACATGAAAATGACCCTCACCTAAAGACTTAGAAGAATGAAGTCTGAAGGCATTCTTCACTCTCGTAGGCTTCTTCCGAATTTGCCTCCTTTCCTTGCCTCCTTTCCTTGCCTCATTTCCCTCCCTTCCTTCTTTCTTTCTTCATAATGTCGTTATTTTCATCACAAGCAAATGAGGATACAAAATGCGGGCATTATATCCACACTGTAATTCACTTTCTTTTAATTTTATTGGTATTTTTATATTATTAACATCTATTATTTGATATACCTTTTACTTATAGAAAATTTTCATTCAACTATTATAAGGAATTACGCCCACTCTCGCTGCCATCCCTTACTCTCCTAATCTTTCCAACTGCTGCTGCGTTTTCCATTTACTATGTTCAGGGTACCCTCAGCCATTCTTTTTTACCTTCCCCTCATGCTCACCCCAGCGATGTCGGATTCTCTTCGAGAACGTCATATGTCTCCCGGCGGGGCACGATCGCGAGCCTCGCGTGCGGGAAACGAGCGTGGAATTCGGGTCCTTCCCCCCACCGCCGCTGCCACTCCTCACGGAATCCCTTCCGGGGACGCCCCGTCGCCCTTCTCCGAGCCGACGGCCTTTCCTTCCAATCCCCCCCTTCCCGACCCTACGCCCCCTAGTCCCTCCTCCCTTACCTGGCAGACCATCACCCTCTAGCCGATACCGCCATAGTCCTGCCGCCGACGCGGAGGCAATGCGTTACTTTCGCTCAGGTGGGGTGACTGAGCGTTTTGAAGGGAGGTAACTTATCCAGGGCGATTGCTCTTTGTCGTCCATCACAATCATACCTCGAGGGTGGCCAACGCGTATTACTGCTCATAATCGTTTACCCTCAGTGGGCCACGCAATTCTTCCGTAGCTCATCCCTCATTCCCCCACGGAATGAATCTCATTTACGGTCAGGAAGGGACATGTTGACAGGAATTATTACTTTATTGTGGGTTTTTATTACAAGTAATGCAATTAATCAAATCCTCTTTCTACCAAGATACACTCAGTGCACGTTAATAGCAACAGCAGCCAATTATAATGAAATAGTTAATGATGCGATCACGAAAGTTGGTAATGATAAATTAATAGCACTGCAGGGACAGGAAATTTTGAACTCACACGCCATTATAGTCTTTTATCTCTATGTTGCGGGGATTGAAATAAATCTTGAAACAACACACACCGAAGCCCAGATGTAAAATCACGACTCAATATTATTTAACGCCGCGGGATAGGAAGTCTTTACTGCTCTCAACCAAGGAAACCAATAGCTAGTACGTTAACATTAAAATGTATTATAAACTACATGCTATATAAATGCTAGAAAATTACTCTTATGATGCCTTGAGGACCCATCTATCCGCTCTAAATCATGAAACGAGGTCCGTTTTCGTAGTCGGTCGGTTTTTGACTCATCCCTTTAGGGGAAATAAATTATAATGGGCGGGCTTGTAATTTAGAAATACTTCCCGATGCAGGCCTGCAGGTATACGAATGACCTTTTGGGATGTGGTAATCGAATGCGAATCATGTGAGAGGGTGGAGGGAAATGAGCGGAAAATAAGCGTGTGGGAGGGGGGCTGGCTCGGTCCTTTTTTTTGTTTTTTCCGAAAGAACAAGTTGTGCAACGTGAATTCCGAGCAAAAAAAAACCTTGAGAGAAGAAATGCCCGAGTATTAAAAATCCTCGCCCCCTTTCCTCCCCCTTTCACCCTCCCCCCCACCTCCCCGGCCCCAGAGGAGCAAATGACACTTTCCGAATTGGATTCTGCGAGAATAGAGATCGTAATCTCCGAATAAAAGCGGAGGGCAAAGAAATGAGAGACGCTTTCGAAATGAGTGCGTCGAACGTTGGAATAAGAATGCGGGAACGGGGGCTGAGGGGCTGTCAATTAGCGTGGAGGAAGCTTCCGCCCGTGGTTTTCGCCCTGCTCGATCCATATCATTTGTCATTTTTTGCGTGGTCGAATGCGTTATTCATTTGTTAACCGCCTCCGGATTTCCCATCCGCCGATACCCTATACTTTGGGTGCCCCGTCCGAAAGCGATGCCTTAGGTATGATAGAAAGAATACGTCTTTTTCCGCCGACTTCGTCTCGCCCTCCATCTTTCCCCTAGTCTCTTTCATGTTCACTCCGATGCTTCCTCCTTGGACCTAACCGCAAATATGTCAAGTTTCAGAGAAGGACCCTTGACTTGTGTGGGTTACGAGTCGTATAGCTGTGGTCAAGCCCAGGCTTGTACTCGGTCTCTCTGGCTGAAAGTTTTTCGGGCCGAATGGCGAATCTTATGTCGGAACAATTATTTAAAAAAATCATAATGGACCCTAAAAAGAGAAATCATATGAGATACTACGTTATATAAGACCTATTAGAATTTTTCCTGGAAATAAAGTCCAACATTTTCCTTAGATTGACGAAATGTTCTCTATTACGAAATCACTGATTACATTAAAACCCATTTAGTCATTCCGGATATATTCTTATTCTCTAACGGAGAGAAAATTACCTTTTCCTTTTATGAGATACTTTCAAAAGAAGCGAAGTTTTCATTTCCTCTCAATCATGAGAGAAACACATAGAGCAAAACCTTTTAAATTTGTTTAAATGTTCTGGATTCTAGTACTTACCAATTAACTTAAATGCTAATTAGAAGGCAAAAGTATTCGGTGTATTTACGACAGTTTAAAGGCCAAGAAGAAACATTTTCATTCAACTTCTTGACTCCGAATATTATAAAATTACTAGTTTGAAAACACTACTTCACCATAAATCTTCCCTTTCCCAACGGTCTCTAAACCTGACAATCAATTCTCTTGAAGAGCAAAATTATCCTCTTAGCTATCTCATGGATCTATCTGAGTGACCGTGTGGTGATGAAAACTCACGCCGTGTCTCGTCAAAGCAACTCAATCACGTACGATGGGATTACGAATGTAAACTCTCCACCTCAATCTTTACGCCGACACAGCAGGAAAAATACAGGATTTATAGCCAATTACGAGGATATAACGTAATGAATACTATTCGATTAGCTGCCTACCTCGGTCCTCAATGCCACTCAAGGAACAGATGAGATGTTGGTAATATACAGATTAATACAAAAACTAAAAAGAGTAAATAAGCATTATATGGCAAATAATAATTTAAAAATGTATAAGCATTTCTCAGTCGAAATAAGCTTCTGTTTTCATGTAATTTACTGATTTTTAGTTTGAAGAAGATTGCCAGCAGTGGCCATTATTAGCTATTAGCGACCAAATTTCGGCATGACACAAAATAAAATTATCAAACATATCATCCTAAATATATCAATTTTCCAACTTATTAAAAATTTCGTGAAAAAAAATAATATCATATATAATTCATGCAATAATTAATCGACATTAAGAGAGAGAGAATGAGGGATAGCGACAGAGCAGTTCGAGTGAAGGAACTTTTTTAGAGTTGAACGAATGGAGGAGAGAGAGCTTCGGGGTTCACAGTGACTCGCGTGAACCTGCTCCCTTTCAGAAGGCTTCCAACAGGGGACACCCTCGGAACGAACTCTCAGCAAATTTTCCTCCTTGGTCAATGTTGCGGGATTCGGCGGAGGATAGGAAAGAGAGAGCAGGAAAGAAGCGGAGACTGAGGGAGGAGGGAGAGACAGGAGCGGAGTTGCGGGGAGAGGCGAGGGTTGGAGGGGGGGATGGGAGACTCCCCAGCGTTCAGATCTCCGCGGATAACGTCGCCGCGGTCGTCATCATCTCTCGTGAGGAGCAAGAGACACGTGCGGTCCTGAAGAGGTCTCGTGACGCACTGGGGGCAGAGGACCCCCGTGGGGTTGACAAGGACGTGGCACCCTCTTTCTCCCGTCCCTCTCTCCACCACCCGTCGTCGTTGGTGGAGAGAGGCGGACCGGACGAGGAATAGAAAGAGGAAGGTGAGAGAAAAAGAAAATGGACCGAGGAGGAGTCGCCCCGGAAAGTTGACTTATGTGATCCAATGCATCTATATGAAACCTTCCAACACCACCACCCTTCTCCCTCTTTCGAAACGCATTAAAGTGCGCGAAATTCTCGAGAGCACCACACTAATCTGTCCTTCGCCGAAAGAAGGTCCGAAGGTATGCGAGGGTATAATAATAAAGCGTAATGAGGAAGGGATGATGAATGAGCGGGAGGGAGAGGAGTATAGGAAGCGATAGTTGGAGTGGGGTATATGTGTGAAGGAATGGCCTCTGGGGGTGGGGGGAGGAAAGGAGGGAGAGAAACGGCGCTGGCGGGAGGGAGGAAACATCCAGGTGGGGCAGCGCCGGGGCGCATTTGCCCCAGGCGCCTCGCCGGGGCAGGTGAAGGCTGCGAGGAGGGCAGGTGCGGAGGAGGAGTGGAATACGGGGCGTGCCCCACCCCTTCGCCCTCGGCAGATTCGTCCTCCCCGGGCCCCTTACCGCCCCTCCCCAAGCGCTGTCCCACCCACCGCCCACCGCGATATCCACTCCGGCTCCTTCCCGTCCCCCCCACCTTCACCCCCCCAACCCTTCATCGTCTTGTCCACCTTTAAGCCTCCCCCTTCCCTCCCCCGGGGGCATTTCGTAAGAGGGTGGGATGGGCATAATGAGGCTGTGCCACACAGCCCACCGCCCCAGCCGCTCAGTCCACCAGCGGCCCCGCTACCCCAATGCCCAACCCCTTCCCACCGCCTCGGCTCGACCACCACCCCCTCCTCACCCCCTCCGCGCCACCATTCCGGTGCCCCGGGTGCCGATTTATTCCCACTGATATCCCCTCCGCCGCACCAGGTTCATTTCCCCCACCCCACGGGTTTTTTCTATCCCTCCCCGCGTCGTCCGCGCGCACCGCCGCCATCCGCTCTCCCTTCGGATAAATCCATCCACTTGGCCGCCGCTCTTCCTCCCTCCTCGTCCTTTCCACTTCGATCCCTCGGCCCGTTCGGACCCTGGGGGCCGTATCCCATCACGGACTCATCACGAGGCGAACGCTCAAGAGCCTCTGGGGTGTGTGGAAGGGGGTGTGGGGGGTGCGAACAACGGGGACTCGAACATGCATGCAACAAGCAAACACACACTAACTCCTCTCCCAGTCTTCCTCCGGACGTTCGTCGTCACCATCGAACGCGAACCCCCAGGGGGGAGGGAGAGAGGAGGGAGCAGGTACCGCTGCCGGCGGGGTTTTGCTTCCCTGTTCTCTGAAGGAGACTTGCTCCTCCTCCGAGTCATTCCATTTTGCTGGGGTGAGTGCACCCGTCTCTGCCGTTGCGCGGCCGGTGAAAACAATTTTATGAATGTTTGATATAATATTTCTCGCTAACGGCTGCTCTTAAGGCGGCTGCTCTCATGGCTATGCATAATGCTGACCGAGTCGCGCGATGAATAATTTTCACGGGCGTATCTCAAAATCGCTACCGAGCCTTTGATATCAACACATTGAAAGGTTTTCTGCTTCATCGTTGCTAACACGTGTTTTCAATACCCACTTTTTAAAAACAAAATACATTTATGAACATTGATGCCTACTGAGCTATATTTTATCATATATAATAAGAATGAACATGCCATTAGTTGTTATAACTGTTGAATCAATTTTATGTAATGTAATGTAAAGTCCTGGAACGTTAATTTCATCAGTTACGATTTCCGTATGCACAGATAAAATTACATTTAGTTTGGTAGGCGCATAAAAATACATCCGAGTAGAGATATACATATAACTGCACACGTTTTACGCAATACAACATTGATAGTCCAAATTTAGCGAAATTGTACACCTTATATCGAAATAATCACTGAACTGAAGACTTGCTAATTTCTGCTTTATTATATAGCTAAAAAAATGAAATGTAGGTATTATTCAATTCTTATCCCTTTGATGAGAAAGGATGTACCTATATTGTTACTTAACCACTTACGAGTCAAGAGACTAATTTTCACGTCATAATCACGCAATCGAAGCATTTAACAAAAATTTTGATTTAAAATATTTCGGTGGAGATATGACCAAAAATAATGCATCTCTAAGAGCATTATATCAGTAAGTTTTTCTTGGTTAAGGTTTAAATAAAAATGCAGAACTTCATTCGGGACTGTAACCAACCAAAGGTTATAAAATAATTTAAAAAATTAACCATTTTTTTCAAGAATAAGTTCCGATATCCAACAAACACCAGGGGAAATAAAGGAAAAATTACGTTAATTCTTAACTTAATCCTGACTGATAGAGCTGGTGTCAATTTAGATTCGCGCAATAAACGATGGCATTCAAATAAATGCCTTATCTTTTTTCATACACATCATGTCAAACGTTAGAAAAAAAATACTGTTCCTTTTTCGACTCAGCCATCTGTGTGTGGTCCAACGAGAAAGGCGATCACATCCCTACTGACGTTTAATTAACACAAACGAGAGAGATAACTGCGGCAAGTCGACGTCGCCCCTTTAAAAATCTCCGGTAGGTTCGTTTTCCTACCTTGGTCTAAAATCCGGGCACGTAGTACGCTGTATCTACGCCTACTCCTTTTTCCCTAGTCCCAGACGTTCCCTTCCTTCTCCGCGCGATAACCGTTTCAAACTTAAATTTTCCCGGTGGAGCCACCTGTCGCACGACGAAGATGCAGTGTGCCACAGGGACCGATGCTGCTCTAGAACGTCACACCCTGTATAATGGTGGTGTGGGAGGGGCAGGGAAGGGAAGAGGGAGAGGTCCGCGGAGGGTGGGCGGAGGGGGCGGAGGAAAGATAGGAGGGCGGGGACGATCCGGGGAAACTTCGAGAGCGGCGGCGGGGAAAGAAAGATGGAGCGGGCAGTGTTGGAGGTGGATCGCGTGCGGTGCCGGAGAGAGAGGGAGAGAGGAAAAAATCAACCATAATAAAGAGGTTTCTAAGGGATTAAAAGCGATAGAAATGAACGCTGGCTCCGCCAACGGCTCATACACCATGTCACGACAGTGCCCTGGACATTCGCGACGTTTATGAAAAAGCACACTCGGCCCCTCCTAATTTCTAATAAGTTTCCCGCGCCAATGTGAGTCCTGGAGGAAACCAACCAAGTGCACCAGCGAGGAGGAAGGGAGGGGTCGACGATAAATCTTTTGCATGGTGAATTATTATGTGCAAAACTTGTTCCGAAAGAATATTCAAGAGGACATTTCAGCGGTTCATCAATCAAAGTTGCTCGCTCTGCGATCATCCTTTTAATTGGAACATGGATCTCTCGAGGATAATTACCTCACCAGGCCACTTTTAAAAGTTCTACACGCAAAAAACTACCACTGCCGTATAGATTTATAGCATTCATAAACGATGGACCGCTTGGTTTAATTTTATCCCGAGCTTTGTAGTAGGTTAACCGATGTTTTATGCGTCGGAAACAGAAAAGGTTTCACAATTTTCATTATTGAAACTTTACTCATCCAGGATTTTGCTCTTATAAACGTCCAATGACGGCGTTATTAGGCAAAACTGCCAGCGGTAGCCGACTTTTATTTTTTTTTCCTCGCCAATCTTTTCACTCAAGTTTTCCATCTTAAGTTTGTGATCGATTTTAACAGTAATTGGAGTTATTAGGCAAGACAATGCGAATGGAGTGGTGCCTATAACCATCTGCCAGCTTTTCGCTCCATTCAGAGGGGTATTTCGCTTTCGTAAGCCGTTTAACGACGACATCCATCTCGGAAACGTATAAATGAAAACACCCTGAGTTAAAACGACTCCTTATATGACCAAGCAAAGCTCATTGTGTATCGAATGCAAGGAATTTCCTCGCTCCAATCTTGCCTTCAATCTGCAAAGAAAAATTCATCTGGTCTGATTTGGGTACTGAGCTGTTATAAAACTTAGGCCCGTCTTTTATGACGATAATCGTTACTCTCTTGGAATGGTTCGATGAAAGGGGAGAAACTGGCAGCCGCTTCACTGCCCCTATCCTCTGTTCTTTAATATCCACGGCCGGACAAAATCCTAAACTAGAGTTCCTGGTAATTTGCCGATTCCAAAGCCAAAGGTAAAAGCCATTCTCCAAATATAAAAGGAAAGGGACTTTCCACAGTTTATCAGCTACCTACCGTGAGACTCGTGCTTTCTAATTATTATTCACAGACCTTTATTTTCTACTGCCTCCTTTCTTCTCATTTATGGGATAAAATCGTATCACATTCTACCTACAATCCTAGACCTACTACCTGCTGGACATGAATGATTTCATTCAAGGAATAAATTATTCCATTCGTTTTAAAATTTAAATCCGTGAATTTTAGAATTTTATTTCCATTAAGATGATAAAAGTTCATGTAAGCTGTATTAATTCAACTGTTTGACCAGATTTTTTAAATAATTCTTTATATTTTAAAATATATGTGCGTGAAAATTATGATTCTTCGCTTTCGACGTATAATGATCTTTAAGCCGTTCAATATTGCCTTAAAATAATAAAGATTAAATTGTGAAAAGGACAGGAAGGCATATTTATAATTATTATGTTTGGCTCTCTTTAAGTACGGTTACATGAATTTCGTTTCATGTTTTTCATGTAAACTAAAACAATTATGAAATTTAAGAGGTTTGACAAAGTTAAACACAATTGAAAACACTGCATAAAAAGGGGTGGAAAAGATTAACAAAGTTACAATTGGAAGCGTTTCAAGTCATTGGAAGAAAAAAATGATAGGAAAAAGTTACCCTCAAAATTAATTGAAATATAATATAATAAATGGCCAATACGGGGGAGCTGATACAATTTAATCTCACAAATGGCACATCTTCCTTATTTGTTTGTCAAAAATTAGGTTGTTACGTGATAAGTTTAAACGCGGAGTGAAGGAGTAGTGGCTGATAATTTACCATAACTCATGACTCGAGGAAAAATTCAAAGCTATTTTAAGAGGACAGAGCTCTTCTTAAAGGTATGTATTCCACAATGTAATACAATATTATCCTGATTAAAAGATTCTCATATGGATCTCCAATAGACTTTCATCCGCCAACGGAGGATGAAAGTCACGCATTTATATGCAGTAGGAAACGATATGGACCTGAAATCCCATTTCCAAGTAGAATAACTGCCGCTTTCGACGGTCACTAATAGGTTTTCTCCTCTCCGAAACGAGATTTTGAAGCTTGATCGATAATGCGTGGATCTAATGAGGACCAGAGAAAGCAATCCGAACAGCAGGCAAGAGGCACCAAAGATAAAAAACATAAACAAAGCTTAATTTCATTCCATAGATTATAGGCACAAGTGAGTGTTGTTTAGCCCCCTGACCACCACTCAACGGAGCCGATCGCTTTAGGAGACCATTCGTCCCATAAGCCCCGCCCAGGCCACACCCTTGTGACGGCAAATGAGGCCCTCAACACCGACAGACAATACGTCAACTCTCACCGCACCTCACCTTCCCCTCATGCGCCCATCCTCTCTCACCCTCGCTCTTCCTCTCCCCCAAAGGCCTACACCCTCTTCATCTAATATATCCTCCTCCCAATCTCCTTCTTTCTTGCCTAAGAACCAATGTTGCCATTCGTACGAACTGTGCTACACTGAACTGAACCATGAAGGGGGGAAAGATGTGCTTTGCTGACCTAAACCAACCATCTTACGGTACAGGAATTGCGCAATGGTAATATTGTTATTATCAGCCCTTCCCTTCTTTCGCCTTTCCATCACACCATCCACTTAAGTTAGTTGCCATGCCGCGGAATCTAGTTGAAATAATTCTGAAATAAACTGAAACGTAACCATTAGCGGTGAATGTAAAGGGGCACTTGAGTCATTATCCGGTAAGGATCCGTCTAAGAAGAGATCATCGTCGAGTACGTGGCGAGATCTCCCTTCTTCAGGCGGTCGCCTGGTTTTAAGTGAGATTGGTGCTCATGCGGGGATCATTCCATTCGCTTAGTCCTTCCAAATCGAGAGCAATGACATCAATTTCCGGTTGCACACCCTCCAATGCGAGCCTAATACCTATCCACCGCTGCAGATTCCACGAGCATCTGGAAATACCATCATAATTAATAGGAGCTAACCATCAAGAGGTGTTGATTGGGCAGTGTGGCACACACGATCCGCTGTTATGAAGAGGGACTCTTGGACATGCGGAGGCGAGTAGTTACTCGGATGACGGACGGATGCTTGAGTGCGTAGGCGATTGCGATTGCGTTGCCGTTCCTCATCCGAGGCAATGATGCCATCGGGGGAGAGTTGGAGACGGTGTTGAATCTACAGGCAGCCCCGGATTCCACGGCCCGACTTCGCTCACCTGTAGATAAATTTTCAATTAAGCGAGCCCATGGCTTCGAAAAATGGCGTGGGGTCGGGGCAATCCATCACGAATTGTCAGAATTGTCAAGAATATTTACTAATCCAGAGCCCGAGAAATGAAAAAAAACAAGAAAGGATTTGGTTATTATTTCCCAGTTAAATAGCATGGTTTTCAGTCACCAGTGAGCCAGTCATTGCGTCTTGTAACAGTAACATTTGAATGACTAAATGGCTACGTCGGTTAATGCACGATATACAAGTACCCATATATGAACGGTATTCCTGAACTAAAATTTACCACGTGGTTTAGTTTAAATCGTACGGTCCAGCGTCCATCAAAAAAAGCAGCTTCTCAAGCTCTTTTTTTTCTCTATCTACTTTTTCTCACTTCTCGTAACTTTTCTATCCATCAACAGCAACATGGCACACTGCGAATGAAAACTAAAGTGCATAGCAGGGAATGATTCCACACCGGCCATGCTAAAATGGTGGACGTATTAAAATAAAGGTTTTTGATTGAATTTCATTGGAAATCAGTTACCAATAGAAATGGTAAATTGCTATAATGTTAAAGGTAATTTTTGAAACAATTTACCACAACGGTACTTGGGAGAAAAATATTTTTCCACGCATGCCAGAAAAACTGATAATATGATGAACCATAAAATGGTGGCTACAGAAGCTTCAATTTGTTGGGGGTTGGGTTTATTTAGCATCTGTGATTATGTTTTGAGTTTGCTTTATATATAGGTGCAAGCATTCAACACTTGTTCCATGACATCCCGAGGGTGATTTAAATGTTCGCTGATTTCTTAGAACCTCCTAGATGACAGCTGGTTCAAAAATTATATTCCAGGTGAAGTTTCCTTTTTAAGTGGTGCTCCGCGAAAGTGGACTTTGATAACCCTTTAAGATAAATCGACAGCGCCATATAAAGTTGCGGTTTGTCCAGCGCAGACATTGAAGTTTATGGAAGCTCCAATATGATATTAATTCAACACTTCACCCGTAAGCACTCGTTAGAAGTAAAAATTCTTCGAGATAGTCTTCGGCACACAGCAATATTTCCCATCTTAGGAGGTATGATTCATGTTTGCTGTGATGACAATGAATTTTTCAAAGCTGTTTCTTCATTTTCATGCTTCATCCCATGCTAATTTCAATAATTTACACGAGGCAGGGGATACACGAAAAAGGAATCATTATTCATTTCTAATCTTTAGAATAATTTTACCGTCTAACTTTGAGATTTTCAAAACCCTTTCGATGCGCCACTCGTTTTAATATTTAGCCCTTCGTCTCATTCTTTAATTGATATTATTATAATAATAATTTCTTGGGCATGAAAAGTGACCTAAATTATGCATGCTACAATTGAATCATTACATATAATTATAAAAATGTAGCACTAAAAGATTAATTTTAAAAATGCCAATATAATCTTATAAAAATCAAAAATGGAAAATTTTCATAATATGCATCATTCAATCCGCTTGTTCCCAAAAATTGAGGGTAGAAGATAAAGCATATTTTCTCAAATGCATATTTAGAGCAGTTAAAAATGCCAACGTTAGCGTCTTAGTCACACAACTTATAGACTATCTGTTTATATGTTTTATTCTAGCCAAAAATGAAGAACATTTGTTAATATGGTTTCCCCTGCGATGAGAAACTGTCTAATTATAGATAAAAGCTACAGTTATTTATTGAACCGTTAATGAATTTGTCATGAAATTGCAATTCATCTATATGATAATTTCACCGCAGATGAAAGGTTGAAATATATTGCGTAGAACACAGATTTTCTCACGCATAATGAGGTAAATACAATTAGCTACGCTACAATTAATCAGTTACAAGTTCGTGCATCCTACACTGCAGAGAAACCAGTTGTAATAAGCTCATTCTATGCGTGTAAGGCTAATGTCTTAATTTTCAAATAATAATAACGTTCAAAATTACCATTGATTCGGAATTCCTTATACTTTCAATCCAAACTATTAACCGCAAATATGTATAAATAACGCTATTATCAATTTATAGAGCGCGAGTATTCGTAGAAACTTAAATGTGTGAGTACGTGATCGTTGAATCAAAGAAACTAAGGGAGATGGCGTTCCACAAGCAGTTATTGAAAGCTTTTCATATTAGATTAAATTATACCCCGTCGATTTTGAATAGTGTATTTCATTATGACATTAATTATTTCAACATAGCTTATGAAGACAATTTAGTTAAATGGTAATTTGACAAGTGTCCCTCTAACCTATTATTTTCTCGGGCCATGAACTTTTGCACATTCATCGATCCATAATAATTGCAAGCCAACCGAGTCAAAGTCGGTAGATTACGCATTCGTCCTCTAAGCTAAAGGTCGTGGGTTCAAGTCCCCTTTCACACAAGGGTGCTTCTTACCTCTTGTGGGTTGGATGCTGTGAAACTTCATGAATAACCAAATTTGACTCTTCACCCCGAAATTCAAGAATGCGGAAAAGGCTAAATTGAAAACTGCTACGATAAAAACCGAGATTAAATACCGTAACGAAGATCCGCTTTAGCACGAGGGATGCGCGCGAGCATTCCTCACTATCCTTTCAATAAAACCTCAGTTTTGTCAGGTCTAAATGCCGTTCCAGCAACTCCGGAAAGGAATGAACTCTGTAAGAGGTTTCCGACGGTGGAATTAACTTCAGTAACCGGACCCCGTCCCGCCTCCTCCTCCACTCACCCATTCCCCAGCCACCCTCGAGGCCCAGCCGGCCCCTCGCCGCCAAGTTCCAACGAGGACAATACCTCCACATCTAAATGCCTCCCTCGCGCACGAGGGTGATAATTCATAAACCTGTATGGTGGCGTTCGCGTGAACTTGCCAGCGAGTCCTCACCACCCTTAGAGAGCCCCCCTCCCGAGTCCCCACCCGTCCCTCCGACGC
This sequence comes from Hetaerina americana, assembly GCF_022747635.1. Taxonomy (NCBI): domain Eukaryota; kingdom Metazoa; phylum Arthropoda; class Insecta; order Odonata; family Calopterygidae; genus Hetaerina; species Hetaerina americana. The sequence continues at coordinate 50,884,273 of NW_027286874.1, read as the reverse complement.
AGCCCAACGACCCTCCCTCCCCGCGAGTCACCCGCCTCTTAAGGTGGGGGTGGAGCACCTACTCATACCTACCACCACTCACGAAGCCCCCGCCCGGCTCCCCGGGAGCCAAAACGACTCCTGGAAGGATTGTTGTAAATTTCGATTTGAAGATAACTTCCAGCTACCAGAGAAGAGTAATAGGTACCTTTTTTCGCTCTAAAGGAGTTGAATGGACCGATAAAAAAATGCATATATACGAGGTCTCCTTAGCTCTCTCCCTCCAATCTCCCAACTCCTTATCCCCTCGAAATCCTCCCATCACCCTCACGCGGTACCTTTCTCGTTTTATACTCGTGACAGTCCTCTTTCGCGGTGGGAGGTAGAGGTATTTTTATTTCAGAGGCCATGCAATACCGAATGTCTCTGGATTCGGAACGAGGGGATTTAAGAGGAGGGCCTCTCCCGTTTGGACTCACCAAGGCATAAAAATCTCGATTTCATTTTGCTCAAAAATTTTAACGATGGCACCATAAAACAGCTTAATTGCTCAAGACAGATGAATCCCCGACCCAATACATTAATTTCATACTAAACCGGTGGGTAATTTATATCTATTGTGAAGGTAATGTATTTTTTTAAATGTAAAAGTGCCTTTATTTCTAATAGTGAAGGCAAGAATCTCCAAATGGTGCTGCTGAGCCAATGAGGGCTCAAAATATTCGGGGCGGCATTCCTTCGATATAACTTCAGACTGTAGGTGTGCGACCACATTTTAACACAGAGAATTGTTCAATAATTGGACACGTAAAATGCCGCGGTGATTTAGCTGGTGGAGATGCCAAAACATGCATTCTTTTCGGTGCTTCCTAGTACATAACTAATTCTCAAGAATATTTAAATTGGTATCAAAATTTATAATAAGAATTAATAGTCGGCACTATTTTGCTAGGACGTGAAGACGAGTCTAAGGATCTCATTTGTGCCACTTCAACGAAGTTGTTACAGTCCATTAGCGAATTTAATACCATCGAGATCAAGTTTCAAATTTGACGGGGGACAAAAGAGAGAATTCGTAAATTTTAGGTCAATCGGTGACCGTGAAGGACACCATCTCTTTCGTGATTGCTCGAGCCAAAAGCAAGTTGTGATTGAGGGCTCCCCTCGAAGGGCGACCGGCGACGGAAAAAGAGCGCAAAGAGCGAGGCGGAGACACGAAGCGAAACAGAGAAGCGGGGAGAGGCGGGGCTCGGGACATCCGGGGAGTCTCGACGTATCGACTCTTCTTTGCGAGAGAGAGGTAGAGAGAGATAGAAAGAAAGCGTTCCACGGGTGTTCTCACGCGTGCGACGCATAGGAGAGAGAAAGAGAGACGCTCCGATCACGAGCAGCCCGAAGATTTCTTCTCGAGATACGAACTGGGGCTGACATTTTTCAACCGCCATTTCCTTACAGAGTGATCATGAATATGATGGGGTTAAACACTGACTTGCGTGACTCGGGTCGTTGAGCCTTTGACCCCACCCCCCAGTTTTCTCCCTCTCTCTCCTTTATCCACCCGCGCTCTTCCACCCCACCTTCCTCCGCGGCAAGTCCCTCCTCCCTCGGGGGCAAGCCGGAGCCCGAGAGTCATCGAATCCTTCTACGGATGCCACCCCGGAGCCACCCTCATCCTCGCGTCGTTGCTTCATTAGCATCACAAGGGGGAGGCGAGACGGTATCTCATCCCTTAGAAAGGGAATATTGCGAGACACAGCCCTCTTTCCTCCGCTCTCTCTCTGTGTCTTCCTTTGTTTCGCGACTAGCCTTGCACCCGTCTTAATTTCACTCTGAATCGACATTAGTCCGTACTAGTTCGTTTTAGTCCGTAGATTTTCAGGATAACGTGATTATAAATGCGTGTTTTAGGAAAAGATCAATGTACCTATGAGGGAAATAAATTTAAACGGAAGTTTAAAATGGCAGAAAATGCCTACTAGGCACGGTGCCATACACATTGTTAATTTTGAGTTTACGATCTCAGGTTATATATACGTAAACACAAATGTAAGTACAGGTTGATTAACCGTCATTCAAGAGCAAATTGCAGGATAGTTTGGTAAATTATTAATTTATTCACACAATTTGCCACCTTCGTCTGTTAAATTGATATTATATGAAAAAAGATAGCATGAGAGATAGACCAGAAGCTATTTTACCCATATAACACTGAAATCACGATTGCATGAAGAATATTGATTATGATAAAATACAATTGGAATATAAAAACCCTCTATACGGCATGAAGTAGGTTTCAATCTTTGTTAAATTTTCTTTCCTTTCTTGGTTTCAGTAAACATGCAGGATATTAATCAATTTCATGAAGCATTTATTTTTTGTGTAAGAAATATTCATCGTGTAATGTTTTCATTTTAAATAAATAAGATATTTTCAAAGTAGCGAGAGAAAACTTATACCTTCGGAGTTACAATCTATCGGAAATATCCTCCTCTTTAATTCAGAAAATTAAGTCTTGCGTGCAGGATAATTATGAATACTTTTCACGCAGTTGCCATCCAGAAAATATTGCTCTCACCTCCTCTCCGACCAACAATTTATCTTGCGGGCGGAAAGAGAAGACAGGATGGCCATCAAGAGAGATAGCGGCAAGTGTTCGTCGGTGTTAGAGACATCACTGGCTGCATGCAATGGCAACATCATTCGAGCAGAAGCCCTAGGGGAATACAGCCGCTGGATTCTTCAAGTATTTAACAAATGAATTTTCGTTCGAGTTAAGGACAATTTATATGCCTGGTCTTCTCACATCTCATCCCATCTCTTAGCTCTTGAAAAAATCGTCCATTAATTTTATGGCCCAGTCCTCGAAATATAAATCCTTGCTGGCCGTTATAGCCTGAGGCGACTCCGTATTGAAAAAGCCGGTGGCTTGACTGGTCAAGGTAATTGGGCAACGGGCAGATTGAAGTGAATCTATTGATGGGGTTCGTCTCGAAGGCATAATTAAAAATTCTAAAATAAGGACTGGCCGCACTAGTTGGGAAATGAATAGCCGACGGTGGCTTAGGATCACCAAGGAGCTATTTTGCAGCGTCACTAATAAGAGCATGTCAACTGTCTTTGAGCAGGCATAATAAGACGAGGCCAAACTTTTTGCTCGATTTCAAAGCAATGTTGAGCATTCTGCAAGAGAAGAGAGTAAACAGTCTTCGTAACTCCACCTAATTTTTATTACACGCCACTTTAATGCTCTTTTACTTAACAGGTTAAATGGCAGGTCTAAATAAAGAACAATGCCGGTGGAATTTGGAACTCATATTTGAAGAAGATTCTAAGTGCTCATACCTCATTCAAGGTGATTTGTTCCCGTCCTTTGTACACTTTATTGTAGAGAGAAATCAGCACATTTAACGAGTATGTCTTTAATTGAGTGAAAAATCATGAAGAAATTTTAAGTCACGAGAGTTACAGGATAAATGAATTAGAAAGAAAGGTGATCTATCAAATATAGCATCAAAATGACACAATTGAAGGGAAAACATCATGTTTCTTCTCCATATTGCAACAGGATGTGATAATTGTGATTTAAGATAAAATGCATGCTATTCAAGAATGTTTATTCTACCTTCTTTTTAATTATTGCCTGTCCCACGGCGAAAGCTAACCATACAACAGGAGGCAATTAATTGAAATAATGCCAATAGTTTCATTTTCTGTTGGCCAAAAATAATTCTCTTCATATGTAAGCAAAAGAATTGATAAATAAATCTAAAAGCATACCACAAAAGAGATCAAATCCATTGTCGTTTTTTCAATATACTCGTATATATTTCTAAGAGACGTTTAAAAGTAAGTTTGAACAGAACTTGGAAAAACCACGTCCAAGTACAAAAGGAAAAGAAGATGATGAACAAATTTTTAAGACGATTACCTAAGCATTGTTCAGATGCTTGTTTAAAGTCATGAGAACGGTTTATTTAGATTAACATAAAAAATAACACAGCTAAATTCTAACCAAATTTGTAGAGCATGCTGAACTCCTTAACGCAAAACGGGAGTAGATTATAATATTCTTGGAAATAACTCACTTTCATATTAAATGTGGACGCTGGAAATATGATGACTATTGTCTCTAAATGTTTTGCCTACCTGACTCTGTTTTTAGATGCAATAAAGCCCTAAAAATAGTTCAATTAAATTTTAACCAGTCTAAAATGGGGCTGTAAAATTATTTTGATGGGTACTTAAGGCGCTGTAAGATGTGGATCACTTTTGCAAACTTATGGCTCAGCATGTGGCAGGCCCTCTCCTACCCTTTTAGTGAAAGGATAATAACTATCTTAAAATTTATATCTTAGAGTCATGAATCTATTTGTGCTCTTGGTACGAGAAAAAGAACATCTGTCGGATATTCTCGCCTGCTTAAAAAATCAGAGGATACCGGATGATTTGTAAAGAGACGGAGTACGTAGAATATTTGATGAATTGAATGAGCACATCAGTATGTGAGATATATGAATAACATCATAAAATTTGGTCTAAGTATCAATAGAGCTAGAAATTATGATACATTATTGGGACGATTATAATACAATGGAAGAAGAGAGATAATCAAACCTATCACACCATTATAAAATTGTGCAGGGACTTTGAAAAATTCGATCCTCAAATATTTCGTTAATTCACTCCAAGACTTTGTATGCACAGTAAAAATGTAAAACAAAAACTATTTCTATTGCGGGTGGCAATTCTATCAATATAACACGTTATGGAAATCGAACCATCATGCAAGTTTGAGAGTTTCAGCAAAATTATTGTAAATACTTGTAAATCAAAGATAGATTTTAAAACCGGCCAATAACATATCCAATCTATATAATCCTGCAGCCAAATCACAAATAGTCGATGCAAAAAAAGTATTTCCCTCAAAAATAAAAATTTTCCATCATGTTGGAATCAATGCCGTCCAGCAAAATTCACAGAATTTGACAGTTGTCGTCCCCGAGTACAGAGGGGGAAGGAAATGTTATTGCATGCAAAAGACGTGAGGTTAAGGAGAACGCTTTACAAAGCTGAGGTGTACGAGACAAGACAAGAAGGGTTAGGCAAGAAACCGAGACCGCAACGTCGTATTTTTCATCCGTTGGACAGCTTGAAGAAGAAGAGGGCAACATGGTGAAGGGAGTTCGCTAATTACACCTAGATCCGCTGCATCGCAGGGCCGCAATCGGATAGGGTATTGAAAGCGGGGGAGATAACGGGAGAGTAATAAGAGCGACTTTCGAAGAGAATTTTCCCCCCTCCTGCCGACGGTATCTCCGAGCATTGAAATCACCGGAATGAGGAAACATCAGTGATATCCCGCGCATTGAAATCACCAAGAATGGGGAAAGATTCTCAGCTTTGTGTGTGTGAAATTGGAAACTGAGAGAGAGTAGTAGAGTCCGAGATCTGGAGAGGAGCAACTATACGTGGAGGGAAGGGGATAGTGGGCAGGGAAAAGCTGGCAGGGAAAAATCCTCGATTCGACCAGTCATGAGGACTCAAGGGACGGGCGAACGAGAATGGGGCGAAAATCGTGGGAGAGGACTCGGAAGAAGGGTGCCGAGGAAAAGGGTTTGCATTCAAGTAGGGCCCGAGGCATGGGAAATTTCAAACCTCGGCCTTCTTTGCTTCCCCACCCCTTCCCCTCTCTCTTCCTCTCCCCTCACTCTCTGACCCGTCCATCTCCATTACCTTAGCTGATTCTTTCCCATTTCTTTCGCCCAGAGCCAAGAGTTTGAGAGCCGAGACCGTGAGAAGAGGGTGTGGGGCGAGAGATTGGCTCCAGGGTCGGAGTGAGTGAGTGGGAGAGAGTTGAGGGAAGTGAGCGAGTGATAAAAATTGAGGGGACGGCTGTGTGTTTCGGTTAATGTTCCCGCGGCGATTGTTCTCGTGAATTGGCTTGATTGCCGAGAAGCGAAAGCATTGCTCGTGTGTGAGAGCAACGTCTCGGCGTGTGGGAGGTGGGGAGGCTGGGGAACAAGAGAATGGCTTCGGGGTTGGCTCTGGAGGTTTTCGGCTGTCATGATAAATCAGGATGTCTCCAAGAGTGATGCATTGGGCTCCTTACGTGGGTACTTACGACCACCATTTGGCCTTACATGCCTTTCTCGGATAAAAACTCTACATCAATATTAAGTTTTCTATTTTATTAAATCCCTGAGAAATAAATCGCAATGCATTATTTGAAGAAATTGACAATTTTCAAGGTATTTGACTTATTTTTGACTTAAGCTGATGTTTAGAATTGTAACTAACTTGTATTTATAATCACTTCTCTTTTCAAAGAAAAGCATAATTATGTAGCATGATGCATATGTTATAAAGAAAAAAAGGAGTTCAGAAACAGAGTTAACTTGTCCAATTCAAATGAATTGATTTTAATCTAACTCATCTTAATGAAGTTTGAAAGATTATGGTTTCGGTAATTGGACAATGAAGATTTCGGTCGATTATTTTAAGTGGTTGTAGCAAAATATTTCCGTTTTGATCCGATTCTTAGCGTGGTATTCAGGAGATTAGAACAATGAAATGACTTAATTAATAAACCAGACATAACTATGGGTTACTTTTTCCGTCATTGGTAACCGCATTGGCTTTTAAATATCCACCATTTGAAATGCTAAAATAGCCTATTGTGCAAACATCCGTATACTTTCCAATGATTATCCCCCTATTTTCAGTTCAACTTGTATCAAAAACTCAAAGATGCAATTCTCTCCCTAAAAGCTCGGTAAAGGTGTCATGTGTTGCTGGGTCATCATTCAATTGGCAGAGTGAGTTATAATCGCTTATCAAAAGAAGAAGCATTGGCCTTTCCACTGGCGGGATGAGATCGTCCTAGCGAGAGGACTAAGCAGGCTTCAAGCGCACATATGGGTGAAATAGCGGAGGTTCGCCGCAGCGAAAGAAATAGGAAACCAGAAAGATGACAAGGGTCGAAGACACGAGACCACCCATTATGGTGAGATAAAGAGATTGGGGAAATATAAAGGCATGGGCGAGAGAACGGAGGACGCCAGTCTCGGCTTTATAATGCAGCATCGGGATGACAAATGCTCCGGACATTGTAACTCATCATTAGTCAAGTCTGCGGGAGGGGTATAGGAGGCGGACGGGGCATTATTAAATTAGTGAGAATCAAAAAGGGACTCAAAGAGTAAGATAAAGAAAGGTTTTAGACACACCACATACACCTTATGCGGACAAGAATAAGGCATGGTGCATCATCATCAGTGGCACTAATTGTTTAAAATTGGTCTCGCGACGGAAAGTTTATGCACGCCGAAAACCTCGTATTATGCCTCTTTAGGGCGTCAAAGTAACTCAAGAAAATCTACTACGAATTACAATATTAGTTACCTCAATGGGTTTTCAATAAGTATTGAATTATTCATGAAGAAACAAATTAGTCCACACCGTAAGCCATTAAGCCATTACTTGGGTGTATGATGTTCCTTTAACGACTCCTTTTTATAAATTAATTCCCAAATTAATTTTCAAGCAATTTTTATACAACTGACTTAAGTTATGCCGTTCCTTTATCTACGGATAAAGTTCTAAGAATCCATTTTTCGTACACATGCATACTGGAACGAAATAGTGCTTTGCGTGCACAAGATAATAGCGTTAGGGCAAATAGAAAAGGGATTGAAAATTATCAAATTCAGCCAACACGAATGTGGAATGATTTGCTTTATGTCTACTGACTGATGTTTTTGCGAAATTACCACAATCCAGGAATATTTACTGAAATTCATCTACAGGGGGTTTATTATAGTTAAGTGTTCAGTTAATCACAGAGGCGGAAGCTGATTCCACTATGCTAGTGACGTGACAAATGTATCTAATTATGGAGGATTATCCTTTCATTTGTCAGGAATCTGTAAATAAAATATTCCTGCCAAAGGTGAGATTTTCAGCCAAGGCCTAACCAAATGAAACTGATGAAATTATATTTTGGACGGAGGGAGCTGAACGTTGGGCATTACGCGCACTACTTATCTGGAATTAACTCAATTAATATAGCATGTCGCTCACTGACGAACCATAAAAAACTTGCACATTGTGAAATGAAACTCCCGTCGCTTTTCTTCGGCATCTAGGAATGAAATCGTTCTCGTAGTGGGTTCTAACAAATTTATTGATCGCCGGGCAAAAGAGAAGTAAATGCGTGCGTGGAAATGATACAAAATGTGCGCTACTCAGGCCCTTCAACCCACTGCTGCTGAAAGAGCATGCCAAGCATACTCGTTCTTTCTTCCCTTACCTCCACCGACGCCTTCCTCCTCAGGTGAACAAAGCAATTGAATACCTTACGTTTTCTCCGCCAAGGCTGCAAATCCCATCCCCTTACATATTCTTTCCTTCGCCAATTCCGTCATCCGTCATTAACCCCTTTGACCTCCTCCTGCTCTCCCGCGAGGCATAAGCGCTGGTACGGCCCACGGGAACGAGTAAGCGCTGGCCTAGCGGGCTCTGTGCGCTCCACCTGGCCGCGGTCCAGCGCGGGAGGCTGGCGGAAGTTGAGCCGATCTTTCCTCGTGGCACGTTTGCATAAAGTTTGGAGTCGTGATGGGAAAATAGAAAGAGAGCACGCAATAGGCATCGATGGGTATGAGGGCGCGAGGCATTGACAGGGAGCTAGGGAGGTATTTGAGTTTGTTTTTGCTGGCACCAATATAATTTAACCGGTTTTATTCAACGGGATGAAATTAACAACAGAAACACCCAAAAAAAAAGAAACTCACTGAGTTTCGAATTTTCGGTGGTCGCAGCCACCTTCCTCAAGGAAGAGAGGATTATAACTCTAAGAGAGGGTCAGAGTTCTAACCCTCTCTTCCTTGAGGAAGGTGGCTGCGACCACCGAAAATTCAAAACTTAGTGGGTTTCTTTTTTTTTGGGTGTTTCTATGTTTTTGTCTGCGTCCACTAGTGCTAAATTTTATACAGTATTATTCACGTCCGTGAGACTTTCAAAAAAGTAGTTGTATATATACATATATATAAATATATATATATATATATATATATATATATATATATATATATATATATATATATATATATACATATATATAACACACAAATGCGTGTGTGTGTGTTAGCACGATACATAACCTATGAATCGCTGAGCTTAAAATCGTGGAAACCACGGCTTATGTCTTCAGTGTATTGAAAATTCTTTTCAGTACATTTAATCGCATTTTCTATCATAACATTTTTCACCAAACACAAATGCATTGGTAAATACTTGACAAATCACTAGTTCAAGTCCCATATTCTTAAGTTGACGCTTTTAAATCATACACTACATAAAACTCCACTTCAATGCCTACGCAACTACTTCTACGTTGGGAATAAATGCATAAATAATGATCGTGTACAGTGGTTCCTAATATTTCACAAACAAGTATCGTATTAAGGTATTTCAAATTCTTATACCACTTTCTCCATTAAAACTGAATTGTATTTTATTTTAAACAAATGGCTGTCATTAAAAATACTTTAAAAATAAAATGATTGATTGATTATGAATTACTCTGAACATACATAAAACAAGCACAAATTCGTCGCATACCAAATTTTAGTTGATGCTAGTGTAGTATATGATACTTTTAAATGATGTAGTCATTCGTCTAGGAACTTTAGGCACAATTTACTGATAACTTAGAGGGAAAAATATTTGCGAATGTTGCTTAATTTAGATATCGCTTTTTGATACCGACTTGGATGAGGAGCAATACGTATTAAATGCTCGGCATATCGTAAAAGATTTTTTGGTAGGAAATGGGATCATTTTTCCTTTAAATATCTTAAAAGGTTACACGTTATTCCAATGATTTGAAATACTCTCTTAGAAGTTTCTTATTACAAGTAATTTCATTTATATTCATTCAATAAAAATATTTAGACGATGACACAGAAAGAATAATATTCATATATATTTACTTTGATCGATAAATTATCCAAATGTCCAAGTCAGAAGGTTAATACTTCGGTTTTATAAACACAGCGACGCAGCGATTTTTTAATATATTGCTTTTTCTTTTGTCATTAGAGATTTTTGACGAATGCATGATTTGATTCCTAAAGAGATGAAAATACGCCATTGTGTCTTCCCTCTTTACAGTGACTATTTTGGTATCAGACACAAATTAATATAATCTTACCAGATGCGTTCCACTGCTATTTTATGACGCTAGGGTCTTGCACGAACCAATGCAATCATGCCAGATGGAAGTAAACTCTACAAGGAAAGACGTTTATCCGTTTTTGGATTTTTCTGTCCCACTGTACGGACAACAATATGTTGATTTGGAATAAAAGAAAGAATAAATTTAGAGCATGCACATTAGAGGGAAAGAGAGGAAGGCTTGAGGACAGAGAGAAAGATAGGAGCCGAGAAGTGCAGAGGGGAGTATTTATAAGGTGGTCTACCGAGTGACAACAGCCATCCAACACTCTGTCCTTTCTTTCTCATTTCTTCCCCTCGAGCGCCAAACGCAATTACAATCCGTTCCACGACCGACATCGCTCTCCTATCCTTCGTTTTGCTTGCCAACGACCACTACCCTCTCTCCTCCCACTCCTGCCACCCCAGCACACACCCACATACGCGCACGCACGCACACACAACACGTGGTTACCATTCCCCGACCCTAAATCCCACGTGAAGACGGAGTTCGTGCACGCGTCGGAAGAAGAGAATCCCGAGTGCAATGGGAAGCAATCTTTTGTCCTTTTATGCCTTATCTTTGCTTTTTTTCCTCTCCCCGGCGGTGGCAATGGGAGACCCGTGCCTAGCATTTGCCTCTCCCGTGGACCGTGTCTAATTCCTGCCCAAGCGCAAAGCAATCCACGCCGCGGAAATCGAACTATCCTGTATCTGGACGAGCGCCAAGTTCATCTCAGCTTCTAAGATCCTTTCTACCTCACACCTCACCTCAACGTCCAATATCTATCTGCTCACCTTTCTCCAATGCTCTCTCTCTCTCTCCGTCTCTCTCCGACCGCTCGTAATGCCTTTCACTGGTTATCTTCTGATCGATAAATTCCTCATGAATATGTTGTTAAAAACTTCTCGTCCAAAATATTATCTTTATACGTAAACACGATGTATTCTAGCCGAAGTTTCCCTAATAAGGCCGACGTCTCCACGAAAAATAATACATCCACACGTCGTGTACCTCCGGCAAAATGAGACGAGCGTTTTCCTATCACAGGCACACTCGGAGGTACCGGAGGCACCTTTCGATATGAGCGAAGGCATTTTATGAATTTGATCGATTTCTGTGAAGGATATGACATCTTCCCTATATCAATGGGTTAAAATGAAATTTATTTCTAGCTCATGTGAAACGGGCTTGAATGTTATTAGATATTCTTTTGAGAGGAAAATCTGCTTCACAATTGCTCATCCAATTTGAAATTCTAGTTTCATGGTCAGAATGACTCATAATGCCCTTTATTGTATACCTAAAAAAACGAGCATTTAAAAATCACTTTCAAACCAAGTTAAATTGAACAACTAATTGATAAAAAAATTTCGAAACCAGAAGAATTGTAAAAAGATAATGTAGAAGATTCGGTAAATGCCTGATATGTATAACAACTTGATATATTGAAAGAAGAATTGTTGTTTACCTTTGAGAAAAATATTACCACTAATACCCCCTATCTTTTTTCTTCAAACATCATCATATTACATATTATATTGAATGATATCATCACGCAATTTATGCAACAGTTCTAAAAACAGATTTTTTTACAATTAATGTGCCACTCTTTGAAATAAAATGAAATTTCCTTCCGATAATGTTTCACGTCACGCTAATGAGAAAGTTAGCACGACATTATGCTGTAGGGAAGGTATTATTTAGCACTGTAAATTAAATATATTAATTTTAAATATAGATAATTCGCAAGGCAGGTAACTCTGGCGCAACGGTCACTCCTGATTATGTGACTAAATAATGAAAAGAAGAAAACTACTGACGGCACATAATATTTTATTTCAATCGCACCTGTCTTAGTAGTTTTGGTGAAACGCTGAATTTTAAATGAAATGTTGGGCTTCAATACTTTATAGAATGCAAAGCCTCTCTATTTTATGACTTTTCTTCTTCTAATATCTTTAGAACCAAATGCCTAATAAATAGGCAATTTCAGCTTCAACCAAGCTGTCGAAGTTTCCGGTTACCCCTTTTTCCTAGGAATCCATAGGTGACAGAGGAAAAGGACCTAGGACACCTAACCTGATGTGTGAATTTCACAGGCCGTTTAGCTTTGTAATTAGCGAGTCTGAGACCTCACATCCATCAAACAAACCTTCAGGTTGATAACTGTGATTTTTATGTTTGATAAATATCAACCCACTCTTCTCAGAACTCTCAATCTACGGTTTAATTTTTCTCAATATCTTCCCTTCTAAATCGATTCCGGTCTTGCCTCTTTCACCCATATACAGCAGCGCCCTCTGAACTATCACTTGCAATATTTCCTCCATGTTTGTTTAATGCCGGCTACCTATTTATCTCGCCTCATTGTTACTTTGACATTTTATATTCAGATATTTTACGAGCCTTTAAATTTAAGAGACCCAAAAAATAATTCGATTTTCTCACTCCGGAGTATAAAAAAAAACAAAATTATCGAAAATTACGACGGTTCGTGATTAAATTCCATAATTCAATCCCTTTCCACCACGGGGGATGACCCTAGGGAGGGACGCCCGGTGGGCTCTGTCGGTCGCGTCCCCGCCGTCGCCTCGCTTGGTATGCATTCCTGTCGCGTCTGGAAGAGCATACCTCGGTCAGCAAAAAATAAAATGGAAACAAAGAGATGAAACGGCTTAAGTGAATTCGTGACGCAGTGCACAAATGTATGATAAACCCAAATCCCTCCTTCCCACCGCCCGTCGGTCTCTCTTCGGTCGTACGCACGCTCCGTCTCCGCTCACTACACGCCACGGGGCCATCGTCTCCCATCCTCGACGTGACCGGACAAGGTCGGATTCGGGGAGGGTCGGGCGACGGAAGGCGGTGGGACGAAATGATCGAGGGAACATGACAGAGCGGAGGATGAAGCGGGGAGGGCGGGGAGAGGCGGTCAGGGATGGTGGAGTGATGGTGAAGTGATGGTGGGAGGAGGGTGGAAAGAGGACCCGAGGAGGACACTTAAAACGCTGCAGATAGGCCGAGATGTGTTTGAGGGCAGTCGAGTTCATTCAAGGTCGTTATCCCTTATGGTTTCTCACCCGGTGTGGGCCACCTCTAAAGAGGGTCAGGCGCCAAATGGAAATAAATTCGGCGGTGGAACGATGGGGAGGGTGAATGAGAAGGGAAGGGCGTAGATGGGAATGGGGCTGGAAGGAGGTACTTCTTGAGAGGTGATCTTGTGCGGGTTAGAGTGAGAGTCGAGGGGGAAGGCGCGCTGGTAGTTGTTTGGGACTTCGGGATATTTTACGTCCTCCGTGTCCTACAACGAAGGCTGTCAAGTGTCCCTGTACGAACTAAAAACATCAAGAACCAGTACTGAGTATGTTGTCCCGCATGTATGAAAAGTGTGCCAAGTATTTCTTGAGCATGAAATTTCCGAAAATCTACGAGAGTACTATATTTCCAATGAACACCGCGCGTGCAGGAGGAAAAATGGATTAGCGAAATCCTTTTTTTTTCGAACAGCTCAATAAAGTAAACAACTCAAGTATTAAATTATAAGAAAACAAACCAATTCAACATTCTCATCGTGATCCATAAAAACTTTCTTTCCAACAGGATTGAAACTTTGGTGCCCAATGGATGGAGTTGTTGAGGTAGAATTAGTATCGCATGGACGCAATTCCAAATGTATAGTAAATCTTTTAGATTCTCAGGTATTTATCATCTAAAAAATTATATAAAAATGAGTATCTGTATGAGATAAAAATATCTTAGGTCCTAAATTAATTTTGTTGCAATCATTCAAAATGTTCAGCATGACAATGGTTGATCAATACCTTGTAATACGGAAATAAAAGCTAACAGGAAGAGTATTCAACGGTATCTTTCTGCATTCCGCAAAAAATATCTGAGAGAGACAACAGCCTTTCGCTAAAAAATATGAAAAAAAATATTTTCTCAATCACATAGTACAGCCAAATGCCAAGGAAAAGGGATGGAGTAAGACCTTTTTGCCGTTAGGGATCCCAACTGTAGTCTAGCTGAACGAATGGGATTTTTGACTTAAAAGTAAAAAAGAAAATGCAAGAGGATACTAATGGCGTTAAGTCATTAAGACATCTTCAATTATCTAATTATATATATATATATATATATATATATATATATATATCATATTCCGCCTACCTCACCTCACCTGTGTTTGTCCTTTGTATGTGTTCCTATCCCTTTTCCTTATGTATATAAACCGTATATCTATATGTTCATATATATACTCATTCAAAGAGATATAGATATAAGGAAAAGGGATAGGAACACACATAAAGGACGAGCTCAGTAGAGCTGGGGATAGCGGAGTCAGGCAAATCACGAATATAAAAATATTTCCTAGACCGGGACTTGAAATTGTGTGTACATATATATATATATATATATATATATATATATATACTCATACTACCTTGATCAAAAAGTTCCCGGAATAACCACCGTGTGGCGCTCCCATCGTTCCGATTTGAGTTCTGTTTTTTTTGTTAAATTGATACATCTGTTGTTGATATTCCCTTTAAATCTTAGTGTCATAACTTGACATTTGCAAAAGTTGCGTAGCCAAGAGTACATCTATCTCTGTGTGTGTTGGCGATTTTTTACAATTGCAGAAATGGATTTAAATTTGCAACAACGAACTTGTATTAAATTTTGCGTAAAAAACGGATTTAGTGGTGCACGGACGTTGGAAATGTTGGAAAAGTGTTTCGGCAACGATTCTCTAAAAAAAACGGTCGTTTACCAGTGGCACGAGCGGTTCAGAAGTGGTCGTGAGTCAATCGAAGATGATGAACGCAGTGGCAGACCATCGACATCGAAAGTCGGTGAAAAAATTGATAAAGTAAAAGATATGTTGGTCAATAACCGCAAATTAACCATCAGAGAAATAGCGGAGGACTTGAACATTGCCTATGGATCCGCTCAAGACATTGTGGTTAATGATTTGGGTTTCCGTCGTGTAGCAGCAAAGTGGGTGCCGAAAGACCTCAATTTCATGCAAAAAAGAGACCGTGTTGACGTCGCAAAAGACATGATTTGCGAGGCTGAATCCGATCCCACATTCATCAAAAGGATCATTACTGGAGACGAGACGTGGGTTTATGAGTACGACACGCAATCCAGACATCAGGCAAGTGAATGGCGTTCACCAAATGAGCCGAGACCAAAAAAACCACGTCGTTTTCAGTCAAAAAAGAAGGCAATGCTGACGGTTTTCATGGATTACAACGGTGTAGTGCATCATGAATTTTTGCCAGAAGGCCAGACAGTAAACAAAGAGTATTATTTGGGCGTTATGAGACGTTTGCGTGAAGCAATTCGCCGAAAGAGACCAGAAATGTGGGCAGAAAACTCGTGGATTTTGCACCATGATAACGCACCGTCGCACAGTGCTATCATTATTCGTAATTTTTTGACGAAAAATGCAACAAATACCATCCAACAGCCACCGAATTCACCTGATTTGGCTCCCTGTGACTTCTTTCTGTTCAATCGAGTTAAAAAACCATTACGGGGAACGCGTTTTAGCAGCCGAGAGGAAGTAATGGAAAAATCGCAGGAAGCACTGATGGACATACCGAAAACCGAATATAAAAAATGTTTCGAGGATTGGATCAAGCGCTGGCATAAGTGTGTTGCAGTCGATGGGGATTACTTTGAAGGGGACAATATAGATTTAGATGAATAAACTTGTATTTTTAATTTTCTGAATAAATTCCGGGAAATTTTTGATCAAGGTACTATATACAGAAACAGATATAAGGAAAAGGGATAGGAACACATATAAAGGACGAACACAATACACACTTAATATATTATATATTTTTGCCTTAATTTGAATATGTTTTCTCCTTTGCATCATTTCAATACGTGCATCAAAGGCTCCATGCTCTACTTATATTGACACTGGCCAAAAGATATACTGGTCGTTACTGAGAACCGTTTCAGGAATTAATCGGCTGCCGGCGTTTCAGTTGTGTTTAAAATTATAAGAAGTTGAATCATACAAACTAAAAACTTATCAAGCACAACGACAACAAACGCTCACGCCGCAGATCATAGAGAGACAACAAGCAGAAAACAAACTCTGTGAAGTAGAGGAGGGGAAACAATGGAAGAATCTCAGACCCGTGCGTGAAATTTGAAAGGGGTGATAGCAAGCGATCTGAGGGGGAGGCGGGGAGGAACCGGACGCGGCGTGGGCCGCAACTGAATTGAATTCGTGTAACTTAAGCAGATATGGGCCCGTGCGCGCGTATTCATGTGAGAGGGCGTTTTCCTCCGCGAGTTTCAGTTAGGCGGGAACATCGGGAGAAATATGACCGCTCCATGAAATGGAAAAAAAAGAAGAGGAGAAGAAAGCGGTCGCATAAAACCGCTGTCCCCAAAAACGACCCACGGGCGAACAATCGCTAATTTTCCCCTCATGCGTCGTCCCACGCGCGTGCCCTCCCCCTTCCTCAGCCCCCCCCTGAACCAACGCGACCAGCGAGTACTTTCATGTGCGTGAATAAATCTGGTGCTGGTGCGTCCTCTTTGGAATTTGTGAGCGATCTCAATTCTGTAAACAAGGAGCGAAGGGGTGGGAAGTCTAATTTATTTCTGAGGGAATTGAATTGGATGGGCGGCCATTACGGCGATAAAGTTGAAGTGCGCCGTTGACGGTGATAAGATCTTCTTTTCTTCCTATTATAAATGTCTCCAGACTACATTATCGGGGGCACGGAAAATGCCCGTGAGAGACAATTTATTTTATAACTCATGTAAGTATAAATCGCTTCTCCTCTGCTCACAAAAACCATTGTGATGTTCATTTATCCTCTCCTTTATGACTGATTATTTATGCCACGAAGGAAATAATAAAACTGTTCCGGACCCTCACTGTATGTAACGACGGCATTTCTCTGTTTTCCCGCATACATGAATAAAAAAAATTAGTGTCGAGTAAAAAGTGATTCTTTTTTGGTGTATATTTCAGGGTATGGGATTTTCGCGCAATATAAATACGTAATACGCGGTGATGCTCACTAGAAAACTTTTACTCTGCCAGAATAGTTATTATTGAGAGAAAAGAATTGCAAGTGATGTCCTTTTAACAATCTTAACTTGTAAATAACATTTTGCGGTAAATACTACAACTCAACTAATGAATATACACTTTTTATTCTCATGTTTTATTTTTGGGTTGTAAAAGTTGAGAACGGTATGTAAAATAATGGAGTTTATCCTGCATAATTAATGATGACGCTTAATGGGGACAATTGCATCCATAAATTAACTAAGGTGAAGCACAGACAAAACGAAACGCGAAAAGAATTCGACGAAGCCTGAACCATTTAAGCGTGTCTAGGTAAGTAAATCAAGTAAGCACTGTGGCGACTTGAGTATAGCTAAACGCTTAATAGACAAAATAAGAAAGAAATGTACTCAAAAATACTACAAGTGGCCCTGCCATATTGAACGCAAAATTAGATTAAAGGGCACGTGTTGTCCAGCGAGCGTAGTTACAGGTTTCATTAGAGGTGGAATACGTATTTGATTAAATTTTGATCGTCATGAGTTTTTCTTACAAACATGGAGGTTGTTAACAATTTTTTAATCGAGGTATGAGAGAAAAAACCCATTTTAAGAGGTCAGCTTGTTTAATGGCCTGAACTCCAGCTACGTTCATCTAATGCCTTGTGAAAAAAGCCATTGGTAGGTTGGCTTCTTGTATCACAGATTCCAGGGTCTCATGGGCGTGGACGTTTTGACAGCGACTTAATTATTCGGGTTTTGGAATCATGTAGACTAGCCACAACACGAGTTTCGAGATCCGAAACCTAACGGGTTCTTAATAAGCTGAAAAAACAATTATGTAACTTAATTTATAAAATAAATTTGCGGACTTTAAATTAGCTAGACCTCCACCAACATTTTCAGTGCGCTCAGAAGAGTCAGTTAAGTTCACTTCGTGCTTAAAAAAGAAATCAATAATTTATTTATCTACTATTAGGAAATGGGGTCAACCAAAGCCCATTAAATAATTGTCGATTAGATCCAAACGGTATATTCTAGAACCTAATTAAAAAGTGCATTGAGATTGTGAACGCTCAAAATGAGAAAATATTAGAGAATGAATACGTTAGAGGCAGAGTGTGGACACACGTCTAAGAGACTACAATGAGCACTAACATTTGGCCAGCCCCTACAAGTCGCGGCCGGAAAGAAAGGAGCGAGGAAGTCAGAGAAGAACTATGTAAATCTCGGGGGATCATTTCTCTTATACTCCCTCCCAGGAAGCGTGCTTTTGTCGGGAAGGCGGTGAGTAGTGGAAGAAGACAAAACACAGGTGGGAGGATGAGGGGGTAGGAAAAATAATAAAATTGACCATTTTAGTCGTCGCCGCGAGAGCAAAAGGGAGAAAACTCTTTGAGCAAGGAGAGTGGAGGGTGGGTAGGAGCGACGCGCCGCATCCCTTTCGGTAGAGGACGATGGGGCAACTCCTTCAAACCGAGCGCCACCATCGGGAGGACGCCTCGCTCTCCTCCTCCTACGAGCCGACTCATACCCTTATCCTTCTTCTCCCCCCCCTGGCCCTCAGGCGGCTTGGGTCGTAAAAATCCCCAGGGAAATAAATGAAAACGTATTTCCCGAGGTCGAGGCAGCCGTATTACGCGCTCGGGCGATGCCTCCTCGTCCCACTCTCCCTTAGCCGCCCGCCAGCCCTCCCTCGCGCCGCCGTCTCCGCTCGTTCTCTCTCCGAAGGGAAGGAGTTTCCGTCGTTCCCTTCGCACCCGCTCCGCCCTCCACCTCCTCTCTTCACTCCCCGTGGGATGGACGGACAGACGGACGACCGGCTGGAGGAATTCCGAGGGCGGCGGAATGTCCGCGCCTGTGGGAGTTGCCGCCACGGGGCGAGAGCTGGGAGGGGAGAAAGAGAAGGAAGGGGGAAGGACGCGGAATGGAGATAAACTCAGGTTAAAGGGATGGGGAAGGAAAGGGAGGGCGTGACGGGATTCGGGGTGGTGGGGGAGAGGGGCGGCGAGGTGGGTATCCACGCAATCCGAACGTGTGAAGACGGCCGGCACGTGTTTTTAAATATTCATGCACACGATCGCCTCTTTTATTTTACGAGAAACTAACAAATTCACCGCGTGCTTTGCGAAAAATTACTAACGGCGATGTGCTCAGTGCTACTGACAGGTATTTTGTGTTGATGTTTGATGGCATATTTTGATTTTTTGTTCGCACGGATGAATCCCCACCGTTCAAAAAGATTTTTTAACGTTGCAAGAGAAAAAATTTTCTACACCCTTGCACCAATTTTCGTTGGAATTTTGAACTCCCACAAAAAATTTCATAATCCCATTTATAAATCATCATTTCTCAACTGAAGGAAAGTTTCAAATCACTCATTAATTTCAGATATTGATTTTTCCATGGCCGTTTACTGAGATAGGGAATATAACTGGTAATTGATGCACAGATACGGTTTCTTTGACTAAAGTCAAACTTAAGCACCAAAATCACAATATAATGATATTCTCGTGCTATTTGAATGGAGCAAATAAATAAGATTACCAATGAAGAAAGGGAAAATTCATCTTTGCATCCTTTTTTCGTACCGCACGTTCACTTTTACCTGGCTACAAAGTATTTCACCACAGTCACGTAGCATAAAGTTTTCAAATGACGTTACAATCAATGCGATGAGTAAAAATCAACAATTCGCACGGTAAGAGTGAGGTCAGTGTAAAATTTGAAAACCATCAACAAAGTATCTTGGGCCAATAAAGGAAATATGTTTGTAACATAAATATGAACAAATATCCATGGAATAATAACAGCATGCATATTCATAAAACTTAGTAATATATTTTCCTCGATGACTGTGCTAAAGGCAATTAAAACTACCTAAACATTATAAAGAACGAATTACAGACCGAATATTGATGTGATGAAATCGGGCGTGCCTCAATAAATCAATGTTTGATGAGATGTGAAGGATAAAAATATGGCAAATAAAAAACTAAATCAAACTACGAATTAAAAAAATATTATTCAAAAAGTTGCAACACGAAAATAAAATAAAAACCACCGGAGAGTTAAAAAAAAAAAAAAGAAATTCAAAGAGGGAACCGTCGACTGAGCAGGAAGAGAAGACTTGAGGTCGGTTACCGAGCACATACAGGATACAGGACCTGTATGTAAGGAAAACAAATGAATAAGAAAGGTGAGACCAGCGAGGAGTGGTATCGAGAGATGGGAAAAAAACAAAAAATGAAAATTGGAAAATAAAAAGAATGATACAGATAGAGAGAAAGAGAGAGACCAACGCACACACACGCATATTAGTGCGACGGAAGAGTGAGGAATGTGGTGGAGATAGCCGAGGGAAGAACGAAGTGTGAGAGCAAGAGAGTGAGTATGTGGGGGGTGAGGAAGGAAAGAGGAATCGTGGGAGGAATAGGAGGAAGATATCCCGAAGGAAGAGGAGGAGGCGAACCTCGGTGAGTCGTGAGCCAATTTACGTTCACTCGTGTGACCCCGGCCGACCCGAGGGGGTTGTCGTGACGCCACATCCCCGGGTCCCGGAGGGGGAAAAGGAAAACGCTAGGGACAAAAGTGTCCGGAGGTGGGAGATTCGCGAGGGGCGACGGGAAGAAAAAATCGCCAAGGATGGGAAAATGTGGGTGGGGGTGGGTGCGTGCTAAGAGGCGAAGGAGGGCGAAGAAGGGCTGTGACGAAGGTGAAGCTGCGCCGGGAGGGGGCACGACGTCATATTCCATTGAGGCCCTTCGATGGGTTATTGTCTGTAGGTTGAGGGAGGTTGAGGGGAGGGATGGCTTGGAAGCAGCAGACTGCCAAACGCAATCTCTCCGAGACGGGATCGAGATTTGCACCCTCGACCTATTCTGGAAGAGATGCGAGGCAGATTCAAGACAGCTATCAAGTTCCTTGCAACCTGAAATCATACCGTTCGTCTAATGAGGTGCCTACTGTTATGGATCCGATAAACTCCTAACGTTGCCAATCAAAAGTGGCCGGGATCAATGATTATGAATACCAATAATTCTATGACCTCCTATAACAAATTTTTAACATGCAAAATAAAGTAGAAAGGATATGTTTATTCCCTTAAAATAGTGATCTAGTACGAATTTTCAGATATAAAAATGCAATCCATTGAATTTTATCGGTATTCTCTGCGGCAGAACTGCGTAGTTGATTGATAAACGCAATATGAAACTGCATGGCAACTTTTAGAGGTAGATGACACTTGCGAGCGCCTCAGGCCACCATGAAGGAATTTGTGTCACTGATACTTTGGTGGCCGACGTTAATACGACAACATGGCTGCCCTCAAGCTGTGAGTATCCAAAAATAACTAGACGCCCAAATATTGAGTAGAATTTTAAGCTTCGAATTGGGTTTATCCTGAGGGTGTCCTAACCATAGGAAATGGCAGGTCAATTAATGCTGCCTCAAAGACAAAATAAAATATGAAGTACTTTCTCTGCGGCTATTATTGGCTGAAAAATATCTATCTTATACACAAAATACAATATTGCGGTTGACTAATGATTTTGGTCACAATTAATTTTGTTGATTAACCTAATATCATTTAGAAATTCCATTTATTTAAAGATATATTAGGTAACGGAACCCTAACGACTTGAAATGTATCATATTTTGAGGTCATTTGATTGTATCTTCCCGAAACGTAAAAAAATCAAAAGCAAGAAATGTATACTGACGTGTGTAACACCATGATACACAAAAAGGCGAAGTTTTACCTGTTTAATCCCTCAATTTTTAAATGCAGAGGCAAAGTAGAATATATTAGCGGCATTGTCAACCAATGTGAACCGTCAAAGAATGATGGAATTTATTACCCGTTAGAGAGGGAAAAACATGATAAAGTTAGATATCATTCGTAGATATGAAGCAGGAAGATTTTTGAAATTGGAACTGTCCATTTGACTTTCTCTATTCTTTAAATCGACCGTGACGTTCAAACGTGAGCTAAGCCTATCTCCGGAAGAAATTGCCTTATGGCGGAGACGGCGGAGAAAATGTTAGGGACGACTGGCAAAATATAAAATTATTAGGTTCTGAAATGTGGGGCACCGCCCTAGACGGTAAATCAGACAACCAAACTCTCTCTCTCTCTCTTAATCGACATCCACCACCACCTTATGGGAGACAAAAAAAGATAGAATTATCTTTTTAAACATTACACCTCACAAACCAGAGTAAAAAAATATCAATATAAGAAGTTGAAACAATGAAAAAAAGAACGTAAAAATATTACGAAATTCAAAATTCATTTCTAATGGTTTTAGACATAGGCAAGATGAAAGGCAGCGACATCACACTTCGTTCATATGCGTCAAATGGTTTAATTTTTCGCTAACAAGCATCTGTTTAGTAAACATGAACGAATGATCTCTCACATGAGAACACATTTTCAACTCTTTAATTAAATGTATTGAGTCTAAATTGGCAAAATAATACATCTATGAGAATTTTGTTTATAATTATCTCTCGTTTAATCCATTCAAATACTACAGCAAATATGCTAACAATTCTTGATTGTACCAAATCTATGGTTAAAAACTATTCAGGTGTTTTTAAAATTATCGATGAGAGGAATAGAAAATAAAAAATGCTATCTTCTTTCCATTGCTAAATTATTTGCATAATGGTGACGTTAAGAAATGAGAGTACAGCATACCAGATAAATACATTTAGCTATGCAATAATAATTGGTATTAAATGGTGATGGCTTAGATCCATGAAGTACTGATTATTTCAGTAAATCATTAACTATTTCTTTCGAGGTTAGATCCAACACTGATGAGCACTCAATGAAGCGTTACACGCAGCCCCCCCTAAAGTTAGGTAATTCACGCATTTTTCTCACGTACTCCCATTGTGTTTCATTTGGAAAAACCACAACGATCATCCCATAGAGAATTCTGATAAAAGAGTGTCGTAAATTAATTTAAAAATATTTCGAGAGAAAAACGACCTCGGATGAGAGAGAGAGAGAACTCGGTTCGGGCGCACCTCCTCTCTCACTGTCATTATACTTTTTAACGCCGGGAGGGGACTGTTGTGAGTCGATGGGACGAGCGAAAAAAACGAGGAAAAGAGGAAAAAGAAGGTTTGGAGGTGGGGGTTCGGGGAGGATAGAGAGAGGGAGTGGGAGGGTCGTGAAGTGTTGCGGGGTAATGAGAGAGCGGGAGGAGAGGAGTGGGAGGGGACGGAGATTGGCCGGGGGATCGTGGGGGCGTACTTCTCTCTCTCTTTCGAAGGGCCGGAAGGGCCATTGCGGCGACCACGGTGGTAGAGGGGGAGACGGGGGTGGGATGGGGGAGGTTGGCGATGGTTGTGGGAAAGGCGGGTGGAATGTTGTTTATGTGCGACGCCGGAGGAGATGGGATTGAGGGAGGAGGAGTGTGGGGGCGGGAAGGGAGGGGAGGAGCCCGCCCCCGAGGCGTCGGGACCGTGGAGAGAGAGAATGGTGGGAGAGAGCGCCAGGTAAATGGGCAAGGCGGTGTGGGGGGACCAAGGGACGGGACGCATGGAGGAATGAGTTTTGCATGAGGGTGTCGAAGTGGATGAAGGGCAGAAGAAAACTATGTACCCAACTGGTAAGTGGTAAAGCCCGCCGCATTTTCTCGGTTTCTCAGAAGAAGAAGGAAGGGGTCACTTTGACGCTTACTCAATTTCTTCAGATAGTAATTATCACGTGTGCTGCAGTAAACCTCGATGGTGGGGGCCTCGATTTGTGAAAAATACCAGCAGCCTGATGGAATAATGGAGGATAAATGAAACTATTCGGCTAAGTAAATGTATTCTTTCGTCAATAAAAAGAATTTACGACGTGGCTTCTGTGGCATAAATTTTCACTTGATTATGCGGTAGAAGGCACCACGAAAATAACCGTGAATCACAAAAATTACCTTATTGGAGGATACCATTTCCATTTCCTCTAAACCCATATTCGGCATATAAGTAAAGGTATTTCGATCTTGCAAAATTTTGGACTTGTTTCTTTCAGTATTATACTTGAATACGTGTATTTTGCTTATTCTCCTACAGTGCATAATGGCATATTCTGATTATAAAGGAGGAGAGAACACGTCCCATGGTGCCGTGCTATGATTAATCAGCATGCGGTGTACCAGAATCTCACTACCATAAATATCGCGGGCTAACTTCAGATTCACCTATCTGCACCTAAATGCAAAATAAATATACATAGTTTATGCAAAGGGCTTATTTTCTCAAATCAGCCTGCACTGCCACCTTCCCCAATTAATCCTACGTCAAAGAGACCTCAGGGGTGGGTTGTGAAAGAAGATGAGAGTTTGCCTTCGGAGACATTCCCATAACACTGGGAATGATGAATAGGTGAGAAACTGAGTTAATTAAGTAATGAGGAGTGTGGTATGAGAAGGTCAAAGGTGATGTGAGTGATGAGTACTGAGGGTATTTCTCAGAGACGAGCATTATGAAGTGATAGCTCACATACTACGACAACACTACTTAATTTGTAAACTATTTGCATAATTCACACTCAACTATTATATTAAATAAAATTGTAAAGGGCTTGGATTTCAAGGTATTTATATATGCTGATCAATGATGAAACAGTATATAATCAAATAAAAATTTGAGAAATATCACTCAGCCACAAGAAAAATAAGAATATTGAGAAGTGGTTAACTTCAGAGCGTGGTATTCGTGGTATTATTAAAAAAATGATAATGCCAACACCTCGTAGAGTTTCAGCCAACATATAGAATTTCGGCGATGAGAGATACATAAAGATGCTTTGGGGGAACTTTCACAGTCAAAAATTGTATTCACCGAAAGAAATTATTAAGTTTCACATCCATGAAATCATTACTCCTTTTGACAAATCTTAATCATCCTGGTATCAAATTTCATGGTTGATATCTTCATCTCTTAGTGCTCAGAGTGGAAACTGAACTCCGAGAAGGTGCTACTTAATTATTCGCCACATTAGAGACGCATTGAGTATATTAACTCACTTTATCTACCAGTAACGTGATGGCATGAAAGGATTTCACAGATTGCTATTCCGAATCACAAGGAGAAATACTTGTGTGACGGGACGGAGAAAATTTCATTAAATCATAACTCCTCGCAAACTTAAAGATAGCGATCCATTGTTAATCGTCTCATATTTTATTTAAACATGATAATAAGTTAGCTTTGGAACAGTTTCCTTCAAATGAATAACTGAGGACAATTTGATAAATACCAGTGTTGAAGAAAACCAGAGCCGATTTTCTTGTTACCATATCTAAACTGATGGATTAAATGAATGGTGAAAGTTTACTTGAGGGTGTGATGTGTATTCGTAATCCTTAGGCATGAAAAAGATATCAGCTCTCTGTTTTCTTCAGGTGCCTGAGAAATGAAATGTTTCTTAAGAATTCCGTTGATTTAATCGCGTCTTCTTTACGACGTGCCGTTCGGGACAAGAAGAGTACAAAGGCGAAGCGGTCGGTTCAAAGGGGAGGAAAAATAATAACATGTTAAAAAAGGGATCGCCAAAACTTTATTGCTTCGCGCAAGCCTCTATCACCCATGGAAAAGGCCTGCATTTCAGATTAGGGCCTCCGAAAATTTCATACTGCCACAAATATATGGGGAAGCATTTAAATAAAATATATCTTCTTGAAATGTTTCAAATGTGAGGCCGGCGTCTTATTTCTGTTCCAAATATTTATGTTATAATATCATAGTTCTTCATTTATCTATTAGTTATTTTTCAGGAGAAGCATTGACGCGCGGGATAAACGCTCGAAGTGAAAAAAAGGAATATCATTATTCTTTGGATTTTTACAGATATCCGTTTGAAAAAAGTAATACGAAACATATCAATCGTGGAGACCATTCATACCTCCCAAATAGAATGAATACTACGATTTTCTTTCAGCTTAAAAAATCATGCCACACATAAAATATCTCTGAATATGGAACATTGTTAAAACTATATGTGAGTTACGTAAATGGTATGAGCCATTAGTCAGCATCGGGAATGTCCGCCGTGGCTCTATGATTTAATGATAAAAATATACGACGGAACGAAACAATTGCTGCGTACGTGACGAAATCAAAAGGGTAAATATCCCTTTATTACGCGTATACAATGGAGTACATTTCATGAGTCATGCACACAAGTTGCTTAAAAACGTAGAAAATCATGTATTTTCCTAAGTTGTATTTCTGAAATGGGCTTTACTTAGTTTACATCCGGGCACCGTTTAAGAGCAAACCGCTCAGAGTAGCAAGCCAATAATTTTCCAGGGGCCAGTAATAAAAGGCAAGAGTGAGATAGCACGTAGTAAATAACTGAGATCATCCACAGTAAATTCAGAGCATCCATTTCAGATCAAAGCACGTCGGTTGGTAATGGGAAGTTCACTCTCATCGGGGCATCCCTCCGTTGGCCAGTCAAAGAGTGGAAAACCCTGAGATTTTACTATCCCTTTCTTGACGTAGCACAGGGATATGGAAAGGGGGCCCCACCCTCTAAGAAGTCCACAATCCCTGTTCCATTCGCAGGTGTCCATTTCCGCGGAGGCACTTAAAGATGGCGAAAATCGCATATCACTCGTTATGGCGCGATTATTTTCGCGTTTTTTTTCTTTCATTTCGTTCGGTGGCGGATCGCAACTCTCTCCAATTCACTCGAACGGTCCGGTCGAAACCCTACCGACCTCTTTTCCCAGGACTCTTCTAAACCAACCCTCTTCCCACTCCAACCCTAACCTCCAACCAACTTATGCCATTTCCCCAAAACCGCAGTCCAATGGAGTTTAATGGCCTGAAACTGAACGAACGGGACTCGCAGTGCAAAACCCTCTCTCTCTCTCATTGCCATTCCAGACCTTTTCATC
Organism: Hetaerina americana; assembly: GCF_022747635.1. Classification (NCBI taxonomy): domain Eukaryota; kingdom Metazoa; phylum Arthropoda; class Insecta; order Odonata; family Calopterygidae; genus Hetaerina; species Hetaerina americana. The sequence continues at coordinate 50,857,120 of NW_027286874.1, read as the reverse complement.
CACAAACCCCACACCCACGCACGCAATGGCCATAACCGCCGACCCTCGTCCAAGACGACCAACCCTTCTCACTCGACCGAACTTCTTCCTTCAATCTCCATGACTCCACCCACACATACCCCCCGCCCATCCTCCCTCCCCCGCAACAGCTCCTCTCCCTCCCGCGCTGTCTCTCTCCTCTCCATTACAATCGGCTCTATTACGGTCCGTATCTCTTCTACTCGGCTATCTCTGTTGCATGAGTCTCTCAGGTTTTAACTTATAGAGCACTCAGCCACTCATTACCTTTCAATAACTCAGGTGTCTCGCTTGAGGTAGGAGGGGGAGATTGGAGGCAAAGAAAAGTGGTGGAGAGTGATACGGGGACTCCTTTACGGCAAATTGCGCCGTCGGACTACATATGTATGCGCACGGATATCGGAATAGATATCGCTTTCAGCTCGAAAGTATTCTTAGGAAGGAAACACTTGACGGGCCTGCGGGCACACAAACACACAGAAACACGAGGCTTCGACTCTTTGGTCACTTCTGCTGAGGAAGACGGAGCTAAATTCCGTCGAAATTATTAAGAAATAACATGTGAGTGTTCTTTTTATGTGTTCTTATATTGTTTGCTGCTGTCCAAGTTGTTTATTCAATACTACTGTGTTACTTCGACGAAATCACACACACACACACACACATATATATATATATATATATATATATATATATATATATATATATATATATATATATATATATATATATACATATATATATTATATATGTATATATATTATATATGTATGTATATATATTATATATGTATGTATATATATTATATATGTATGTATATATATTATATATGTATGTATATATATGTATATATATATATGTATATATATTATATATGTGTATATATATATATATATATATATATATATATATATATATATATATATATATATATATATATACTGACCTGAAGAAGGCCTCAGAGAAGGCCGAAAACCTAGAATTTCTGTAATGTGAGCGTCCGTTTACGTATCATCTATTTTATTTTTGTGTTCTATTGTGCCGTCCAAATGTTATATTGCTCTTGTGAGTGCTTCTACATATACTCGTATATATATATATATATATATATATATATATATATATATATATATCTCTTCGGAATGGATCTTCGGCGACGCGGTACAATTATATAAACACAACAAAACTACACATGTGAGTGTGCATTCATTGTGATTCTATGTTTTAAAAATCTACATACATATAAATGTATGTATATATATATATATATATATATATATATATATATATATGTATATATATATATATATATTTATGAAATTTTTTTCGGAACCGGATTCCGCCCTCAAGCCCGATTTATTCTTCTCACATTCACCCTCTCCTTCGCCTTCTAATTCCTTCCATCTCAAACCTCGATTCGGTAGAAAAAAAATCCAGTCCACCGGGGATAGTGACATATTTTTCAAGGAAACCATTTCGAGCAACGGGTGGCTGAGCATGTGCTCTCGAGATTCAATTAATTACGAGCTGGAAATACATTATTTAGGTTTAGTCCAAGGGCGTAGAGACTCCATTTATCTGTTTAAATACCACGAACGACATATTTTTCAAGACGAGTCGGCCCTCTGTTAGCAATGTCACATTAAGTCTGCTTTCATATTCTTGCGAAAGTCTTACAAAAATTATTACTATAAGAACCTTAATGTGATTTCACAACCAATGATTTGCCCCCGCCTATGTCTTTTTCATCACATTACTATGTTATCGTGTGATAGAAACATCATACCCATTCAAAAGTAACAACCAACAGATATTTGTAAGACAGGTACTAAGTATATATTTGAAAATATCTCGGAATGCCCATTATCTTATCCCCATTCGCAAGTATTTGCCTTACAAGTAAAAATAAATGACCATACATATATACTATATACATTTCACATGAGAATTTAGGCTTCCTCTGATCTACGACGCCGTGAAACACTTTTTAAGTATCTGCTTATCAAGAAAATCTAAATCTTCTCGTTCAAATGAAGTTAGCGAGTAGAGCCGCCTTATCAAGATTCATTCACTCGAGGATAACCAACACGGTGAAACCGCAAGTAATAGAAATTGAAAATCAATCAAGAGGCTGAAAAACCAAAGTAATCACTTAGGAACGTTAAGGTTCCACTTTGATTCCATTCCAATGTGGAATATAAGATCGAAACAAGACAGTAACAAGGTTAAATTAAAACAACAAAGAATTGGAATTATCAAAAAAGAAACTGAGTCGAATCCAAAAAAAAGTAAAGCTCAGTCGCCAAACCGAAAAAGGAAGAGAAATGGCAAAGAGAGGAAATGAAAGGAAAGAAACCGCAAGTGTGTGGCGGGGGTTTGGTCGGGGGGGGGGGGTGAATACATCGCATTTGGGCCCTCGCGCTTTCATTTTTTTCTCGTTTCAAAACGTCTTTTGATGCCTCGGGGTCGAAATGTGTCGGCGGGAAGAGGGACGGGGCACGGGATAGGATGGGGGGGGAGAGGAGGGGGATGAGAGGGCTACAGTGAAGAGAGGGGAAGGTTGGGCGGTGGGACGGCGTGGTCCATGTGCGTGGGCGATAGCTTGGAGGGTTTCGGTGGGGGGGCGGAAGGGGGAAAGGGGTGTTTGCAAGGGGAGTTGCGAAGGGATTCCCAAAGGACCGGAGGTGTGGGGTGTGGGGAAGGTAGAAGGGTGGGCGAAGAATGAGTTGAGCATTGGGGGGGGGAGTGGAAGAGGATTGGGGGTTGGAGGGGGTGTCCTCCTCTCACCCAAGCGTCGGCCCCGCGGCCGCTCACGAGGACGCCGCCGCCCTCGAGCCAGCGCCGCATAAATTACACGCCCCCCCTCCCCCTCCCGCCCTACCTGCCCAACCCCCGCGCCCACTGGTCCATAACCCTACCGGCGACCCTCCTCCTCCCTCTCTCACCTCCTCTTCGTCTCCAACGCCAACACCCTTAAAAACTCCCTCCTCCTCGGCATACCCTCCTTCCCTCCGTCGACTGCATCTCCTCATCCTCTCTCTTCCCCCTCCCGCCCCTCTCTCTCCGCTTCGCCTCGTTTAGGCCTCTTCCCATCGCAATTCCCCCCCAACCCCGCCTCCTCTCTCTCTCTCGTAGATTATATCTCCACCCCCAATCTTCGCCCCCACTTGCCCGATCCCTCCTCTCCCCCGCGGGGCTCCACCCTTACCACTTACTCCCCTCCGGTGTCTTGTTTATGCTGCCCCCCACTCCACCACTCCATCCCTCCCACCCGCTCGCTTCCTCTTGCTCCAAAAAAATGTAACGCACCGGGCCACTCCCACCCCTCGGTCCAATTGCTTATACGCCTCACGCCCGATCCAGACCTCCTTAAAAACTCCACCCTTTTCCTCTCTCGTTCTCTCTTTCTCTCTCTCTGGCTTCCTCCTCGTTCCCTCCGGAGGAAGAGGCAAGGAAACGTCTTGAAAAGGAAAGGTATGCAAGCTTACACATATGCTACACCAACACGAACGCCCAAAAGGTTTCCAAACCTAAAATTCCTCAAGGGGCAGATACTAAATTTTAGACGTCGTTCCGGAGAAATTTTACTCCTATTTGGGCTGCTCATGTTTACCATTCTTGCTCGTTGATTGAGGCTTAAAGCGGCAAATGCTTTAGTTACCGTTTCGTGACGTGTCGGTCGGTAAATAAAAACCGCCATTTACAGAGAAAAACGAAGATCCACATTTGTCATCGTCTCCCAGCTCCGTGAGTCTCCCACGCGCCCGAGTCATGGCCGATGAATTTTTAGAGGATTTTATCAGTCCGCTGTATTCCTAACCAGTGAATAAATAATCCAACCATGAAGAGAGAGCTGAGGTGAGGATTTTTGACGGCCCTCCCATGGGCATCGCTCAATCTAGCATTCCCCCGCACCGTGGGCAAGTTACGTTTTCGCCCACGACCGGGTGACCCTGACGGGTGGGATACCCGCCGGTCAATCCGAAGGTCACACACCTGATGTCTGTCTGCCTCGGGGACGAGGGTATACCTACTTTCGATTTCGGGATAGCAGGCAAGGGTTTATAATAACCGCCCAATGTTACCTGAGCCCAACGAGCGCGTAGAATAAAGAACACTCACCGCCAACATTTCACTTCCTCCCCCCTCCCGTCACATTTATAAATCACTCGTGATCGCAAGATGTTTAACAGCTACGACCGAGGAGACGAAGAGGGTGACTCTATTTCCTCCCACCCCGGTGCCTTTGTCTACCCGTCCGCATGCATCAAAATCCACTCCTTAAATTCCTTCGATTCCCTGAATTCTCCCATTTCATCGCGATCCCCCGGACCGAAAAATAACCTCCTCTCCCTCCCCATAATTCATCCCCCCACCCGACCGCACAAGCCTCCTTTACCACCAGGTCACCGAAACGATCCCACGCCCCTTCCGCCGCTAGCTCGCCCGGCCCATTAGCGTCTCCGCCTCCCCCGTAGGCCCCGTCCAGTTCCATACCTTGCGGTCCGGCACATACTAACACTCCCAGTCCACATCTTTTCCCATCCTGTCCGTCCCCCATAACCCTGGGACGTAGCGTCCCCAAGGTTCCTCCTGCCCTCCTCCTCCAGACAGTTCGTAAATTCTTTGACTTTTTTCACTCGTCATTTTTTTCCTATTTAACCCTCCTCTCCCCCATTACCCCCCTCCTTCTGCTTGAGGGTCCGTTTCGTAACTTTCTCGCGTCCCGCCTACGCGCGCGCCGGTCCTGGCCTCCTCAGTCTCATGAAGGGAACGAGTTTTACCTTCGGAGCGAGATATGAAAATATCCTTTCATAAATATATCTCATCTGATTCTATTACTCTCTAGATTCCTTTCCAGTCCGACTCCTTTTCCCTTTTAAACCCTCTCTCACCCTTTTCCTCGTTCACTCAGGAGTCGGACGAGTGAGCGCAAATGTGCTGGTTTGGGCGAGTGCGGCTCTCCGAAATGTTTTTCACGATCCGAGAGTGTGATAAACCTTTTTATCCTAGGGCTAGTCACAGGACGGCTGAGGGTTTGGAGGAGGGAGGAAAAGTCATTTGGTGGGAGGGGGGAGGTGGGAAAGTAGGTTCTTCGGGAGGGGGGAGGCGGGGGGAAGGAGGGATTGTAGACATTTTACATGGATGTGAGAGGGAAAATATAAAATATTAGCGGGGTTAGGGCAGAGACGGGGGAATGAGAGAGGAAGATGAAAGAGGATGGGGCATTTCTTTTTCAATGAACTTGTTGACTCCCGTGGTCGTTCATCATCGGCATATTTGCCCCTACCACTTTCCGGGTCTAGTGCTACGTCTTAGAAAGCGGACCCGAAGTTTTCTTAGAGTCTCAGATCCCACTTCTTACAATTAATTTTGGCGAACACCGACATTCATTATTTGTTCTAGCTGCGTCGTTATAGTCATTTTGGTGGTGAGATCGAGTGGAATAGCGGCTGTTTGAAGCGAGGGGTTGAGAGATAACCATGTCCGAGTTTTGTTCCGAGAGATTTGTGCTCAACTTGCTCCGGGAAGGGAAATGGATTTTATTCTACTGGTACGTCATAAACTCGTACATTTAATTCAGCAGCTGTGGCTGACGCAAAGAAATCACATTTCCGCAAGCATTCTCCCCGTGTTTCCATTCTGTGGGAAAATGCTCTGAAAGCTCTTTCCAAGGGGGGTTTCTAGATCAAATAACACATCATAGCACAGCTTTCTATTTGCTTAAAAATGCATATGGTGCCTCCAGGACGTAAAGGGTTGATTATATCTTTTGCTTCGAAATGAGGACACTTCATAAAATATAAAAGCGAGAGCTACCGCGAGAAGACCCCCTGAAACCACAGCATCGCTGGTCATATTGATGAAGTTCCGTCTAAGAGAGCTATCTACAATCATTAATCAGAATAGCGAAGCCAAAAAAAACTCCGTTTTATCTCTTTTTAAGTCTCCAATCCGATTTGATGACTTCATCTCGTTTTGTCTCAACGTTAGTCACAAAAAAATGTCTAAAATGGTCAAACACAGCTCCTCTCCTCCTTGCTTTAGGACTCTATTCCAAGGAGTCACGAGACACTCCCTCGGCGTAAGTGGTACTCTAACCTGGTTCACAAAATGTACGAATTAATAATCCGTTTGGAAAGAAAATATCCAATTCAAAAAACACACAGGACCGATTTGGAAGCCATTAATCAGCGCGAGGGGAACAAGTTGGGAGGAGTGAAGTAAGCTCTTGCGCGGAGGAAGAGAGTATGGAGGCGAACGAAGAAGGCTTCGGTGGGAAGGGGAGGGGGCGGGAACGAGAGAGAGAGAGAGAAGGGTTGAGGAAAAGAATGACGAGGGATGAGATGGGAAACTCTTCCTTTTTTATATCTACTATTATTTTTTTCTAAAACCCCGGGTCGCAGCGCTGTGGATGTGGGAGGCGGTGGGCGGTATGTCTGCCCCCGGAGAGAGAACGGTAGGTGGCATACCGGACAATTTATTAAAACGGACGTTAGTGAGGGGAGTGGGAGTAGGCTGGTAGAGGGTGGGGGAGATAGGTTGGACGTGTGTGAGCGGGTGGGAGAGACGGAGGCGGAGGAGAAGGAAGAATGCTGTGGGATCGAGGGAAAGGAGGCGGGGGCTGGGGAAGACGAAAGACGTCAAAAGGAATCCGCATGTAAGAGACTTTTTGGCTCGTGTTAGGCAACGGGGTTTGGTGCTGAGTGGTAGACGGCGGGGAGGGAGGCGATTGCGAGGAAGATGGAGAGAGAGAGAGAGCTTGAAGATGGGAGTGGATTATATAAAGAGACAGGTCTCGACGGAAGTTGGAGGCGGTTGGTGAACGGTGGTCTTCACGTGCGGGAGGATTTGCTCAATTGACAAGGTGCCGCGGGACAAGCCCAAAAATACTTCGTCAAGTGTATTTTTTACTCAAAGTTCTCCAAGTTGCACAGCTTGGAATGGAATATAATTTCAAAATTGACGATGAAGCGTTTACATCCTGCTAACAAACGGTTAATAATGCCGCAGAGTTGAAAATACTGAGGAAACTCGAGTCGAATGTCTTCATCCATGGCGCAAAAGTCAACAAAATAACAATTATTTTTTCAGTGTGGAAGTATAAAAATCTTCATATTAAGAACTAAATAAAATAACTGTCATGTTTACTCAATTTTCAAATAATATCATTAATTCGCTTCATTTAAATTGCTTAGGTAATTAATACAAATTCCTTACTATATGGACTTTAGCCTGCACCCTATATCTAACGATTAATTCACAGACTGGAACATTAAAAATATAGCTTTAATGGTTCGATATAAATTTCGATTAAAAGTAACAATGGAACAGGTAATTCAGTAATAAGTTGCAGAAGAAATTCAATGAAAAAAGAATATGGGCTATTACAAGCTGTTACACGAAAGTGCCCATGCTTTATTTATCTTAAGTTAGTCTGACCTTTTTCGAGATTTTATTTTTTCCATATGGCTAAGTTAACAGGTGTAACTTTTCAAATTATTTTCGAAAAATTATTTATATACTCGTAGAACGAGTAATAGCTTTAAATCCTGTGAAAGCGAAATATTTTTAGAATTTCAACGTCACACTCAGGGGCATTTAGTTGATGGTCGTTGTACTTTGGATGCAAAACGTGGGCTCATATAACCTAAACGTTTATACTCGATACCATGACAGCCCGCTGCGATAAAGCATTTGAAATATTCCTCAGCGTAGTAATATGATGGTTAAAAGAATTAAAGTAGCCCCAGCACTGGCTGCAGAGTGGCGAAGTAGTATATTTTAAAAGGGAATTTCCCGATGCGGACAATACAAGTAGGAGTCCGAAAATTGCATCTCCCTAATTGAAGTCATTAAGAACCGGATTATTTTTCTAAAAATGAATACAAATTCATTCATAAAAATTCTTGCCAGAAGAAGAATCCACATCATAATGGCTCACTATCTCAAGCTAAATGTTTCACCGTAATTATTTCTCAATGGCTCTCATAACTATAACTATTTGAAAATATACGAATTTGAACCCAGAGACAGCAACAAACATTCCCAGCTAATGCAAAAAATAGAATTCCTTGATTTATTTGTATCAATAAGCTCAGAATAAACTTAACATCTAGCCATCCGCAGAGGACATGGCTCGTCTCTAAAGATTGTTATCCGTTAGCATCAATTTTCGTATGCTGCTGGTTGGTTTAATTTTTTATGAGTGATTATTTTGTTGGATAAAAATGGCATGCTCTAGTTCTTTTACATCAATGAACTTCCTCAGAGATGTTAGATGGCACAACAAGATTGGATTGCAAAAGCCTCTAATTGTTTTCTAAAGAAATATATAATGGGTAAAGTAATTGGGATAATTTTTAATCGTATTTTATTTATCGACTTAATTTAAATTTTGGAATTATTTTACTTTATACACAGAATATTCATGTGATAATATTTTGATTAAAAATATTTAAATTTAAATTCATTTTGAATCCGTGGCTTAAACTTGTACCAACACAGTTAAAATCAAAATTCTAATCCCCTGTAAAAAAAGACGAATAGGTAAAGGTATACCGGTTTACCTTAAAAAAAAACCAAATGGTATATATTTACGAGTACTAATTTACATTTTTTGGTGTATTTTAAGTTTACTTTCAACTGTTTATAAGCAATTTTCAAGTGGAAAAGAAAAAGTGTGTAGGCGTAAAAACCTTAGCGGGAAAAAATCAGTTGAACTTCACTTCGAAGTCCGAGGTTGAATAGAGAATGCCTTGAAATCATTCCACCAGATGGGCTTGAGGCATTAGGAGTGAAAAGTGCTGAAAGCTCCTAGGATAAAAAGAGTAAAAGCTTACTGATCAAGAGCTCAGGGGTGTATGCTCAGGTTGAGAAAAGCGAGTTCCTTCAGGACTTCTTATCTCTCACCTCCTGGGTAAATGCGCTCCACCCTCGCATCCCCTTTCCCACAAACCCTCTAATCTCGTTTGTTCTTCAGCTCCTCCCACATCCCGAGCCCTCAGACAACACTCGACGGATCCGTGGGAGCGCATTTGTGTTATGCGTACGGTACGCCTAAGCACAGGATGGTTCTTCCAATCTGGTACATACATGCGGCCAGCCCCAGTACCGCTGGGTAGGGCGTGGGCGGAGGATGATGGGGAAGGGGTGATTTTGAAGGGAAATCCGATGGAGGGTGTGCGAGAGGTGGGGAGCAGAGGGGGAGAGAATACCAGGGGGGCCCTCTCACCCTATGGCGCACGACGCCTTGCCTCTCTCACCCCGCCTTCGCCATCCTCGTTTATCCCGAGATCTTAAGACCACCACGCCCCGCGCTCGCTCCTCCCGAGTCTCTCCGCACCTCTTCCTGACTACGTCTTACTCCCTCCTTGTCTTTCTTACTTCTAAACCTCACCCTCGAGAAGTGTAAGAGCCCTTTCTCGTGTACTACACGCATCCTCCCAGCTTATGGTCCCACTTCAATGAAAAGCATGAGAATGAGGGGACAGGCCCGAAAATTATATTGTTGAAATGCATTAACCAAGTTCAACGTGACATGCCGCTCTTAAACGCTTTAAGTTTAGAAGGAAGACGAGTTATATGCACAATATTATAGGGAAAAGAAAGGTAGCGTATGCACAGATTATTTGGATGCAATTGGTGTTGCCGATTGATAGTCGACGACGTATTTTTGGCTAATTTTTCTCCAGTTTTAGGAAATGCCGATCTTGAAGAAGGATGGGGGAACCTACAAAAGACCATTATAAAATTGACCCACCGTTGGTGAGAAACATGCTCCTGAGAATACGTACATAATTCAAAAGCTAATCCCTGATCATTACTGAAGAATTCTGCCAGCAATGGGACTCGAACTTACCCATTTATTACTCGATTCTATGCCAAATTAACAAATTTTTGAAGCCAAAAGTCACCGAGTTCAAAATAATGAGCTTTACGAATGCTCTGCTAAAAAGTGCAAGGACAAGAAACTAAACTCAAAATTCCTAGACAAAGAATGCAAGGGCTAATTAATTTATAGGGTACACAACGGTAAACAGTGAATTATACCAGACCACCAATGTTTTATGTCATTTGAAAATATTACTGGGTTTGTAATAAATTTACATGGAATCAGTCAACTTGAATTCAGATATACATTTCTATAAGATAATTTTTAATACTGGAAAATATATATATTTAAAATACTGATGAAATTAATCAGTGGAAGAAACCAAGTTTTATTTTCCGTTAGGTAAATATAGGATATTCGAAAACGGAATGAATAAAGAAACCGAGGGCAAAGAGTTTAGTGGATCTTAAGTATGAGTCGTTGAATTCTATCTTAAGAGCTAAGAAAGTGTGAATCAATTGAGAAAAATGTAAACTCATTTCAATTTTTCGTGAACTTAGATTCTGTGAAAATACGCTAAATAGCTGCAGTGAAATAAAATAAGGAAAATAGTACACGGGCGATGTAATAATATTGAAATGATTTTTACATTTTTTTAAAGTGATGGTGCGTTCCAAACTATTTTTAAAATCTTTGGATCATATTCATGAAAATGTGCATAGTTGAACTAAATATTTGAGTCAATGCTGCTATATGTATATCTAGATGGAAACATAGGGTTAAAGGAACATTTAAACAGTATTTACGTACACCAATTTGAAAATCAATGAAAAGGCAATAACGTCGGAATGTAATTTATCATGTGAATGAGCTATACCTAGACTAAAAATATTATGAAGTATTCTGGCTCATTATAAGAGAAATACGAGTACTTATACATGATGATGAATAAAATTCAACAACTCATAGTTTTCATTCCTGCGTAAGACCGCTAAGTGAATGGGAACGCGAATCCTACAATTCTCACCACATCCGCGAGCCCATCTCTCCTCCCATCTATCGCTCCCCTTCCCTCTCGCTTCCCACTCTCATCCTCCTGCCTCCCGTATCCCCAATCACTCCACGAATCCCACCCGCGACGCCACCCCGCATCCACCGCCTCTCTTCTCCCTTCCCATGCGGTGTTCCCATGGGGTCCCCGGCGCCAACACCTACCTCCCTCGCCTCGGTGTCACTCACCCCTCCTCCACCCCCACATCCCTACTCGTCATTCCAACCTGCCTGCCTCCTCTCTCCGACTCCATCCATCCGTCTTCCGAACCAAGCACTCGTGTTCCGACCCATCCCCCATTTATCACACAATGAGCCCCCTTCTCCTCCACTCCTTCCCGACTTCAAACCCGCGCAACCCTTTCCCCTCCGTCATTCCCTCGAATCTTCATCTCCTCCCCAATAAAAAGAGCCCTTGATCCATCTAATCAGTACCTTTAATCCAAAGTCGAAAAACTTTTTCGGACGTGTGGTCTGCTTTTATTCTCCTGTGGCATTCGCGGTGCTCGGGATTCAGTGGGGGCGGTTCGGCACTATGGCGTAAAAGGTCGTCACGAGATGGGCCGCTGTGTCCGATGTGCGTGACTCGTATTAAGTTAACGCATAAAGGCTTCATTTTTGCTGGTAGTGTCCAAAAGGCATCACCTGGATAAAAAACCTGAGGTAAGCGGAAATTTAACTCACTCTTCTTCCAAGTCGCCTTATTTCTAAATCAATTATTTGAGTAAACAGCAAGAATTACACGACTGTGAAATTGTAGCTAACTTGCAGGACGTGTTGTGCTATTACATGCTGCAGTTAATCGAGTATGTAGCTTTGAATTTTCCATTCTAAAATATTTCGAATATTCATAACTGACCTAAGTAATCTTATATTTACTGCAATTTAATTTATTCCAAATGTAGGTGATTCCATATGTATTTATGCTGAAGTCATTCCAGAATAGCTGCTCCGAACGGTAAAGTTCGTTTTGAACGTTTTCCCGATCACACCCACGGGTACGGATTTCGGTGGATGCGTTCCGTATGCATTACGCCGGCACTCCTTTCAATCTTGACCATCCCACGTATCTCCAGTCACGACGCGTCGACGAATAAAGATTACCGACTTTCGCAAAAAAAATCACCTCCAGTGGAAACTAATACACTTACGTTACATTTACTTGAAATCGACGTGACCGAAGTGAATCAGGAAAAGCGAAATACCCGTAGTATTACCGTTTCATCTAGTCATTAAACCTTAAAAGCTAAAGGAAGACTTGGCAAGTGAAATGAAATGATGAAGCAAAAAAAAATAAGGAGTGGAATGACATCCTCGTCCACGTATCATGACTCCCACGATTTCACCGCCAGTTAGGATTCACGAGTTTCCTTTATGATGATACTAAAAAGCGCGTTTCTCAAAGCGTGTACACAACGGATCGCGTGTCGCATACGAATCCAAATAGCCATGTAACACCGACCGCGGTTTCATCATCATTCCTTTTTCCTGGCCGTCCATTCATTTTCCAATTGGTGCTCGTTATCCACCCGTTTGGAGCGAGCGGGGACAAGAGGCAAAACGAGCATTTATATAAGAGGGGGTAAAAAAAAAGACGGACAGGGTGGGTGGAGGGAGGGAGGTGCGGGGAAGAGGGGGGGAGGCCATGAGAAGCCGACGAAATGACTAATGATGATGACCCGAAAAGCCAAAAGGAGGATGTTTCAAGGAGAGCTCACGGGTGCCCCGTGTGAAAAACCCGATTCTCCCCTCAAAGATTCCCTCCCCCTAACCCTCGAGTTCCCCCCCCTCTCTCTCTTTCTCTCTCTCTCCACCACTGCTCACCTCAGAGGAGGGTTCGGCCACTTCTACGGCGAACGCGACACGAAGAATTCTCCGTCGCGAATCCCTCCACCAGCCAACCTTTCCCCACGCATGGGTCTCCCCGCATTCAAACCTGAAGACCAACAATCACCTAACCTCGGGCTTACATTTGTCGTTTCTCATCCTCATTCTCCCTCTTAACTAAGGCTCGAAAAGCTCATCTTTATATATTTTCATCCCTCCATATCCCTTCCATTTCTATCCCACCCATCCTCAAGACTTCCCCGGTGTCGTTTACACAAGGCAGTGAAGTCCCCACCCGCGTTTCCTCTTTGGCTCGAACCCTTCAACCGCCCCTCCTGCCGCCCCCCGTTCGTCACGCGCTTTTAAGTTTCCTTCCTTCTACCCTTTCATTACGCCCCTTCAATCCCCACTAATTCCCATAATCCGCAAGGTGCCTAAGTGGACGCCCAATCTTTCCTCTCGTCTCTCTCTCTCTGTTTGCTCTCACCGCTTCGTGGAAATCACTCCTACGCACCTGGTAGTTTAGCTCGTGCCTTAGTGTTAGTAACGGTGGTCCGTGCCGAAACCGCGAAGAGCTGCTGTGAAATGCTCAAGTGAGAGGATTTTTGTAAATGATGATTGAGGAGTGCCAAAAATGTTTCTAATCCTGCCTCGTAGGAGTAACAGCGTAAATAAATATGCTTCGGTAGTCGCATAGGGGGAGTTATTATCAAAAGATTTAAGACCCAACCACAAAGTCTTCCGGTTTTACCAGACAAAAGATACTAAAACATTGATCGAGGGAGCCAGTAGAGTAGCCCTCAAGCCAAGGGCATATGATTAATTGAGACACTGAAGATGGAGGCAGCCAAGTTTTATAAATTGACTTCAATTTTATTTTGAAATCCCATTATTGAAGGATGAGGCACGTGAGTGCACTGGTTTTCTCATTATGGTGAATAATTTCATGCGAGCCCCACTACAGCGTATAAAAGGTAGTGAATTTCTGAAGATGAAATCTCCTGTAATATGAAGTGCTGTTTAATTCTTACATTTATCATGTGCGACGCGTGCAAACTATGAGATTAACACCGCAGGCGGGAAAATTTCTGGCGTGCAGGTGCGCCAGTCACGCTGACCTAAGATCCACGTGACACCTCCTTAACAATAACTTGCTCTCAGTTTTAAAATTGATAAAGTAGTTTCGCTATCTTAATGCGTTAACTTTCGAAAAATTTCAAATTAATTTAACAATATATTGACGGTACATCATGTTATATGTCCACTGTCTCAGTAAAAATGAAAATTTATAATTTTTTTCGTGAAATAACTTGCACCGTTCTCATCAAGCTTGGTTTCCTTGGCCATATTGATGTATCCTTCTCGTGTCATTTTAAGTAGATTCTTGATTGGACGGCTGTTACGAAAGCTATCACAGCTGGATTTTAAATTTTCTCAGTTGTGAAAAAAATATTTCTTCTTCTATATTTCTGTTTATACCTTTTGACGACATTTAAAGTGTGTTGCTGGGGATAAACGCGCAGATAAAGTTATTTATTTCTGATAAACCTTAACACAGGCATTTTTGATAACATTAATGGTGTTGCATATTTATTACCATGCTTGATATCTGTGCTGCTTCGGAGTGGATACAGAAAGTGGGTAACATTCTGGGCAGCAGAAACTATACATAACATAAACAAAAAATATAAAATTCACGCAGGAAATCAAACAAATAAAATGACTGGAAAATTCATAAAATCAAGGTCTCGTATACAAAATAGTCAAACTCCTGGGCAGGATCTTTCAGTTGATTTGTTACCGAGGACCAAACTATGAAATCGGATCACAAGCCGTTTTACATGCTCCGTTATCTTGTGTTTCTTCGGTGTTATGTTCGTTATTCTGGCAAGAAGTGTGCAGTCGTATTCAATAATTCGAAATGTTCCATATTCACTATTTATTCACGGAAACATTTAACAAAAATGAATAGTTAAAAATGACGAAATTTAAATATGTACCGAGAGGTATATTAGTATGTCGATTAAAATCATATAAATTGGAATTATGCAACACAATTGATTAATTCATATCGATTTAAATGCTCGCTAAAATATCTCCCACCAAAATTTTACTCCAACCCAATAAGCCTTAGGAAAATATTTTTTTCCGTGGGAGCGTACATCAACAGTCTGCCACCGCGGGCGCCAAAATAGATGATTACGCCACTGCAGTAAACCAATTCCCCTCATGTGGCATTCTCTTCCCTTCTCTCTCTCTCTCTCTCTCTCTTTCTCTCTATCCCTCTCTTCAATTTCCCCCGCTACCGGACAAAGGTAAACTCACGCTGAGAAACCAAAATTTCAATTTTGAGCGCCCGTTGGTCCCTTCTCCCAAATGAAATGGCCAGAGTAAAGATGTATGCCTCCCATTTTCACCATCATCCTCGACCGGCCGCCGTCTCTTCATTCTGTTTCACTAAATCGAGTCATACATTTCTCTCCCGGGGCTCGTCTTCCGTTCAATCATTCGTCCCCACTGCCCAATAGCCTGGGGCCAGCAATCACCCCCGCCAACAAGATAGCCATTTTTCACAATGGCCCCTTTAAAATTTGATCATTCGCCTATTTTCTTAGTGAATTATTTTAAGAATTCAATTAACTCCCCCTTCTCCACTCTCGGTGATGACCACGTCGGAAATGCTTCCCACCCCGTTAATTGGACTGATGTAATACTTCCGCATTATAACGACTCCATGGCTGTGGAATTTTGGTAGCATATAAACCCTTCATGTTCGAATAGGACGGCATTGCATGAGAGTTCAGAGATTTTTCCGGACTCATTTTAAGTCTTGAATGCGATTATCCGTTACAAAGTGTAAAAGAAGTTTAATGAGACCAAGAAAAAGATTTTCCACCACAGCCAAATGAGAGCTATGCCACCTAATAAAAACGAAGTGCTGACTCATTTAATTTATCAATTATTTGATTACACATATACCGTTTGTGAACCCTTATCGTGTCACTTATATTAAAGCGTTTAACAGCATATTAATTATCATGTTTTTTTCATTTTATGGACTATTGACAACGCTCAATTCTTTCATTTTTTTCTTAGAGGAAACGACTACTCTTCTCTATTTTGTGTCCACGTTCAACTTTATCTCATGACACACAGTTAATCAATCATCTCTGCACAATACCAGCCGAAATCTTCTTCACACCACCACGGAAAGCATCGAATTTCAGACCGAATGTAGAGCTTCCGGATAAGTTTCTTGACCACGAAAATTAATTAGGTTCTTTTGCGGGAGAATACTTGTAAAATTTGGTATTTTCAGGAAGAGAAAACGGGCTCAGTCGCAGCTTTACACATCTCAAATTCACATCTCAAATTTTAAAATAAAAGCATATGATGAATTCCACGTCCTCCAGTAACCTCCGATTTCCCCTTCGCTCCGGGACCCTTCCAGCCCCCCAGAGACCTCTTGAAGTATAAGATTTGTCTTCTCCAAACCTCTTAGCCGCCACGTACGATCCTTACAAAAGGGGCGACAGCATGGAACAGCTTTTAAAATCGAGGAGGTTGCTACCATCCGTATTAATGCCCCACTACCACTCAGTCGCTTGCTCTTATCTTCTTAGCGTCAAGCGGAATGAAAGAAAAAAAATAGAGGAAACATAAAGCTTCCGTGCCCCGCCCTCCCCGCTCCCGCGTTTCCGACTGAAAACCTCGCTGACTGATTGGTTGGGACCACAAAAGGCGCGACGAATAGAGATATTCCTTTTTTTTCCCTCCATCTCCGTCTCCCGTCCTTCTCCGCCGCTTGCCGAGTGGTAGGTAGTCCCAACTCCCTTCACAATGTTTACTCCCGGAATGAGTTCCCGTCGATGCTGAATGACACCAGTAGCGGCGGGAAAATTGTGCGAATTTGTCACGTCGTCGGCGCGTAGCGGGTAAGCAAAATCTCGACCCATCTATAATGACGGGGGAGCAGCCGGTCTCCCGACATTATTTAGCGCCGTTCGTCTGACACACTGTAATCTGTTTACTTGCGATTCAATACTATTTTTTTCCGGGGAAAAATGTCACCCCCGTGAATCATGTCCTTACAGAGAGAGAGAGAGAGAGAGAGGGAGGGAGGTTAACTCTCCAGATAAAACGCCCAATCGGCTCTTCGTAGCTCACGATTAATCGGGGATTTATCTCCGGTAAACTCGGATTTAATGCCGTCGCACCAATAAATTTGTACTCTGCAATTGATTAAGCTTGATAGCTGAAGTTTTCGCGCACTCGACCCTTTTCTAAACTTGGAAATGAGGATCTCGACTTGCAGGACTGACATATCGCATGGTAAATGCATTAATGTCATTTTCATTGAGGAAATGATGCATGAGGTTACGGATATAACCGATGTGTAGAACGCAGGGCATGAAATCTATAATATAACGCCCAGGGAATCAAATTTTGGTGGAAAAACTGCGTTGGTGAAAACGTGTGACTGTTAGATTGAAAATCGGGCTACTTCTCCTTTCTTGGTGCTGAAAAATAAACCTGAAATCTAAGCATATCAATCCAAGCAGTCAATAACGGAAGTAAATCAAAATGACACGATGGGCGATAAAAAACTGACTCTTATTTTAGTATCTCATATATTACGTAAGAGAGTGCGGAGTACGACACTCTCAGAACTTCGAAGACTTTAGAAGGTCTGAATTTCAATAGATAAGCGGAATGGGCTATTCTGATAGAAGTGTAGCCCGACGGTGGAAATATATGAGTATTCATTTCAATGAGGAAATAGAAAGAGAGCCTGGAAAAAGGATTCCATGGCAAATTTATGTAAAATTGAAATAAAATATAACCTCAACAGCAGCACAACTCAAATCGGTTCGGAGGCATTCATTTGTTTGGTTTATTTTCCTTATTGAGGTAACTAAAGCTTCAGGTATTACTTGGATAATCCCTTCCTCGCCGCACACAATAGAGTGTCGCCTCTTTCCACGAGATGGAAAACGTTCACCTGACGCTCGTTTAGCGGAAATCTCTATTTTGGATACCGTGGGGAGGGTTAAGTTAATCCCCGAACGGGTATAAAAATGAAAGTGCTGCTTCTTCTTTAACCTGTACTTCACGCAATAACCCCTAAAATAATTCCTTTTACTCTCTCTCACTTACTCATACTCATTCGATCCGGCCATGTTTCCGCGGGATTGTATCATCTTCGCCTAGTCTCCCACTCTCTTGACAGAAGAAGAGCACCATCACGCTCCCGACGGACTGAGCACATCTCAGCAGCTCGCGGAGGTATAGCACCTCGCCCACCCGGTCTCTCGCCCCCATTCCGCCCACTGCACACGCGGCCCGGTGGACCGAACACGGCGATGACCCGAGGCTGGGTGTGGAGTGGAGAAGGGATGGGAAGGATAGAGAGAATTACTTCCTCTAGTATTTATTTTCGAGGAAGCACGGAGGTGGAGGGAGGAAGGAAGCAAAGAACTGGGAAGGAGGAATGAAGGCAGAAGGTGGAGGAACGAGGAGAGAGAGCGAAGGGTACAAAAGGGGCAGGAGAGGGGTGTAGAGGAGTAAGGTTCGAGGGAGTGAAGACGAAAGAAGGAGAGGAGAACGAGAGTAAGGGGGGGATGTGCGGTGTGGGTGTGGTCTACGTTCATTTTTCGCCCACGCATTCTGACCACCTTCACCCGGAGGGTTCTCTCGTCCTCTGTTACTCTCTCCAACTCCTTTCCTTGTCCACCATCCCCTCCTCCTCTTTCTTCCCTCCTTCTAAATCCACTTCCCCCTACATCGCATAAAAAGTCTCTCTGCCCCTCCCTCCCGAGGATAGCATTACAAGGAGGGCAGCATCCTATCGTTCTCCCTACACCCTCCTTCAATCCCCTGCATACGCCACCCCGAGCGGCCCCTAGACTGGTCACCTTCTCCGCCCTCCCTCCCCCCCCCCAGCCACCATCGCCAACCCCCATCAGGAAGAGTGGGCCCTGCCGCACCACACATCCCTCCCCGCCACCTTCCGCGCCTTCCTTCTGCCCCCGCTCTCTCCCGCCCATCTCCTCCCACGGCTTGCTCTCTCCTTTCAATCCCGAGCTCATCCCACCGGCTAAACCGCTCTCCTTTTTAACCACCACCACCCGGGTACTCGCCTCTTCCGCCCGCTTGCATGGGCGTTAGCTTTCGCTCGGCCCCGAGTCCGGTCCACGAAAATAAAAATAAAGAAACCCCGTCCCTAAATACACACGCACGCACACACACACGCAACGGCACGCCTCGAATTTACTCCTTTTTTATTGCCCTAGCTTTGTTACCTTTTCTTCTACGTGTGGTTTATTTGCCTCACGGCACCTCCTTACCAGCTTCCTTTGCATTTCCTCAGGGTGGTTTTGATGGGTGGGGAGAGGAGCCTGACCCTCTTCATGTATCAACAGGAGTACCATCGCCATTTGTTCACTTCGTTCATTTTTCTCCCAAAGATCAATGCACTTTTCCTTCCGCTACTCGCTAGTATGAGAGCACGGTGGGAAGTAATAACTCCTGAATTAGTGAGTGATTTTGCGCACTGCGGCGTTATAAATACTTTTAGGATTTTCTATAAGCAGAAAAATATTAACAAAGTTTGATTATAAAACGTTTTACCTTCGAAGTATTAGCAAAGGAAGAGTGTTATGAAGAAGTCTGGCACTTTTACTTTGCGTGAACTCTTTTTATTTTTGTGGAGGGATTCTCTTTATTGCAGACGCTCAGTGATTAGAATGGTGAATGTAAATACGTATCATTTAAAATTAGGTATATAAGTCGACAATTTATTTATTTGAAGTCATTAAATTCTAGAAGAATATTATTTCGAGAGGTAAAGTTAATCTATGGTGTATGCTGAACAGAATAGAGAAAGGAAACTACCCATCCCCCTATTCCTTACCTTTCTGGACGAACACATTCTTCCCCCAGGTGGTGCCCACTCATTGTGCGATCATGAGTGCTCATGGGCATTTGCTCGATTTTTCGATGTTTACGATCGGATCGTAAAAATAAATGTTGTCAACGGATTTATGTTCCATCGACCCTTCTAGTTTCCAATCCCCCGCATAAAAAAGAGGCCACGGACATGTCTTGCTTGGCATGCTTACCTTCCGTCTTACTTTTACGATAGGTTTGATGAAAATAAAAATTCCTAAATCATCCCCGAGGGCATACATACAAGAGGCTTTATTTTGTAGCGGCATGAAAACAAAATTGTGCATTAAAATGAATTAAGGTCTTCCTTTTCATTAGTACTTTGAAGGTGTTTGAAATTGATTTTTATGGAGACCAAAATGATTATATGTAATGGCTCGGCCTACTAGTTTCAGGGACCAGCCTAATTCAATATTCGAGAAGGGAAGTTAAAAGAATAGGTCATTTCCCGCGTATATCCCAGACCTTAGTCATTTTTAACGACTTCCAATATTGATCTCTTAACAGAAGATCCAAATTCCCTAATCCTTTCATGGTTGTAATAATCGAAAATAATTTAATTTCATGCATTGCGTCAACTAATCCGATATCGATCTCTTTAACGGAGGGAATTTCTCAACGCTTTTTAAAGCACAGACAATATTTACGACCACGCTTTTAAACAACGGTGAGCAACCTTTTTGAATAAAGAACTCGCCTCGAGAGATAAATATCCTCCCATTCAATATCCTCTCAGACTTTGAACACGAAGTTGGCTTCCAACGTCCGTCCATAAGCCAGAGGCCGCCGTCGCCATCTGCGCCAACTCCCGTGCCCCATAGGGGAGGACCGGTAACGCGGGTTTTCATATTGACAGCCCTTCGGCATCTCCTTGGCAACGAGAACGGCCCCCGCCCATGCATTTGGCCGCGCCAGGTCACTCATCTGCCACGCCCGAAAACCTCCTCCTTCCACTCCCCTCCTCCCCCTCCGTCCTCCCACCCACCGCCGCGGCTGCCCTTCCGTGCCACCCTGATTGCGGTATCACTTCGGTCCACCACTCTGAAGGCACTCCCACCTTGATGGTTTCATCCGAGTGGAAGTAGGCAGCAGGGTCTGTTGAAGAGACGAGACCGGGGGAACTGGGATGGGAGGGTGAGAGAGAGAGAAGGGTAGAGACCCGCGCGTTGAAGTCTCCGGCGACCACACGCTGTCGCTGGTAAACTCTAAGCAAATACACCAGTCCACTCGTCAGAGAAACGAGAAAGAGAATCTGCCCTAGGACCACGTGAAACTTCTGAAACTAAAGTACTTATCCGAGTCGCTGACAATCAGGAGAGATAAAATTCCGAAGCTATCGAGTCGGCGCCTCTTACATAATCGTTTATCATCTCTTTCACTCTAAGAAAGTCGGATGCGTGATTTCTCCTAAAGGAAGTAAATTAGAGCGGTTTCTACCTTACCTTAAAATCATTTATCTTAACAGGAAAGGCAATTTATTAATTTGTTGACGGAACAAATCCAGTGAACAAATTTTTAGACTAAGTATATTTTATGTTTTTATTTCAAAGAGATTATTTTAATTAATATTTCCATTTCTAAAGCTAAATTATATGGTTTGGAAACAGCATTTTTTCAAAAAAGCCCCAAAAATATAAAAAATAAGACAATACAAAAGCATTCATATAACACAGTCTTAGTTGGTGAGAAATATGCAGGAAATTTCTTTTAGACCAGGACGAACTCCTAAAAATATTCAGGACATGAAGAGGAATTAAAGGGAAAGGAGGAAGAATATAGGTAAGCACCTTTCGTTAGCATTAATATATAAGAAAGATGAAACATAGATGATGAATGGAGATAAATATGGACGGTTTGAAATGCTTGGGGAGTCGATTATTGGATTCGATGCGTCGATTGGATGGATGGCCCAAGCGCTTTCTTATCTCCTTTCCCTTCAATGACACCTTGAGGAAAACGCCCATCGCAATATTCACTCCACCTACTCACGACGGCTCATCCGATAGAAAGTGAATGGATTAAAGGGCGTTCTTTTATTATTCTTGTTCATATCAAGAGGGGGAAGATGGGCACTAGAGGAATAAAAAGAGAACGATATCTTTCTTCATCAGCGGGTGGCTAAGCCAAGGTTTTTCTGAGCTTAAATAAACGAGCATGAGAACATGAACATTGTACACACCCATTACGGCTTTTCCTCGTGTCACGGATCAAATTTTTGTCCTCATACTTCCTTAAACTATTTTAAAAATTGGCAATTAGTTGGTGGTCCACGTTGGATTTGATTCCGATCACGTCCGATCATTTTTTGTCGACAGATATTTTCGAATTTTCTTGGACCTGATTGCATAACAGAGCATCCATTCTGATTAAATCGCTCATTTAAACGTATACAACAAACTGACACAAAAAACTATTGAATTTCATGTAGTACCACAAAGTATTGGTAGCAGTTGAGCGATTAAATTGCTCCTCAAATTTTTAATGATCCAGATAAGAGTTGTTGAACATTTTTAGTAACCGCATGTTAAGACATTGATTCCGTTGATTTTAAAAATGCTCAAAAATTACTAGTGTAGCAAATGCACCATTAGTACTGAGGAATAATAGGACGCGGAGTGACAAATCAATTGAATTTGCAAGATTTATCTGTTGCCTCATATGCAGTTTGCATTTATCGTTGCCTGAGGTGGGGAGAAAAAGTAATGACGTGCAAAACCATTAATCAGCGTGGCGATAGCTAGCGTAATGCGCAACTTGTTACAAAATATCGTTGCTTCATACATCTCCTAAAGTGCAAAACGCGCAAACAGTCCACATCATTCACATTTTATCGCCATTACACAGTGTGGCAGCGACCGGCTTAACTAAAACCCATCAAATGCGAAATGCGACACTTTGATCGGAACGGGGTTCGGTTATAATGGTGCCGATGAAATATCGCGCTCGGATATGCATCGCTGTGCACGTTTATCAAAACAATGACCGAAGTAAAAAAAATGAAATCCTCGACCGAATATGCAATTTTCCTCAGATAAAACCCATTTTCATCCGCAAGGGCGAGGTTATTTCTTCTTTTAACGCGGCTATTTTATGGGGCCCGCACAGTAATGCATAGAAGATAAGACTAAGAACTTACGAGCTATCTTCAACGAAGATTCTACTTTATATCGTAATCTGAAGCAATTATCTCCCGAGTTTTATGGTGGCATAACAAAACAGTTCCTCCTTAAAAACTTTCCACCCTCAGCCAGATAGTCGGTGCGGTGGAAGGCACGTAATCCGAGCGCCGGGTCTGCATTCCCTTAAGCCCTCAAGTCCTAACTGGAATTTGATGCGGAAAAATTGAGCCAGGAAGAGCGGAGGTTCCGAAGCCATAGCAAGCGCTGAAATCGTGAAACTTTTTCTTACTCTCCTCACTCCTCCGTCTCGACGCCATTCATTTTTTTATCCCTCTCTTGTTTCCTTCTCTTCTTCTTCTCTCTCAGTCCGCCCCTTCTCGACGACTACCATTCTTCAACTTTGCTTTCTTCATCGTGTGAACCATCTATTTTTCGTTCGCGCTATTTCTTTCTGCTACTAATCATCAGTAGAGGTAGAAAGGGACCTTCAGGGTTCGGCATGCTTCAACAAGTTATTACAACGAGCTATCCCTCGGGGGCATGAACTCCTCATCATCTACCCACCCTCTCTGTTCATTCCAGCGCCGAGGGTGACGTGCGAGTTATTGGACCGCGTCCTAATTGGCTCGTGTGCTTCCGTTAAGTTCCCAACTGCACCTCCGCGTGAGGAGACGAAACCATACGAATACGCATGGATCCGGGACCGCATGGTTTTTTCTAGTCTCTCGAATTCTGCATTCAGCAGTAGGTACTAATAGGAGGAATACAGGAAGATATTGCATTAGAGTGCTCACTTGGTTCTAGACGTAGATTATTTTTGTAAAAGAACCCGTCTTTCGCCACAGTGGGATTCATTATGTTCGCGCGACACCACTAACCTTGGAAGATATTACACGACTCACGATCTTCATTATCTTAGTAATCAGAAGAGTACTGATGACGTGACAAGAACTTTTCTGCTCGTTACAAGTAATCATTCACAGAATGGTCTTAACACATGCACTTTGATTTAACACATTACTTCCTTAGCTACCTGTTTGTTCCGAATGACTGGTCTTAATAATCAGAGTTTTTCACTGCAATTTACACTATCTCCATGAGTTTTATTCCGTGCTTGATTACTGAGTACTGCCAGATACGGTGAACCCTTCGCAGACGTTAATAAATCGGAAAATGGCCCCTAGGGGATCTTCAATCGTCATTGTTATTAAATGTTGTGGTTTATCCAAAGGAGAACCATTATTTCACCCTATGAATGATTGTATCCGCGGACGGAGAAATAAATGTCTCGGAGAACCTCCGTGTCATAGCCTACGTGTGAGTGGTGGTCTCCTATCGTGAATATCATTGCGAAATACAGCCTCCCCACGGTCCCATTTTAAAATCGTTTCGGCGCAGATGACCCCCCCCTCCTTCTTAACGCCCACCCACACGCACTCATAACCCTTCAAGGCACAAAAACTCCGCCCAACTCGCCACCGCGACCGCGGTCCACCTCATCACATTTCCTTCCATGGCCCCTTTCCTCCCTTCGCCGGTCTCCTTCCCTCTGTCTCACATTCGCACACACGGGGCAATGCGTGGTGATTTATCGCCGCGACACGGGGGCGTTGAGTGGACAAGTTATAACGACGCAGTTTGCAGGGCGGCCATTTAACCGACGCTTTCCCGAGCGATTTATGGCCGCGGCGCTGATCGAGTGGGAGTGAGGAGGCGGAGGGAGCCAGGAGGAAGCCGCGGAGGGTGGTGGATGGGAGGGAGGTTTTGAAGGGAATGAACGAGAAAAGAGGGGACAGCAAACCCCGGAGAAAGAGTCAACGGATGAGGAAGGAGAGGAGGTGAGGAGGAAGAGGATGAAGATGGAGTAGGGTTGAGCGCGATCGGAACGCGTATCGCGAGGGATACGATGTGGGAGTGAGTGGTGGAGGAGTGGGACGGTCGAGCAAGAGGGGATGGGTGAACCCTTTAATCGGTGGGATATGAGGCTCTGGAGGCCGACCGTTGTTGTTCTTAGAGGCGGTAGTTGTCGGCGGGGAGCATTGGTCGGAGTGTGGGTGGGGGGGTTCGGCGGAGAGAGATAAAGTCTGGACCCGGAGGAGCCAGGCGAGAGATGTGAGGGGCTGAATGGGGAGGCTAATGTATCAGCTAAAGCCTCTGTCAATAGCCTGCGCTGAGTGGGTGCGCGGCGGAAGCTATCTATCGTTTATGCAGCCGTCTTCCGAAGAGGGCGCAATTAAAGACGATACTATTGGGGATAAATAATGTACATCATCATGGAGCCGAAGATAAGGCGATTGTTTTATAGCAGAGCGAGTCAGGACCAGAAATAAGGTAAAAGGAAGGGAAGAAACGTGATTTACAACAATGATTAATTTAATATCAACGGCACCAACCTTAACCCGGCTGTCAGAGAGATCTGAAAAACTATCTTCCGGATAATAGGTAAACCACAAAATCTCAATCAAGAGTATAATAGGAATTTTTACCTAACGGGTTACACCTTAATCTCGATAGCATTGACCTTTTTTGAAGGTTTATGATTATCTATGTTCTGAGGAGTAATTAAATTTATGAAGGGAGTGTAACTGACTTTTTATTGAACTAGAAGTAGGACAGCTTGGGAGCATCTTCCAGTCGTAAGAATTACGAAAAACGTCAGCATATTTCTTAAGCCTGGCATTCTGTCGAAAATATGAAGTGGTTATAAAAGGACCTATGTCGCTAATATAAATTTATGAAAGCTAACATATAATAAAAAGACCCATAGCATGTTAATATAAAATAAGTTGTATATCACCATTGAGGTTTTGTTTTCTTAAGTAATATAAGGTGTATTCGATCTGTTCGACGTTATTCAACCGAAGTGACGAATATAGTACAAAACGTACATCTATTATGTGCTATATAATGTAAATTCAGGAACCTATTTGATAAATAGAAACAAAACATAGAAATTAGAATGTCACTACGTCATAAATATTTAGAATACGCTGTAAAATTCCACGCTGGGATCGTTGCACCGAAGCATTAAGAGAAGTCTTGATCGAATAAAGAACGGAAAAATGAAAAACGCCAAGTACTTACTTTGTCAGCGTCTCCAGAGATGACGTGTATATCGTCCCGCCAACGTCTATGTGCACCGGAGCGGTGTACCTGGAAGCCGCTGCGACGCACGGTATGCCAGAAATTGTGTTGGCGGCGGCGGCGGCTGCCGCGGCGGCCGCGGCTACCGCCGCCTTGCCTCCGTGGTGACCGTGGTGCCCGTGATGTCCATGGTGCCCATGAGTCGACCCGGTACCGGGCGGGACTCCTCCCGCACCCCCTGCCCCGTGGTGCGAATTGTAGGCGGCCGCAGCAGCAGCGGCGGCAGCAGCAGCAGCCGCTTGGGCGGATGTGGAAAGCGCGGATGCGGCGGCTATGGCGGCCGCGGTGGAGGAGGAAGAAGCCGCGGATGAGGAGGCGGGGGGCGTGGGGGCGGGCGTGGGCGATGAGGAGTTCGACATGGTGGGCGAGGTGGCAGGTGAGATGCTGGGTGACAGCAACCTGCGAGAGAGGCGGATAGAAAAAGGCAGGGGCGTGTGAGGAGCCGGAGATGACAACACGAAATGTATACCTGAACGAGTATTAATATAAATCGAAAAAATCTATATGATACAAGGTGTGAACAGGAGTTCTCCCTCTAAAGTAATCCAAGGGGCGGTATCCTCAGTTTAAGTCGATAGTCTCAGGTGCAAATCCTTATTCCGGGATTTTGAATTCCGAACCTGAATTTTTTCATTTCCGTCTCATGGATAAGGATTATGTACTATTGTATCGAACTTGATTATTTAGGGCTTGTTCTTATTAGTCTAGTTGAAGATGCACTGGGATTTATTTCAGAAAAATCAATTAGATTAGAACACCAACTCACTGGGAACTGCGAGCTGCACTTGGTGTTTTGTGGACTAACTCACATCATTTTAGTGTAAGTATGGTTTTAAGTTCAGTTTTCGATAAGAAACTCATGATGCGCTCGTGATATATAGCTATTTTAGTTCTATTTAATTTCTTTTCGAATAATAAACACTTAATGAGAGATAGGACTAGATAAAACAAATTTTCTGGGGAATGATGATGAATATTGGCGATAAAAATTAATCTTTGTGAGAATGAAGGTGTTGTAAATATCAATTAGGGCTGATTTAATATCAAAGACGGAAAACAGTAGCATGGCCATGTTGATGTAAAATTCATTGCCCCTCGAGATATTGCGTAACAAGTATTTGAACTTTGCTTTTTTGCACGCTTAGCTTGATCACTAATGATTTCAAATATACTTTTCGCAGAGTTTAAAATTTCCATAACTTTTGATATTGCAAACGTTTATTTCTTGTGATTAAATTAAATTTCAAAACTTAGTTATTTATACAACATTAATTTTTACCGTTTCTTTAATACATAAACATACAAATATTCGTTATTAAAAAATGAAGGAAAATTGAATTGTTATTTTGCAATTTCATATATAGAATCAAGATAATATTACGCAGATTTTTTCCTAAATTAATTAGTTTACGTTTTTAAATCACAATGTCAATCATTCGTATTAAAAGTTAAAATTACCCCGTGTGTCTTTCTTACTCGAACAAACCAGTACGAAAATGCTAGAAAATTACTAAAATGTTACTAGTTGGATGGCCATTTTTTCTACCATTTTAAATGGCGTACATACAGTTGCGCAGTTCTTCATGGAAAGTCTCTCTTTAGAGAAGCCTTGCAAAAGTAAAAATCTTAATAAGCCATAATCTCTCTATTACAAAGCATATAAATATTTCAGAGGGGTTAATATAGCTGGAAAAACTTAAGTTTGAAAGATATTGTAATATCACTTCACGGCAACTCTTTTCACTACTTTCACTTACTAATAAAATTTAATTTTTGAGGCAACACTCTTTTGCAACATTGCTCACTAATGATCATTCAAAACATAAACTTTGGAAGGTGACTACTTAATGATGCAAAATGCGAATATTTTTCTCCCTGAGCTCAAATCGAGCTTAAAGAAATTGATAATTACTTTCAAGCAATCAGGAGACCTGTAAAGTATATGCTTGATATTTTTCTACTAAAATCTCTTCATACATGCCAGCACTCTTGGAATTTCCATTGGTATGGATTCACATTAAAATGTTCACAACATAGTCTTACTCTGATTCAATTTTTGCTGTGACAAGAAACTTATGTTGTATAAAGGAATTAATTAGAAAAAGCATCACGGCTGTAATTTCATATACGGCGCTTTGTACGCGCTTTGAATCATCCGTGTCTAGGCCGGTATCAACACCGACTCGTTAAACGATATGACAATTGGTAAATTGGTTTCGTGGGACCATGCTGTTGCTCAGGACTCAGCGAGCACGAGCAACTAACCGGCACATCACCCTCTCCTCTCTCCCGCGGTCAATTACTCACTCACCTCATCTTGACCGGCCCCGCGCCGGAGTACATGCTCCGTGATGACATGAGCATCCTCTCCTGCTTCACCGAGTACTTCTCCTCCTCCTCCCCGACTCCACTCCGAAGGTCACATTCGCCCCTAATAAAACAAAAGAGTTCATCCAAGTTAATTGTGACAAGGATTTCTAAGCTAATAAATTGAGGAAATAACTGGGTAAATATATAAATATATAAAGCTGTGACAAGAATTTCTAAGCGAATAAATTGGAGAGATAACTGAGTAAATACATAAAGCGAGTCGACTAAAATGGCCCACTAAAATAGCACTCATGTGGCTGCTCACGTTATAACCACAGTTAAACGAATAATGGCGGAGAGAAATACCTAAATGCTCTTTAATTTTGACAAATCTGAAAGGAAGAATTATAGTGTAAGAAAACTACGGTTATCCTACACATGGATTTCACGCTTGGGATTAAAGTGTTTATTTAACGTGACTCCAGCTACGTAATACCTCGGTAGTATCTTTTCTCAAACGTACTCCGTGATGTGTGGTGGCTTGGGTACTTGCCAAGACCATTGAGGAGGTCTAAAATTACTTCTACATGCTGTGTGACTGTAATACGTAGATTGATTTCGCTTTTTCGAAATGAAATTACCGTAAATATATTTAATACTGGTCATTGACACGGTGTGCCAATAAATGTACTGTTATAAAGTTAGCTGATCAATGATTATAATGCTTTATATGTAGTGGAATATCGACTTTTTTATACTTGTCTCAGAAAAATGATTGCGCCACAACAAACGACCCAAATGAAAATCCTTTCCTCCTTTCACGGCTATTGCATAGGAATATACTTTTAGAGTGCACACTTTATCTCTCAAGTCATTAACCTCCTCTGATATATTCCTCCGCTGGATTTATGAAACGAGACCGTTTCAATAAATGGAAGGTAAATAAAATACGGGGACCAAATGCTAATTGAAATGTATCAAGTCAGCATGGCAAAACAATTCTGTCCAAACCCAAGTGGAATATCATCTTTCACGAGGTTTTTACGGGGATAAATTATTACGGGCATTCCGGTCACATTGGTGGGATTATAGTAGTAGATCAACTACTTAAGTGGATGTATCCATGTCTGTCGCAAAGCCTTGTGCTCGCCGCAAACCGGCTCTTACCAAACTATGCGGAGAGCACCATGCAGAATGAGCTGCTTGTGTGAAAAGGTATTCACTGCGGAATTCTCGTGGAATGTCTTTTTGCTTCAGCGGGTCTATCATCACTCGTGCACTAAGTTAAAGCTTAACGGCATAATTATCCAAACGGTGAGGACGCATCCCTGAGTTTTCGAAAAAAGAATTGACGGAGAAACAGTTAACGGAGAGCTTTGTTAAATGAGATTTCGCGTTCGTAATATGAATAAAAACCGCGATGCTTTTGAAATTCAGTTGGCTGAAAATCGTTTCCATGAGACTTGACAAAACTCAACAGAAGGCAAAACAGTCGCACTACCCACTCTTCTGACTTGTGCCCACTCATAATGAACGGTACACCCCACCTCAAGTTCTGCAACCAAACGTCCGTAATTAGTGAAAGTGATAACTTTCCCAATTAATTATACTATCAGAATTTCCAGCGGAGGGAGATGTTGAGTAAATGCGTGATAAAAAACAGCAAACAGTAGTAGGGAAAATATTTGTTGCACGCTCACTGGGAAAGAGACAATTAACCGCGTTGTTGATTTCTACTTTCAAAATGATCGCTTCAGCCTGAGCCTTTGTTGGTTCACCCATTCTCTGTCAGTGAGTGCTACTCTTAGGTCGAAAAGACAATTAGTGGGAGCAACAAGAGCGCGTCCCAGGTTGATGGGCTCCCAGGTTCGGTGTAGTGATGGTGCGAGAGAGCGTACAGGCATATGTGTGTCTGTAATAATTAATGTGTTCAGCTCGAATCCCATGCAAATATTTCCACTTTCTCCGAATGCCCATTACCTCCATCTCTCTCTCCCTAGGTTCTCCGAGTGTTTCATAAAAAAGTCATTTTCCTTCACCTCTTGTCGACCCTCTTAAACGGAGATTTTTTTTCTCGTTGCTAACGTTCACCGAATCTTTCTGCATCCCGTTTTCTTCAGGTTTTCACGATGGTACATGAGTGTTTAGAGGTGAAGTTCTATCCTAAACGCAAAATTCATCACCCCGTAAAACATCGCAAGTACGGAGCACAAAATAGAATGTCAATTTTTTTTGTCAAAAACCAACGAATTGTAAATATTACCACCGCTTTTGCAATCACACCCTTTGGCATTCCAACGTATTTGAATCCATTATTCCGGATTAAATATCAGCCAGCACTCAGACTCAAGAGAGCTTACTGACTGAAAGCACTGCCTACTGACGCGATGACATCATTCTGATATGATGTTGAATCTTGGTGGTATGCGGGAAAATTCCAATGTGAAATTGGTATTCATTAGCGAACAGGTTGATATTATAAATTACGATAAATTACGCATAAAAAATTCTTGGACGCCATGAAACACGCCGCAATTTAAATTCACCCGATAACCTTTGAAGTGAACCCAGTCCCGTAACATTCGCCACCGCTTCATTCGGGTACAAATTAATACGTAACGGTAGTCAAGTTTTCATGCACCGAGTCTTTTCCGTGTTTACCCGCCACACCGCACACTCAACCTCTCTGTTGTGCCCTTGGACACGCACGCCCCGCCTCCCTCCCCCCTCACACCCCTCGCCATTTTCACTCACGGTTGTTTTCAACCCCCCCCCTCCTCCACCCTCGCCGTACACTCCCTGTTTACCTTCGCCGCACGCCCCCCCCGTGCTATCTTTCTTCACTCGCTCCACCTCACTCATTCCGAACTCGTGCGGCTCGCGTGTGCGTGAGCGAGTGTGAACAAGAGAAGGAGAGAGTGAGGGAGTCTTCTCCGCCCTCTTCCTTGCCCCTCTCGTTGGATATCTCAATTAACAGCGGCTGGCCTGCGTTTGTGTACTTTGGGCGGTAGGCGGGAAGGGACCGGTGGGACCCGCGCTCCATTTTCGCGGGACCCATGTACAATGGTCGAAGCGGGATAGAATACTACCTTGATCAAAAAGTTCCCGGAATAACCACCGTGTGGCGCTCCCATCGTTCCGATTTGAGTTCTGTTTTTTTGTTAAATTGGTACATCTGTTGTTGATATTCCCTTTAAATCTTAGTGTCATAACTTGACATTTGCAAAAGTTACGGTCGGTTTTCGGTATGTCCATCAGTGCTTCCTGCGATTTTTCCATTACTTCCTCTCGGCTGCTAAAACGCGTTCCCCGTAATGGTTTTTTAACTCGATTGAACAGAAAGAAGTCACAGGGAGCCATATCAGGTGAATTCGGTGGCTGTTGGATGGTATTTGTTGCATTTTTCGTCAAAAAATTACGAATAATGATAGCACTGTGCGACGGTGCGTTATCATGGTGCAAAATCCACGAGTTTTCTGCCCACATTTCTGGTCTCTTTCGGCGAATTGCTTCACGCAAACGTCTCATAACGCCCAAATAATACTCTTTGTTTACTGTCTGGCCTTCTGGCAAAAATTCATGATGCACTACACCGTTGTAATCCATGAAAACCGTCAGCATTGCCTTCTTTTTTGACTGAAAACGACGTGGTTTTTTTGGTCTCGGCTCATTTGGTGAACGCCATTCACTTGCCTGATGTCTGGATTGCGTGTCGTACTCATAAACCCACGTCTCGTCTCCAGTAATGATCCTTTTGATGAATGTGGGATCGGATTCAGCCTCGCAAATCATGTCTTTTGCGACGTCAACACGGTCTCTTTTTTGCATGAAATTGAGGTCTTTTGGCATGCTACACGACGGAAACCCAAATCATTAACCACAATGTCTTGGGCGGATCCATAGGCAATGTTCAAGTCCTCCGCTATTTCTCTGATGGTTAATTTGCGGTTATTGACCAACATTTCTTTTACTTTATCAATTTTTTCACCGACTTTCGATGTCGATGGTCTGCCACTGCGTTCATCATCTTCGATTGACTCACGACCACTTCTGAACCGCTCGTGCCACTGGTAAACGACCGTTTTTTTTAGAGAATCGTTGCCGAAACACTTTTCCAACATTTCCAACGTCCGTGCGCCACTAAATCCGTTTTTTACGCAAAATTTAATACAAGTTCGTTGTTGCAAATTTAAATCCATTTCTGAAATTGTAAAAAATCGCCAACACACACAGAGATAGATGTACTCTTGGCTACGTAACTTTTGCAAATGTCAAGTTATGACACTAAGATTTAAAGGGAATATCAACACATAGTAAGAAAAATTAAATTACCAAACTTTGCCAAGGATTGGTATACTTATTATATCAAGATAGCCCTGGTTCGTGGTTGTATCAATAAATTACATTGGTGTACACTACGTACAATTAATACATTACAAATGTTACTCCTGAGATGTAGGATGATTAATACCCATATTATTAGGCTGAAGTAAAAGGAGCTTAAAATGGATTTCAACTAACTACTATAAATCGTGATTGTTGCAGCCAGTTGTGATTTTTAAAAAATAAAACTTCGTGTATTACAACGGTTTGGATGCAATTACAAATATATCTGAAATAAAAATTTCGAAGGATGGGTCAATTATGCCATTCGAGGTCTCAACGCCAATAGATTAGGATAATTGCCATTCGTGGTCTCAACGCAAATAGATTAGTTATACACTTAGGATCATCTTCACAAGTAGTAGCATAAAGATAACATGAAATTCCATTACTTTTTAATTTACCACAGAGATTAGCGAAGTTTTTTCTTCCTTTTTTTCATTTCCAAATTGACTCTTTCCTTCCAATTGACTTTCTTATCTTCTTTCAAAAAATCTGTAATCGAATCCGAAAAGCATCGCCGTCTCCATTTAGCAGCAAAATGGAAATTCATCTGATTGAATCATTACCGGCGAAGAAAAACAAACCCACGCACATAAAACTCGTCGGATATCTCAGAGATTCAGCGACGCGTGGAACGAAATGGGTCGAAGGATTGAACACGCAAAGCGCTTCAATTCTTGTGATAGATCGCCCCGACGTCTTCAGAAAACCGAGGAATGGGGCAGGGGCAGGGGAGGATGGGTGAGGGGGAAGTGGAGGAGACGTAAGGAAGGATGAGAAGGCTTATGGTCAGGGAAGTGGCGTGCGATTTAGGATGGTCGAGGAAAAAAAAGGGAGTGCCCTGCCATTATTTTATCTCATTAATCCCGATACATCTCACCGACTTCGACCGCTACCATCTCTCAGCTCTACACGCTGCTCCTCGCCCTCACAGGGATCTCCCAACCTCTCTCCTCCTTCTCGGCCCCAAAATCCGTTTCCTCCGCCCGACAGCCCACAGCCCTAACTCCCCGCCGCCTTACTCTCGCCCCTCCCCGTCAATTAAGCGGCACGGGAGCCGCTATCCCCCCTCCGCCTCTCTCCCACTCCAACCTCCCTGGCCAACGTGCAATGACACCCGTCCCTCTCTCCCGTCCAAGTCACTCCCCCATCCCCTTTCTCTCTCTCTCTCTCTCTCCCTCCTATTCCCTGAACATCCCTCGCACCCGAATTTCGCGGAAGCGTGGGCATTCCCCCGGCCGCACGTTTTCGCACGGCCGGCACGTCCTCTCACTCTCCCGTGGGTCGTGGGACTGCACCGACCAACCCACCTTCGGGCCAATTCCCGAACTCAATGTCGAAATTTGCCCCCGACGTGACCATTTACGGGCGTTGTGAGGGATTGCACTCCGGAGCTGGAATTCACACACACACACACACAGAATGCCCCAGCCTGTGATGGATGCGTCATTTGCCTCCCTTGTCCAGCCGCCAGGCTAGTTTAGCGCGGTAGGTTGCCCTTGCCCACTTTGTTGGAGAAGTTGGAGAGAGGGGAGGGGGTTGAATCGCGGGCCTGACTTCGAGATTAAGTTCCACTAACTGATTTTGATTTCCTCCTGAATGGATTTCCGATTCCATTAATAATCTCACATGATCGACGTCTATTCTTAATGCTGCACATCTCAAGTATCTTTCATAGTATGCCCCTACTTTTGTTTTAACTAAATGAGAATTATTAACTTTCGTTACATTGATAATAGGTTGGAATTTTTTTTTTTAAATGAGGTATTTTTCGAATAATAATTAACGATATGGATTATAAAGAATTCTTACAAGTAGAATTGTTCATGGAGAGTGCACCGCATGCTTATTGAGCCACCGCAAGTTCAGTGAGCTTTTTGGAAATTCTTGAATAAATTCAGGGTTATGTTAAGTTTTAGAAAATACTTTCTTAATCACTATTGTTATTAATTGTAGATCAAAATATTGCGCCAAAAATACATGTTTAATCACTATTAATCTATGTAACTTAACCTCACATTTTTTATTTTATTTCAAATGTTTCATCGTAGCTATTGTTGCCTGCATTTACTTGTAGGCCCTTGAAGTCAGCTCGACTTGGAAAACGCTGTAAAACAAAGTCGCTTCAGTCAGTTATTTTCCAGTCTAAACGCATCACGGCAAAAAAAAATGAGAAACCAGATGCATGGATAAAACCAAGCAAGAGATGATTGTTTAGAGGTACAACCTTTATAATTCGAGACACAGGTATAGTTAAAGTGATGTATAAATCAATAATCACTTCACTAATTGTATCTCTTCTAATTATTCCAAATAATAATAATCACCATCTCATTGCAGGTCATTAATTCAGTACGATTGTTTTCTACTACATCGTCAATTACGTAGCATCCCCCTTCCCTTGGCCCCTGAGCTCTCCCCGCAACTACCTCTCCCTCTTCCATTATTGCCTCCCCCAAACGTCCAGTTCTTAAGCCCTCCTCTCCACCTTCTTCCATTATACCTTCTTTCCCCCTAAACTTACCCCATCCCCTACCTTTCCCCACTTAAGCCCTCGCTCGCCGACGTAACTCAAGTCAGTTCGGAGAGGGAAATCATTTTCTGTCCTTTTTTTGGTTCACGGAATCTCCTACTCCTCTCTAACATTTATTTTTATTTATCATTTCCCTACATCACCTCCTCTTATCTCCCGTCTGACTTCTGGACCACCAAATTGACCAGCTTTCCACCACTCAGAAAGTCCGAATTCTTCACATTCTCCATCTGTCCCTTAAATATTCGCCCTCCGGTGTGCCCCCCGGAATCCTTCTATAATCTCCAAACGCTCCCGGATGATGATCACACACGCACACCCTTCAGACAGGCTTATTATCGCGCTGCCGCGTCTACTTCTCCTACGGTTCCCATGAGAATAAAGTGTGATAGTCTGATCCACTATGTAGATTATTAAATAAGTGTGTGTGTGTGTATATCTATACATATTCATTATAATTTAAACCAATGAGGGAGATAGTGCTAGCCAACAAAAACACAGAAAAACATACCACCTTCCTCTCGGGAAAGAGGGAACTCAGCTCCTTTTCCGAGAGGAAGGTTGTTTGCCTACCGAAAATTTGGAATACGTATGAGTGTCCTTTTGTAAGCGTTTCTCAGGGTTTTTTTTGGCTAGCGGTAGCTCATTCCTTCGTTTAAACTATCATTCTCATCTGTGAGACTTTTTCACAAGATACACACATGTACTTGTATATGTGTATGTGTATAAATATAAATAAATAAATATATAATATATATACACACACACACATACATACATTTAAGGCTAAAAGGAAATTGACGCGAAAGATATCTTGGCCTAGATACATAACTGATTCCTTCGTTTTAAAGAATGAAATAAGACAAGCTTTAAAAACGAATAGAAATACATATAATTTGTAATCAAGTCAATTGTTCACTCACATAAAACTTAAACTGCTACGGCGGAAGAAGTAAAATGTTCATGGTCCCAATATGCTAATATACAATATGTATGTCAGAATATAATAATTCAATTTTTATTTTTAAAGTATGTGTGTGTACATAGGAGTGAGATTTTAAGGATATCATAACAAGAGAATATCCCCAAATTCGTGACATAATGTTGAACGGAAATTTGAGGGAGAAGCTTTCCCAAAGATGGTGTTGCCTTCATATTCCTTTTACCCCTCAAAAAATGGCCACTCCTCCTTGTACTGGCGTGTGAAACATTTCTTGCAATGGCATGATTATTCCCTCACCTCTTCATAACCCAAAGACAAATTCGAGGGGAGCGAATGAGAGAGGGACTGCATCCCACGGAACTTCCCACACAACAAGTGGGGGAAGAGCATTTTTTCATCACGTTTTAGTGCTCATCTCTCGCACTATTACGCCATGATTCACACTCTCATGATCACCTTGCCGCCACCCACTCTCCTCGTTCGTCTCTCCATCTCTCTCTCCCTTCCTTCTTTCCCCTTCCATTCTTCACCTACCACCGCGGGGAACTCCTTTCCACCACATTCCCACTCATCCGCAACACCCCGGGCATTCCTTCCTCCTTTTTTCCGTCATCCCTCCCATCTCTCCCACGGCTCCTCTCGGCCCCATCTGCTTGCCACCACGACCTCCTGCCCTTTCCCTCCCTACACACACACATACACACTTATGGGCGCACACACTGCCCTCCTCTCATCATCCTCGCCTTCTTCCCGTCCCGCCAATCTCTATGAGCACACTTCCCTTAATGGTTTTGGGCGGGTTTAATGGGTTGTTTACTCGCGCTTCACTGGATATATGGTCCGCGGGAAGAAATTGGCCCTCTCCGCTTCTCCTCCCCGTCTCTCTCGCGTCCTTTTCCTCCTCTTCCTCTCATCAACCTCTCGGCCCGTCCCCGCCCCATCCCCTCCTCCCTCCACTACATCTCCGTTCCCGGGTCGACTTGGGATACATTGTGTACCCACGGGGGCGGTCAAGGGGGACGGCGTGGAAGTAGGGTGGCAAGCGGCTGGAATTAACGGGGGATGTGGAGTGGGGTTCGGAATATGGCGGCAAGAGACGGTGGGAATTGTTAATGGGAATAGGGATAATTACCTGCGAGGCGAAAAGAACGATCAGAATGGAGTGCGCCCGCGACTACCCTAGTCGCGGGCGCAAACACACGAGATAGAGGGCTGCTGAGTGAACGACGTGATTTACGGCGAGCCGCGATAGCCTTGGATCTAATA
The DNA here is from genome assembly GCF_022747635.1 of Hetaerina americana. Classification (NCBI taxonomy): domain Eukaryota; kingdom Metazoa; phylum Arthropoda; class Insecta; order Odonata; family Calopterygidae; genus Hetaerina; species Hetaerina americana. The sequence goes on along the minus strand of NW_027286874.1, from coordinate 50,819,741 downwards.
TTTTCTCCGACAGGCGAAAATGTATGGAAAGAGCGCTAAGGAACTTGGTTTATTTTCTCTCCCTCTCTCAGCAATAGGAAAAAGCATTCTAAAAAGAATTAGCTTGTTAACAACACTTACCTACTCCGTCCGCCTAACATTACAGCCTATTTCGGCGGGCTGATTGAATAACACAATCGGTTTCAAGCAATTGAATTATTTTTTAATTCCATTGGGTATGATGCTTCAGAACGCTAATTTTTTGCAAAAGGCAGGAAAATTTAAATTTTCTTGACTTAATATGTCAAATTACAATTGTTTATAGCTATGTTGCAGGGTTTTATAGAGCATTAAAATTGGGAAAGAAATAATACCAAGGGACCAAATCTGTTCCATAATTTTTTAAATAAATGACCACACTACAGAATACTGAAATATACTTAATCATAAATAATGAAAGTCCAGGAATACGGATTTTCTTCTCAGAAAACATAAAAGAGGTTTCATTAAACTTTAAAAGAGATCACATGGGGTTTTCTGCACACGTGTGCTTCTAGACGTACATATGCTTGGAAAGAATCATATACTTCACACGACATACTTTAAAATGGTTTTTGGCGCAAAAATTCGACCTTATTTCCATTTCATCGCTTTTCGCTCATAAAAAAACTTTTTCGTTCATATTGAACTCGGGATCTTTCAACCGTGAAAGACGTAGCTTTCAGGCGAGCCTTGTTCGCCGAAAGGTGAATGCTATCGGATATCCCACCTTGCCATCCCATCAAGAAACTGTCGAATATATACACATTGGTGTCAAAATAAAAAGAATCACGGCACCAGACGCAGTCCTTTCCCACGTAAATAAAAAGAATACTTCGTGACCGGGAAAGAGCAAAAGAATAAGGACGTGCAGGAAGAACCCGTGGCGAGTGGAAGGAGGACGAGGCGTGAAATAACGGAGGAGGGGGTTAAGGGTTTGAGAGGAGGCGATGCTATTCCCCCTCCTACCCGCCTCTTTCCCCGAGGGAATATCGGCCGTAGAAGGACCATCTCATCAACTCCCACCGGGCGACGACGGAACCAGACTTAAATGGGCGAAAAACAAAGCCTTTTTTTAATCTTTACATATTTATTTCTCGCAAACTCTTCCCGCCACACTCACCACTCTTCCAATAATTTGAGAGGTGAATATATGTATGCATTGATGTGTGTGGGTGTACATGTATATATATATATATATATATATATATATATATATATATATATATATATATATATATATATATATATATATATATATATATATACATACATATATATTATATATATACACAATATACATATATACTATTATATATATACACAATATACATATATATATATATGCAATATACATATATATATATATACATACCTTAAACACAGTAATCAACCCGAAGGTCGGTTTAGTAGGTGATGGTAGAGTTCGCCCTACACGGCATGTGAAATTCACACATCAGAGTAGGGGGGCCAGTTCCTTACCCTGTGCCGGTTATGGTTTCGCGGAAAGATCTGGTACCCGAAAAATCACAAAGCTTGAATCGACCCCGGGACCCTCTGGTTAGCAGTCCAACGCTCTACCCCCTGGACTACCGCGACCCACACACACACACACATTACATATATATATATATATATATATATATATATATATATTTATATATATATTATATATATATATAAACACACACATAGGAAGACGGAAGATACGGAAAATATGACTAATTTTTTCTCCGACGAACGGTAACTGCCCTTTCGGTCTGACTGCCCCTTCCCAAAACTCCTCTCAACCTCTGTCTATCTCAGTCGTAACCCTCCTCGTCTCCACCGCGAAACATAGACGGGCCGATAAAGCACGGGGTCTTCTTCCCTCTTCCTCCCCCATCCCTCAAAAAGGAAAAGGTTTAAGGAGTGGGGCAAGGGTGGATTTAAAAGAGGAAGGGTGAGGTGATGGGTGGATTGTGGGAAGGCGGCAGAGGGAGAGGGCTCAGGAAATGCTACACAACTTCACGTGGTCCGACCTCCGGTCCCTACCCCTCCTCCCCCGAGGGTAAGAGGCAGCAAGCTCTCTCCCTCACCTGCCCTCCCCCCCGCAAACATACGACCCTTTCCTCAACCTTCCTTCTCCCATCTCTCGCACTCCACGCGTCCTCCCCGATGCTTCTTCTCCACCACCGCCGCAATAATTTGAAGCGCTTGGTCACTCTCGTACTTGCCTGCTGCACCCCTTCTCGTCCAGCCATCCCACATAACCTTATCCTCCTCACACTCCCCGCGTCTCATTTCCACTTGCTTTGACCCTCCGAGGGAAGGACCAGGGCCCTCTTCCTGCCCACCCCATCACAAACCCATCAAGCTCCGTGTTCCCCACCCCTCTCCTCCTCCACCGCAACGGCCTTTCCATCTTTCTCTCTTCCTCCTTTTCATCCAGCATTTCCCTTTTTCGTGGGAAACGTACCCAATTCTTGCCTTACTCTCCCTCTCTCTCTCCCTTCCCCCTCCACTACGCCTTAAATTTCCCGGGGCGTATCTTCTCTCTCTTTCTCCCTCTCTCGTTCTGACTCCGTCCTCCTCGCTCTTTGGCCTGTGTTTTCCCTTCTCTCATCCGATCCTATCCCATTTCTCCTCCACTCTCTCGTCTCGTCCGTCCTCTCTCCCGCAGTGCACTCACCCGGGGCGCTATTGAGGCGGGAGGTGTGTTGGGGAGCGAGGCGAGGTCGCCCTAGGGACCCCTTCCCGTTGGCCGTCAAATCAAAGGACACGGCGTTCCCATGCAACCCGCTCATTTTCCATCTTTGCCTCCCAAGCCTTCCACTTCCCCCACCTCATACCCCTAGACTCAAATATTCTCCTTTTTCCTTTCTTGAAATATTTCAATTATTATTTTATTAGAGCTCTACGGCACAACAAAACAAATAAGTAGAAAGAAAACTCCAAAAGTGTTATTAATATTTAATTAATTTATTATGCCATCGGAGTTTTCTTTCTACATATTAATTTATTTAAGGCCGTTAATTAGTTAAGTTGAGGTCATAGAGTTCTTCTAATAATTGACATGGCTTTAAATTATAAAGGTAAACGAACTTCAACGACTATAAATTATTACGGACATTAAAGTTTTATTTGAATTAACAACTGACATATTTCCTTCCACTCCCATTCTTATGCCTCTCGTCAGTCTAATTTTTAATTACTATTTTCATATATTTTTCCTTCTATGAATCACGTGCATCAGTACGAACCACAAATTCGTCGCGAATAACACGACAGCAAAGTTTGATGATCGGAAGAAATATTGGAAGATTTCTCATAAGGCTGAAGCTTTTAGGAGACGTTGATATTTAAATAAATGTCTGACTTAAATCTATGCATTAAATGTCTAAGTTAAATCTATGCATTTTCGGCAAATATTGTCATCTAAGAGTAATTCTGTTGGATTCTGTTGGATTTTTGTAAATAGAAACGCGACGCGATGCTAATGTTTCAGCCGTATTTAAGCCGTTAAAAAAAGCATCGCTAGTCTTATATAGATTCCTTACAATCACAACGTGTGCAACTTTCTCAAAAACATATATCAACAATCATATACGCATCACACCTAGTCCCAAAGTCACTGTTTCTGGCCTTGAAATTTAACACGAAAATGTTGTCGCCTGCTCGCCGGCCCGGTGGGGTCGTTCTAAGGAGATAGTTCCCTGCCAAATATGAAAACACCATCATCAAAAGCTGATAGAATTCTCAGCTTGAAGTGACAATCTAAACCCAATGATCGTGTGCTCAGGAACGAAAGACCACGACACGGGAGGTGGAACTGGAATTTTAAACAATCTTACGCCTTTTAAATAACGTTGCTTTCTGTACCTCTAAGAAAGGCCGTATCTTACCCATTTTTCTTTTAAGCGCTTGAAGAACATAACGACCCGTCTTAGAGCTCAGGGAGAACTCACTTTCTGCACTCACCTCGGCACAATATCTCCTTTTAAAGCAAGATTTCCATATCTATCCGACACGTATTAACTCGATAAACTCCTTTTGATGCCTCACTTTTTACGGTCTTTCTTTCTCCCTCCCCCGCTCCACCTTGCATCTCCTCTAAACCCCACAACGCACCCACCCCTCTCATTCCCCAACACATCCATCAAAAGACCAAAGCAGCAATTTCGTTTCTACCCACGCGTTAAAGGTCCCTTCCCCCTCCTTCCCTTCCCATCCCTACCATCTCGGCGAAAAGAAAGGGAGGAGGGGAAGGGGAGAGACTTTAATGCGTGGAGTTTAACTATCTCGAGAGGGCGTCGGGTTTGTACCTACTCAAGGTGGTCAAAATAGGAGATAACGCATCACTCACCGGCGGTCTTCATTCTTCCTTTTTATTCCCTCTCCGCGGAGTCGCTCCGGGAAGAAATTCCGCGCGTAAAAACCGCAAATCCACACTCCAGTCCAAGGTCCGCCCTTCACCGCCACTCGTAGGTCTCCCGCGGCAACCACCCCACCCAATCCCTTCCCTCGCCCATCCCTACTTGTCCCCTTCGCCCGCAACCCGCCCCAGAGGCCCAGACCGCATTCAAGCATGAATTACCCCACCCCTACGAAAGGGGGCGGCGGTGAGTGTGGTAGGGAAAGGGGGGGGGGTGGTCGAGAGGAAAAAGGCAATGAATCAATATGATTCGAGGGTCATGTAAGAGTTATGACTTACGATGACACTCACGGGAGAACCGAAATTTGAAATCAAAAGAAATGGAGGCGAGTGCGAGGGGCCAGGTCATAAAAGCGGCGGCCGAGGATATTCCCGTCTCTCCGTCCGGCAATAAAACTCACTGCAGTAAAACAACACTTTCGACAGTCTTATTTTTCTTCCAAGCTGCCACAGGGATTTCTCAACCTGAACGCCTCATTTCCTTGGCTGCATTGAATATGTTTGGGCCACCAAACTCAAAATGAACCCCGTGACTCATTTAAAATAAGTATTCCCGGCATAGGTAACTTTACTATTTTGCATACGTGCATGTCTCGTATACCACCACCTGAAAACAATATGACGCTCTCCATACTTCAAAAATCAGATTTACCTATGATGATTTGTTACGAAAAATGTACTAAGATTCTTCAGTTTAAGTATGAACGCGTGCTGGTATTTTGATCTCAATTTCAAAGAACGAAGAAAAAGAAATGTCGAGTGTGAATTAAGTACACGGGAGCTAAAATAGGAGACATTGAATAAGTTGTCACTAAATAATAATGATACATTCCAACAGTTTATGTCCTGGGATAAAAATTTAGTTGTAATTTATCCTGCCATAAAAAGGCAGTAAAATACAAAGTCATCAAAAGAAGGAAGCTCACCCACGTGCTCAATCGTATCGGGTATTTGTGGTAAGAAATAAACTCGATAAGAATCAGGGCTGGGTCAGCTACTGAAATAAATATAATGTTCCCTTGAGCGGGATTTGATTGAAGAGCTCAATTTACAAGGTGCTCGTTCCATCCAGTAATGAATCAGCGAGCATAAAAAATTTCCATTGAATAATAAACAGACACTTCTTGGTAAATATCATGATCGGTACAACATCATATTTTTTTACGACTCGGACCGAGATGAAATGCATTTATATTTTTAAAAGCGTATGTCAGACTTAGCGTTCATTAAGAAAATAAGCGCTTCTTCAAAGATAAATTGATGTCTTGAGCGCAATGTTGTCACTACCAAATAAGAGCCTAATTTTCTTCCTGGAAGAATAATAATCATCATCTTCTACTTGATATTCATAAATTGCGCGGTTTAGACAAACAGCTCTCTGTAGTAACTTATAAAAAATGTCAGAGGAATATAAAGTTAAGATATCCTTACTTACTAGGAAAATAATGCTATTTGAGCAATAGACCACATTACTATCCGAAAGACAATTAAACATCTACTGGCTGATCGTAAATAAAATAGTCTGTGTGCTACTCCTGGTTATCAATAATGAGGGTCTACAAGAACAAAAGTCCAAAAATAAATTTGAGCTACAACACTAAAAGTAATTCTCGGGAACTCCTACACATGCATATTTTGCAAATCAAAATAATTTTTAACCATATGATAACTGTTAGTCTGTCTTAGAAGATTTTTCTAAAATGAATTCCTTCGTCTGTTTATATGTGAATCCCAAATAATATTTATTTTTGCTTTATTCAAGTGATTCTGTCGCGAAATATTTCAATAATCACATGACATGGATTTATTTCAGGCACCTTAATTTTGAGATGTGAATAAATTGTGCAACTATTTGATAAACCTTTTCAAACATTTTTTTTACTCAGGAGGTAAGAGAAAGTCACCAATATAGCAACCACATTTTCCTCTAAGCCAACCGCCAGTGTCTTATCACCGACTCATAACAGGATATTCAAGAGGCGACGTTGCCCAACGCCCCTACTTGTTCCGTTGCGAATCAATCCGTTTTGGGAGTCCATTGAACAAGTGCCTTGACGCTAAGGGCAGTGCCAAATATGGGGATAGAGAGAGAAAAACGGTGGCACTTGATATGTGTTGGATGCGGAAGATAGGGGAGAGAAGGGGAGGAGGAAAGGAGGAGATTAAAAGGATGACGGAAAAAATCAAATAGCGAACACGGAGCAAGGAGTGCATCGAATTAAGTGATACGAGTCCGGATGGATCGTGGAGGCGGGGAAAATTTCCATTGAACATTAATAATAACTTTTGGGATGCTATCATCAAGTTAACCAACACTTATTGCCGCAATGCTAATATGGTCTCGATTCGCAACTCGCCAAAGCTGTAAAAGAGATACAGAATAAACAGTGAAGAGGCGGACGCGTGAGGGCTATTTAAATAGACTTGGATTGGAAGCGTTGGAAGAGTCCAAAGTTGGCTCCACTAGACGTGAAGGAAGAACTTGCCTCATTTTATCTCATAACTTACACGCAAGAGGAAATCATATTACTGATTTTGAAGTTGAGTAAAATCCCTCCTCGAAAACCTCACGAAATTATCTAATAGGGGCAATACCATTGGACGAGATGCCGCCCAAATAATAATTCATTTTTTAAAACTACGTTGTCACTCGCTATACTAGGTGGAATCATTTCAATATGAATTTAAACACAAGCAGGTTGGTAATTCATGCATGATCTGTAAATACGGCAAGGTATTAAAACAGATAACGAAAAATTGTAGGCGTTAGTATTTTAATACATGTTATTTTTTTAAGGGATTATTGACCCGTTACCTCTTGTCGTTACTTTCGTGTGAGCATTTATAAAGCTTGCTTTATGAAATTTCCCATTGAGTTGTTAGTTTTAGCGTTCCTTCAAATTTGGCGGCTCTGGGGAAGACATTTAACCCCTTATGGACCTCTCTACCTCTTTCGGCTTTTTCGATACCAGAACAACGGGACTCCACTCCCATGCTCAATTCCATCATGCCAACGAGCAAGTTCCGGTTCGGAACAATGAGTCGTCCTCTGGAAAGCCTTCCCCACGTTACTCAACAAAACCGCTAAAGAACTTCAAACCCTTCTCTGTTTTAGCGGCTTAAAATTCGGTCCGAGATCCCACCTCGAGCACTTCCAAGCCACCCAAATCTGCCGTGAAGTGAGAGAGAATCGCGTCTACACGAAAAACAAACTCAATCCCTCAACATTCTCGCAACTCCTTGGGATAGGGTAGAAAAAAGGAGAAGCCGCCCCTTTCTCCTACAGGACCTCCTTCCCTCTTCCTCCGTCGCCCCTCACTCAACCGCTTCGCCACTCGGCCCCCCTGAGACCTTCGCCTTCACCTAACTTCGCGTCCCCCTCCCCCGCTCTCGCCACACATACCCCTCTCTCTCCACCCTACATCCCTCTGCGGAGTCACGTTTCCTGTCCCTGTTTCTCGATGGACCTTGATAATGCGGGACATTCGAAAATACGTGGTCAAAAAACTCTCCATCGCGTGGGGAATTTAACGATGACGGGGAAGGGGTCCTGGTTTTGTCCCTACCGACCACTCCCGTCCCCATTCTACCATCCCCCACCGACTCCAGCGCTCCAATTTACGCTCATATTCCTTCGCACCACACCACTTCCGTAGAAATAGGAAGAGGAATCATCGAGCGCATGGAGGCTTCGTAACAAATACTTGCAGTTGCTTCGCAATAAAAGCGCAATCTTAACTGGAATTCCATGCGGAGAAATCGTAAGGACTACACCACCCTGCGGGATATTGCGTGGATGTGTGAATTTTTTCAATGAGGAAAAGAGTGAGCTCACCAGCAAATGATCCTCTCTTGAACACAGGGACACCACAGGGAACACACATTTCTATGTTTTGTGCCTCATCCACAAACGTGTCGAATTCCTGGCGTGTGCAGAGGCCGTATACGTTTGAGAACAGAAGTGGGAAGTCGAAGTTGATGCTATTTCCACTTCTCATAAAAATTGTAGAGTAGTTATTAAAATTAAGTAAACAATATGTGCGTTTTAGCGTATCTTGATAAACACGTAATTTTAAAGACTCAAATTTGCCGGGCCCTAATATTGATTCCGACGAGTCACCATTAAATGCCCGCTGCAAAGTTACACCCAAAAGCAAGTTTACATATTTACGTATGATGGCTCACAATTTATTCGTGAGAACTTTATTAACGTCCACACTCAGGTTGGGCTCTTTCTTCTCCCGCCTCTCGATTGCTTTCTAGCCGGTCCATCCCTCCCTTCGAGTCCACAGCTTCATCCTTCCCCTCCCGTCGCAAATATCACCGCGCCTCTCCCCTCTCCAACCCGCCGGACTGGACACAGCCTCGGCGACCCGACGCCACCCGAGAACCCATGCCGTGTCCCCCCACTCCACTTCTCCTACCCTCCCCATTCTCCCCCGCCCCCCCGAGGCTCCATTAGCGACCGCAGCACAACCCTTTTCCCCCAATTCCCTAACCTTCCAAACTCCTCCCCCTCTCTCCCACACACGCACCCACTTAACCCGAGTCGACCAGAACACATATCTCGCCTTACGTCCCCGTTCTCTCTGCGGCTTAAAACCCACTCACTCCCTCTAGTGTATCTCTCTCGTTCCCTTCACCTTACATCTTCCTCTCATTCCCTAGACACAAATTTTTGTGCCTTACGATTCCACCCCACCCCACTCATCTCTTTCTGAACCACGCCCCCCCGCCCCTCCGGTTCCTTCCAGTCCACCCTTTCGTGAAAGTCTCTCTCGGGCTTCTCCCACTCCCTCTCTTACTCGCTTCTCCAGTTTTAAGTCTTGTAATCTCCACGGAATCCTCCTCTTCGTCCTTCCACATGCACACACACACTTGTCCTCTCCTCCTTCAACCGCTTCTTTGTTTTATTTTTCCGTTCTTCGTTATTTTCGTCCCCACGGCTGTCCCTCATTATGTCCCTTTAAGGCAGGACCTGGGAGGGTCCTTCAGCCTCAGAGGAAACTCCCAGGAACACAACAAACTCACATGACCAAACCGACCAAGGAACCTCACTCCCCTTATCTTGTCTGTGGTCTTTAAATTTAGTTTCCTCGGGAGTTTAGGGTCTTCATTTCTGTTAAGTGCCAAGGGTCAAGATTATATTATGGTGAGACAACGCGTGGGCCAGTCGAAACAGTGGTCAATATTATGGACAAACTTTTGCCTGCCATTATCCTTGTGTATCTAACAAAACATATCATCACTCACTGTATTTCATTTTTTCAGCAAAGATAAATTTCCGTAGTACGAGTATAAGGTGGCGGAATATGTTCTCATAACAAATCATATTACAGCTAACCCAATCGTATTGATGCATGAAAATAATGGCAAATATTCCAGTAATTTCATATATTTACAACGCGGGAAACTGTGGCAAAATATGCGCATTTATAGGACAAGATGTGTACACCTAATACATTACAGGTATGCTGGATTAATGCCATAGTCATTACTTGTGCCAATACTTATCCCCCAAGATAAAGATTAAGCGTGAATCGATTGATTGAGTGAATTTAGTCCTCTTATTGAAATATGTGCATGAGGCGATGCATAGTAATAACATTGACAATAGTTAGAAGAGGGAAACAAAACCGAAGAACGGGTACCGATAACGCATGGAAATGGATGGCAGAGTGGCCCGCTCATTTGTTTATAGATTTCAAAGGAGTGTGGGTGAGGGAAGAATATTCAGGAAGCAGGGCGGAACTGAAAATTGAACTTGAGACTCGGTAATATGAATCTCCCTAGGGGAAGGGTTGAAAAGAAGAAGAAATAGGACGACTCTAAGGGAGACGGGCATAAAGAGAGCTACAGACTTGAGAGGAAGAGGAGGATGGAGTCCCGGGGGAAAAAGGAGAATGTTTTCGCTCGAACGGAATCGCCCTTCCCCAATCCACCCACACTCGCCTCCCACCGACCACTAGAATCTCTTTTCGAGGTCGGGTGGACTTTTATACTTAACTACGTGTTGCGCCTCGGAAGGGATTTGGTACGTCGTGTAAGCTATGGAGTGGGGGAGGCGGGGGAGGTGGTCCCGAGGAGGAAGAGGCCGCCGCCCGCCCCGTTGGGGGAGGAGCTCGGGGTGCTGGGGAGTGCGGCGGCGGGGGCAGAGAAGAGATTGAGTTGCGGCCGCGAGGGGAGGAGCTGTGCGGGAGGGACGGGGGGGGGGGGGGGGGCGGTGGTTCTGTGAGCGGCGGCGGCGGGATTAAGCGGACGTTGAACTTGGTGGAGGTACAGGGTGTGGGGGGACAAAGGGGGAAGGGGGTTGGAGATTGGAGGAGAGTTTGGGATGAGGAGTAGGTGGTTAGAGGGGGGTGAGAGGTTGGCTATTTTTTGATGATAGATACTGGAGAAATATTTCCATCTCCTAAAGATGTAAGCTTGAGATATGAAACTATGACGATGGTTCCACAGAGTATTGTAACTTTATTGCACCACTTTAGCCCTTCCGAAAGCGAGCCGTTGACTTAAGCCGGTGAGAATCTTAGTCCTAAGTCAGATTAGCGAGCTAACCGGACCTTTTACAAGGGTGGTCATTCGTCGCCTCGAACTCGACCTACGGTTATGGTTTCCCGAGGGACAGGAACATAAAGCGCAGGTTACACCTGTCTGCGTCATATTTTCAAAAGAGCGTCAATATTTTGGCCTAGGAAGATAGTAAGTCACTTGGCTCGTCGAATAAAATGTTTTTTTATGAGGAAATAATGTTTGCGAAGGAATTCCAAAATTCCTTCGTCAGAATTTGCACCAAGTTTTGGTGGTTTCAGAGTTTGGAAAATTCGTTGCATGACGTGTTTTTATATTGCAGGAAAAGAGATTAAAAATTTACCTATAGGGAGGACATAAAGTACGATCCGTGTCGTTCCTCCAATTCACGTCCGTAATTCTCTCGCGACGATCGTGTCCGTGAATTTTTTTTCGCGAGTAAAATCTTTTCCTAAGATCGTCCACGAATCTTTTTACCGGATATCGAATGTCAGTTGGGAGAAGCGCGGTGAGTTAGACGCGGTCTAAACGTGGCAAAGTTACAGTTGCCTGCCATAGAAGGATGTTGTATCAGCATCTCCTAGGCGCGAACTTCCTTTAAAAAAAAAAGAAAACTTTTATTTTCCATCGCAAAGGAGCACGAGTTATTTCCCCCATGAACACTTTCTATCTCTTCCCTTGGAGAGGAGGCGAGGACATACCAGCTGTTAAGTTTATGAACGCGTGTGCTCATGTTGATTCTATTTCCTCTCGAGTCCCTGGGTCGAGTAAATTGCATTGCCACCGAAGGCAGGGAAGAGAGCTCTCACAGGTGGCACGGTGAAGAGATAAAAAGATAGAGAGATAGAGAGGGAGAGAGAAAAGTGAAGAAGTTTCTTAACGAACGGATGTTCAACAATGAAAATCAAGGAATTGAAAGGCATTAGGAACCTGGTGAGACTAAAAGGGAAGAGGGACGAGGATAGGGGGGTTGGCGGGGGATGGGAGTGGAAATAGACGATTGAAGGGGAAGTAGTTAGGCGATTGTCTTTTGATGAATGGAGCACGCGCCGACTCGTGCCTAGGCCACCAGCCAGTAAACAATCTCAGTCGCCTGTTGGATCACTGTGCTATTTGTTTCCGTTCAGTAAATGCTAGTGGGTGCTCCGCAGACGGTATAGTACTACCAGGAAAAGTTGCCGAGAATTACTGTCAAGTCGAAAAATTAGAAATAGGGTGAAAAAGGCAGCTAAGGACCATTATCCACGATTACCATGCAATTTATATAAGCAAGTTTAATCTTCTTTGAAGCATTAATTAAATGATTTGGTAATTATTACTGGCTCTGTGTAGAAACTGGAATTGAAAGGAACAATGCAATATGTCTCTATTTTTCAGGCCGTTACTTAAGTATTAGTTCAAAACTTTATTTATATTATTATTTTTATTGTATTTATTTTAATACATACATGTATTATATGTCGCTCTTAAAGCAAAGGATAGGTAAATTATTCAAAATGAATCTTAATCTGTATACACATAGGTGTAAAAATAATAAATAAGACGTAATTTTCTGGGGTTTGTTATGTACGTATTTACCCAAAGGACCTCTGCGTGAATTCAGCACTCCATCAAAATCGTTTTATAATTGTTTTCCTAATAGGTATCCGAACCATGTATAGTCAATAATTTTCTAGAAGTGGCAGTTAGGTTTTCCTGGTCAATTTCTATTTTAAAAATGCTATTATCATTGTCAGTTTTCAAATATTTTCGAAGAATGTCAAAAGAGACCACTAATTCCACGAGAATACAATAGGAACATTTTCTCCTTTTTCACCTATACCCCTATACAGTAGTACATGAATAATCCATGGGACAGGGATACTCTCCTCGTGGCCTCCATTACTCTAATGTTCTCCCGACTTCGGCACGCCCCTATTTTAGGTGGATTTCATCCACTCATTCATGTACCCATTGATCATGATCGGTCCATTTAGACCATAAATCAAGTCAAAATTGGACCGATAACTTTCAACGGGAATTGTTGGATTACAAGCCGGCAAATGTCAATCCTCCCTTGGAACTTTCCGGAAAGAGAGCTCGGGGTGCCAAGGAAAGACTTTTTAGGAGGGGGAGACGTTCGGTCATTTCGGAGACGAGACGGATTTTAACGGACGGCGATCTCGATTTTCGAGCGAGAGAGATTGAGGTAGCTGGGAGTCGTCGTCGGTGGAAGAACCTCTCACAGCCGACGCCGAGAGTGGTAAAGTCCGGAGGGGACACCACGTGGCAACATCGGATCGCATATGGGCGGAGGGGAGAGGAGGGATAGTTGAGAGCTGGGAGGGTGAGAGAACGAATGGGTGGGGCACGCAAAGCGAGCCCGCAAGAGAAGGGTAAGGGATGCAGATGAGGAAACAAAAAAAATGAGAAAAAAAGGACATGACCGCCGGCGGATACAGCCACCTTCATAGCTTGTCCATAAAATGCTGCCAGGACTTCAGTTATCTCTGAGGTGGGGTGGAGGGAGGGGAGAAATAGAGAGAGAAAGACATGCATCTAGAAATGGAAGGTGCTCAGCTCTCGAGAAAAAGTAAACGGGGCTTGCTGAGGATGGTTTCTTGTATTGTGGGTGGCTCTTCTGGTGAGGGGGGTCATGTGGAGAAAGTGGTTGGAGAGGGCAAGGGGCTTTAGGACCGGTGAGGGAGTTTGCAAGAGGTGGTCTAAGGTGAGTATGAGATTTGAGGTTGGAAGTTATGGGGATTCCTGGTGGGAGTGCCGAGGCATTAGAGAAATGAGCGGTAGATATGGAAGATGGGTCAGGGGAAAGAGAAGAAGGTGAGTGAGGGAGAGAATGAAGAAAGATAAGAGGGAGAAAGAGAGCCATTTGGCAAATGGAGGGAACGATTGATACGCGTGTTGCCCGTGCGGTAGGCGCAGCGCCGTTGCTGTCTCCGGTAGGCGAGCACGTAGGGTATGAGGTGGGAGTTGCGGGGAAAGAGCGGGGTGGAGGGGAAGGATAGCGGGGTGGAGTGGAAGGATGGCGGGGATAGGTTGAGGTCAAGGTGTCGCCGTTTCCAAACGGAGCGTGCTGTGCGCGGCGTGGGGGAGGAGGAAGGTTGGGGTGTGCGATGAGGAGACGGGAGGAGGGAGTGCTTTCAAGCGGGCGTGGAGTGAGGCGGTATGAGTGGAGAAGAACGATATGAAAAGGAAACGGAAAAAGAAATACGAAGCAATTTATTCGGAATAAATGTTTCAAACGCACCGTTCGTCCCCGGTGGAAAAAGATAAATGAAGAGTAAACACGATTATTTAAAAAGTAGAGTGGCGTGAATAAATTTCAAAGACAAACTGCCGCCGAGACGGAGACACGCTGGGAATCTGATTTATGGAGCGGTCACAAATTTTAAATGCCTATTGCTAAACCGTTTTGATTGGCTTTTTGAAATGCTTTCAACTCGGTGAGATTTTCACGCGATTTGCATTCGCCACGGCCTGGGGTGAGCTTGTGGTCATGTAAGTGGAAGTCCCGCAGCCCCGACTCAATGTTACCAATTAAATAATTTAATCGACCGGGCAAAATTAAGCAAGCGAATGGGTTTCAAAAGGGAATGTAGATGGGGCGCGAGAGAAAATTGAAATCCTCAAGAGTGTTGCATTGAATTTTTTTAATTGCCATGTAATTCCCCTCATTCAGGTGGGGTGATACAGGGTAACGTAAACGCTGTGGTCACGCGACCAGAAAATCGAGAGAAAGGAAAATAAACATTGTATTAATTCAAAGGTTTCATTAACTCAAACATATCACAAACGCGGCATTTATAGGATAAACAGGGTTCTAGCATAAAATTATGTTTTTATGCTTCTTATTACGTTTCAACACATCCTAGACAATGTATAACGTGTGCATACTTTGGCAATAAGGAAATGAGTTTTGGGTGACGCTGACGAATCAGAATTGACACTTATCAAGAGTTGCTGTTGTTTCTATTGAACGGGCATACCAATACACCTATGTAGGTGGTAGCAAGACTAAATCTGGAACTAAATTTTAGCAGGTGGTCAAGCGTATTGCTACCTTTTCCCTAATATCGAGTGACGTGTAGCCTCTTCCTGACTACGATGAAAAAGCCACCTTTATGGTCTAAGGGCGATAAGGAAATGTTCATCCATTTACGGTCTCAAATGACTCTACTAGAATTTTTCCGTCTTGTTGGT
Source organism: Hetaerina americana (assembly GCF_022747635.1). NCBI lineage: Eukaryota > Metazoa > Arthropoda > Insecta > Odonata > Calopterygidae > Hetaerina > Hetaerina americana. The sequence continues at coordinate 50,804,581 of NW_027286874.1, read as the reverse complement.
TTCCTTTTTATCTTTCCCGCACCGTAACTGGCAGATGCGCTTACTTTTATTTTGATTTCGCCGCGAGGAGACTGATGAGAGAGGACGGCTACGGGAACGAGGGACGCACCCCACCCCAAAACAAGTTAAACATCACCTCCCCCTCATCGCTCCACCCACCCCATCCCGTACTATATTCCTTCGCTCTAAATAAACCAGTGGGAAACTATCCATAGGTACCATCTCGCTTGATTGATGGCGGACTATTTTAAATACGCTTCTCCGCGAGCTTTCTCTTTTTTTCGCGCGAATAAAACCAGGGACGATAAAAACGAAAGAGTGGAGAAAAAAAAGAAATAAAACATACAAACACCCCCTCCTTCTCTCCTCCATCCACCCCACCCTTCTCGCGAATGTGTGGGGAAGGGAGGAAGGGGAGGTAAAGGGAGACAGAAGGAGAGAACGAGAAAGAGAGAGAGAGAGACACTGAAAATTGATATGCTGGAGGGAGTTGAAACACTTTTCATCCGCAATCTTCCCGACAGATCAAAGACAAGGCGTGTCGAACTAACGCCGCCAGCATATATTCCCTATTTTATCCAACAATGCATCGTTCATAAAGTCGCGGGCGGAGGTGGGAAGGCGGTGCGGGAGTTCTTCGCATACCAGCCACACATCCATACGGGTGCCACGGCCCGGCGGACGGCACAGGTTTATTTATCTATATTTTTATTTATTCATTCCACCTCTCGCCGCTCCCATTCTTTCCCCCCTTTTGTCTACACCGCCGTCCATGCATGTACGGAGTCCCTTACAAAAATCCCCCATCTCCCACTCAACCAACCCATCCAAATCCCTCACTCCCTCCGCTCAACTGAAGGCAGCCTCGCCTTCGATTTTTCCGCAGCCTACCGCCAATGGCATTATGCCGTTCCATTACACAAGCACGCATACACACACAAACACATTCACACGCGAGCAAATAACAGCCCGCCGGCGATACTTGCTCGGTGTTTTAAGTTCCAGGAATCCGTCAGTGGCCTTCCTTCGAGGATGGGAGCGATCCGCGATCGTAAACCATTCCGTAAGAATGGGGCACTTGCTATATGGTCCAGCTATTGAGTGCGGTTCCTGGAACGGCTTCAAGGGGCGGCAGGGAATTTTAGATAAGGAGCCATGGGGCGATATACCCATGCCTTCCGCAATACTTATATCCGCTCCGCCTTGCACTATGATCTTTGGCGAGGAATAACCAGTCCCCTCCCCCTTAATGTAGGGGAGGGAAATGGAGAGGGTAGGAAAATGGAGAGGGTAGGAAAATAGTAGGAGGTGGAAAGAATAAGGCGTAGCGAGCGTATCGTTTGCATGGAGGAACGATGTAAAGGCTACCGTTTCACGGACCGAGCGAAGAACTGACGTGCTTCTCGAAGGGAGGTGACTATCAATTCGGGGCCGTAGAAGGAGAGCCGCAGTGGACTCGTTGCACTTCGTCTTGTTCCCATTGACGCTGCCTTGAGAGTCCTGCTCACCCATTCCAGAAATTCCTAACCTGCTCAGAAATATTTCGCTTGAATGCCCCACTTCGAGGTCCCTTCAATTTTATAAGGTTTTATGAGCACATTAATGGAACTGCTATTTTTTTGCACCAAACATTTATTGCTAAACTGAACATATTTTTACCTAAAATGTAAAGAACAACAAGCGTGATCCTGCTTTGCAAAATATTTCTTAGGAATACTTTACACAAGTGATACTGCAATAAACCCAAGGTACACAAGACTAAAAGAATGTGATCTCACAAATTGCAAATTCGTCGATAGATATAATCACCATTAATGGAATAAATGATTCGGCTTTACTATTTATTCATTTTCCTCATGGGTAACTTAGCGTCTGCAAGATCGGATTTTGACACGACTCGGACCAATATTTGTATATATAGATAAATTATGCGAAAGTTTCACGGATGTGAATCATTATGTACCATATATGAAGTGAGCACTCGCGGATGAAGACAGAAATACAGAAAAACACAAAAAAGAAAAGAAACTCACTAGTTTTCAAATTCTTATCTCTTTTGTGTGTTTTGGTCTTTGTCCACTAATGCTAACTTCATAAATATATACATACACACACGTATATATATATGTATATATATATATATACATATATATATACATATATATATATATATATATATATATATATAACACATATATATATATATATATATATATATATATATATATATATATATACATATATAGAGACGTTTCAGGAGTGATATGGTGGACCTGATGATGATGTAGTAACATTGAAACTGGTCGCTTTTAACTTTATTTTTGTGGAAAATTGCTATTTTTAATTAATATAAATACATATTTTCGTCCATAAATGTCTCATAAACTTCCATGCCTCTTTTTCTTTTCCCTCATACCCAATTTTTTAAATAAAAAATGTATGTATATATTCACATTTCAAATACATATATACATCAATATAAACATATTTTTGTAATATATATATTTTTTATTTAGGTAATCTACCGGTTTAGGTAGGTTTTTGGATGGACACACCTCCTAATAAATATTTTGTGACTCCCAGCAAAACACAACATCCTACTCTACATCAAGTCCCTCTTAATCTCTGAGTACCTTCTTCCTCCCTTCATCCCGTCCAACATCCCTATCCTGTTCCTTCCCTTTCCTCGTTTACCCAACATTCTCCCCTCTATCACAGTCTTCAACATCCCACTGCCACTCAACACCCCCTTCATCCACTTTTCCTGCCACCATTGAATTTCTCCCAACAAACCCCTCTCTTCGCCCACCATACCAAGTACTTCCTAATTTGTTTTCTTCTTGGTCCATTTCACCTTCTCCATTCTTCTCCACACCCACATTTCAAAAGCCTCCAATCTACGTCTATCCTCCTGTTCCAATGACCACGTTTCCGCGCCGTACATAGCTACGCTCCAGATCAAAGTTTTTATATGTTACACGGTTTATTCAATTCTCAAAGTGTAACCTTCTCCTAAGGATTGTCCTAAAAAATGACGAAACTTTTTGTCAAGAATATTCTAAGGTAATGATTTCAAACCTCAAGAAAGAGATACCACAACTCAGTCACCATATAAAGTTACCGAGCCTACGTCCTCCTTACGATGAAAACCATTAGAAGTCGCTCAAAATATACGCGACGTACCACATTATTGAGATTATTTATTTTTAAATTGCAGATACCAGGCTGATGGATGACAGATGTGGTTTCTAATTACCTTAAATTAAAGTGATGCATACACCTATGCAGTTTCCTAAAGAATAAATTAAATGTGTAGAAGCAAAACCATAGAAAAGACAAACGATATTTGTAGTTATTACAAATGCTTACATTACATTTTGAATTGTACATTTTGCTGCAATAACCAATTGAAAAATCTCCCATTTATGAAGAAAAGCGTGCCTATACTAAAAACTCTCACCAAAGGCCTTTTCTGACGCTACGCCTATTTCGCGAGAAATTGTGCATCCGAATTTTATACATAAAATGCAAATAAATAGGTAAAACAAATTTCCCGCCCTCGCTGATGTAATAACTAGAAATTGAACAACTTATAAGAAAGTCATGGACAATATGGAATTCAATGTGCGTTCAGACCCTAAAAGCAAGGATGACACGGAGACATGATGTGCAGGAGGATTATTTGCCGCACGGCCTTCAGTAAGAGTGATGAGAGGTAAAATGAGTCATTGGATACTCGCACGACGAATCCATCGGTATTGTTCTTGCCAGGTGAGTAGGATCTGGAGGGTCGGAGGTAGACTGGGGGGAAGGGAGGAGGGCTGAAGGGATCTTCGCTCGCATGAGCGGCTGTTGCTTTAAGCCCCTTTCATCCGGCGAACGGGGCACGGTGCGATTGGGATGACGACGGGAGGACGTCAACGGAGTTAATGATGCCTCGCGCATGCACGGCGGCAGCGGTGGACGGAGAGCGGTGGCAGCAATCTTCTTCCTCTCTCCGTATGGAGCCGTCCTCCTGGCCCCCGGGGACGCCCGCAAAATGGCGACCGGTCGAATCACCTGCCCTCACGTGCATCGGAGATACGCGGTGAGTGGGACGGATCTATCCATATCAGAGCGAGCGGTTTTTACCGTCTTCTGCTATGCCTCCCTGTAATATTCAAACTGTAACGCCGGAGGAGCGGTCGTCGGTGAGTGATTTTCGCAAAGCTGGAGGCTGCTTCATTTTAACATTCGGCCGGATTTTGAAAATGCTTACAAGGTGTTTGTCCTACCAATGGTATGCTAGAAACTGTATCAGCGCACTAACACGACACCAATAGCCGATACGCAATATAGCCAATTACGCGAATAATTGTCATTTTCCAAAAGGATAAAATGTACAGAATTATCACAATTGTCGAAAATTTTATTGTTCTCTCATTTGAAACTCGTAAAACGTTTCACTGGTTTCAATCGGTTGACACTAGAATCCGCCATCATCGGGGATGCAATACGAATGAATCTCATGATCAAAGTCAAATTATTTGGCTAAATATAACAAATTTTATCAATGGTATCGTTTTTCACCCAGCTTATTTTTGGGGACAGACGTTTCTCTTGGATTATATTAAGGTCGGTTTAATTTATTTTGGGTAATTTAAGCAAATTTTTAGGCCCATTTAAATGCTGTAGTCCTTATCACTGAATTACGTAATTGAAAAGAGCTCATGCAAAAAAATGAGAATGCACCATTAAATTATCTCTACAAATAAATAAAGGGGAGTGAGACTTTCTTGACTAAATCTTTAAAACTGAATATTCAGGGAAAAGGATGCGATTCAATATTTTAATTTGCCTCCACAAATGAAAGGGTAATTAATTGTAAATGTTACACTGAAGAACCAAGTAAATCTCCGAAGACCTATCATACGCATAGAATTCATTAATCCCCAATATCAGCACATAAGCGCGATAAAAAGAACATTTGCGAACAAAAGGCAAAGATAAACAAAGATAATGAGCAATAATTTCAGTTTAAGAAGCTTTTCATTCATAACTAGCTGAGGTCATTATTTTCATTAAGAAAATGCCATTGCGAAGCGGAAGAATGAGTAGCTCAAGACTTCAGAATCAACTTAGCGCATGCAAATAAGCTAGCCAGAACGCCCGTCCATCCAAATTTAAAGAACACTCAATCAACAAATGCAGTATACAACGAAAAATAATCTAAAACAGATAAAAAAACTCCAAAGTAGTTGGTTCTGTCTAAGAAAAAAATGAAACCTCTATCACTGCCATAATTAATTAAAAGCACTTCCTATAGATATCACGCATACCGATACACTACCAGTACCTCTTTCCCATTTAATTGACAAATGATTCTAGAAATACGATCCATAATACACATAAACGCCTTCGATGATGATGAGTGATGTGTACAATAATTACCCACAAGAGAACCGACCTCGTTGACGAAGCTCGAACCACGTGAGCGTCCATTCACCTCACTGTGGTACCTCTTCGGGGCGATGATTCATTTTTCACAAAGGAAGATATCCTTCCCTCGATCAAACCAGCGAATGCGGAAAGCAGAAAATATATTGTCATACACACCTTGAGTCCCGATGAGATCACCTCGCGGTTTAACATAGCCGTGTTCTGCCCTCTGCGTAATGCACTAACGTGCTCTCCCAAACTACTCCGAAACATTGGATCCGATTATCATCTCTCAAGCCTGCCAGATGAGTCGACGAAAGAGGTGGCAGTATGTCAGAAGCAACGCAGCCGAAACGAGTCCGGTTAGCAATCACACTCAAGGCATTTGAACCATCGCCGCGAAGGCCCCGATCCCACCGTCGCGTCATTACGTTTGATCACCGCGCTACATCATCGGGCAATGACGTGGCGCGTCCCGCGTGGAAACACCCGCCCGTAAGACGTGAAACGGTTTATTCGAAAATAATTGACCAATTTATTTTCGGACCCGCTGCGCTAAGGAATAAATTCGAAACGGGAGAGACGGTGGGGGCGGAAGGAAGGAAGAGGGGGGGATCGGGTCTCGGGTTGAGTTAGAGCATGGGTCAGCGTGAGAAGCGCGAATTCCACGTCAATATCACGACGAAGCAACGAAGAACAGGGGTAAACTTTCCTGGAGACGCATGGGGAATTATTTCTGGTCAATACGGAAAAAATCCATAAATCACGCCACGCAAATATTCGCAATATTCCACTGCCAGCCGTAACTCCCCTGAATATGATTCAAGTTGACATCGACTTATCCCGCTTCTTTATCCCCTTTTAAGCTTCACATTTAGCGCACGTGTGTGTGTATGTGGGGGTGTGTGTGTACAATCTGTGTGATCGCGTTACTACTTATTGTTCCTAGCATCAATCCTACCTCCTCTCCCAGTCCGATATAAAAAAATGGGAAAAACTTGAAATTCATTTTCTATTGTGGAAGTTTCTTTGGCTGACGACGAGTACCAATTCATTCATTTGAGTGATGTTAGCTGCAAGTTAACTAACATGTGTAAAGGACATAATTAAGGTAGTTGATGATTGATCTGTCCCTCCCTTCACTCACTCGTATTGAGGAAGAGATTTCCTCTGTTATACTCAAGACCCACGAAGAGTTTCACATGGTTTTCGGACCCTCGCTTGATTACTATAAGAGGTTGAAAACGGCAACCGAGGGTATTTATACTATTATGGATACGGGAGTGCTTAGAGACATGTAGAATATTTTAAGTAGACGAAGTGAAAAACCCGGTCACGAAATGGGCATGCGTGCGTCATCAGAAAGGTGCTGAGTCCACAGTTACACGCCACAACGCATGGAAGAAAGCTGCTCTTGATGTGCACGCGTCATCCAAAAAGAGATCTGAATATCACTGAAAAATCTTACACCGTCGAGATTCCAACCCGAAGAGTAAGAAACCAACAGATGCTCTTGCCACGGCACCAATCCGGTCTCCGGTTTTTACAGGAAGGCTGAGGATTTCATGCGGGGAAAAAGGGAGGAGGTAAGAGAGGCGGTAAAATGGGAAGAGACCTTAAGCGAATAAAAAAATGAGAACGACCATAAACCCGCTCTCTTAACGCGATGCATAAGGCCGTCCGGGATTTCAGGGTTTTAGGTGGTCGCGATGGTCGCCTCGACGAGACAATTGGAAGCCCTGAGGAACGAACTCGACGTCGACGTGTTGCTGGGAGGCGAAGCAAGATGGGAAAGGTAGGAGGAATGGAGGGAGGGGTAAATTGAGGGAGAGAAGGGTGCCTGGTGGGGGAAGAAGGTGGTCCGGAGAGGAGAGAGAGGGAGGGTGAAGGAGACTGAATGGAAGGAAGTGAGCTGATTCGAGGGGATGGGAAGATGGGAGAGGCACAGGGAGGGGGGCACGGCAAGTCAGAGGGGATGTGGGTTGGGAGGGGGCAAATGTGTCGGAGGGTAATTGCCCGGGGGCTTGGGCGTAGGCCCCTCAAGCCTGAGGTTGGAAGAGTAGTATGGGGCGGGTGGGATGGAGAAATGAGGAATGGTCTCGAGGTGGCGGCCGGCAAGGTAGGTACTCTCCTCTTTTGCTCCTTTTATTCCCCATCTACTTATAGACATGGAGGGAGTATGAGGAGAGGGAGGCGGGGGAGAGAGAGACCGGACTGCCGGCGACCACTCCCCGACGCAATACCAGCGATCGCCGTCGCCTCTGGCGCCTCGGAGTGGAGATCATCCGGTCGGTTTAAGGCTTCGTCTATTTTTTCATCCTTACCAAGTTGTTTTATCTCTTTCTTTCTCCATCTCTCCACCATCCGCTACGTCCTCCCGACTCCCTCCTATCAACTCCACTTTCCTTCTCCTTCCCTCCACACCCGGTCAGTCCTGCTCTCTGAATCTCATGCGGGTGGAATCTTCGTGTCCGGGAGTAACGAATATGAAATAGCACGCCCGACGGTAAGCACTAATTCGACGCAAAATCGCCTCACTGAGATGGTCTGAATAAGAAGGAGACATAAATGACCACGTCCCACTTATTCCCCTCCTGTCCAACGAAAAGATATAATAGCCTTCCTCGGTTATTCCTTTACAAGCAGTTCCTAATTTGAAGCTGGTATTCACGCCCCGATACTATTGACAGGACGCTCTCTTTCTTAATCCTCATAGAGGGATTGCCACGTAATAAAATGGAAAACGTGTTAATGTATCATTTTATTGCAAGTATTAGCTTATGCTAGAAAAATCACTCCCGTGATGGAAATTGGTTTGAAACGTAAATTTGACGCATAATGCAAGGCATATGCTAGTCAATTATTTGTGATAGTTTTAAGGAATCTGAGTGTATGCTAGAAGTAGTGTGTGGCGGGGCATATAAGCTTCTAATACAAAACTCATGAATTATTTTGACTTTGTTAAAAAAAGTATACGAAATGAAATATGCCAAATAGAAACGTATAGAGGATATGAATATTCGAACTATCTGGCAGCAAATATGACTATCCTACAGGATAGAAATATATGCACTTCGTGGAAAGTATAACAATACTCAACCCTTAAATATTTTGGTGGAAAAACCATACAAATCTTAAGGATGCATAAGACCATTACTGGTTCCAAGGGTGATGTTCTGAAAGTATCGATGAACTATTTTCTTGAAAATTGAACTCCCGTTTTCCATTTGGGTCAATGACCAAAGCTTTGCCTTTTTTTATGTTTCACTTTCCGAGAACTCGAACCACACAAATTTAAATCTCATGAAAATAAAAATTGAAATCCATTTACCTTAGATATAGAAGGGAGACTCGGCCGTCCAAATTATTTTCAATAAAACTTAATTTTTAAAACAGCAATTTAAAAAAATATGATAACTAAAGAGATTAAAATATATTCCCATTAATTACTCCTCGGGAAAGGAAACTTAATTCCTTTCTCTTGAAGACTTGAACGCTCCGGGAACTATTTAATGGGCAATCAGATGACTTGCGACCTATATGGCGCACAAATATAAGCCGTAAAATGGCAAATAAACAGTTTTTAATCTAGAGCTAGTGAATTAGATTTAGAGGACTGGTCAGGCACACAAACATCCTCATACAACTCTTTCTAATTGTATTTCCTTCGACTCTAATCTCGATCGAAATTCTCAATACCTTATTGTAGATAAAACCTCCAGGAATTATTACTTGACAGGTGATTCAGTGTGTGTAATAAAAGATTGAACTTGATTGGTGATTTATGAAAATCGTTATACGGCCCAAAAAAGACCCCACTAATTTCATTTTTCAATTTCATAACAAAATTTTCTTTTGATTTTCCTTCGCCTTAAGAAATGTCTAGCTACGGGACTCATATTGGTTGACCATTTTCGAAATATTAAGTTTTGTGCGGGAATTTATGAAGTGAAGTAATCTTTCTGCTTAGAGCTTACTGTACCCAACCTCCCAAAGTTATTTCGGAATTTGGTAATAACCAGCACATTTTTATGACTTAGATTGAATTTTACCACACCAAATTAAAGTAGGCAATGGACACAGCCGTACAATATGAAGTTGTTTATCCAATAACAGGAACTTCTTAAACGTGTTCAGTCTCTCGACTTGGAGAAATTAGCGTGGGTGGATATGGCTTATACGAGAGTGTTGGCTGTTCTTAGGTAAAAAATATGCTTCAGTTCAGCCCAAGGCGACAAGGACTCCCCCCCTCTCTAATCTCGTAATTTACTCATTCTCGGCCCTCTTTTACCTCACCCGCCTTTGCCCCCTTAAAGAAACTAGCACATACACCCCCATCTTACCCTTCTCCCCTCTCTACCAGCGGTCACCATATGTCAAAACGACAACCGTGAAATCTTTGTCCTTTCTGGCCTCACCTTACCCCGTAAAACGCCAGGACTAACCACCCAGCGACCGCATAATGCGTCGAACGAATCTCATTTGCCCTCCTTGATCTTTCTCTCTCTCTCTTTCCCACTGCACCCTCTCTCATGAGAGGGTGGGACAACCCCGGTCACGGAAACGCCAGACAGCGTTTCATCCCATTTTAACTGTCCCGCTCCGAAGAAGGGCACGCCCCCACGGGATTTCCACGAACATATCCCCCGCCTCTCCCCAAACTCTTTCTCGTTTCCTTCCACACAAAAACGTCCCTCCGTCTCTCTCTTTCAGACACAAAAGACAGCCATTCCGTTGAAATAATATATAGCAGGTCTACATGCTTATGTGCATGTAGGTATATATGCGTGTGTGTGTGTGTGTGTGTGTGCAAGGAGAGGACGCGGATGATATTTTTCCGCCGAAACCGACGACTTTACGCCACCTTCCCCTGATTAGATTGCGACCGCACCTCAGGTGGCCCCAGCTCTCCCCGCTTCTCTACGCTCGCAGCCAATAAATTTTACGGCTGCCTACACACAATCCTCTTCTTCACCGTCCGATCTCTTTTTCTCCCGCATTTGCTGCCCAACCGTGTTATTTTTTTTCTCGCACCGCTCTTTTTTAGCCACCACCACCACACCAACCACGAAAGGTGAATTGGTCACGCGTCTTCGAGCCCCAATTTTAATCGCCGCCGGCCAAGGGGGGAGGGCGAGTGTGCGTGCAGGAGAGCGAGAGGACCCGGCGGTGGCCGAAGAATCGTGGATTGTGGGAGAGCGAGTGGAATGGATACCACCTAGGTGCTAATTCACTATCTCTCGGCCTTCTATTTCCCTCCCTTATGCTGACTGCTTGGCTCTAGTCTTTCCATTAGGGCGTGGGTGAAAGTTCTTTCCCATCTCGAACCGAGTGCAAAAAATCGGACGTCGGGAAACAACAGGTTTTGGCCGTTGATGAAGAGAGCTTGACCACCTTGTTCTGTTCAGAGAACAGCGGGTGTTTGGGGCTATTAAAACCTATAGCACCGCAAGGGCACTTGACATAAAGTCGGACGAATTTTTTTGAGCCGTAAGTGATTGCAAAGGTATATAATGGCATATCATCTGCCCTGTAAAACATTAGCTGGTCTTGTTTGAGAAAAAATGTACTCCGAGTCACGTATGAGAATAAAGCGAGTGCCTTAAATCATAATTTAGAGAGTGCTGGGCTCCTTGAACATTAATTAAGGCATCATTGGAGAAGTATTTCATTTTAACATATTTCTGTTGGGCAAGGGTCATTGCCCTTTTGGTAGTAATCGATCAACACAAGTAGGAAAGGCAAAAATAACTAAGTAAGGAGTTATTTCAGTCGACCGTTCGAGGTAGTTTAGTTTTAATTTTGAGCATTCAGCTTAATAAGTTTGGAGTGCACTCTGATAATACAGCATCTTTGAAATAGTTCAGTTAATAGCTGACCTTACATCCTTTGATCGATTGAGACATACGAAAAACATTCCACCATATCAAGTGTACAGTAAACCATGTTTGTAAAACTCTTATACAATAATCCACGAAAGTTTGTGTTCAGCGATAGAAAAAATGATGCTCGAATTTCAAAAACGGAAACTGTGTGTGAAAATAATATTCTGTGAATGATCGATTAACAGGAGTTTCGGTTCTCATTTTAGGATATCATTTTCCCAACGCAAAAACGAAAAACTCAAATGATCATCGCTCATTCATCTACACGGTGCTCTGTATAGGTGTCATGATTGTGATTGTGCACGCATCGCTGTTGACTCGTAATAATGAAAAACTAGGCCACTTGTTCTTAGGAATTATTCCATGGAAGGCTTCGAGGATAAGTATTGTGATTCGATGACGTTTTTCGAAACGAAAGTTTTTGAATTTCCGCTCTGGTGTCTCTCACAAGGTATTATGATCATAATAAATCGTACTGTTTTATCGTTACTTTAATTTTTCACCCTTTTGAGATTCAGAAAATAATCCTGCATCAAATTTACGTCCAAAGCTTCAAACTATCGAGCTAAAATATAAAGTCTATCATAGCAAATTTGCACAAATCTGGTTCATTCCGTTGCAATCGACTTAATTCATAAATTAAACCTTCCTCATTACACCATTTATTATACCAATTGCTTTTTTTCTTGTCTAAACATTTAATTAGATTTTTTCAATCCTAATTTCTGACATATTGTCTGCATATGTCCAATAAATATTTCTCTCAAGAGAGTATTTCAGCAAGGGTTTCACCTACGCATACAATAGCTTATGCTCCGGCTATTCCTTTTTGACTGATAGCATAAGGAATTAGTATATACTATTATTTTTTTAATTTGTTCTTTTCTTCGCAAAATTCGTTGAGAAAAACGCTCCTCTTAAATTGCATCTACATCGTTTGCCAGCGTAAACCTTGATAGGAAATATTTCAGTATACCATATTGTAGTCAACAATAGTCTAAGTTTAGTTTAACCGCGGTATTAAGATCGTTAGTGTATAGAAATAACTTATAAACTAATTATAATATCTCTTCGGCCGCTTATTGATGAGAAATTAACTGCGAAAAATTCAAAAAAACTGCGGGAGATGCCGTAACAGTGCCTTTAACAGAGTTATCCGCTGATGCTTATTTCAACCAAACGTATTTCAAACGAAAATCTACATTTTGTTTTAGATTCGGTTTAAACCTTGTCAAATGACGAAATGATAAAACGGCGAGCGAAGGATGCGTAATAAGAAACGAAAGGCAGGGTCGGCGGATGGGTCAGGTAGGGTGATGAGCGCATTTCCCGTTGGCCACAAAAACTTCTGGCCGGAGATATGATCTCAACGAAACAAATGAACATTCAACGGACCAGCTAACAATTGGAAGTCAGATTCGGAGCCGTCGTTAGGTCGGCAAAGAAAATCACGGTTCGAAAGGGCGTAACGCAAGTCGGAGTGTAAAGTCAAACAATCCGTTGTCCACAAGTCCACATAAAATTATTGACCTCACAGGAGGAGAGAACTATGGTGCAAATCAGTCATTATTCATGGGTCAAGCAAGGATTTAACTTGGAATGACCATCTGGTCGAAAACTCGTTCCTCATTCTCGAAAAATGAAACTTTGCTCCTTCCCAGAATTCACCACTCCCCGGAACGGAACCTGTATAGGAGGCAGTTTATCCTTCTCCTTTGTCCGATGATATCAAATCATCATCCCTTCCCAAACGTCCCATTGTGTCACCAAAAGTTTAAATGCTTTACTGGTCTTAAAATTCACTACAAAAGCCTTTCGCACAAAAAATAAAGCGTCCTGTGAATTATCCAACGGAGATTTTGGCTTGATTTTCTATACATATCATAATGAAGATCCATTAAAACAGTCGTTTCAAACAGGAACTTATCGGCGGTGGTTCATTTAAGATTTTTTAACATTTTGAAACATTTATTAATGAAACAACACTCCTTGATAGACGGTTAAATACATGCAAAATGCGATAATTTGCCCCTGATCCTCGATTTGTTGTATACACTCTGGGAGAATAGACGGTGGCATCCTCGCGACTCACTTCTCCCGTCACGGCGCACACACGCTCGGGAGGGTGCACTTTCTCGTTTTCCAGAACAAAAGGAACGCGGGCACCTGCACAAGTCGGAGTGGGGCACGTAGGACGTGGATAAGAAGGAACGGCGGCCGGAGGAGAATAGTTTTGGCCAGGGGGGTGTCCGTAATGGCAAGTGGTGAGAGGAGAAGGGACCGCCGGGAGAAGAGGAGGGCACTGGAGGTGGTTGAGTTCTTCGAAGTGAAGCTGGAAGGTGGATGACTCCGGGGGTTGAGGAGATCCCGAGCGGGGTGGATATTAAGGGACTGGCGGGTTAGGTGAGGATGCATGAAGGGAGGAGAGGGGAGGAAGAGAGAGAGAGAGATGGATGGGGTGGGCCGACCGCTGAGGAGACGCCCTGGGCGGTGAGGGGTGGGAGGGAGAAGAATAAGGGGTGGAGGATGAGGAAGAGGTGCTGGGGGTGGAGAAATTCCTCTCCCCACCCTTACGCCCCCTTCCCACCGTCCACTGGGGTATAGCATTGGCAGCAGGGGGCAAAGTATTCGGTGAGTGGTGACCCAGGCGAGGCCGTCGGAGACGGGTTGATGAAGGGAGGAGAGAGGAAGCGAGAATGGGCAGAGGAATAAATAAATCTGTATGATATATGCATTCGAAACGAAGAATAGAAATAAGGTCCCCCATCTCCTCCTCCGCCCCACCCACTCCCTCACAGAGCGGTCGGTGGGGGTAGGCGAAGTGGTGGTGGCGCCCCCACTAGGCGAGAAGTGACTCTCAGTCGTTGAGAGTAAGAAGGGGGGGTTGGGTGGATGGGCGAGATTTTTCTCGGGAGATGGATTATTGTTCGAGGCGCGGGGGGTGGCGGGTGGAGTAACGAGAGTGGGCGTGGGGCTGACGGGGCAGGCGGTCGGGGGAGGAGGGTGGCAAGGGTCGGGGAGGGAAGAAGCGGCCTACCCGGCGTTCCGACCCATCCGTGGTAACGAGGTGGCAATCGGGTCTGGACTCGTGTGGGACGTGCGGCACACGGAGGGGGGGGGGGGGAAGAGACCCGAGGGAGAGAAATGATTTTCCACCACCCCTTCGCCAAACCCCCTGCTAGGCTCTCGCACTGCGTACGGCGGCGCGCGCCGAGGAGCGACCCCGTTCGTTCGCCGGCCACACTTTCGACGGCCGCGGCGACTCCCTCCTCTGCCACCGCTTATCCCCCGCCTCCTACCTCCCATTCCACTTCTCCCTCGAAGTGGCGGATGACTTTTTTGTCGCCGGCCTCTTCCGTCCCGGCCGAATGCGGACCAGAGTGCCTTAGCCCATATTCTCCTGCCGCCGAGAAAAGGATAAAATATTGATCCGACACAGTTAAGGTTTTCATTCGGTCTGGTTCAGAGGGATGTGAAGGTTTCATTTTTTTAATCGCTACCGGTTTTGTCGGCGCAAACCATATTTTCACACTCAATGTTTTTTCTTCAATATTCTGCGTGGGATAATTACATGGAAGCGGCACAATGAGGAATCATTCGGATAGACTAAGATGAAAACCTCTCAGCTTTACCATCTAAGTTTCAGGATGCATAAAGCAACTACGTATATCCTTACTTACAATAGTGTTTCTTTCACCCCTACACGTCATCAGTAACCTATAAAATTACTACTGTAGGTATGCTCCATGTGTTCTTTTCACATATATATTTCAAATTCTACGGGTCACGAGGAAGACTTACGCAATTGAAATTTAAGGGATATATATTTAGAGATTCATAGGAATTTTCATCTGTTACGGGTCGTAAAATCGTGAAACTTTTGAAAATCGAAAAGTTGTAACAAGCTTTTCCGATTACAAACTTAATGTGTTTGTAAAACTCAGTTTTGGCATTTGTAGTTCACTTTTTATAATCACAAATGGCCTGTAAAACTGTATTAAATTTTGCTATTATTTTGAATGTCGGTGTGGGACGTGGGGCGGTCCTTCGTATGTTTTGGAAAGAAGAGTGATTAATAAAAATGTCTACCTCATAAAGCATATATTTTGGCACTTGCTCCTTTCCTGCATAACCTGTTCCCGAGCAGCGTATAAATACCGTTTATATGCAAATGTTCAATTTTTATCCGGAAGTTCTCCGATAGTAAATATGCGCACGTAAAATGTGTTATCGGGCGCGAAATTGGCATTTTTTTAATTAGGGACATGCATCTAGCATGAAAATAGATGACCCCACTATCATAAATGTATACACACACATACATACATACACACATACTCGAAATTCTCATCTACTTATCCATCACCACCTTGCATTGTTAGGACCCCGAAAATTAGTATCATTATTTGGAACGTCTTTCGCCTTCAATAATTCAATGGTATTTTAGGACAAAGAGTTAGTACTAACTTCAATCTATGAATTCTTAGGAGTGAGTTTCCTTCCGATTTGCTAGCAGTAAACCTTTACCACAATCATCATTTTTGTATCTCACCAACAGTAAAACCCCTATGGTTATCTTTAACTTCTCA